>NC_065543.1:49684026-50337776 GCF_932294415.1 Quercus robur | reverse complement strand
AAATTATCACTAACAATCTCTGTGAGCTCTGTCGAATCACCGGGAAGATGTAGGCCATGCTTTATACCACTGTCCGACATTACTGGAGCTTTGGAGCAAAGTCCCTCTATGAAATCACAATAGCTTACGTCAAGTGGCATCGTTTATTGACTTACTGGGTTGTATTTTTACAAAAAATAGGGACCCGGCTCTCTTATCCATGGTAATTTGGGCGATATGGAATCGGAGAAATAATCTTAGACTCGGAAAAGCCACAGTTTCTCTCGACCAGTACGTTGCTACTCCAAGTTAAGGAACGATTGCGTGACTTTGCTCTCCATAATTCTTCGACTATTACACTGGTGGGACGACCACCCACCTGCTGGCAACCTCCGAATAGAGCCCAATACAACGTAAACTTTGATGGCGCTTTATTCAACTCAGAAAACTGTGTTGGTCTGGGCGTGGTTATTCGCAACGACATGGGACAAGTTATGGTTTCTCTCTCTCAAAAAACTACTCTCCCTTTCACAGCCATTGAAGTAGAAGCTATGGCAGCTAGGAGAGCTCTAAAGTTGGCTTTGGAGACAGGTTTTGATCGGGTGATCTTGGAAGGCAATTCGCAGATACTCATCACAGCTCTTGAAACCAGCCCCTCACTCTTTGTCCCACTTCGGCCATATAGCAAAAGACACAGTACCTTGCCTCGTGTTTTTTTAGAAATATGACCGTTTGTTAATGTTATTTATATTTTTTTTAAAATACATATAAGTGAAAAAGTGTATAAAAATTATTTTACCAAACAGTCTCATATTATTTCTAGTACATAGGTATTATAATATTGTAGCTCACTCGTTAGTGAGCCAAGCAATTTCTATTTCTCAATTGCAAGTCTAGATGGAAGATGTACCACTAGATATTATCTCTATAATGTAGACTAATTTTAAATGACAATCAAGTTTAAGACAGTTAAAAGAAATACATGTTAAAAAAACAATTACGGCTTATCTTTAAAGATTTATCATTTTTTTTTTTTTGAAATTTTTTTTTTTTAAATCTCACATTCATCTCAAAAAAAAAAAAAAAAAAAAAAACTAATTGAACAAACGTGCAATCTCACAATCATTCACCTAACGTCTCTCACTTTTTTCCAAAGCCATTTTGTAAATCAATACGTACTACTTAAAGCATTCTCTTTTGAAATTAACAAAGTGTTCACTTCATCCTCTTTTTAGAAAAAAAAATGCACTGAATTTGTTTTTTGTTCATGCAAATTTTTTTGCTAGAGCCATTTTGTGATAGAGCTACACAATCAACACTACGGGAAAGGAAGGCATGTATCAGTAAACCTAAAATTTTGTAGTCATTAAATTGATTCTTAAGGTTCATTAAATTTTGGTTGACATAATCTTCATCTCATCTTCTTTATAGACAAAAAATTTTATTTTCCGAATATGCACTGTAATTGTATAGTTATCTTAATAAAAAAAAAAAAACTATATGGTTAAATTGATTCTTAGTGTTCATGCTAGACTTGATTATTAATTTCAGGCCAAAAAAAAAAAAAAAAAACTCATTTCATTGCACGCGTAAAGCGCTTACGATGGAATATATATTATATAGAGAAGTTTGGGTAAAAATAAAATAAAAAATAGGAAATATAATAAAGTGGGGTTATAAGAGGTTTAAAACTTAAAAACCATAATACGTTTATTGTGGGGACCTATTTTACTAAACAAAATATATATATATATAAACCTCGCACTGTCGTACAGTTCGAACTCCGAAGCGGAGAAGAGAAAACACAATTTGTGTAGGAAGAAAATACAATCCGAAAAAGCCATGTAATCCGAGGAAGCCACCCTTTTTTTTTTTTTTTTCTTTTTCTTTTCTTCGTTCTGTTCTGAGGATTTATCAAGTTCTCTAATTTATAGTTCAGTACAATTATAAAGGATTCGCTTTTCTCTGCAGTGAAGGGTGATGTATAATTTCTCTTCTAATTACTTCCATACATCTTATAAATTTTTGTTCTTTTTGCTATTCTATAATCTCTGCCATGTTTAATTTTTTGTTCTTTTTGCTTTTCTCTGATCTCTGCTATGCTTTGAATATTTTCTTTGCATTGCAGATACATTGTATTATATCTGAATCCTTCAACAACAACAATAAAAAAAAAATGGCGAAAACAGTAACAGTGCAGCCCAGCTATGAATTTCCACAGGCTAATCATTCTCCAAATCAAAAACTATTAAAAGTTGGTTTTTCTTCTTTAATTTTTTTTTTTTTTTTTTTTTTACCCTTAACTAGTAAGCACTTTACACACCACTATTAGAATTTGGGTGAAACTTAGATACACTTCCTTAGGTACAGTATTCAATTAAATTCAAACAAATGATTATGTTGAATTTGGTACGTGTTTTATTGGTCAATGCAACCATGTGTTTGAATTCAATTAGGCAATGTACCTAAGTTTTACTACTTAAAGAAACTTGTACTTTTTTAAAACTAAAAGACAACTTATTGAATGATTTTCCTTAAAAAGTTGGATTTTCTACACATGGCCAACAATAACTTATTGAATTTAGTTGTTCTTGGAAAAGATAACACTGTTAGTATTTTATTGGTTAATGCAGCCATGTGTTTGAATCCAATTAGGGAACCTAATGTAATTCATCTAAAGAATTGTACCTAAATTTTTCCCATAGAATTTTCATCAAATTGATGGAAAATTCAATTTCTTTTAAAAAAAATGTGATCTTACTAATAATTAAGGAGTTACATTTCTTAGTTTTGTAGTATGGAGAGACATTGCAACTGCATCATAGTCTAGGGAAGTGCAATTTGCCCTAATTTTATTTTTCTCTTTATCTTGCAGTTCTCATTTGTGCTATTAGTTTGATCAAGTAATATTGGGATAATTGTCTTAAATTTGATTAAAGTAGCCAAAAAAAGTTATTGTTTTGCTAACACATGTTTAAATTTTTAGTTTAACAAGAAAAACGATTTCCCCGAGGATCTATTTGGTAAATTGCCAGATGAAATTCTAGTCTCCATTGTGTCACTATTGACATTGAAAGAAGCGGCAAGAACAAGTGTCCTCTCACATAGGTGGAGATATCTGTGGACATTTACTACGGGTAGCTTGGACTTTGATGATTCGTTGCTGTTATGGCTCATGGAATATAGAAAGGTCATAAAGTCTTACAGTGAAGAAAGCGATAGGTTTGTTAGATGGGTGAATGAAGTATTGAAATTGCATCGAGGTCCTACTATTGATGAATTCAAAGTTTGTTTTTCTGTGAATGAGAAGCACTTCAAATTGGACATTGAAAATTGGATAAGATTTTCGCTGAGAAAGAAAGTTAAGAGACTTGTACTAGACTTAGCTCACACAAGGGAATCTATTAGAGTTATCAGGCAATACACTCTTACTGATCAGTTTCTCCGTAGTTACCACCTTGATTCCCTGACAACTCTCTGTTTGAATAGTGTGCAAGTGACTGGAGAAGTTCTTGAGTATGTTTTATCTAATTGTCCATTTCTTGAAGTGTTACGTGTGGAAGCCACAGAGTCTCTTGTGAATTTAAAGCCTTCTGGCCCTTTGCTGAAGTTAAAGCACTTAGAGATAATACACTGTTTTAAACTTGAAAGTTTTGAGATTTCTGCTTTAAATCTTGTGTCATTTAAATATTACGGGCATGTAGCAAGGATTCTTCTAGGGGATGTTCCTAATATTGTTGAGGCATCCTATTCACGTGCATATGCTTGCTCCTTAGTAACAAATTGCAGCCAGATTCCAAGTTATCTCTTTCAAGTGGAGACACTTTCTCTAGACCTGTCTTTGAGGGTTAGTGCTTGAAAACATTTTATGTTTGTTTACAGTGTGCCCTTTTTTCTCCCTTGCAGCAAAGATTGTTAATGCTTTTTTTTTAAACTGTTCAGTTATTTGAGGATACCCCCAGATTTCCCATATTCAGGAATCTCAGGCAGCTGAGACTGACTTTAGTGGCATCCGGTGTCGAGCCCCTCCTTTTTTGCACTTCTGTATTAGAGGCATCTCCTTTTTTGCATAGATTTGCGGTGAAGGTAAATATTATTTTCCTTTGTTCATTTTAATTTGCAGAATACAATTAATTATTTTTTATATTTTTGTAATGCATAAGCTGGTTTAATCACTTGAACTTATGCATTAATGGCACTTTTCCTTCCACTTATAAATGATTCTAAGGTTTGTAGTTGTGAATGTCTACCATGTAACCACAAATTGTGGTTATTTAAACACAAACACACACATACACAATTATTCTATCTAAGAATGCATCCTTGAAACTTCTTTTTTGTCCTCCTTCTATGCACTTTTTAGTAATCTGTTGTTATTTTATTTAAAAATGAAGCAATAAACTCAATCTGGTTGGCGCATGGTATGGACGTGATATCTCTCTTTCTAAACGTGCTTTATAGTTAGGATTAGACATTGCACATGCTGACATGAATAGAAATTCAAGCATGCCATTCCTGTTGGAATCTTGATGAATTATAAGTATGCCTTATTGATTTCATGGATTGTTCCTAATATGTCTCTTTGTGTGTAGCTAATTAATTAATTAATTGAAGAACGCATGATTTGTATGTTGAGACTACTATCCATTGGACCAAAGAAGAAAATGCCACTTAGAAGTGTAGTGGCATCCTAGCACAAGGCAAAACTTGATCCCTGATGCTATGAGAATACATTTTGTCAGTATGGCCCAAATGTTCAACTATGCTTTAAGGAGTAAAGAATAAAAAAGTTGTTTGCTTTTATTATTTATATCACCATGGTCTATAATTGATTGCACCTAGTCTTGTGTTAGTCAATCATTCTGTTGATACTAACACTGGGTTCCAGGGTTAACCTTTTCTTCAACCCCCTTATGTTCCTGCTAAGTTTTGGTTTCAGAATTAGACTTTAGAACCAACCCATGCAGGCTAGTAGTAAATATCAATTTACATATCAATACATTCCAAAAGATGGTTTAATTTTAATGTGGGCCCAAATCAACACTACCTGGAGAGCTCCTTGAATCAATTGAAAACTTTGTTTGCTTGTACATTTTTTGATTGGTCCTAGATTTGGAGTTTCACACATTGTTCTTCTATTTTAGAGTTTCAAGTTTCTCTTAGATTTTTATTTTGAGAATTCCGTGCTTTTTTGACACTTTGTGTTCATTCTGGTGAACATAAAGTTTATCTGATCATTATTAAGACTACATTACTTATTAAAATAATATAAAAAAATACTTATTTTTATGACGATGAAACCCTTGGTGCAATTGAGCAAATGCATGGGACTCTAGGTATGAGGCATGTCCTTTCTTCTTCTTTTTTTATTTAAAAAATTAAATAGTCTTCATTTTTATTTTATATAAATCAAATAAGTATGTTAACTTTTTTGAAAAGCAAATCTCCACCTAGTACACAATAAGTGTACTTGGATGGCATCAAAGTCAAGAAAAAGTACCACAATCAATAATAACAACAACCATGCTTTAGTCCCAACAATCAACAAATTAGTACAAGAATGACATGTTAAAACAGTCATCCATTCATACAAGGACTGTAAAAGATTCAAGATTAAGAGCCGTTGTCTGTTAAGAACCTTCTCATACCCTGTTGGTGCGCTCTCTCCAAATATCCCACATAATGCATAAATGCTTGCACTCCAAATTTCACCAATAAGTGTTTAGCTAACCTTCCCTTCCAACACACCTGCAAATCAAATCTATTAGGCACAACCCACTGCACCCCAAACGAATGTAACGCTAGAGACCATTAATCTCTTGCATAATCGCAATGTAACACAAAATGATCAACAGTCTCTCCAGCCTTCTTGGATGTACAACACCACTCCAGAACATTAATCTTTCTTCTGCATAAGTTATCTATTGTTAGAGTTTTTGCAAATCTGCGGTCAAAGTAAAGAAGCTTCTTTGATAGGGACTTGAACCTTCCAAATGATTTTTCAAGGGAAAGATTGCATGCCTTCCGTATAAATCACTCTATAGAAAGATTTTTACCCCAAATAATCTGCTCATTGTAGGCCTGTACAGTTCTGGTCTTCTACATCCCTCCTAATTTTTGTTGAATAAATGAGGTTCAGAAAAGCAGTTAACATATCCATCTCCTAATCATGAATAGCTCTTATAAATGTAATATCCCAATGCAAGTTATCTGCATTTCAGTGTATATAGACCTGCCAAATGCAAGTTATCTGCATTCCATTGTAATAAAAAAAATTATATTGTTTGAGTGCATTCTGCAAATTAAACCATCACGTTCTTTTTTTATGGGCATTCATGGTTAAGAAAATTTTGATTTATGTATTTTATAACTACTGTAAGGTTAGATGTAGCCTAGTCAGACTGTTACCTATGATCATACAGCACATTCCTTCCCATAGGCAAACTGCAACTGGTTGGCACCTTAGATTAGATGTACAAATTGCACTGGCATAATGGCCTTTTTTTTTTTTATTGTCATCATATGCATATTTTTTCTTTCTGTTATGAAGTTAGTTAAGTTCATCAAGAAATAAGCTCAATTCAAAGTCTTATGCACCCCCCCCCCCCCCCCTCTCTTTTCCCCAAAACGAAGGGTCATTTTACCCATGCAATTCCATATATTTTTTAGCTTCTAATTTTGGTTGATGGCTTGTTAATAAATGTGTGTACTAGCATTGCATGGTATATTAAGCCTTTTGTAATTAAACAACCTCGTTCTCGTGACAGTTAACTTATCTAAATGGCCCAGCAGGAGAGCTGAAGGTGCTGAAGGTTGAACATCCACACCAATTCCTCTCAGTGTTTGAATTGAGAGGTTTTCTTGGTTGTACAATTGATATGGAGCTTGCTCTGTACATACTCAGTAATGCTGTGTCACTGCAGAAGATAATTATCGATACCCGTGATCCATATGCAGAGGATATGTTTTGGGACGAAAGGGATCCTAGATTGAAAGAATGGGGTACTGCTCGTGCAAGGGAACTTGCAACAAGAGTACCACCTTGGGTGGAATTAATGTTATTGTAGAGCTAGCATTGTATACTACTATGTAATGGCTTGGCCAAGTGTTGTATGGAAGAGTTTTAAGTTTAGATGTTCTGTTTAGTTGCAGTGAGTTTATGCACATCAAGCTTTATTACAGTCTAATATAAATGTTGGGAAAAATACTGTCGGCACCCTTAAGGTTTAAGTTATTGCCAAATAGGTCTAAGATATTTAAAAAATAATCAATTTGGTTCCTAACCATACACTCTTATACGAAAGAAAATGCTAAAACTATCATCAAACATCAATATGTCATTTGCTTCTTTGTAATTTGAGATATTGCTTCAATCAAGGCACAAACTAAAAAGTTGACTTAAACTAATAAACCATTATGTAAAACATTTTGTCAAATAGATAAAATTTAGGTACAATATATTGGGTTTCTTGATTAAAAAAAAGAAATAGGAAAAAAAAAGGACTTTGCCTAGACTTCAAATTTAAATGCATTTCCTAACCTTTTTAGAGAATAAATAAATAAAGAAAAATACTTTGGATGCATTGGGTTTAAAATGGAATCCTTTTTTAGGAAATGAAAATTTTTAATTGTCAATACCAAAGAAAAGAGACAGCCAGGAAGGCCCACTCTCACTTAAGACAAAGCTTCCCTTCGAATTATTAGACAAAGACCACCTTGCTAAAAGATGAACTACTTTGGTTACATGACTTACATCTCTAAATTTCAAATGGGCCGGGCCAATCATCTTTTAATGAATGGATACTACTAATTGGATTTAAAGAATGGATACTATAACTTATCAAAAAAAAAAAAAGAATGGATACTACTAATTTCAGAAAAGTTAACACTGTGAACTACCCCCATAAATAAAGGCAGGGAAGTGCTTTTTCCCCAAATTAATTTGTTTGGTTAGAAATTTGTTTAGAATAATAAATTTGAAAATCTATTGAAACAATTTAGAGCTTTGGATGAAAAAAATTGTATACTATATAATAAAATTTTTGTCTTAAAAGTCGTAGATATATCTTTTGTTTAGGAACAATAATGAGACGGGCGAGCAAGGCCTAACAAGTACTGGACACAACTTGTTATGATATTTTTTCCATTCATATTTCAACCATAAATCAAGGGAATTGGCTCTCATCAATTAAGATATTCACCAAACCAAAAAAAAAAAAAAGGCAATTCAATTTTTAACTTATTCTAAACGTAAATATAACATTATAGGATAAGATACAGTCAACACCCTTGAGATTGTTGACTTGAGATTTGAGCCGATGGCAAGGATGTCCAAAACATTTTAGAACTAACTGATTTGATCCATGAGCTATATGCTAAATACAACAACTTCAATTCTAATAAGAGTATTGAGAATTACTTCATTTTGTAAAATACCTTTTTTTTTTTTCTTTTTTATAACAAGTGGGTAAATGAAGACTTTTTTTTTTGAAACATAACTGGAATTTCATTACCAAATAGAAAAGAGAGTACAACAAAGCCAAAGGCAAGCTCAATACAGAATCAAACTAACAGACCCTCTTCCTGAATAATCTGAGCCACCATGGGAGGACAAACTCCCTTCCAAACATAAGATTCTTCCTTCTGTCTAGCATATTGTGCGAGCATATGGGCTGCCTTGTTGTAATCCCTTTTCACATGCTTAATATTCCAGCTACTAAACGAAGACAACAAACCACAGATACCTTGATAAACATGGCCGAGCCTGCCACTTGTTTCAGCTGCTGTGACATTAGAAACAACTATTGATGCATCAGACTCCAAAATAATATGAGAAAGCTTTTGCGCTTTGGCAAGAAGAAGACCATACTCCACAGCCAGAGCTTCAACTTCCTCCACAGAATATTGACCCTGTAAATATTTACAGCAAGCAGCAAGAACATTGCCATCTACATCCCTTATAACTACTCCCACACTTGAGTTCCTTTCATCTTCAGATGTGGCACCATCTACATTGATTTTAAAAGAGCCTGGTGGAGGCGCAGTCCACTTCCCATCTGTTTTAGCCAAGCCTTGAGAACAAATTGTTGAGGCTCTTTTGAACTCACGAATATATTCTACAGCAAAACACCAAATCTGGTCCGGAATTTGACTTGAGGCCTCATGCACAATTTTATTCCTGTTATACCATATAGCCCAAGCAACCCCAAAGAAAACCTCCAAGTCACAGGCAGTACCCAATTCAACAAGTTTCAAAGCAAAATCTACAATATCTATATTTATATCCAACAAATCAATGGGATTATTTACCCAACAACTCCATACTCTCCTGGCTACTTCACATTTAACAAAAACATGGAAATTAGATTTAGGCTCTTTTCCACAAGCCGGACAAATATCACAAATATTAATACCCCTTCTTTGTAAGTTCACAAAAGTAGGGAGAGCATTCATACACATTTTCCAAGCAAAAATACGTACCTTTGGAGGAATGTTCAAGTGCCAAAGTTTCTTCCAAAGAGGGCTCCTAGCATCACCCGAGGAGCTTTCACCTTCCTCCATTGTTTCTAGCACCCTAACCGCAATATAATAAGCACTCTTCACACTGAATTCTCCCTTTTTCTTACCCACCCAAATGATTTGGTCTTCCGGAAGGCTATGGCTAAGAGGAATATTCAGGATAGTCCTTGCTTCAAAAGGCAAGAACAAAGATCTTACTACCTCGCTTTTCCACCTCCTTGTATCTCTATCAATCAGTGCCGAGACCCTATGATACTCATTAAAATGCTTCGGGGGAGAGATTACTTTATATGTTGTTGGAGTAGGAAGCCACTTATCCTCCCAAATATAAATCCTTTCGCCATTGCCAACTCGCCACCGGGTACCTCTTTTAACTACTTCCAACCCATTGAAGATGCTCCTCCAAGTATATGAAGACTTGAACTCTCTCTCTTCCATATGAAGAACTAAGAAATGTTAATCAAGCACAATATTTGGCAATGTTACTACAAAAGGCCTTGTTAAAAAGACTTACTAGACAATTTGGCAACAAAAATAATGTATCATTGTTCTTAGAGTTGTTATCATTTTGTATTATTCCTATTACAAAAGCACCCATATCTTGTGATGTAATTTACTCCTTTTGCCCATCAATTAGTTCTATATATGACAAATCCATTTAAATAATATTCGATTGGCACGAAATTTGACATACGTATTAAGAACATAAAAATCATGCAATTCAACAGTTAAGTTTTTTAATGAGATTTATAACTATTAATTACAACCAAGTTTGTAACCAAACTTTATCACTATTGGAAAGTTTCTCTCCTCTCTTCTTATTTTATTTGTGAAGGCTTGAGTTTCATTGTTCCATTAGCTTCATTATTGTTTTTTAAGGGTTCCTTTGGTGTGATCCTTAAATGTGACAGCTACCAGTGATAGGTTTTCAGATTGTTAAGCCACATGCATTGAACTACTTCCCAAGCACACACTGTCTAAATCTGATGGTGGTTCAATAATGGGGAATTAGGGATTAAAATCTTGTACCATTAATTTTCTAATATCTTACCCATCATTTTCTTTTTCTTTTTGATAGGAACTAACCCTCCCTTAATAGATGAATAAAATTATATGAACTCCAATATAAAATTATCCTAAAAACACTGCCAAAAGGCTCATCCTTACTAAGTTTTTCTTTTCTTTTCTTTTCTTTTTTTGGAAAAACAAATGTACACATATAAGGAAGAGGAAAATGAGTTCTAATTTGCCATAATCAGTTGTCAATCATTCATTTTTGCTAATCTTACCCCCAAAAAATAGTTTTTCAAAATTTTCGAATAAAACTTGTATAGCATGTCGTGCAATACAGATCTTACCATATAATAAATTTCCTATCAAATAAATAAATAATAAAATAAAAATATGATAAATTGATAATTAAGGAATTATTAGTTTTTCAATTTTCCTATTTTGTCTGTGAAACATATCTATAACATCACTTAAAGAAAAGAGAAACAAAAGATGAAGTCTACAACATTAAATGTGACATACATGCTTGTGTCCATTTGACAAAGATTGATATTTGATACCCGTACTTGTTTAAAGTTGCATTGTAAACCGCAAAGCAAAGTTTTCTAATAAAAATAATAACAATTATGTCTATGATTGATTTGTTGCACACACTTTGTGCACACAAGTACAAAATGATTGTATCTACTTCTCTTAATATTTGAATAAACAGCAAGCTTAAATATGTCTTGACTTGTGTCCCTAAGAGTTATAAGACATTCATCAACAATATTTTCTTAAGTTTGAGAAAATACTAAAGATTTTATCTAGGGTGAGATTAAGTGTTAATAAATTTGAAGAATGGTGAGTAACTAGTTTTTTGAGAAATAAAAATAGCAGGCTAAAAAAAATAGTAGGTTTATTTTTTTTTTTTTTTTTGCCTTTTTATACTTCCAGCTTTTAAAAAAAATATTATTATCATACAACACCAACAGATATAACAAATGGTTAGTACTTAGTACTTAGTAGTTAGATTTGGGAGGAAATATATTGAAAATGTCACTGAACTATTTACCGACCACTATATAACACAACAAATACAACACCTTCAAAAATAAATAAATAATCTTAAACCCACATAACATTTTGAAGAAAACTTCAATCATTATAAAAAATAAAACTAAAAACTTCATATCCTAGCAAGGAACTTTGAATTAAAATGTATATATCAATTCAGAAAAATTAGCACATTTATGCAGGACATACAATATGCAGGACAGAGAGACCAAGTGCAAGTAAAAACAAACAATGCACCTGATACAAGATAGGACCGCAAAAAATCTAGCATGTTAATCATACCAAGTAAACCATCTCTTCCATTTGTACCCGAAAGAATTCCAGCTTTACAACACTATCTAAAGAATATTACTGCCACCTTGTTGAATCTTTGAATTTACAAAAAGCTTTACTGTAGAGTATATCAGAGAAGGTTCAACCATTTCACCATTACTATAATCCCCAATGCCAGCATCTTTGTGACAGTAAGCTTGTCAGTTGACATGAAAATGTCATTCCATGAAAGGATTGTTCCACATGAATGTGTTCATGGCAGATGCAACAACGAGTGGCTTGTTGTAATCCCATGCTCGCACAATGCAAGTCAGTAAATTGACACACAATCCCCCAGCAATCTACAATAAGAGCAGTGCACATGCATTACAACATATTCAGAAAATGAGTAAGATTTTACTCTATGATTATTTCAGTAAAATTAATATTATATTATAACATGTGCTATCAATTCAATGATAACTAACCAAAATTAGTCATCTGGTTCGCTAAGGAAGAAAAAGTCGTCAGGATTAACTTCATTAGGAAATCGATCATGTAAGTTCTCATCACGTGCAAAGAGCTTTAACCTCATCTCACTTCCGGTTGTAACTCTAATTTCCTCATGCTCAATTATTGACTGGGTGAGTTTTTTGAAAGGACAATCCACTAGTACAAACTGAATATAGAAAAAGTTTCTATTTGCTAGTCGTAGCACCTCATACTAAAGCATGCTCCTTATACGAAACGGGTGAAACCGATAAGGTAATAGGCCAAACCTATAAGAGTGAATAATAAGCAGACAAACCTCTCTATCTATGTCAAACCCCTTATATGCCCGCTTAGCAGAAAATCTAGACACCAAAACTTTCATTTTTCTCACCATAACCAAACCTTTCACTCCTCTCCTACAAAGGATGGCTTTCCAAATTAACTTCTTTGCCTTCAGCTTCTTTATAGCAGCACCACACAAACTGATATGTTTTTTCATTCGTGTAACAGATTCCATCAAACTTTTGAAGTTATAAATTCGTTTACACTTGCTTGTCCAATGACTTCTCCGATCTGTTTATATCAATTGCATAGTATTAAGGCCCAAAAAAAAATCATTACTTTAATGTTATTTATAATTTCTAACAATTACCTTCCCTAATCCTGCACTTATCGCAACCATACTCATGCTCACTTGGCTCATACAGATCACAGCTTCTCAGATATGTCATTACATATTTCATCTCTTCTGTAAAGAGAAATATGTTAAAATGAGTTCTGGACATGAATAAGGCAATAAAAAGACAAATTTTAAAGAAGCCTACTATCTACAATGCTTGGGAGAAGTTGGGCTCTTTTCTTGCGCAAATAAGGGGATCTTCGGTAAATGAATCCGTACAATTTCTCAACCATTTTATCAACTACCTGTGACATTAAAAGAGAAACCAAATAGGGTGCCAACATTCATTTTCAAATCTCTATTTAATTTTCCAAGAACAATGAATAAAAAGAATACAACCAAAAATTTATAAAAAATATAAAATAAAAATAAATTCTCAGTAACTTACAATTAGTTCTTGCTTCAAGTTTTTCTCATTGGCCATATGAGCAATAAGCAGGTAACACCTGAACATAATGATGATATTAATAGTAAATAACAGTATTTGTAATACCAATCAAATCAAAAACATATACACAAACAGAATGCTGCATCAATCTCAATATTTATTTGCAGAACAGGTATAAATTGAATAGTACTGTGCTCCATAAAAAGAGAAAACACTGCATGAAATAATGGAATATGGATAGTGATACAATAAATTCAGTGGATGGTAATGTAATATTAATAAAACTCTCCAACACAGGAAATAACATTTTTTATTGTGGAAAAGACATTAAGTGTAAGACAAAGGGGACAACTGAAACAAGTATTTTGAATTACAAGAATCAAAGCTCTTGATCATCCACCGATTGCATCAGATCATATCAATCTCCTATTGAATGTTTAATACGCCTTAATATGAATTAATCCTTAATTCATTTCTTAATAAATTTATTTATTTTATTTGGAATTTGATTCTATAAATTAAAAAAGATAAAAATCATATAAGAAAAAACATGTATAGTCATTCTTCTTTAAAAAAGAAAAGGTATAATCATGGTTTTAAGAATAAACCGAATAAATAAGTCCAACTGGGTTAATCTTGAACCAACGCCTAAGTATGTCCTAAGTCCTAACCAAGCCAATGTCTATGTTCTATCTATTTATCAAACCCTTACCCATCATATCAAAATTACACAAAAAATAGTAAACATTCTTGAATTAAACAAAAAAGAAAACAAATAAAAGAAAAATAGAAGTTAAAAAAAATTTTAAAAAAAAACCCTAATAACCCAACAATAATTTCAACCAAAAATAGCAATATATCAGCAACACCCCAATAACCCAAATCCTCAACCCTTGAGTTATTGTATGATAACAAAGCTTAAAAAGAATATTCATAATGGAACAAATCCAACTCTAATAACCCGACAATAACTTCAATCAAAAATAGCAAAAATAATCAGCAATACCTTTGAGTTATTGTATAATAACAAGGCTTAAAGGTTAAAGCAAACATTCATAATGGTTCAAATCCTTAAAAGACCTCTAATAACCCAACAATAATTCAGCCACTCCCCAATAAACCCAACACACATTTTAACCAATCCTCACACTAATAAAGCTTTAAAAGGTGGTTAACTCAATTGACAAAGGTTTTTTGTGGTGAAACAAATAATTTAGGCTCAAATCCTGTCAATCTAATTGGTTTCTTAGCCTTAAAGCATTCACATCAAACTTGTCTAAATTTTAGTGGATCAATCTCAATATTTATTTATCTACTTTAATTAAATATTACTTTTTCTCTCTCTTTTATAATTTTTTTTTTCTTTTTTCTGTTCTCCATCCCTTAGAAACACCATCAGAGACCCACGGTGCCACCTTCAAGTCTTCAACACCATGACCACTGGCATTCACCACCAAAGTGCCACCGATCACAATCCAAACAACTCATACAACCAATCACCGAAAACCACCTAAGATCATTCCCATTGAGCACAACATCACCCGCTAAACCCACATCACCCGCTAAACCCAATCACCGGCCAAACCTATAAACCTACAAACACAAACCCACAAAACACAAAGAAATTTCACAACAAACCACAATTTCTTTCTCAAACTCGAAGTTAGCGGTGGATAAACCAAGATTCACCTCCGTTTTTCGTGGTGGTGATCAACGGCGAAGTAGCGAGGCGATGAATTCGGCCTTATTGGATGCCTCGCAGTGAAAAAATGAAAAGAGGAGAAAGAGATGAGGCCAGTGGTGAACGGCGGTCTGAGGAACATTATATGAACATTCAAAGATTATCAAACACATACTAAAACGTAGAAAGAATAAACATTTTAGAACAAGAGCAAGAAGTACTTGCCGGAATCCGAAATGAGAGAGCAGTGGCAGTGTGAGACAGAGACGGGTTCTGGGTTTTTGACTTGCTGAGGAAGTAATAGAAAATAGAAAGTGGCGCACTGGCGCTCTTTTCTTTTTTTCTTTTTTTTTTTGAATATTAAAATAGAAAGGAAATGGGCAACTACGAAAGTTTTTTTTTTTTTTTTTTTTTTTTTTTTTTTTTTTTTACAATATAGAAATTTTAATCTAGTCTAATCTAAGTGTATGTATATGTGAAACTTCCTTCTCGAGACTTGAGTCCTGGCCCTTATCCCCACACTCTGCAAATACTTACACTTGTGAAAGGATCATCGCACCAACGGTGTGTAGTGATGTAACCATGAAAGTTTTAAGAGACAACAAATGTTTTGGGATAATAATAAGAGAAATATTTTTCCCAATAAATATGTTGTTATTAATTGTTATGAGCAAGCAAAAAATTAATTTAAGTTGTGGATTCAATTTAAAACCAATAATAACTTATTATATGTGATTTGCTGTTGTTACAAGCTATTACGCTGGGTAAAAAACTAATTTCAGTAATGGATTTAGATTAAAAACCTGTAACAACCTGTCATTTAAGATTTTTTGTGAAAGTATTGTGAAAATGTTAGAAACGTAACACTTCTCATATATAAAATACTACTCCCTCCGTCCCAATTTGTTTGTCCTGATTGAAAAGTTAAATTTTTTAAGAGAACATTATTTATTGTCTTGTCTGCCTTATAAAAATATATAAGTTTACAAAACTACCCTTAAATAAATTTATCCATTTTTTAAAAAAGAGTTATTTTCTTAACGAGGCAACTAAAATACTATTAAATTATATATATATATATATATATATAATACTATTAAATTTTATATATATATATATATGATTAATATATATATACACACACATTTTAGGTGAGA
The DNA here is from genome assembly GCF_932294415.1 of Quercus robur. Taxonomy (NCBI): domain Eukaryota; kingdom Viridiplantae; phylum Streptophyta; class Magnoliopsida; order Fagales; family Fagaceae; genus Quercus; species Quercus robur. The sequence goes on along the minus strand of NC_065543.1, from coordinate 50,321,562 downwards.
CAAACAAAACTATTTTCTTTTTCTTTTTTTTTTGGTAAACAAAACAAAATTGTTTTCAAAACAAACGTCGCAATTCTTATATATAAAATACTATTAAATTATATATAATTAATTTAAAATATACATATACACATTTGAGGTGAGAACAGTTTTGTTTGTCTCACCTAAAATGTGTGTGTATATATATTAATTAATATATAATTTAATAGTATTATATATATAATTTAATAGTATTTTAGTTGCCTCATTAAGAGAATAACTCTTTTAAAAAAATGGATAAATTTATTTAAGGGTTGTTTTGTAAACTTATACATTTTTATAAGGCAGACAAGACAATAAATGATGTTCCCTTAAAAAATTTGACTTTTCAAACAGGACAAACAAATTGAGACGGAGGGAGTAGTATTTATTTATGAGAAATGCTACGTTTCTAACATTTTCACAAAAAATCTTAAGTGGCAAGTTGTTACAGGTTTTTAATCTAAATCCATAACTGAAATTGGTTTTTTAAGAGAACATTATTTATTGTCTTGTCTGCCTTATAAAAATATATAAGTTTATAAAACTACCCTTAAATAAATTTATCCATTTTTTAAAAAAGAGTTATTTTCTTAACGAGGCAACTAAAATACTATTAAATTATATATATATATATAATACTATTAAATTTTATATATATATATATATATATATATATAATTAATATATATATATACACACACATTTTAGGTGAGACAAACAAAACTATTTTCTTTTTCTTTTTTTTTTGGTAAACAAAACAAAATTGTTTTCAAAACAAACGTCGCAATTCTTATATATAAAATACTATTAAATTATATATAATTAATTTAAAATATACATATACACATTTGAGGTGAGAACAGTTTTGTTTGTCTCACCTAAAATGTGTGTGTGTATATATATTAATTAATATATAATTTAATAGTATTATATATATAATTTAATAGTATTTTAGTTGCCTCATTAAGAGAATAACTCTTTTAAAAAAATGGATAAATTTATTTAAGGGTAGTTTTGTAAACTTATACATTTTTATAAGGCAGACAAGACAATAAATGATGTTCCCTTAAAAAATTTGACTTTTCAAACATGACAAACAATTGAGACGGAGGGAGTAGTATTTATTTATGAGAAATGCTACGTTTCTAACATTTTCACAAAAAATCTTAAGTGGCAAGTTGTTACAGGTTTTTAATCTAAATCCATAACTGAAATTGGTTTTTTGCCCCCCCCCCCCCCGCCACCCCCGTGGGCGCGTGCACACACAATACTTGCATAAACTAAAAGTTATTACTTTAAACTTTAAATTGTGTCCTCCATCCACTTAATTGTCCCTCTTTTGGTGAATTTATTTGCTTTTAACAGCAACAAAAATAAGAAGTTTTTGTTTAAATCGAATTTGAACTATTCATAAATCATAAATGACATGGTTCACTTACAAACCTAAATGAAATGTTATATACAACCATTGCACAAAATACCATATCTAAAAGGAGAGTGCATTGATGAGAGAATATAACTCGAGTTGGTCACATAACAATTCACCTCCAGTTTTTTTAATCCAAGTATGAGGAATTCAACAAAAATAACTAAGTGTAAGGGATTTTAGAACCTACTCAAGTCATATGAGAAAGTAAAGATTTGTAGAACAATTTAATTTAAAAATCAAATCAACTATTACTTTTGCATTTAATGCCTTTTTTGAACTTAAATACCAAAAATAATGTCTTAAAAGTCCATAACTCAGCTATAAGATAACACTACATGTATGAGTAGGGGTGACAAATTTTATCTATATCCATGAACCTACCTATGATCCACCTAAATTGGATAAGTCTTAACCCAACCCATTTGAATATTTGGGTTAAATGAGTAAAAGACTCATTAGGTAATTTAACTATATGGGTCTTAATAGATAAACCTACTAATACCCAATAAATACCTATCTAAAATCTAAAATTTAAATAAATAACAGAAAATCTAAATTTCTAAATCAAAAACATTCACAAGCTCTTTGTCTCTCTCCTTAACGTCAAAATACAAACCCTACCCAGTGATTTTTTTTTTTTTTCATTCATTTTCTCACTCAGCTAAGAATGAATTCAACTTCATAGTTAAGTTCTTGTGATTTTTCTACTGAATTAGATTCTTTACCTTAGATTTTCCGAGTAACCAAATAGGTCAAGACTTCAAATTAAGGAAAATAAAGAGAGAGAGAGAGAGAGAGAGAGAGAGAGAGATAAGTCTATAAATGCAAAAACTATACTAAACCAAAGTCAAGAAAAAGAGTAATACCACTGTGCGGTGGTCACTCCACAAGTATAAGTGCTTGTGGAGTGTGGGAGGCAAGGGTCAGGGTTCAAGTCTTTAGGAGGGAACTTCACACACATATACACTTAGATTAGGCTAGAGTAGAATTTCTATATTACATTAAAAAATAAATAAATAAAAAGAGAGGGAGAGTAATAAATGTATAACAGTGATTCATTCATTTCCTCAATAACAATGATACAATTAAAATTAAATTTTAAAAAAAATGTCTTATTGATTTGCCCATTAGGAAAAGAAAAAAAAAAAGTGCTATTTGTCACTAATCAAATGTTATTGTCTTGGGAATTTTTGGATTTTTAGAGTTTTTAAAGTAATTTTAGACATTCCAGGTGTATTTTGGTAATTTTGGATGTCCAAGGGTTTTTGGTAATTTCGAAGGTTAAGAGAATATGTGTCATTTAATTAATTTTAGAGGTATTTTGCTCATATTGAGTTAAATGGGTAGATTACTAAATTAAATGAGTTAGGTAGATAATGGATATTTAATTTATATATAAACGAGTTATAAATAAATAAATAGATAATTATACATACAATCCAAAACCTACCCATCCAACCCATTTGCCACCCCTAGTATGAGCCATGAATTAAGCCCTCTCCTAGTGGCTAGAACTACATTGGGGTTCCGCAAAATGATGATCTTATGTGATTAGTTAATAAAATTTTAATGGTTGTCAAAATTCTTATGATTTAAAGTGACATTATTTTTGCATGGAGGAGAATTTGGATTTTAATTCGCCCAAATGTTTTAAGGAAAAAAAATTAAGGAACAATTTTATATATATAAAAAAAAAAAAAAAAAAAAAAGTGAAGAAAACCATTTATTACTAACTCATAGGATAAAATGTAAAATCAAATTTTTATTTCTTTCTTTCTTTATATTCCTTTTGTCCGCTCGGGTGACTATATCAAACTGTAATTTTGCAGCCAAAACACAACATTAATATATTATATATAATCTACGTCTAACCATTGCCCCCTCAAAGGGTCAAAGCTTTGACAAAAGCTTCACAAACATCGATTAGAATTTCATTTTAGTAATGAAATTATTGACCAAAAAGTTTGTTCAAGAAGGAAATGTTAATGGGTTTTTTTGTAAGAAAAAAGGATATGCGAAAATTAATTCCCAAATTCAGTCACAAGTGGAAAATTATTGCTCAGGCGCAATTTCTCAAATTCTATTAATACCACTTCCCTATGAACCATGAAAATTGCTTGGAGTGCCTATCAAAATATACACAATCCTACTTTAACCTATTCATGTTGCCACCTATTATCCAATAGGATTCTCAGTTACAAGTTACAATTACTATTCTTTTTTTTCTTTTTTTAATGGGACTACTTATACAATTACTATTCTTGTAACATCATAAACTAAGCTTTTGACCCAAACACATCAAAAAAAAAATCTTAGAAATTAACAATCAAACTCCAAAGATAGAAAACATGACTACTCTGACTAAATTCTGGTCTAAGGGTCCACAAACACTGATATACAATTCTAAGAGTTCTTCACAAAATAGTGGTGAATTTATACAGTGTGAGGCTTGAACCAACTCTACCTTCTTCACTTTCGGATAATCTGGACACCATATATACCCTCACTCTCAAGACTAAAAACACACTCATCTCCAGCTTGAATTTTATTCGCTTCGCTAAAAGATTCCCATCCATTTGCCAAAAGCTTGAGACTGTGTCTGTCATGGTAGAGGACTGGCCACAATTTCATATCTGAATCTCGCAGATAGACAACCTTCCTATCCATTCTCACTCTTCCCTTAGAATACAGCAAGCATGTGGACAACTCCTGCATGAGTGTAAGAGGAAGGTGAAAATAATCAGTAGATACAAAAAGAATCACCCATACCACATACTGATTAAAAGGTCGTATTTAAATCTTCCAAATCAATACACGTGCGTGTAATGCGTATTCATTCATATAGTGTGTTCTACAGTTAAATGATAATAGTGTTAATGTTTCCATATATTGATTAAAAGTTATGATTTAAATCTTTCAGATTGAATCGAAAAGAGTGCCACCAAAAAGGGTAGAATTGATTATATAGAAGCATATAATTTCTAGGTGCCCCTTATCAGCAATAGGAATGACAATATTTAGGAAGAAATAATAGGATCACTGAAACAAAACTCAACAACTGCAATATGTGATAATATAGTTGATTTAGATCAAATTAGTTGTGTAAGATCGGTTAAAAAGCTGATAGTAGCAACATAAAGAAATGCTAACTCAATAGGCTAACAATAACATACAAGAAAAGAATTATTATCTGTGGCCACCAAACCGGAGATACTGGCTGAATTCGGTGAGGAAATCCCAATTGAGTCAAAAGGTTCAGCTTTCACCGTTCTAAGACCTATATCATTATCTCGAACAATTGTATCAGCACGCTGAATTAACTCCTCCTTGATGACCTTTGACTCCTTCCCTGCATTTTATTACAAGCCAAGTTATAAAGAGAAATAATAATTTAAAAAAAAAAAAATTTGACACAAAACACATAAGCAAGTTAATGCATGCAAACACATATTGAGCTTTAAAAAAAGCAGTGACTCCTTAAACAACAACAACCAAGCCTTAGTCCTTAACCAACATCAACAGGTGAATATAAAACTTGACCATATATTTCTTGACCTCCTCTCTCCTTATGACTGCGCAAATCTGGAGTTATCTCCACAGCCTCCTTTTTAAGGTTTTTTATCAATTCACCTGTTCAAAATGGCAGTACTTCTGGTTTAGCTATCAGGTAAAACATATTAAACAATCATCATAAATCATGATGAAATATATAGCTTTTGAGAAGAAACAATGCTGCCCAACAAGCATGAATAGAACATGCAATTGCAGAGGACACAAACCAGTTTGACAGTTCTGCCTCTCAAAGTTATTAGGAACACCAAAGGACTCTGACATAACAATAAATTTCTGTGCAGCAGATCGACAACTGTCAATGTCATTGAGCAAAGCATGCTCCTTTGAGGACATAAACACCTGATTCTTTAGTGTTAATGACTCTGAGAGATTTTCAAACACAAACCATCCAATTATCAGAGCATGAATGAAAAGATTAGAAGGTATATAAACACAAGAAATCCTGAAAAGAAAACAAATAGAAGTGATTTACTTGAAACTTTGTCACCTGATTCCCCAGCAATCTGGCACTTTGTATTTAATATGTCAGAAATTCTCTCTTTATTTTTGTCAAGCGTCACTGCAGAAGTGGTGAAGAGATGCCCAGATGTATTGTCATTGCAAAAAATTTTATTGGGAAGGGATGGTTTTTTCTCTAGCTTTGCGAAAAAATGACTTCTCTCAATCTCTGATGCATCTATATTTCCTACTTTACTCACTGTCCCACTGGTCACTGGATCCTTATCAAATAAACAGGTTTCTGTAAGAAACATTTGTGAAGTAGAAGATCTCACATCTTTGGCTGCAGACTTTTTGGTAACATCGGCAACAGAGTTGATATTCTTCATTTCAAATTTAGACAAGTCCATCATAGAGCTTCTGTCATCTTGTCTGTCCCCCACATCTCGATCAATCATGTAATATGTCTCTTCACAGTATTCTGCTGTTGATGTAGGTTTGGGCCTTTGGATGATATCCTCATGATTGGAAGGATTTTCAGGGACTTCCATCGTGCATTGACTTTGACTTATTTCTGCACCTGACATAGATACAGCAGAGGTGCTTGAGCCCTGTTTGTTCATTGAATCTTCATCATTTGTGTGCCATTGGCTAGGTTTGGCAGTAGAATTGCAATTAGTCCTAGCTCGTTTCTTCGGACTGCTGTTTTCAGGAAAGAGTAATTTTTCACATCCAGTTTTATTGTATACATTAACAACAAAGTGTGATCCCATGTAATTGAACACCAAAAAATCTCCAATTTCTAGGCCATGGTCTAATGAAAAAGAACTCCACCCTCGTTGAAAAGCAAGAGAGCCATCAACAATGGATATCGTTACTTTCCATTGCCGGCCACTTGTGTCCTCGAGAAATGTTTTCTGATTGACCAATGCTGATATTGTAGCAGCAAATTTAGGAGGTAGAAACTGCAATGGAATGACACATTCAGAATGGATACACGAATAGTTCATTAGAAGAAGAAAAAAAAAAAAAAAAAAAAAAAAAAAAAAAAAAGATCTACAAGGAGCACATCATTACTAAGACAAAAAAGATCATTATCACTCGGAGGGAAAAGTTGTATAGCATGTCAGTCGGAGAGAAGTCCCTTTACCCCATACTTTACACCAGTTTTCAGCAGATAATAAAAACTGCTGTATGCATTATATATAACACAATAGAGTTAGACCTAGTATGAAATAAGATTCTTCTTCCATGTGCCCGTCTAGTAGAGTACATAAGTTTTTAACAGCTATAAGACTTTTGATGTAAAAGAAGAGTAGAATTAATGGGATGCAACCACATTCACACATATCAAAAGGAGATGAAGGGAAAAGTGCCTTGTCACAACTGAAAAACATGCCATTTAGTACAAAAAAGTTGATTCTTTGCAACTTAAAGAAAATGGGAAGAAGAACAAGAGAAGAGAGGGGGAGGGGGGTTTAAGCAACTGCAAAAGTGGGTATTTTATGCACACCAATTAAACAAGGAAAGCATGTAGGAGTTAGTGGGCTACAGTGGTTTTATTTGAAGTCAATGGGATGGGACAAAAATCAAACAAAAAGATTACTGAATGATAAACAGATTTTTCAATACCTCTCCATACAAAAACCGAACAAGTACCTTAACCCTAGAAAATTAAGAGCATCATATTGGTGCAAATAGAGTATAGACCACAGTTCAATGCAACTTTAGTACTTCTTTAAAGCAATATTTCAATTGACTCAATTTCATACACAATGAGAAGGAAAAGGAGAATATTAAACAATAAAATTTTTATCAATGCATTAATAAACTATCTCAATCATATTGAGAACTTTTAATGTAGCAATAGATATGCCTCTCATATAGAAAAATACATAATTAAAGATAAAGGCCATTGAAGTAGTAATGTAAACGAATGTAGTCAAAAACAAAAACTCAACTAATTAAATTTATTAACTCAGGTTATACTTGCACCCTTCCCTGAAACAAATAACATTTGGAAAAATGTTCATTCGAGATCCAACAAAATTCCATAAGGATCGAGTTATCTCTTTCAAACAGCAGTCAGAAACTCAGAATATATATCAGAATTGAAGTGCTTCAGCCATGACAAGAGAATGAAAGAACAATATTAAATCAATTGCAATTCAGTCATGGTAACACCATGATACGAAAATGCAGGAGGCATTGGGGAAGCAAACATAGTAACATACTCAACACTGAAGATAAAAATGACAGCAATCAGCATTTAGAGAGGCTAAGAGAGAAGAAAAGCCCAAAATGTTATCATACCAACACTTTAGAAAACTGATCACCAATCATGACTTTGAAAAAAGAGGTAACTACAGGTGATGAATTTTTCTTCTTCTTATGAATCAGTAAACATTTCCGGGTGCACTCCACACAAGCTTCCACCTTGCCACCCATTTGCCCCCCACTTTGTTAAACACTTCCTCCACTGCAAAACATTTTGGTTTCAACAAGAAAATTGATTCAGGAGAAGAGAAAAGAAACCAAGAGGAGATCATGTCCTAGGAAAAAGTACAAAAAGAAACAAGGGTAAGCTTTAAGTGGCATAATAGCAGTCATGGGACTCTACTTTGCAAGAACATACTACAGAATTTCCAGCTTAAGCAATACTGTGGATTACTTAAGAGCCCCAGTTACAAATAACTAACCTACCTACAACATTATTATTGGGAGATATGCATTTTTTAAAAGCCCACATTAGTGTGATTCAAAAACCTGACCCTTAACACAACTGCCAAAGCTGGCAGTTAGGGGTTATATTTATCAATTTTTTTTTAAGATACAACATTGTACTTGCATGGGACTGAACCAAAATCTAGCACTCTAACCCTTGGTAATTAGGGGAGGAGATGCCATCAGGTCCAGTGACCATATGCAGATTTCATAAATCAACCTGCCAAGCTGATGAACGCCAAAGAATATAAAAAGAAAAATATCATCCAAGTTCAGCTACAAAATTTATTTTTAAAAAATGTTAACTACTTAACTGTATTTCATGAAACACACAAAATAATTTAATACTATGTAATGCATATAACTGTTTACTGAATATTCGATGCATAAGGTCTCAACCAAAGGGGGGAAAGGTTAAAGATCCAAACTGCAATCTATGACATATCAAGAACGCAAAATAATCATAATAATCATAGTAGTATTTAACATATTTCAAATGATTCAAATAAGGTGCCTTTACTACCCACTATAAAAGGCCGAACATCTTATACAATGTATACATGGTTATTCCATTGCTTCAACAAAGGATCAAGTACAATAATCTTTACATCAATACCAATCCCTTCTTTAACCCATAGATGGACAAGAAGTATAATACTTTCCACATAAGAGCTGCTAAGTTCAAATTCCGAATACTACCTAAGGCTTTCATGGACTTAAAATTCCAGCTGACTCAATGCATTAAAAAACTCTACTGGGCCATGGACCACTAACAGTTTTTCATAAAAATGGTACCACTACAAATATCCTCTTATAACTCATATAAGAATATGATATGTAACACCCCTGAAGGAAATTCATAGAGAGAAGCCCTCCACACCCAACCACCCGCCCCATGCCAACTAAAAAACCACAAACAAAAATTGTAATTAATGTAAACTCAAACTAATTCATTGTTCATGTCACATTTTTCACATATCAAAAAAAAAACCTCAGGAAAAGGGGCAAAAAAATTTAAAAATTTAGGCTTAAAGGGACATTCTTTTACCAAAAAAAAAAAAATGCAACTTAAACATGTACACCTACCAAGAGCCTGAAACTTCTAGGTGTTTTGTGTTTTCAACGGAGACATTCAAGGTTCAAATTCCACATCCCAACTATCAAATTATCCAAAAAATAAAAATAAAAATAATAATCATACACCAAATGTGAAGCTTCATAATAAGATATGAATTTTTTTTATGTAATAAATATATAATTTTTTCCCCAAAAAGTCTTGCTTTGTAGCTTTTTTTTTTGGGATTCCATTTAGCTTATTTCATGTACAACTTTTTTAAATCTTATTTCTTCTAGATATTTTAACAAATAAGCAAAAACCTAAACCAAACGCACTGGTCATTATTTGTAGAGGGTTCTTTTTTTTTTTTTTTAACTTAAGAAATACACAATTAAAAAATAAACCTATGGTTTAAAGTCACTTTTAGTTCCACATAAAGACAAATTTAGATTCTAAGGCACATAAAACTATACAATTCAGTAACATAAGTTACATTAAAAGCCATTATTATAAAGACAGAGAGTGCCATTATTATAAAGAAACAAACTTTACCCAGAAAACTGTTCTAAAAACTCATTTTTTACTGACACATCATGACTCTTAGTACTTGTCATCAACTCTAGACTTTTGGGTGTCTTAAAAACCCTAATCCTAAGCCCAATATGTACTAAAATTTAACCACATTGTTACAAAACCATGCACATCAAAAACCCATGAATAGAATTGATGAAAAACACTAATAAAGGTGACAATTTTATTTTTTTTGGTTTACAGTGAAAAACACAGAAATGAACATGTTATGGAATTGAAAAACAAGATCAAAATTTTGGGACCCAAAAATGTGAAGAAGATAGAGAGTTAGAGTGAGTTAAACATTACCAAAACTTTGTGTGAATTCTCAGATTTTTCTTAGAGCTTTAACCGTCTTTTTGGTCTCTCAAATCTCTGTGTTGTCTCTCTCGCTCTTTGACTGTGACTCTCACTATGTTTGATTGTGTGCGCTTTTGTAGTGTCACGCTGACAAAAAGTGCATGGTTATACGATTTGTGAGATGCGGCGTCGTTTACGGAGAGCACGAAGGATTAAGAAATTGAAGTGTGCACTCTTTTTTTTTTTTTTTTAATAATGAATATTTAAATTTTAACCAACAAAAAAATAATGAATATTTAAATTTTATATAATTAAGGGTCTGATTTGCAGGAAGATTTTTTGTTTTTGTTTTCAAAACAATATAAAAACAATTTTCAAAAAATTGAACTTGAAACAAGTTTTAGATAATAATTTTTATATTTTACGTGTTTGGCTCCCACTTTTAAGAACAATTTTCAAAATACTAAAAACAAAAATAATTATTTGAGTAACCATTTCTATTTTTGAGATTTAAAAAATATATATTTACAAAAAATAACGTGTAAAATCTGTAGATTAATTTTTTTTTTTTTTTATAATGATAAAAGAATAGAACTCATCATGTTTTTTTTTTTAATGACAAGTTTCAAATTTGAAGTGTGAGATTCTTTTTGTGATAAAGATAAACTCTTAAATTTAAGAGATAAAAGAGTTTGAACAAATATGTGGGGTCTATTGTTTTCAATTTATTTACAACTATATTATTAAAAACATTTCTTGTTTCCTAAAAACACCCTTAAGCCGTTTTTAAAATCCTATTTTAAATAAAGAAAATAGGATACAGTTTTTTGAAAACTATATTTAGAAAATATTAGCTAAACAATAAATTCAAGTGTGGAACCCACCATTATATGGATTGTAAAACAAAAAACTATATTTAAATATTTTTACCAAACAGCCCATAATGTGTTGACCAATGTATAAAAAGTAACATTATTTTTTTATGGAAAATTAAATTTAACCATATAAATATAAGTCATTGGTCAATAAAATTGTTGAATATAATTAGGGAATCTAAGATACGATAACCAGCCTCATCCCACACACTTTGCGCATACAATGAGGCTCTCTTTTCTTGTAGATTTTTTTTTTTTTTTAATTATAGGAACTTGGGGTAGTTTTTCTTTTTTATTTGGCTTATCTCCAGTTCTTTTTTAACTAGACATGTCTTTTTGTTTTAAATATACAATAGCAAGTGGTAGTAAGTTTTAATCTTCGCATTTTATTTAGTTAGTGGGTGATGTGATAGTCTTTCATTAAAACAAAATAAGATTCATTTTTAAAAAAATACTGGAGGTAAATCAAACCTTTTTTTTTAATAGGGATATGGTGGTAGCTTTGGTTGTGTACATGAGGTAGTGAGAAGTTTTATAGAACATGGGGGTCATTTTATAAACATGGGTAGATTTACTTTTTCTTTTTCTTTTAATAATTTTTTTATCAATTTATGATTTTAACCTCATTTTTATGTTTTTGGAATAAGGATAAGTTAATTAAATTATAGGTATTTTTGAAATTAAAAAATATAATAACTAATTTTTTGAATCCTCTTAAGTATATAGAGAAGAGAAAAGATTATACCCAAATTTTCTTCATAAATTTTATAATAAAAAATATTATAATATTAGTAATTTATTTAAAATTCTATTCTATTAATGTATTCTTTTATTCGATGAGATAAAAAAACTTTGTAATTCAACTAATTGTAATTTTATGGTATTTTTAACAAGACATACTTGGTTCAAATTCACCACTCCCAATTGATTGTGAACAAGTGAGATAATTGGTGTGTTGTTGTATAATCTCTAAAATATAAATAAAATTTATCTCTATTATAATCCGCTAAATAAAAAACCCAAATAGAAATGGATATTATTCCTCTTCAATTTTGGGGTTTGAATTAGGAGTCAGTATCCCACACTCTATAATTACAGATTCAGCATTTGGATTTAAAATTGTTTTAATTTTCAATTTTTATCTTTATGATTTCAATTTATATTTGTTTTTTAAAATTGTGAACAAAATAAGGGTTTTTATCATTTCCTTTTATTTCCATTTTAAATTTTGAAATATAAAAATAAAAAGCAAAAAAGAGATATTTATTCTCCTCTCCTTACTTAAATAAAGGAAAGAGATAACCATCTCTCTCTCTCTCTCTCCAAGCACATTATAACTTTTTATTAACCTCTAAAAAACTCACATTTTCCAATTCATTATTTGGATATATATACACTGATGGGACTGACGAAATCAACTACCGACAAACCTAATATTACGGACGAGATCATCCTCATAGACGAACCGAAACAAATGCCTCAATCACTGACAAAGATATCAGGACCATTCAATACCGCCAGTAACACCTCGGACGGTTACAACAACAACTACGCAGACCGTTGAAAGTACATTAAAACTCCATTATTAAGCAAAGGCGTTACCAAGAAAGGCATTAACGTCCCATTATTAACCGCAACAGTCAGAATCCAAGGCAACATATATATAAAGCTCTCACATCACCAACAGGAGGTACATAGACATACTCAGCTATATTTCTTGCTCTATCATATTACATTATTCTTTCTGAGTGAACTTCTTAATATTGACTTTGGCATCGGAGACTTTGTGGCAGGCACCACACCGATGACCACCTTGAGGACACTATCACCCAGGCTGAAGATCGGTTCCATCTGCCTTTTTTGACTAACAAACTTACGCTTCATCAGTTTGGCGCCGTTTGTGGGAATGACTTTTTCAGATTCATATTTGAAAACGTAGTTTCCATCAACTCCTACATTCAAATGGAATCCAATCTAGATTCCACAGCCCTGGCCCAGCAAGTTCAAGCTCTTGCGGCCATCATTGAAGAACTCACCAAACAAAATCAGGAAATGACGCTGCGGCTTCAACAGGTTCAACAGGCTCAACAGGAAGAGAGTCAGTCCAAGGATAACATGGAGGGAGAAGGGAATAGCCATAAGAGGGGTATTCATCAAAGACCTACTACTCCGGACGAGCAGAATTTAGATCTCCTTCGAGAGATGAGGAAGGAGATGGACAAATTGAGGAATGCTATTAAGGAGAAGACAGACCGAAGCGTAGAGAGAATGGTAAGGGCCACGGATTCGCCTTTCACTACAGCAGTTCTTAAATGCCTCGTGCCGTCAAAGTTTCGTTTACCTCAACTTGAGCCGTTCGACGGGCTCAAAGACCCTCAGGATCACCTTAATACCTTCAAAACGACGTTGGGCCTTCAACAGCCACCCGACGAAATACTGTGTCGTTCCTTTCCCACCACTCTCAAAGGGGCTGCAAGGGAATAATTCACAAAGTTGCCCACATCGTCCATCGACAACTTCAAGTAGTTAAGCAACGCTTTCTTGCGTCACTTCATTGGGGGACAGCGTTCCAAGAGGCCAGCGGACCACTTACTCACCATTAAGCAGGGGAAAAAGGAAACCTTGAGGTTATATGTAAAACGTTTTACTCGGGAGACCCTCGAGGTAGACGAAGCTGATGACAAGGTACAGCTGACGACCTTCAAAGCAGGGCTGAGATCCAGAGATCTCGTGGCTTCACTCGCGAAGAATCCTCCAAAGACGATGGCAGAAATGCTCCTAAAAGCACAGAAGTACATGAATGCCGAAGACACTTTAGCAGCCATAAAGGACGTAGAAAAGCCAAGAGACAAAGGAAGAAGGGATGACAAGCGTAGGGGTCAAAAGAGGGAACGCCCAGATCGTCGAAATAATGACGGGAACAGAAGAAAAGAAGACAAGGGTCCTCGGACGGTAAGATTTACCCCTCTAGTTATACCTGTTGACAAAATTTTAATGCAGATTAAGGACGAGCACTATCTCAAATGGCCAAGACCATCATACTCATCTCCTAACGTTCGTGACAAGAACAAGTACTGCCGATTCCACAAGGATCATGGACACAATAAGGAAGATTGTAAGGACCTAAAGGAACAGATAGAAGAGTTGATACAGAAGGGCAAATTATAGAAATACGTGAAGAAGGGAGAATATAATAAGTTCAGGGACGGCAATAAGAGCCAGCATTGGTCCTCTTCCAAGAGTGACGAACAGTCGTTCCAACCTACACAGGTTGTGATTAGGGAGATAAAGACAATTACCGGAGAACCCTTCATAGAAGGGTCATTTAAATCCCTCAAGAAAGCGTACCAGAGACAAGTGAATAGTGTCCACACGATACCTCCGTTCAAGCAGTAATGGACGGACCGAAACATGTCCTTCAATGAAGTGGACGCCAGGGGAGTGAAGCAGCCCCACAATGACCCTTTGGTTATAATGCTGAATATAGAGAGATTCAATACCAAAAGGATCCTCGTGGATAACGGTAGCTCCGCAGACATCATCTACCTCCCTGCCTTTCAACAACTGAAGCTAGATCCAAGGAACTGCGTTCGTTTGACTCCCTCCTCGTTAGTTTCAACGGAGACAGGGTATATCCTAGGGGCATAGTGACACTGACAGTAACAGTGGGGACCTACCCGGCGCAGTTGACCGGTCAAATAGACTTCCTGGTGGTAGACTGCCCCTCGTCTTACAATGTGATCATTGGGAGGCCCACACTTAACAAATGGAAAGCGGCCACGTCAACCTATTGCTTGAAGGTAAAATTCCCAACGGATAACGGTATCAGCGAAGTAAAAGGAGATCAAGTCTTAGCCAGGGAGTGTTATCAAGCCGTCCTGGACGCAAAGGAGAATCACACATGGCTGATTGAAGGGAATGACGAAGAAAAAATGGAAGCCTTGGAAACAATGGAACTAGTCGAAGGAGAGGCAACCAAGACCACGAAGATAGAGACGACGTTAAGCCCTGAGATGAGAACAAGGCTCATCCAAATCCTTAAAGAAAACCGAGATGCCTTCGCATGGAGCCACGAGGACATGCTAGGCATAGCTCCAGAAGTCATTCAACATAAGTTGAATGTGAACCCGAAAAGAAAACCCATCCAGCAAAGACGAAGAGTCTTTGCCCCAGAACGAGACCAAGCAGTTACAGACGAAATTACCAAACTGTTGGCGGCAGGTTTCATCCGAGAAGTACACTACCCTGAATGGCTCGTAAACGTCATCCTAGTGAAGAAAGCAAATAGGAAATGAAAAATGTGCGTGGATTTCACAGACCTGAACAAGGCATGCCCGAAGGACAGTTTCCCCCTACCGAGAATAGATCAGCTTGTGAATTCCACGGCCGGACACAAGTTACTGTCGTTCATGGATGCTTTCTCGGGATATAACCAGATAAGGATGGCAGAAGAAGATCAGGAGAAGACTGCTTTCATCACGAGTCAGGGACTCTATTGTTACAAAGTAATGTCTTTTGAGCTGAAGAATGCCGGAGCTACGTATCAGAGACTAGTGAACAAAATGTTCAGCAAACAGATTGGCAGGAACATGGAAGTATACGTGGATGATATGCTCGTCAAGAGTAAAGAAGAGCTTGCGTATCTGGACGACCTAAGGGAGACGATTGCTACCCTCAAACAATACTAGTTGAAGTTGAACCCAAGTAAGTGCGTTTTTGGTGTAGCGTCAGGGAAGTTCTTGGGTTTCATGGTGTCCCAAAGAGGAATAGAAACAAACCCGAAGAAAGTGCAAGCCATAATCAATATGGCATCACCCAGAACCATCAAGGAAGCCATAATCAATATGGCGACGGACAAGTGTCTACCCTTTTTGAAGACTTTGAAGCAGGCTTTCGCCTAGACCGATGAATGCGAAGCAGCGTTCCAAGAACTCAAGCGTTACCTGAGTAACCCACCCCTTTTAAGTCCGTCCAAGCAAGGGGAAAACCTATACCTATACTTGGCAGTATCAACTATAGCAATGAGTGCAGCCCTAATTAGAGAAAAAGACAAGACACAGCTCCCAGTTTACTACGTCTGCCAAGCTTTCCAAGGGGCTGAGTCCAAGTACCCTCGGATTGAAAAGATTGCGTTCGCATTAATAGTAGCCTCACGAAAACTAAGGTAATATTTTCAGGCAAATCCTATCCTGGTGATGACGGACCAACCCATTAAAAAATCCATAAACAAACCTAAAGCCGCCGGAAGAATGGTTCAGTGGGCAATTGAGCTTAGCCAATTTGACATCGAGTACCATCCTAGAACAGCCATCAAAGCACAAGCTTTGGTAGACTTCATCGCCGAGTTCACCCTTCCAGACGAAGACAGTCTCACCAAAGAAGCCAAACGATGGACAATATAGACTGATGGTTCGTCAGCCCAAAAGCAGGGGGGAGTAGGGGTCGTCATAACCGCCCCGGACGGAGAAGTGCTCATATACGGGGTTCAACTGAAATTTTCGACTACCAACAATGAAGCTGAATATGAAGGAATATTGACGGGGTTGAGGGTTAGAAAGGATTTTGGGGCTAAGAATAAAGCAAAAGAGGAGAGAATGCAGAAATACCTCAGGCTGACGAAGCATCTTATTCAGGAGTTCGATAAGGTGGAGTTTGTTTAGATCCCCAGAAGCCAGAACATTGCGGCAGACGAGATCTCGAAGCTAGTATCTTCAGAAGAAGGGGGGATAAGCAAGGGCTTAGCAATGGAAGTCTAGAAACGCCCCAGCATTAAAGAAGTCCCAACTTTCACAATCCGGAGCACAAACAACTGGATGACGCCAATAGTTTCCTTCCTCCAGGACGAGCACCTCCCTCAGAATATAGAGTAGGCCAAGAAGATCAAGAAAAGGGCGGCCAGATTTACGATCCTTAATGACGCCTTATACAAGAGAGGCTTCTCCATGCCTTATTTGAAATGTGTTGATGAAGAAGAAACCAAGTATATACTGGAAGAAATCCACGGAGGAATTTGCGACGACCACGCTGACCCCAGATCCTTGGTAAAACAAGGTAATACGAACAGGTTATTTATAGCCTACTATGCAGGTGAACGCTATGGAGATCGTCAAGAAGTATGACAAGTGCCAACGATACGGGAATGTACAACGGCTTCCAGTAGAGAAACTGACGACGATAGCCTCCCCGTGGCCATTCACACAATGGGGAATCGACATCGTTGGTCCACTACCACAAGATAAAGGTCAGGTAAAATTCCTACTAGTTGCTATTGACTACTTCACAAAGTGGGTTGAAGCAGAGGCTCTAGCAACAATCACCGAGGCAAGAATTCGGAGCTTTGTGTGGAAGAATATAATTTGCAGGTTCGGGATTCCATTGACAACTATATCAGGTAATGGGAGGCAGTTCGACAGCCAAGGCTTTAGAGACTTCTGTTCAAACCTAGAAATCAAGAACCAATTCTCATCCCAGGGCATCCCCAGGCAAACGAACAGATGGAAGTAACGAATCGGACACTGCTCAAGATCATCAAAACCAAGCTGGACGACGCGAAGAGTGCCTGACCAGAAGAATTACCAAATGTCCTGTGGGCTTACAGAACCACGGCAAGAACCCCAACAGGAGAAACCCCCTTCAGGCTTACCTATGGCACTGAAGCAGTAATTCCGGTTGAAGTAGGAGTAACAAGCATCAAGCGAGAGATATTCAACGAAGAGTGCAATGACGATGAACTGCGACTCAACTTGGACTGTTTGGACGAAGTAAGAGACAAAGCTTCCAGCAAGATGACAAAGTACCAGCAGAAGATGGCCGAATACTACAATAAGAGGGTTAAACTCAGACGACTGGACATAGGTGACCTCGTCCTGCAGAAGATCACCACAGCAACTAAAGACCCTGCCCAAGGAAAGCTTGGCCCTACATGGGAAGGACCTTACCGAGTCGTCCACTACTCAAGGTAAGGCAGTTATCACCTGGAAACCATAGACGGACAGAGACTCCCTCGGCCATGGAACATTGAGCACTTGAAGAAGTACCACCAATAGATGTAACAAATGAATATATTCATTCCTGAAATTAATAAAAGAATTATTCATCTAATGTCTTTATGTAAGTAGGTCTAGTCAACCGTACAAAACAAAATAGCCAAGTAACAAGATTCCGCCTTGACGGATGTAAGTTACTGACGAATCCAAAATCCCTTAAATGGGTGTAAGTCATAAAATGACTAAGTAACAAGATTCCGCCTTGACGGATGTAAGTTACTAACGAATCCAAAATCTCTTAAATGGGTGTAAGTCATAAAATGGATAAGTAACAAGATTCCGCCTTGACGGATGTAAGTTACCGACGAAGCCAGACAAACACAACAAGATCCCTTAAATGGGTGTGAGTCGTAAAATAGCCAAGTAACAAGATTCTGCCTTAACGGATGTAAGTTATTGACGAAAAACCTTGCAACAAAGCCAAGGCTGGATCTGGGCTCCCAACTAGTTCACCAGAACCCTCGAGGAGACCCCTTGAAGGGGTTTGGGTTACAGGAAAACAACTAAGTAACAAGAAGCAAAATCATTGATGAAGAAGAAAGGCACAACTGGAAACTTTTGCCAAGTACAAAGTATGGACGAATCCCACAAACATATCACGAACCAACAAGTGTGCAACCACAGATACAAGTAACAAGTAAGTATGCAACAAATTCAATTAAAAGCCCAAAAATCAAGGGCAATTACCATTGTTGTTATATCCAAAAAAGACCCATAAACGCTGGGCCACAAACATTGTTCTCAAGACAGGATAACAAGTAATTGTTTTGAAATTAGATTTACAAAAAAAAGGCCCAAAACATGACGAGCATCCACAAAAATGAAAAGAAATTTTCTTAAGTAACAAGGTAAGGCATCAACAGCAAAATTTTCACCAGCCGGAGCGTCAGTAGCAGTCTCAGGGGCATCACCTTCGGGAGCTGAGGATTGGGCAACTTCGTCCATCGCCATCTCTTTGTCAACCTCCCCCAGGTCCAAACTCTCCATGTCAACTCCAGTAGGATGCTTAACCAGATACCTCCTGAGAAGCTCGAAACCTTTGAAATACCAACTAAAGAGTACTGTGTTGTACTCGTCAGTTGTTTGGAAGGCCTCAACTGATCTGGCGGCAATTGTTTTAAGCTTTTCCTTGGCAGTAAGGAGCTGCTCGTCCTTCTCTAGAGTCAACTTGCGCTCAACTCTGAGGTCGTCATCCAAGGTCTTGACCTTCGCCTTTAAAGAGGTAGCCTCGTCCATAGAAACAATGAGATTCTTCTTCAGCTTAGAATTCTCCTTTTCCAAGGCCTCCATCCTAGATGTTAAGGATGCCACTTTAGCCTCTTGAGTAAAATACTCAGAGGTGATGTGAAGACTTTCCCCCAACACCTGGAAAGAAGTTTTAAGTCATCAGTACCAAAAAAAAAAAAAAAAAAAAGGGAGGCACGTTAACACCCTACCTGAACGAGCCTATGGATGTGACGAGACGCAACCTCGTTAAGAGGCACGTCAGAGAGGGCCTTCAAGTCTGCCGCAGTCACGACCTTATGAGCCCTGTCCACTGCCAATCTCTCGTCATCCCATATAGTGGACGACCGAGAATCAACCTTCTCCTTCTCCTTACCAGAAACACGCGGCCTTTTGGAACCTGGGGTAGGGATCTCTTCTACCGACGTGGCAAGAGAAGCCGTCCTCGTTGTCTCAGTGACGGAAACTATGGGATTGACGGAGACAAGGGGAGCGACGGAAGGACCCTTCCCGGTAACACGCACTGTCTTCTTCCCAATGTTTGACAGTGGCTCATCCTTCTTGGACCTCATCTTCGCGTCCATATCCTTATTGAATTTGGTCGTCATCTCTGCAAGAGAAAAACACTTAAAAGAAAATCCAAGTGTACATAAGAAAAGTCGATACTGACGAGATTAATACTTACTCTTTTTTCCTTCAATACCAATACTGCGAAGAACGTAAGGAGACGGGTTAGGTCCAAGGTTGTAAAAGGCAAGGGTCCGTGGATCAACCAGATCATCCCAACTTTCAATCATCTATGTGTATTCTATCGCGGTTTCAACGCGCTCCTTGTGCCTGCTTTTAAGCTTAGGTCATCTCTTAACTGTGCCAAACAAAAGATAAAGGAGTTAGTAGCGATAAACAGCAAATACAACAAAACTAAAACGACGGGGAGAAATACTAACACACCTAAAGTCGAGGTTCCCTAACGACGAAGCAACCTCGAGATATCGCCCCAATCCCTGTTGGATTGAGTTTCAAAATCATCCCCGGACACAAAGAAAAATCGCGATTTCCAATACCTGAAGGACGAAGGTAAACCCTTGACAATCCTTGTTCTTCTCTCCCAAGGGACTAACTCATAGTATCCATACTCTTTAGACTCTTTCAAGCGGTATAGATAGGTGAGTTCACCTACCTTAATCATGTCTCTGTTAGCAGCCAACCATATTTGCATACAGTTGACCACAATTCTCCACGAGTTGGGCATGAACTGCTCGGGATCAATACCAAAATGGGCCAGAAGTTCCATCAGGAATGGGTGGACGGGGAGCCTAAGCCCACAAGTGAAGGCCGACTCATAAAAACATACCTCACCAGGAAAAAAATGACAAGCCCTATCCTCGTCATTAGGTCGACGAACACGAACCCGCTCCGGAAACTGAAACCTATCCTTAAATCTACTCACAGTGTCGGCATCCAGACCGCACACCTCCCCGAGGGCATAAAAAGCCTTAACCTCTCGAAGGGCAGAGACGGCTGTATCTCCCTCCACTGGGTCACCATTAAACGATAACCCAGTCTCGAGATCGCTAGACCTAACCTCAGACATCGCCTCTCTATCTCTCACCAAACCCTCGAACCAGTTAAGCGATTGGCGAAGCAAAGGCAGCAAGTCAGCCAAAACAACACCCAAACAATTACCCTTGAAGACAAAATTCTCTAAATGTGGGAAAACACCCAAGGACCCTCCTAGGCGCGCAAAAATAAAGGAAATTGATGGGCAAGCTATCCTAATCTCAGAGCTGTTAACCATGGAAATATAGAAAAAGGGGCAAAGGGAAACAACACAAGCTAAATCCCCAAGAAATCAAAGACAAACAAAAGGAAAAAGAAGAAGAGAAGAAGAGAATCAGAGGCTATATCACAATAAGATGAAAAGGAAAGGTAAAAACATGAAAGAAAAAAACGTACCTTGACAAACGGCGAAGCACCAATACGCAGCACACCAGTTTGAAGAAGAGTTGCAGAATGAAAGTTCGAAAAAATCGCTTAGAACAATGATTGGAAGTTTTTTTTGAGAAAAGTAAAGGAAATAAGAAGAGGAGAGAAGTTTTAAAAATCAATGCTCAAAACGATTGAAAACCAGCGGGAAGCCCAATAGTCCCACAAAGTGGAGCATTAACTCCACCAGTCAAAAAGCACCACGTGGCCACTCCCTGTGGAGAGCTGCCACTACGCATTCAATACGGTGCGAAATCCCAAAAAGTTGCTTACAAGTCCCAAAAAAAAAAAAAAAAAAAACCTTTTCACCTTCCATGGTTGTCATGACATGTCAAGATGACCACAGAATCCGGGGGTAGCTGATGGAACTGACGAAATCAACTACCGACGAACCTAATATTACGGATGAGATCATCCTTATAAACGAACCGAAACAAATGCCTCCATCACTGACGAAGGTATCAGGACCATTCAATACTGCCAGTAATACCTCGAATGGTTACAACAACAGCTACGCAGACCGTTGAAAGCACATTAAAACTCCATTATTAAGCAGGAGGCGTTACCAAGAAAGGCATTAACGTCCCATTATTAACCACAACGGTCAGAATCCAAGGCAACATATATATAAAGCTCTCACATCACCAACAGGAGGTACATAGACATACTCAGTTATATTTCTTGCTCTGTCATATTACATTATTCTTTCTGAGTGAACTTCTTGATATTGACTTTGGCATTGGAGACTTTGTGGCAGGCACCACACCAGTGACTACCTTGAGAACACTATCACCCAGGCTGAAGATCGGTTCCATCTTCCTTTTCTGACTGATGAACTTACGCTTCATCATACACAATTACCAAAAATTTATCCATATATATAGTTTTTAGAGTTACCAATAGCAGAACTCATCATTTTTGTTTTGATAATTTTGTTTTTTCTTTTGAGAAGATTGTTTTGATAAATTAATCCAATGCTAAACAAATTATAATTAAATTAGATAAGTTCTTCTTTGAAAAATATCTTCTTCTTCTTTTGATAAGAGAAAAATATCTAATTTAATTACTTATTTAGTTAGTAATATTCATTATTTACTACTACTACTTTTTTTGAGAATCTAATATTTACTAATTAAATATGCATTTTTTCCTTATATAAAAAAATCATGAATTGTATTGGTTAGATGAACAATTAGCCAAAAGAAAAAATTGTAGGCTAGATGAACTATGATGGTACGTGTGGGCTTTTGAGCCTTTAACTAAGCCTATGCACAAAGGCCATGTGTTCCGCAAATTGTTGTGGCCTAAACCGGCCTTATATTGGCCCAAAATGTGCCGCAGAACTTGCCGACACTTAAAAACCAATGACTTTCTACCTATCATATCAAAAAAAGAAAAAATCACCCAATGACTGATCAGGAGCATGGCATGAGATCAAAGCATATAATCACACAAATGATGCAATGAGGACTAACTTACTTTATTCTCTTCTTTTTTTGATAAGGAGGACTATCTTACTTGAATTCACTAGAACATTTATTTCTTGGAACACGCTTTCTTAAATGGTAATATTATTTGAGTAACGGTGTTTAAGTGTTATGAAAATACGTATGAATGAAAAATAATTGTGAAAATATGTATTGTGTTGTTTAAACAATGAAAACTGTTGTTTAAACAATGTTACCAAACATGCCCGTAATATCTTTTTATTTCGTTCGAGCATATAATCACGGTTTTTACTCTACATTTTCTCATAATTATCTTTTGTGGTCAATTATAATTAATTGCCTGTCATTTTCACATAAATCCATCACTTTTTTTTTCCTATCACCCACAGGTTATAAAGTCACAGTTAGTCACATAATGGTCCTAGAATTATTGACATGTTAATAAACACGAAGTAGCTACTTGTTACACGTTCCCATAAGCCACGCATCGTAACGGTGGTGGAGTCTCTGTGATTTGTGAGATTTGCGGCCCAATCAACCAGCACGTCGCTATAGTTGGTTGCACTTGAAAATTAATTTCACAAATGCCGATTCTCATTCCCCATTAGGCATTAGTTTAAAGGGGGAAGAGTGGCCTATATTTTTTGCCAATTATTCTCCTCTGACCAAATGCAAAGTTTTCATTGGAAACGCCCACTACCTACTCGCAACCACTCGAACTAAAAGCTACTACAATAAAGGCAGTCAAAGGCCAAGTTTACCTAGTCAAAAAATTCAATTCATTTAATTATTCATTAAACATCAACATACTCTAGGACTAGGTACGTTTTTCATGACAGCAGCGCGTACGAAGTTTCAAATTATTCAATACTTTAAATTATATAATATAAAAAGAATTTTCTCAAAAAAAAAAAAATATATATATATATATATATATATAATATAATATAAAAAGAAGTAATTTTCTAGTAAATATAATGAAATTTATCAATTTCAAATAGAAACAATAAATTATTGTTTTTAAATTATACCAAAAGTTTGTTTTTTATCCTTAAACCCTGAAAAAAAAATTTAATAGTTTAGAGTTAAAAATAGGGGTAAAAAAAAGAACTTTTTTTTCAATAATTTAGATTAAAAAATAATATTTTTTTTTAAGTTTAAAGATAAAAAGTGTAATATTTTTAATAGTTTATGAATGAAAAACCAACTTTTTAAAGTTTGTAGAAAAAAAAAACTTTTAATAAAATTTAAAGATCAAAATAATGTTTTAGCCAAATATATTTTTCCATAAGTGCTATAATTTAGGAATTCAATTCAACTACATGTTTCTTTCTAAAAAAAAATTCACTATATTACAATAACCAATTAGTTACGTTGTTGAATTTCATTTTTCTTGAAAAAGATTTGTGATAAGATCTTTATTACAATGAAATTGTCCTATTTAATTAGGACTCTATACTTCTCAAAAAAAATTAGGACTCTATAGTTCAACACTTAAAAAATATGATATTGTTTAAAGTACAAGGATAAAAAAAGGAAACATATTCAATAATTTATGAAAAAAAACGAGAGACAAAAAACAAACTTCAAATAAAATTTAAGAGTCAAAATAATATTTTAGCCAAATATATTTTTCCATTAAGTGCTATAATTTAGGTTTTTAATTTATTTCAATCACCTTAGTAGAATTTAATTATTCTTAAAAAAGATATACGATAAGATCTTTATTACAATAAGATTGTCCTATTTAATTAGGACTCTATAGTTCAGCACACTTTAGGAACAATGGCTAAGTTTGGCCTGTTAATTAAATTAAATTAAATTAAAAATGAGATAGAATCCTAACTCAAAAATCAAATTTTCAAAACAGTGTTTACCAAAAAAAAAAAAAAAAATTCAAAACAGTGGCAAAGGAAGACCGGACTCTTTCTACGGTTAACTTATAGGAGTGTGTATATGAATAGGTTTTGATGACCAAGTAAAAGTTGTCCCAAAAGAACACATACACTGTATAAGCTTCTCAGAGACTTCAAAAGACCTTGCTTTTGTGCCTTTTGCTTCAATCACCAAACATCTTTTTCTTAGTGTTTGTGTACACCGATTATACATGTAGGAGCCCACCACTTTCTGGGTTTCTTTTTCTCTGATCATCTCTCACTGTTGGTTCTTCTTATATTCCATAATTCTAACAAAAATTATCATAGTAGAAAGAAAAAAAAAGAAAAAAGAGTGAAGAGAAATGTTGGATTACTATCAGCAGCTTGCTGATAAGCCCTCTTACCATGATTCCATTATGGTTCTTGAGAGTGATATTCAGTATGCTAATATGCTGTAAGCTCTCTGTCTCTTTCTCTCTTTGTGGGTTTTTTTTTTTTTTTTTTTTTTTTTTTTGGTTTCTTTTGCTGTGGTGTGAAGGTTCAGTTGTGTAACTGGGACTTGTTTGGTGTGCTAACTAACCTGACTGAGATTCTTTGAAATTTACTGATAGGCTTCTGTTAGCATGATTTTGATTTTGCCTTTTTTGTTTCAATATTCTACTTTCCTACTTTGAGACTGACACTTGCAGAGGATTTGGATAGTGGATACTTTGCCAAACCCAGAAAGCTCACATCTTTAATGGGAATTTTTGAGTTTGGTTCCTTTTTGTGTTTCGTTTTAGTTTTTTGTTTTTGAAATTCCTTCTTTTTTTTTTTCTTTTTTTTTTTTTGGGTTCCTCTTTCTTTTTCCTAATAACTAAAAAAAAATTAAATGCTACATGCATTTTAGGAACTTCTTAAAACAAGTCATGAACTTGGGTATATTGGTATATATGGAAAGTTTTGGCTCAGCTTTGATTTATTGTAAATTTTGTTTTTTTATGATCATAAGTGTTTGGTTTATACAAGAAAATGTGGGGTTTGCTGAAAAACCTGTAATTTTTGTGTTAGTCCACACCCCTTCAAATTTCAAAGGCCATTACCATCAATATATATATATATATATATATATATCTGAATTTGCTATTGAGCCTTGTAATGCATCATTGAATTAATAGACCAAGATTTGGTTAGTTGATCTTTTGAATATGTATGCAGGGCAGCTTCAATTCCAAGAGGCAAGGGTGGTGCCTGCCTTCAAATGAAATTGGTTTACAATCATTTGGCACCCATTATATTGCTTTTACTTCAGTGGATGGATTGCTCATGTACTTGTCTACTTTCAAGCTATTTAAACCTATTTCACATAATTGTATACAAGGTTAATTCCACTTCCTTGCTTATGCATTACTACAGCCAATTAGATGGTATATAATTTATATTACCATATCTCTAATACATCATATATCCATATTTGTATATACTTGTAAAATTTAAGCTCTTGAAATTTGATATGTATGTTAATCTCTTATTTCTTTAGGTGCACTCTGATGGGAAGCCGAGAATGTCTTCAAGTGGAAGGAGAGCTACTATTAAAGAATTCTACAGTATGTAAATTATCTTCAATTCTGTATTTACCATATTTAAGATAAGAGGGCTATTGGGCATCATACATAGAAGAAAACAGTTGTGTTTGATTCAAAAAGATTATCAAGAATGTTGCACTTATCCTTTTATTAGTATAATAAGATGATATAATTCCAATGTTTTTTAATCAATTCGTTTTAAGGACACCTATAATTTATATGTTTTGGAAATTAGAGTAGAATAATGTCATATTCATATCTATAATCTTTTAACTATCCCTAAGAACAGCAAAAGAAAAAGAAATGGCTTGATGGTCATGTGCTTCACTTTTTCTTATGTCATCTTATGTCCTTAACTTGTGACTGCAGCTGTTATATTGCCATCTCTTCAGCATCTCAATTGTAACTCGTCAGAGTTTGATATTAGTCAAGAGGAAGATGATGGCACGGAAATGATTGTCAGGAAGAAATTGAACGATAAGAGGAAGACTTCAGATATGGACTTGGAGAGAGAAGATGAGTGTGGGATCTGCTTGGAGTCCTGCACTAAAATGGTTTTGCCTAATTGCTGCCACTCCATGTGCATCAATTGCTACCATGACTGGTATTTATAACCTTATCAAATTCATCCTTCCCTTTCCAATTTAGCCCACTGTTGATTTGTGATAACGGAGAGAAGCCTAAATTTTCAACAGTTACGAATTCCATTTCTTTTCTACATGTTATAGGAGCACAAGGTCAGAATCTTGCCCATTTTGCCGGGGAAGTTTGAAGAGGGTGAAATCAGGGGACTTGTGGGTTCTGACATGCAGTAGCGATGTGGTTGACACTCAAACTGTGTTGAAGGAGGATATGTTGCGGTTCTATCTTTATATAAACGGCCTGCCTAAGGATATCCCTGATGCTCTGTTCTTAATGTATTATGAGTACTTATTTTAATCTAACCGACATTAAGAACAATATACAGGAAGGAAATATGCCAACCATTACCTGTCCATAGAGTCTGGTAAGGTTTCCACGTAGAAAATTCATTCCAACTTGATATTTGGGTAGAATAATGTACATCCTCTGTTGAAGAGACCCGGTTATTAATTTTAATGTTGCCCTTTTTCCAGCTAGAAATACTGTTTTTGTGTTTTTATGGGTTGAGAATGCATAAGATGTTGAGGCTATGGGTTGTGATTTCTCACATTACAACTAGAAGCTCATTGGCGTTGGCAAAACACGCACACACACACACACCAACGCTAGTTAACTTCTTGTTGAATAAGTAATGATCAAATGACACTCATGAACTACTTTTCCTACTTACTATTTATTTTTCTTTTCTTTTTTTCCTTGAAGTGACTCTTTGCTCTCTAATATTGCAAGTAACCATGGTTTAGCACAGTACACGCAACAGCCAGCTTGTGAAAATATGAAATTGTTTGGGCATGTACTAGTTCTCATGTTTTTGAGTGCCTTGCACGAATCAAAAAAGATCATAGTTATACTTGTAATCACAAGAAAATGACAAATGAAGCAAGTAATTATAGATAAGCATCATAAAAGCTAATATTTTACATCTTCCCTTTTTGGAGAAGCTCATGTGTACTACTCGTCCTGCTTGATTTGTGCATTATACTATTATCAAGCTTTTCAAACATGCATGTTCTCTAGCTTCTCAAACTATATTTGCTTGAGTTTCAACAAGCCTGAAAATGTCTTTCATTAGAATTCCAAAGAAAATTAAATTGAATTCCTACATGTTGTATACCTGAGATACACTAGTTCGCAGCTTTGCAATGCTATTATAAAGAAATGCCAGTGTTTATCCTTAATCATTGACTTGCGCATTCTAAAAACTAACTGTTTCTGTATTGAATCAAAATGCATTTCAAGCTTCATTCGATTGTTAAACCTCCACGATAGAAACTTTTTTCACTTTCATGATGCGGTCTTCTTGCAATTTCTTATATTTCTATTCCAAGAGGGGGAAAAATACCCCAGTTTATTTGACCGGTGAAATCTGTGTAACTTGGCAATCTATGTGTAAAGATCTTGGTTGCATATCTGAACTTCCTGCCCAAGGTTAAAACTCAAAATGATTGTATGTCTGGGAAAGAATGAGTTTTAATTCTGAACTTTCCACAAATTTTCTGGAATTCTTTTGATGGTGTGTATTATGGCGATTTAAAAAAAAAAGGGGGGGGGGGGGGGGTGGTTTGGTTTGAATGCACTAAGATGTTAAAGGGTATTCCTTCATGAAAAGACGATGTCAAAGGGTTTTCCTTCATGAAAAAACATGACTGGGAGACCTTTATGGCCGACTACTTAGCTTCAATCATATTTTTTTGATCAGGTCAATTGGCCTACAGACAACCTTTATGAACTTCAGGGCTCCAAATGTGCATCAGTATGGTGGGATAGCATAGTGTCTTGTCCTTTGGATTATATATTAATTTAAACCTGGAGTGTAGTATGATCTTTGAAGACTTGGGCACACATTTTCTATGTTGTTTATAGATAATAGATATAATGTGGGAGACAAGGCAAAAGAATTATGATTCTATGGATATATTTATAATCTAGCTAAATTAATTATTGATTGTGTTTTCTTGAAGGGTGTTTGCATGATAAGTAGTGGTTGATCCAAGAAGTCCTAGAAGAAGCAGAAGAATTTTCTGTCTAAAAGCCAAAAGGGGAAAGTTTTATATAATAAGATGACAAGTTTTATATCAATCTGCAAACTTTTGGCAATTCTTGTGCAAACAGTCTCATCCGTACTGGATAAAAGAAGTTCAATTTGGTTTTCACTTTATACTAGGCCAAGTATGTATCCATTGCGGTGTCATGTCAAAATGACAAGCAATAAATTTTTTGTAGAAGATACATACAATAGAGAATCTTTTTAACGTAGTTCATATATCAAAATGGCAATCAAAATAGACATTGAGATACCATGTAAAAAGTTATTAGTGGCTAATAGCTCTAGTTCAAATAATATTTGATCTCTTTATAAAGACAAGGTGGAGGGTCAAGTTGTGGATTCAAGAGTTAGCTACATGTGTAACTTACCAATTGCTCTAATATCAAGAATGGCTTTAATACTTAGTTGAATGTACCAGAATATAAAGAAAAACTGAATTAGGGTTAAGAGAGAAAAAAAGATAAGAAAAAAAAAAGTGATTAAAGAGAGAAGGAAAAAAGAAAAGTTTCAAACTTAATCAGTCACCGTCATCTTAGCATAAATTTATATTAAAGTTTATAACATGATTACAAAATGACTCTTATTAATATATTAATATAATGAAATAATTTAAAGTAACTCTAACATTACCCATGAACTGAAAAAGAAAAAAATCTTCCTCAAAAAAACTGAAAAAGAAAAAAGGAAAATTGTTAATTTCATTAATGGTGGTCCCCTTGATGATTATTGCACAGATGCCGACCCTTTATTTTTTTTCATCATGAATGAAGTACCAAACCAAGTGATTGAATTTTTGGTGATTGCCATAATGCTAAGTGCGCTGGTGACAAATCTATCTTACCAATTCGTGATGACGCAATTAATGTTCCAACAACAGGACCATTTTATGTCGGCTTTGTAAAATGCCAAGGGGTAAATCCAGACATGAAGTTAAATGTTTGTAGACTTACAGCAAAAGACAACTGATTGCAGCAAAGTTGATCAGAGTAACAACTGTGACACTGTATGCACAATCAAGTAGGTGTAATGCACTTTTCAAGCAAAGGAATTAATTTAACAATGGTAGCATTTTCCTGATAGTAATGTATATCATTCTAGGAGAAAACATTCAATTCAGCCCACTTATCATAAAGTGGGTTTGCCAACAGTATTCTCCTTTGCTTTATTTGCTTATGTTCAAATTTTTTTTAATGCGCAATTATAATTGTTAGGGTTGTTGTGCAATTATACTTGTTAAGGTTGTTACACGGTTGTAGGTGATGACCAAAAACATAAAAAATATAGTAAATATAGAGGTTTATATGGTTCGCCTAACAACTTATTTCCACAATAAAAGGCCCTTAACAGCCACAATAAAAACAATATAAGTTTTATATATTAGAGAACTTTATACTAACCTTAGACTAACCATAATCATAAACTAACCCAAGGTTAGTATGCTTGTTCTACAAGTATACTACACTAGGTTTGGGTCACTTGGACCATAATATGTAATAATACTTTAACTAACTTTTAGCCAATAAGTAATAAGCTTATATAGCAAAAATTTACATCCAAAAATTCTTTAAATATTTGCTTAAGTTTGGAGAGGCCATCAGTTTTGTAAAAAACTTGTAGCATAAAATTATTATTTGAATTTTGTCACACATATTTCCAATTCATAGCTCAACTATTAAGATCACAATAGTTAACATAATATAGTGACAAATAGTTCACCCTTGTTTGATTTTTCTATCCAACAAGTAACTAAATGGAGGGTGACTAAATGTCCCATTGAGGAACATCTTTGAAACCACCTTATACATAGCTTCAGTGAGGTGCACACCATCCCAATTGACGTACTTTGAAGGGTTTGCACAGGCACTAACATTAGCCATTCCACAAGAAGTGAACAAATCAAAGTTGTATGGTTCACCTTTTCCACAGCAACAACTGAACAATTCCTTGAACCCATATTGACTTGGACTCTTCATGACAGTGCGGTAGGCATTCCAGTAATCAGCATAGGTAATGACAGCATTGGGAAATTGCTTCCTGAGTTCTTGCAATTTTGCTTGGAGAACAGCATTGTGGACGTAGCTCTGGTTGTTCACGCTCTTAACACAACCTATGTCATCTCTATCATCTTCAGGAGCTAGTGACATGGACAATGGCAAGCACCCACTTAAGGGTAGGCCTTGGACAACAACATATTTTGCACCCTTCTCTAGCAATGACTGCAAGCCAATGTAAATATTCAATCATTAATTTCACCTATTGGTCAATGTTCAGTGAAATGCGATGAAAAAAAATGGGACTAAAATGAAAATTTACTGTAATGTGGTTGTTAAGGTGACTCATCTCACCCGAACTAATATAAATAATATTAGAAACACATTCTCTATTACACTCAAATTCACACTCTACTTATATGTCAACTCATGATTAGATTTTAACTTTTTCACGTAAGTCCACCACGGGTACCTAAGCATATTAATTCAACTTATGCACCAATTACAAGTTGACACTAAAACACAGTGTGGATTTAGGCGTGAGAATGTGAATTTGGGTGTGAAAATGGGTATGTCACATAGAGACCCTACTCATATTTTGGTAACATAAGTAAAAGTGACGTTACAAAAAGAATATATATCTCATTAGGCTTTTGGTAACACTTTGCAATAGGAATTTTACAAAGATACTTGTACAGGAGACATATTCAAAATCTTGTTGCCTCAGTAAAGCGTTTAGTAACGCCATCTTACAAGTCTGAAAGACTTCTATTGAGGCGACCTTGGCTGTTCTATGCAACATATTCGCCACAATAAGTCTAAAAAAAATTTCCACCTTTGAAACTGGATTATATATAATAGATTATGCCATGACAAGGACCAACAAGCAAAATTAGGAATTTTTTTTATTTATTTATAATTGTTATTAGCATTATACAAGAGAACATATCAATTTATGTAACAACACATCTACGGATTTATTCTCCTCTTTTCTTTTCTTTTTTGGTCTTCTGGGTGTTTGGGGAAGACTTTGGTTTGGATATATTTGGATTATTTTTTAGCTTTAAAATTTATTTATGTATTACTTTTTCAAATTTCACTTTTTATAGATATAATTATATTTTTACCTATTTTCAATAAATCAGCAATTCAGAAAAAACTAATCCAGCAATTTTAGAGTAGAGTTAAAGCCCAAGTAAAAACTAGAAAACCATAAGGCTTCCAAGCCATTTGCAATAGGAAGGGCTGGAAGGCAAAAATTGGGGCTCAAATAATAGCAATTATGAAAATTAAATAAACCTAAAAGGGTTTAATATTTAGCTAGTAAAAAAAAGAGAAATGATATGACTACAACATTTTTACAATAAATCATAAGTGGCAAGTTGTTACTAGTTGTTATTGTTGGAGCAAAAAAATAATCTTAACGTTAGTTTGAAATTTGAATCAATAACAACTAAACACCTGTGATTTGTTGTAAAAATATTGTAGATGTAGCATCACTCTTAAAAAAAAAAAAAAAAAAAAAAAAAGAAAGAAGAAGAAGAAAGAAAGAAAGGAAACAAACAATGCAAGAAAGTTTTGGCGGTCACCTATGTAATTATAATTTTAGAAAGTTTTGGATACCATTCAATACTTGCCTGTAAAACCGCAGTAAAGCTTGTGATACCAAGCTTTCTGAGGGTATCATCTGGTATGGAAGATCCAACAGCGTATGCATAGTCATTGACTCCAATTTCACCAAACCAAAAGAGTGCATCATCAAAGGCTTCTTTGCAATCTGATGCAGATGCTTTTTTACACCCCTGACTTTGCAAGTACTTGTTGAACCAAAGCAACTGAGTTTGGATAGATTGAGGTGTGATATCAAGTGTAAGGTTGTTCTTAACAAAGAATGCATGGTTTGTAGCTGTGGCACCAGCTACAGCAAAGTTAACACCAAAAGTAGAAGAAGAAACATTGCCTCTGATTTTAAGGTAAGGAGGCAAGTAAGGTAAAGACAGTGTTTCAGCTACAAAATCAATCACAAGCCTTCCATCTGAGTACCTATTTGTGGGGTGGTGAAAGAAAGTGGTTCCATATGGAGGGTTTGATACATGACCAAAACCAGTGGGGCCTGTGACAGACTTTGTGTTGCCTGTGTCAGTGAATGAGTCACCAAAGGCATAGATCTTCTTGAATGGACGTGGTGGGTGTGTTTCTGTTGCAGCAGAAGATGAAGAAGTGAGGATGAAAATGGTAGTGAGGGTGATGAAGATGAATTGATGAGAGTGGTGAGATGTGAAATGGGAAACCATTTTTTTCTTGAGTCTTCAAAGCTTTACTTAGGAGCTATTGGTCTTGGAGCCCATATATAGAGCAATATTAAAAGAGGCAACTTATTTGTGATTAGTTCTAGGTATCTCACATGTGAATTCATTATGAATAAATATTTATGAAGAATGTTACCTCCATTTATTATTTTACAATATTTTTATAAATTATTATTATGTCAAATTCTTATAGATTCTCATTTAGTGCACCATTAACATCATTTTTTTTTATTTACTAATAATCACTCATCATATTAATAATTTGTAAAAAAAAAATTATAAAATAATTTGTAACTTTAGCATTCTTCAATTTTTATTGTATACTACACATCTCAATAGTATTAACATCACTTTCTTATTTACTAATAATTACTCACTGTATTAATAATTTGTAAAAAAAAATTATAAAATAATTTGTAATTTTAGCATTCTTCAATTTTTATTGTATACTACACATCTCAATAGTATTAAATTACTAAATTTCCCTTGCATGCACCCATACCTTGTGATGCAATAAATTTAGTAATTTACTCCTAGATCATCCAAACAACTTCAAATATATAAGATAATAGGGCTGTATTTATTACACAAAAACTTTTACATACACCATATTTTTAAATTAAAATCATAACTTTAAAACTTGAAATTATGACTTCAAGTCACAGTTTCAACTTAGAAATAAAGTGTATGCAACAATGTGTGTAACAAGTTGTTTGCAATAAGTATTACCTACTTGTTATAATAATCACTTAATAACTATTACATTAAGGAGACTTATTAATATAACCCCTTTTTTTCACCTAAAAAAAAAAAAAGTTTCTATAGAAAGATTGGTGAGCATATCCGCATATGTTCAAACCATGTAATAACATTTCGATTCACTTCAAAATTAAATCTGTCCCATTTATAATTCAACTGTTCACCGAAATCAAACGCTCTCACAAGATATAAAAAATAGTAGCACTAACGTGGAAGAAACTAGAACATGTGGCTATAATGTCCTCATTTTTCTTCTTTAAATTCTTGATTCATGAAAGAAAATTAGTTGGGGCTTTAAATAAGCTTGTCCCTACTCCAACTGCTACCCAGCCTATTCTTGTGATTTTATTACGGTGAAGAAATGAACCATTAATTTAAGAAAAATATTAATAAATTTATTTAAGGTAATACTTAATAATTTATTTAAATAAATTTTTGTAGAAAAAGAAAAAAAATTAATATTTTAATTATTTTTTATTTTTTATTTTTTATAAAAATAATATTAAAATTTTCTTAAAATAAATTATTAACCATTATCTTAAAAATAACCGTTAATATAATCTTAATTTAATTAAAGCAAAGTTTATTTCTTCTCCCTTTTTTTTTTTTTTTTTTTTTTTGGATATTGAAAAATCTTCCATTACAGCATTACAGCATTAACTTCATTGTTGCTTTTGTGGTTGCTTTGGTGTTATCCTTAAATGTGACCGACACTTAACAATATCGTTGTCAGGTTGCACAATAAATGCATTGAACTACTTTCACTGAAAGAAAGGGAAAGATCACTGAAACGAAATTACATCAAAAGGTAAACTACCGATGATCTCTCTGATGAGTACTAGTTGAGTTAATTTGAACTCGAGTATAATATATTCTTTATTTCACTTAAAACGGTGACTGGTAAGAGATTATTTCAACTAGTAATTTATTATCTTAGTCAATCATTCATTATTTATTTAGCAAAATCAAATCCAAAATACTATCTCCGGTTTGTTTGTCCTCTATTCTATTTTAAGATGTCCCAAAATATTGTCATGTTTTTAAAAATAAAAATTATTAATTTATTAATGTTCCTATTATACTCTTAATTTATTTTCAAAACTATTTAAAAAGAAAACTAACAAATATTTTAAAAAAATTAATCCAATTAAGGCACCTTTTTAGTTGTCTCTTTAAGAATAACTCTTTTAAAAATAAATTTATTTAATGGTAGTTTTATAAACTTATACATTTTTATAAGACAGACAAGATAACAAATGATATTCTCTTAAAAAGTTTGACTTTTCAAACAAGACAAACAAATTGAGATAGAGAGAGAAATAACTTTTCAAAATTTTCAAACAAAACTCGTAAATATGTCACGCTATTAAATAATATATCTTAAAAACCTCTACCATATGATATATCAATAATTAAAGCATTATTATAAAAAAAAATTAATTAAAGCATTATTTGTCCATAATACTATGGATTTATTTCTAGATCTGGAATACTTAATCTAAATAATGAATTGAATTACTTCAATAAATTATCTACTTGATAATTATTAAAGCATTATTAGTTTATAATGACTTCATTTTGGACAAGTAAATTGTTGAATATACATATATGTATAAGTGAAGTCGCACATTAAATAATAACTAGTCAACCTGCACATTGTGCGTGATAAATTTTTTTATGATAGTGTTATTATTTTGAATATTTTTCAATGAATTATTACTTAAGATGCATTATATATGTATGACCAATATATTGTAGGATTCATGATGATTTGAGGTTTTGGTCTTGGAATTAGATACGGAAAGTTTTGGCAATGATGCCTTAAGTTGTAAATACCGGAATCCTAAATTACACCATACTATTTGAGTCTAGATTTTTAGTACTTAATATAAGGTAACAGATGAACAAAAATAATGATTTATGTCTTGCATATGTATTTACAAATTTGTTTATTACATAATGTTATTAAAAGCAATCATCAGAATACAAAGGATACAACTATAATTCATTCATTTCAATTCGATAGGCTTTTAACCATAGTTCTTACTTAGTTGCCATACTCAGCCTTGTAGTCACTCCAAAGCTAATCAATTGTCTTCACAAGTTAGTAAAATTTAATTCACTTCAAAATAGATAGATAGGATTTTATAAATTTCAAGTTAGAGTCATGCTAGGTAACCACTTTAGAGGACTGTAATTAAGTCCTTACAATTCTTTTTAAATAAATAATAATAATAATAAAAAGATCTATTCTTTTGAAAATAGAGATTAGTATTATGAATAGGATGAGGAAATTTTATTGTATTCTTTTTTTGGGAACATAATTTCTATCAAACTCAGTTGGCTAATTTGTACATTTCCAAGTCAATTAAGCACATTTTGCATGTTACATGTAATTCCTCGTTTTCATAAGGGTAAGGACATTCACGATCCTAATAACCCACTCCATTTTTCTTGCATGCTTGGTTTTTTGGGATGCGAAATGTGTTTGTTCCAAAAGTTGTATGTCGAAGGATTTGTCAATAGTTTTGCAGCAATTGTTTTCCACCTGTTTGGTTTAGAATTGATAATAATAGTGGTATTCCTTCATCATTTGATTCACATAACAATGCAATTGTTAGTCCATACTTTGCATTTTTGTCTCCTTCTATGTTTGCTTGAAGAAGGATTTCTTTTCCTGTTTTAGTTTGATCTTATACAAAATATTTGTGAACTCCAACCCAAAATAGTGCTTGTTTGTTTCCAGCCCTAAAGCATTGATGAATGTGTTTTTCTTCATCATTTCAAAGGAATAAAGGATTTTGAAGCAGTCTAGTTAGATTGATGTGGTGAAAAACTTTTTTTCTTTTTGGTTATCTGATTGAATTGCTTGTAGCTGTTTTTTAAAAACGAAAACACATATTAAGAAATTAATGTGTAAAAAAAAATCAACTGGTGACAAAACATGACCATAATCATATACTAAGGATTACACGTGAACATTATTATCATCATAATTGCAATATTGGATTGATGAAGCTAATTTTTTTTTTCTTTCAAAAATACAACAATGACACTAGAATTGTGCATGACTTCATAGTATAAAGTTAATAAAAAGAGAAAATATAGGATTGCAATATTTTTTGCCACAATTTTGGACTTGGTAGATTGTGATTAGTAGAGAAAAAGTGGGAAGTTCATGTGAAAGTAACAAAAATGAGATGTGAATTTAAATTTGTATACCTCATTTTGATGTTGCCTAAAAATTTTGGCGATTGTCTTCTAACATTGGAAAATATTTCGAGCAATAATTCTGTTGGTAATTCATGTTGCATGCTCATTTTTGTGATTGTGGAGAGAGTATTTTTATGATATTTTTGGTATGTATTTTTGAAGTTGTTTGTTTTGTAATTTATAGTGTTTTGATTGTTGTATGGATGAGTGATTGTTTAATTTATTAGCATTTTTTTTCTTTTTTTGTGAATAGAAGCCTTTCATATACCCTTCTCCATAAATCTTAAATCTTATAGTATTGTGTGTATATATATAAATATATATAAATTGTAAATTACGTTTGACTGTTCAGTGTTCATTTTGTTTAATTTATCTTTTATGGCATATATATACATATATATATGTGTATACAATTTTTATTTGTTGTGTTTAACTGATAAATTTATTATTTTCTTAAAGTTAAACATTTCAACAATATTTTTTAATAAGAAAGGGATATATCAACATTTTCACTCATTCTACATGATAAAACACTTGATTTTGAAAGATACAAGAAATAAAGATCCATTGGAAATGAACATGACATTTTGGTGATAGGTTTAGGAACCAAAGGTATATTTCAATACAATTACTCACAAGCTTTGAAGAAACTGCACATGCGCATTCCTAGCAACTGCTTAATTAAGTTGTATTTCCAATCACGTGATGTCAGGCATAGTCTTGCTAGGAAATGAAGAAAACTCTTGTTCGTTACTTTTATTAATTAATGATAAAATAACAGTTGTGGATGTGAAACCTATTCAATAAATAGCCGTATGTTTATGTTGACAAATATGTGTCATATAGCCACAAGCTTGCTTTTCAGTTGTTTATGAGAAGACAGAAGTTCACCTACAACATATGTATTGATGACAATCCAATCATTAAATATTGCAAGTAGAAACCTAAAGAGAGCTGTCCAAAAACAAAAGCTACATAAGTTGAATCAATATATAAATAAATTATTAATAAATTTGAAATAGCTGGAAAATCTTTGATATCCATTTCAGTTACTGAAGAAAAAGTTATTCTTTGGTGATGGTCATGGCAAAATAAATTGATATTCCCCTTTCAGTTTCGTAGAAAGCATTGATATTCCTCTTTTAAAGAAGGCTAAAGGGAGGCCAAGAGAGCTAATTTAGGTGCCATTATACAGTGTAATTCCATAAACACATGGTTCCTCAATTAAATTAAATCCTTAATTATATGTGCATCTTATTATATGGTAAATGTATCATGTACTTCAAACAGTACAAATTTTATATGCTAGATGGCCTGGCACTAAACTAATTTTCTATGTTTACTATTAATCTGCTGCTATCTTATAGAAAGATTGTAGTAGGAATAACATTTAAAAAAAAATATATATATATATATATATATATTATAAGTTATGGATACAAATTTTTATAATCTCAAGAATGTTTTATATGACAAGAGAGAACATTCAAAGCATTTGAATAGAATTTTAATTAATGTTTTCTACTAGTGGGTGGCTTAAGATTCATAAATCACATACAAATTAAAACAAAAACAAAAACTTTGAACAAATAGTCAGCTCTTGGGATCAGAAGAAAGAAGACTAAACATCACTAGGTCTCCGTTTTTCCCCTTCAAAATCATATACTTTTTTAGAACACCTTCCCTCTAGAACCCAGCGTTCTCTAGCACCCTTTGGGAGCCCACATTTTCTACATCAATTATAGCTTCAAGCCTTTCCAAGTGTGGTTATTCAGCAAATATAGTATTAGTCACCTGCTTAACTGCTTTAGTTGCAATCCCTCTACCTCAGTACTTGGAGCCCAAAATATAGCCAAGTTCACCTCTACACTTATCATTGTCTGAATTTTTGGTCACTGAAATGGCACCAATGGGCTAACCATTAAGGCAAATTGCCCTGAACCATGGGTGAGGAATAACTTTGGTATTGATAAAGTTGATTGCATCTTCTTTGTTAGTGTAAGGTTCCCATGTGCAAAAGCAATGAAGATGAAGTTACCATTGAAAGGTGGAGTTGAACATGTGTTAGTCAAAAAATTCTTATCTCAATTAGCAAACAGAGCTTCCAATACTGATAAATGCTTTGGCAGGGTCTGACATGGCAGACCGTAACTCATGGAACATCAAAATAATAAATGTTCAGTTAAGGGAAAACAATTCTTAAGAGACACCATTCCTCTTATCAGCAAGTAACCTCTTTTTTTTTTTTTTTATAACAAAACTAAAGCATTCATAGATCCAAGATGGTATTTAACATCAAGAAATTTTCAAATTAAAAAACTTCCCAAACTGAAATATAAGAATTGCTACATCTCATAACACAGCCAACAAAAAATAAACTCCAATCGACATTGAGATCAGATATTTGATATAGCTTGTTTAAATTTAAATACATACACAGAGGAGATCTGCTACAATATTTGGCATTGTAATAAATACACAAAAAATTGTTTCAGCTGCAACAATATTGCCTTGTTTTGCACGGACTGCACAATCTAATCTGAGTCGCATCACAACACTCAAGAGGCAGCAAGCGGTAACAAAATTTAAGAAAGGAATAAAAAACATCAAGCAATCAAGCAAAAAGAATAGAGTAGCAAGTATTTAGAGATACCTGAACTGAAGCATTCAGTTTCCGTCAGTATTTATCATGGTTTTAAAAACCGGTATGAACAAAGAACCAGAAAAGGGACTGATTACTGATTTTCTGGTTCGGTCGAGGTTGAACCGATGGTCGAACCGATGATGTCATAATTAATAAATAATAAATAATATAATATAATAATTTTATAGTAACTAATAATATTTACTTTAAAAAATTTATATCATAAAAGTTTAATCAGAATCATTAAAAACAAACTTATAATAAAAATAAATAACTAAATAACTCCTCTACAATTCCACCTACCTCCATTGGCATTAAATTTTCTCTACCTACCTCCCACTTTCTTCTCCTTTTCCCGTGAATCAGTACTCTAATCATCAATTCAAAATTTGCTTACATTAAATTCTCCACCTACCCCCACTTTCTTCTCCTTTTCCCATTCAGTCAGTACTTGCTTCTACCATCAGAATCTATTTCTGCACTCTTCATTTCTTCTCCTCATTTTACACATCTTCCTCTACCTCTCTCTCTGCCAAGCAAAGTTCAACCTCACTCCACAGCTAGCATGTTCCCAAAATATCATTTCTTTTACAACAGATCAGCGTTGCTTCTTCCCTAAATTTCTTTTCTTTTACAAGAACTGAAGATGAGAAAAGATTAAGTGTTCTTCAGTTCTTGTCCTTTGAAGCTCGTTTATCTGCTCAAAATACCGCAAGGCCGAGAGAAAAAGGAGGCTGAGGCAGA
The DNA here is from genome assembly GCF_932294415.1 of Quercus robur. Classification (NCBI taxonomy): domain Eukaryota; kingdom Viridiplantae; phylum Streptophyta; class Magnoliopsida; order Fagales; family Fagaceae; genus Quercus; species Quercus robur. Next base: position 50,281,080 of record NC_065543.1, on the reverse strand, counting down.
GGCGTGTGAGGGAAAAAGGCGACCACCAAATTTCAAAGCCGAACAGAGAAGATGAGAAAGAGTGAGAAAAAAAAAATTCAAAGGAAACAGAAGTTGAGAGTGCGAGAGAGGGTTGTGAGGGAAAGAAAAATAGAGGATATGAGTTTTTAGGGTTAAGTTTCCCCAAAACAACGTAGTTTTAGGTTGGGAAAAATGTCAAAACGGTGTAGTTTTCAGTCTCAACACAACTGGCCAATAACCGGTTCAACCATACCGGTTTTCGGTTTTACGATTAAACCGGTATGGTTGGGAAAAATGTCAAAACGGTGTAGTTTTCAGTCTCAACACAACTGGCCAATAACCGGTTCAACCATACTGGTTTTCGGTTTTACGATTAAACCGGCCGGTTTTTTACTATTCTCTGTTTTTAGTAATTGTTCGGTTTTTAATCATAATTGGACCGGATTAGTATCCAGTTCTCGATTGAACCGGTCGGACCGACCGGTCCGGTCCGATTTTTAAAATCATGGTATTTATATATTGTGAGGAAAGGAGTAAGGAAGACAAAGAGCCTGCCATTAAAAGGTGGGGAAGGGGAAGGAACAAGTGAGAAATAAAAGGGACGTGAGGATTTTGTCGTTAGAAGGTGGGAAGGGGAAGAAACACGTAAGAAACAAAACGGAAGGAAATCAAGAGGTTGTAACTGTGAGTTTCTTAGGGTTTTCAGTTTAGAAGGGTTGGGTTTGGGCTTTACGTTAGAATTAAATTTAGAAGAAGTGGCTGGTGGAATTAAATTTAAAAGAAGTGGGTTTTATGGTAGAGATAGGTTGGAAATAATTTTAGTTTTGTTAGTATATTAAAATTGAGAAAAACTATTTTAAAATTGTACGATAAATTTAGAAAAGATGATGGGAATGACATGACTGCCGATGTGGCTTAATGTGAGCGTAATAACATTAAATGTTATGCTTCAACTTTTAGTAATATATAGATGATAATAGTGGGTGGTTAATATATAAATTACTTCTTCTTTTTTTAGAGGGAAATACTTTCAATTTTATTAATCAAGAGTAAGGGAAATCAGACCTAGAAGATGGTAAAATATCTGGTGGAACACACTCCATCCAGACTAGTAAAGGAAAAGAAAGTCTTGCTCTCTGGGCTAAGGCGTGAACAACTTTATTACCTTGTCGTACAACATGAGAGAAAGAAAAACTCTATAGAGAGTTTGCATAAGACCAAATGTCTTTTATAAGATGTCCCCCTTGGGAATGTTCCATACCCCGGCGCTGTAAGGACTTTACAACCCACTCAAAATCTCCCTTGAAGACAGTTGATGTGAAACCTGTTGCCACGGTGAAGCTTACTGCTCTCCTTGTTGCCAGCAACTCCAGAGCTTCCACTAAGGGCAATTTCATGATCTTTTTGGAGAGGGATGCCATAACAGCACCATCAAAATCTCGAATGACCACTCCTAGCCCCGCCTCATCTGATTCACTAAACATTGCGCTATCATAGTTTGATTTTACACTCCCTATAGCAGGTGGAGACCACTTTTTTGCAGCAGTAGGTCAGCTTCTACAGATATTGGATCCCTGTTTTTTAAAGTCTCGGATACACTCCTTAGCAAAAACTGGGATTCTATCCAGAGGCAAAGGTTGTTCTTGGAGGCGAGTTTTGTTCTGGTGCCACCACATAGACCAAGCAGTAGCAACAAATAAGGGAAGTAAAGCAGACTTTTCACAAATCAAGTTTAGCAGCTCAGGGAAGGAACTAGATTGCACCCATGTCCTGTCCACCCAACTAAAGTCAACTGACCAGACAGATTGTAGATTATCACATCCCCAAAGCACATGTACGACATCTACGTTTCCCTGTAGACAGCGCTGGCACACAGATTTCTCAAGTATTTTTTGCTTCACTAGATTTTCCTTTGTAGGTAGAGAGTTTGTGCAGGCTTTCCAAAAGAAGTTTTTGATCTTACCGATACATTCATTCTCCAAATACTCTTCCAAAACAATTTATGTGATTCAACTTCTACTTGATTACTCGCCTCAACATTCTGGGGTTCACAGAGAAGTTTATATCCGGATTTGACAGAATAAATACCAGATTTTTCCATTAGCCAAAACATGATATCAGCCCGGGGGTAGTGCATAGAGGCAGAGATTTTATGAGTTGCGCTTCAGGCGAGTAAAAGCATAGATCAATCAAGTGCACATTCCACCAGCCCCTTTGAGGATTAATGAGCATATCTACTTTTGCATCGGGTGCTAAAACACCTAGGTTTGAAAGTACCTTACCTCCCTCTGTGTTTAACAACCAAGCATCTTTGAAGATCCGAGGGGATTTCCCATCACCAATTCTCTGCCTAGATCCATTCTTAATCAATTTCCTCGACCATAAAACACTCTTCCACGCAAAAGAGCCCGAGGATGATTTTGCTTCAAAAATTGAAAAATTTGGGAAGTATTTTCCCTTGAACACTCAATAGAAAATGGAGTCCCTATCCTGGCTCAAATGCCAAACTTGTTTAGCCAACATTGCTCCATTGAATTTGCATAAGTCCTTAAAACCAAGGCCTCCATCCGTCTTTGGCTGACATAAAACTTTCTATTTTTTCCAATGAATCTTTCTTCTATCTCCCCTTTAGCCCCACCAAAATTTGCGAATCAACATCTCTATATCTTGGCATAATCCCACTGGTAGCCTAAAACAAGTCATAGCGAAGGTGGGTATGGCTTGGACTACCGCCTTCAATAAGACCTCATTTCTTGCTTGGGAAAGAAGCTTCTCCTTCCACCCTTGTAGCTTTCCCCATACTCGATCTTTTATCAAATTTAGGCTCTCCTTTTTGTTCCTCCCTACCACTACTAGCAAGCCCAAATACATTTCATACTCCCTAATTTTCGGAACCCTCAACAGGTTTTTAATCTCCTCTTTTGAAGAATTAGTCACAGTCTTGCTAAAGAAGAGAGTAGTTTTTGTAGAATTTATTTTTTTGCCCCGAAGCCCTCTCATATTTGTCCAAAATTTCTTGAATTTTCTAGACATCCTCTAATCTTGCATGACAAAAAAGAAGGCTATCATCTGCTAAAAAATAAATGAGATATTTTGGGTCCGTTTCTACAAAGCGAGAAGCCCTTAATATGCTTTCTATCAACTGCATGCTCAATTAAGCCATTTGAACCTTCTAAACATAAAAGAAAGAGGTAGGGGGAGAAAGGGTCCTCCTGGTGAATACCTCTAGTAGGGCTAATATGGCCTTTTGGTTCTCCATTTACCAACACAGAATAAGTAGCAGAGCGAATACATTCTGAAATCCAACCAATCCAAGTTGAATGAAAACTCATTTTTCCATTATCCTTTGGAGGAAAGCCCACTCTAAACGATCATAGGCCTTGCTTATATCTTGCTTCAAAGCCATGTGCCCCTTTTTTCTTTTTTTCTTCAACTTCATATGATGGAGGGTCTCAAAAGCCACCAAGATATTATCTGAGATCGCTTTGTCTGATTGGAAGGCACTTTGAGGTTCTGAAATAACTTGAGGCAAAATTCTTTTTAATCTGTTAGCCAAAACTTTAGAAACAAGTTTATACAAAATATTACAAAGTGCAATGGGTCTAAATTTAGTAACATATTCTGGGCTTTTTACTTTGGGAATAAGGGTGAGATAAGTGTGGTTCAAACCTGGCACAATCTTGTTTGAGTTCAGACATGAAAGGACAGCCTTGACTACATCATCACCGATGTTGTCCCAGTAGTGTTGGAAAAAAATGGGTGGCATGCCATCTAGGCCAGGTGCTTTTAGTGGAGCCATTTGCTTCAAAGCAAATTCAACCTTAGCCTTAGTAAACTCACTGGTTAGCATACAATTCATATCATCAATTACCACTGTTTTAGTGTATTGCACAACTTCTTCCAAGTCAGTCGGATTGGAGGTAGTGAATACCTTTTGGTAATAGTCAACTATCATGGCCGAAATATTCTCATCCCTAGCAATCATCTCTCCATTCAAGTTTCAGAGTTTAGTAATACTATTTATGCGATAGCGTTGTGAAGCCCTGTTATGAAAATAATTCGTATTCTTGTTGCCCGAGACCATCTAGTGTATGTGGTTGCGTTGTTGCCACATCTGCTCCTCCATCCTCAACAAATCATTAACTTCCAATTTGAGTTAGAGAAAGAAGTCCATGATTCCACCCTTGACTGCCTCAGCTTCGGCTTTCTTCAAAGAGAGTTTTTTTTTTTTTCTTTTAACGTGTTGGACATGTTGCACACAGCATGCTTACTCCATTGTTTCAGCTTCACTTGACAAGCTTCAACCTTATGTATAACCTGTACCATCATTGAACCTAAAGAGATAACTTTCCAAGCCCTTTGTACCGTATCATGGCATCCCTCCTTATCAAGCCACATTTGTTCGAATCTCCATGGGCGTTGGGGTTTTACCGTGAACCCCTCAAGTAGAATTAATATCGGGTTATGGTCAGATGAACCACAAACCAGATTTTGAACCTTTGTTGCTGGGAACAATTCATACCACTCTGCCGTGCTCACTGCCCTATCCAACCGTTCCCATACTACTCCCCTGTTTAGGTAAGTTTTAAACCAAGTGAACTTGTTTCCAACAAACCCCAAATCCAACAGCCTACATTCATCCAAGACTTCTCGAAACTTTTGCATCTGTCCATACGGTCTTAAACACCCTCCTAATTTTTCATGATACTTTAGGAGTTCATCGAAATCCCCTGTACACAACCATGGCACCTTGTATTGCCTGTGTAAAGTGTGAATCAAGTCCCAAGATTCACTTCGGAGATGTGTAGTAGGTTCCCCATAAAACCCAATGAAGCACCATCCATTATCTTTCCCCCTATTAATCAGGGTGTCAATATGATTTTTGGAAGAAGAGATAACCTGTAAATCAAAGTCCTTCTTCCAAAATAGATTCATGGCTCTTGGCAAGGTTGGGAGCTAGCCATTGCCATTTCCTCAATGTGCCTCTAACCATCATTATAAACCAACTTTTTCTTGTTTGGTAACTCAGGATGTTTCGACCTCGACTTGGATCCTCTCTTTTCACCTGCATGGACTTTCAGTTTTTCCAAACTCCCTGTTTTAGTACGTGGTATACGTGTCCATTTTGCAACAGCTGGCTAAGTGATGAGTGTAGGAGTAGGACCCTCTTGGTGATTCAGTGTGCTACTTAAGGAAGGTTTGGATAAACCCGGTTTTTCATCAATCAGCGATGCTACAGAATTTTGCTGGTCAAAGGAGTTTAAAGATTTCGAACCACTATAGTCCTTATAAGGAATGAGAACTGGGATATTTACTACCCCCTCCATATCCTCGAATTTATTCAACTCGGTATCAATTTCGTGCAATTGCTGTGCAAACTTTCCTTTTACAGTTTGTTGACCCTCAAAACCCGAAGGCACATTATCACAATCCCTCGGATCTCTGCCAGAAAACAGATTTTCATTAAATATGGGTGTAGGGTCAGGAGTTACCTTATGAGTGGGAGCAAGGGCGTAGCCAGAAATTTTTGCTTGGGGGGGCCAAGGTAAAACTATCATTTTGATTCAACGAAAAACTCAAAGTACATTATATCTATAACACAAGCTTATTGATAGAATTTTTTTGTCAGTGTGATTCTATAGCACTCAAAAATCAAAATACTAATAAGCTAATCAACCAATTAAGCATCTTAAGTCTTTTTTTTTTTTTCTTTTTCTTTGAGCTTCTCCTATTTTTTTGAAAATCCATAAGTCCAGAACATTCGTAGAAATCAAATATAAGTATACAACAAAATTGCAGAAGAAGAAGAAGAAAAAGAAGAAGTTGGTATTTCTCAATATTTGCTTAGCTTTAAATAAGAAAACTCTTTGTTAAGGAAGAGGGAGAAACTAATGAAAATGTGATTACATGAGAGCATCCTGTGGAAGAATTAATGAAAAGAAATTGAAGAGAGAGCACCAAGTGATGAGGAGAGTCTTTTGTGGAATTGTAAAGTGGAAGGAGATATTGTAATAGTTTTGAGAAAGTGTAAAACTTAAGTACAATGTTTTGAGTGTAATATATTAGGTTCTTCAATTAAATTCAAGCACATATTTAACATGTCCAATAAAATACAAACAATGATATTATTTTTAAGTACAATTAAATTCAATATATATGAGTTTAATCAGGTAATCTAATGTACTACACCTCAGTATTATCCTTTGACAAAAATTGAATAACTAAAAACTAAAAAAATATGGACATGGATATCATGCTTTAGAGAAGAATGGGAAAGACAAGAGGGGTTAATTTTTATGATTGCGCAGTTAGAATTTGGGGTGGGGAGAATTTTATGAGTGATGTGTTGGAGGGGGGGCCAATCTTTTAATCTTGTGGGGGCTAGCTCTTAACTCAAAATGATTGTAGCCTAGATTTACTTATAATTAGAGAGGTTTTAAAAAAATTTGGAGGGGCCATGGCCCCCCCAATGCATAAGGTGGCTCCGCCCCTAAGTGGGAGGTGCTAGCGTTTTTGCTCTCTCTGGTGTCTATTGAGCTGGAGGTGGTACAACTAAACCAGTTTTACGATCCGCCATCTTCCTTTTCTCATAAAACCCAGGAACGACCACCGTAGACTTTTTTGCTGGACTAAAAAGTGGAGCACACATCCATGCCTCGTATTGCTTGGATTCATTGCTCAAATTACCTTCGTTATCGAGCCATAAATCACAGTCTTTGTCATTATGTGTGAGATGCCCACACCAATAACAAATATTCAGCAACCGCTCAAATTTGAAAGAAACCCAGCCGTGTGTACCATCATCCAACGTAATTTTGCAACCTTGGCTATGTGGTTTTGAGATATCAATAATAACTCGGGCTCGCATAAAATCTCCTCCTTCCATCTCCGCAAGATCACAAGAGACAACATTCCCTATGCCTGAGCAAATGCCCTCAACCACTACTTTGTTTCTGAATCTGATTGGGATATCATAAACTTGAACTCAAAAAGGTATCATGTCAAAGCATAATTCATGTGCGTGCATGTGAGTTTCATATCGTTGTAACACTACAAGGTATTTGTCAAAGCTCCATGGTTGGCTAGCTAGGATCCTATCCGTATCAGGCTTATTGTCAAAGATAAAGAGAACTATATGGTTTCCCAAATCCTTAACCTTGAAATCGTTTCGGGATCGCCACAGTTGCTCAAAGTTTCTCACAATGGTGTCGGTATTCAAGACTCTCTTAGTGTAAAACTTTGTAGCCAAAATGAATTATACTGAACCCATCTCATTTCGAAGCCTGAAACCATCCCCCTCCAGATCCGAGAGTGATAAACGAGACCAACCTTCTATGATTTCTTCCATTTGAAAGATAGGTGTGTTTCCCTAATCCCACGAAAAAAACCCCACTAGCCTTTAAACAAACAAAGGTTTGCTAAAGGGACAGTCTAGCTTTCAAGAAGAAGGGACTGAAAATTCTACTGCTTAGGAGAAGTTTGGAAAACCAAAACTTTCACTAGCAACAAAGAAACTCACTTTCTTATATAAATTACTTTGATGAACTGTTAATATATAAATTATATAACATAGTTAAGCCCAAATTCATATTATTTAAATTTTTAGGTTAAGTAGTGTTCCTATGTGCCCCTCAACTAGAGTTTCTCCAATGTGTTTTCTTCCCCAAAAAATGGTATCAAGTATAACATAGTTTTCTCATCCAAAATATTTAAAAAAAAATGTGTAACATAGTTTGGATCAAACAACCCCTCAACAGGAGTCTCTCCAAAGTGTTCTTTTGCCAACACAAATCAATATAACCAAAGTCATAACATGAATCAATTTCTAAATTTGTAATATTTAATCTAAATAATGAAATAAAACCATTTCAAATATAGAGAATCTAGCGAGTTAAAGTTGTTATTTGCCATTGTTCGTTTTAGCCAATCATTCAAAGAAATACTTTGTAAACTATCTGACGCTACAAAGTATATCTTTGAAAACTCAACCATATGAATATATGATACATTGATAATTAAAGCATTATTACTACTCCCTCCATCCTAATTTGTTTGTCATTTATTTCATTTTGGGATGTCTTAAAATATTGTCCTGTTTCTAAAAATAAAAGTCATTAATTTACTAATGTTCCTATTATACCCTACTTTATTTTTAAAACTTAAAAAAAAAATATATATATATATTTAAAAAATCAATCTAATTGGAGCATCTTTTCAGTTGTCTTATTAAGAATAACTCTTTTTAAAAAAACTGATAAATTTATTTAAGGGTAATTTTGTAAAGTTATACATTTATATAAGACAGACAAAACAATAAATGATATTTTCTTAAAAAGTTTAACTTTTCAAATATGACAAACAAATTGAGACGGAAGGAGTATTTACTAGTGTATTATAGGTTCATTTTGGTCAAGCAGACCAACACAAAAGGAAGCCTAAGCTCGAATAACACAAGGCTTTGCTGGGTTCAAACTTCAGAGTGTGTTTAGATACAACCTATTTTGCTGAAATTGAAAAATTATTGCTGAAAGTACTGCAGATAAAGGTAAAAGTTAGTTAAAATAGTATAGTGAGACCTATAAATAAAACCAAAAAGTTTAGTGGGGCCATGAATAATAGCAAAAATAAGTTGAATAATGAAACAATTTTAATTTTTAATCTTAACCCAAACACACACTCACACTCAATCGTAACCCACAAACAACGAACTAGATTTAAGTTTACTGTTCAATTTGTTCTCTTTTATATGCAAATCTGTAACGTTACTTTCAAATATTGTAAAATAAAGGAAATATAAAGACAAGAATAAAAAATATGAGAGTAAGATTATGTGTTTGTTTGGCAAAAATTATTTTTCTAACTTATTTTACTATTCAGCTTATTTTTGTTACTATTCATGAGTCACACTACACTTTTTGATACTATTCATAAGTCTTACTGTACTGTTTCAGCTAACTTTTACCTTTATTTACAGTACTTTTAGCAAAAAGTTTTAAGTTTCAACAAAATAAACGGATCTCATACGGATCCTATATCTGAATAGTTTCTTATCTAGTGGTCATCCAACACACCGTATTATTTCTAACATTAAATACATATATATCTTTCTTTGTTATTTGTCTCTCAGAATTTTACTATTTATATCACATCATTACAATACGTCTTGCACTAGTAATTTTTAGATACTTTTAGAATATGAGAATAACGTTTTATTCTCTTACATTAATGATGGAGCTCATCCATAAAATGTATGATAAAACCTACCACATAAATATGAAAAGAAAAAACATTATTTTTTTGTACTTAGAACACCTAATAAATTTTCCCTACTGCAGTATCTATTAGGAGTATATATTATAAAAGAAAAAGGTATAGACAAAGCTTTAATTGAAGGAGTAAATTTCTACTCCTAAATATTAGCTCTTGTCTTACCTATAAAAATTAGGGTGTCTTACATGCACCCCATATGTCTTACAAGCCGACACGTGTAATGTTGAGAAATATTTAACATAAAATAATTAATTAAAATTTTTTTTTAAGTAATATCTATTTGACTATTTTGCATTGTTTTACAGAAAAAACATTGTTCTTATTTTAGTGGAAGTTAGTCTACAACATTAAATGTAGCATACTTGTCAAATTATCCACTTGACAAGATTGGCACTCATACTTGTCAACATTAAATATGTCTTAAGACATTTGTCAATAATAGTTTTTTAAGTTTGAGAAATTATGATTTTTTTTTTTTTAAGAACAAACATACAAGTATTTGTGCAAAACAGAGAAAATAATATTTTAATACGAAGGCACACAATAAATTTTATTAAAAAATCATAATAATTCTTAAAGAATGATGAAATAAATTATACTACAAGCAAATTATTATCAGAATAACACGTAATAAGTTGAAATTCTAAAAAGATCACTCCTTTTAATACACCATTTTTTTTTTTGGACTCTAATTGTTGCCTGAGAAAAATAGGTCGTTCCTTTTTGTTTGTTTTTAAAATTTTGCCTTTCGTACTGCCCAAAAAAAAAAATTGCCTTTTCGTCGTTTCTTTCCTCTTTCCACACGTAAAAACAACACTGAAGCTCACACCCTAGGTAAGCATTTATTAGGACACAGCAACACCGTGCATGTTTACAAGTTTGGTTTGGGAGGAATTGAAAATGACAAATATTCACCGGCCACTATAACACAACGAATACAACTCCTTCAAACATAAAGGATTCAATTTCTTAAACCCATATAACTTTCTGAGGAAAACACCAATCATCTTAAGAAAGTTCATATACTAGTGAGGCAGAAAGAATTGAAATGCATACATTAATCATGGTGTTAAGAATAATTAGCATATTCAAAATGTACATAGTACATACAATATGCCCACATAAAGAGACCAAATGCAAGAAAAAAACAACAATGCACCTGATACAACATAGGACCACAACAAATCAGCACGTTAATCATACCAAGTCAACCAACCCTTCCCTTGTCCCTAAAAAATCCAGCTTTACAACACTTGTTAATGAACATTACTGCTGCCACCTTGTTGAATCTTTGACTCCACGAAAAGCCTAACTGTTGAGTAGATTAGAGAAGGTTCAGCCATTGCACCATTGCCATAATCCCCACATGCCAGCCTCTTTGTGACGGGTGGGATGAGAGAAATTCCAAGCTCGTCAATTGACATGAGATGTCGTTCCGTGAAAGGATTGTTCCACATGAATGTGTTCATGGCAGGTGCAACAAAGAGTGGCTTGTTGTAATCCCATGCTCGCACAATGCAAGTCAGTAAATTGTCACACAATCCCCCAGCAATCTACAATAAGAGCATAGTACATGCATTAAAACATATTCAGAAATTGAGTAAGATTATACTCTTGATTAGTTCAAATCATATGACAAACAAAATACATAGCTAAAAAGGAAGTTGAGAAAAGCCAATAGCAGCCACAGAAAATGGGGAATGTCTCTTACAGTCACACCCTCTACTACTTCAACATACATCCGCACATCCACATTTGTGTGATTGTGTGTCAGTAAAATTAATATTATACCACAATCAACCATAAATATGCTCCTTCCCTTTATTTTTTCTTGGAAACAAGGGCCTACACAAATTCCCAACATTATTCATTGCTTGGGAAAGAATTGAGAACTTTTCTATGAATTGGGCTTAATGACACTTCCTCCTCACATGAGAATGGGTGGAGGGTGAGTCATTAAACTCTAGCTCAGGTCAAGCTCAAGTGTCACTTTCTCTTCCTTTAATAATGGAATGGAGGGTGAGGTCATATGGGTTCAAGATTTACTAGATACATGTGCAACTTACAAAAACAAAAAAAAAAAAAAAAGGTCAGGGATCGTGGGTTCAAAACCTACTGGGTGTATATGTAACTTGACAATTAAAAGAAAAGAGAGAACTTATACTTGCCATTCTCACTTTATACGCACATGAGCTGAATGCCATGTCCCATTTCAATAGGTTGCTTTGTTAAAGTCACAGGATAGACACTCACCAGATGAATAGTAACACAAAACTTTGCATTGAGATCTTTTAGACTTAGATTTAAATTATTTAGAAGAATCTTGTATACACCGTATATGTATCGAGTATCTTCTTTCTTTAATAGATATCTCTATTACTTCACCAAAATGAAAAAGACAACGTGGAAAGTAATTGAGTCCCACATTCATAAGTCTTGGTCAATAGTCACTGCATTCCTAGACTACCAAGAATCAGCAAACATTATTTACCGCACTCTAGTACCTTTGCATGACTGCAGAAAAAAGGCCTACAACATAGTTAAGGTAACCTGTTAGTTCACAGCACTAAAAAGGGATTCTGTAGACACAAAAGGTTTTCAATTCAGTGCACACACGATATAACCTGACAAACAGAATTACTCCCAAAGAGAACTGAAGCAAGCATAATGAAACAGTACTTTTTGGTATCCCATAGCAAAAAATAATTTTAATGTGCTTATTTAATATAAATTTCAGACTCTCAAGAAATGCCAATACATCAATTTCTATAACTTCTTTTGTGAAGCAATAGAAGGCATTCTAGTTTGTTTAATGCCACCCATTCAAAAAATGCATTTAGGTATCAACTCAATCAGAAAATCAATGAAATAACTAATTTTCAATGAGTGCTCTGTATGGCCCAAAATGAATGACTTGGCCAAGTTGCACTGATGAACCAGAGATTGCTATTCCATTTGGTTCCTTCATATAATATATTAGTAAGAAAAGAAACCACTTTCTCTTTTACTTTAATGCACTGTTTTCAAGAACCAAATTGAGGAGTCAGGCACTAATTTCCAAGTTTTGTGGTAATCAAGAGTTTTTTTTTTTTTTTTTGAGTAATGTTTGCCGTTTCCAGTAACATGAACTCACCTCTATCATCCTGTTGCCACTTAGTAAAATTTCAAAGTAAGATGGAAATTTTTTTCTGAAATTTCTCAAATATATTACCTTGCCAAGTGTGTTGGCTGATAATGGAGCAATAACCATGATATCAGCCCATCGGCGCAGCTCAATATGAAGCACACTGTCGCCAATTTTGTTCCAACTAGACCATTCATCCTCGTCAGTATAAAGAACTACACCCTTAGGAAGTGCTGCCCTATCTATGAAATGTAAAGATGCCCTTGTGGCGACTGCTCTTACTTCTGCCCATTCTGAGAAACAATGGCAAAGATTCCCGAACTTTATGGCAGCTACACTTCCACTAGCAGCAAGTAGAATCCGTGGCTTCCTGGAAGCAGCATTGACTTGTGTTTGCTCCCTTTCTGCACTTGCAGATTCTGAATATTCCATAACCTACACAGGGGATTCCAACAACATTCTTATCCAATATTCATATGGTATCTCAACATATATGCCCACAGCAAATTGACTTGTATCAAACATTCAATTTAAATTGGTAATAATTTAAAGTACCGCAATAATTTGCAAAAGTAATTATCAAGAAATACATTCCAAAAAATTTCATTAAAATTACAGCTAGAAGTCAAATTCAAGTCACTAAAATTTTGTACCAAACATAAACAGATCAATTGCACATAAAGAGCAACAAAATGTGCGTGTGTATGCACCAATATGTATTTGCATAAAAAGTGAATAAATGGTGAAAGAAAGCAACAAGTGATCTCCCATTTCACAGCTCTATGGAGTATAAATATTCATTACAACAAAACAAATGGTGAGACTGAAGAAGAAAATTGAAGGTTTTCAACTCAATGGTTTTGCTGAAAGCAGCTCTTAAGCAGAATACACGAAAATAATAAAAACTGCTCTAGAAGCAACTGTCCATGCAAAGCTATCTTAAGATTTTAAATCTAAAAGCAAGCTAATTGAAATTAAATCAATAAAATATACACCTTCACAAGCTACACACACTTGCCCCCACGAAGATTATACTCTTATGCGAATACATATGATAGACTCATGCAACAGATAAAGAAGAAGAATGAGAATAAACAAGAATATAAATGGTACACATAATAGTAGAATTTTCATCCACAACCATGTTCCCCTAAACTACAAAACTAAACAAATAAGCACTTTGTCCACTAATGTTAGGATTTCCATCAAATTTAACCAAAAATTCAAATTTCTAATACACGCGTTCCGTCCCATTAAATTTGACAGAAATTCTCAAGCCCAGGGGTAAAATACTTTGTACCCACAGTTAAGGGCGGACATTGCTCGATTTTGAAATTTAGGGAAACATTGCAGCTGCACTATAACAATGGCTAATAGGAGAAACCACAAATTAACCCAAAATTTAACAAGAATTCTAAGATATATGTACAAACAAAGAATAAAAATCAGCACAAAAGAGCTTGAATGCCGATTAAAAATCAAAGCTAAGATCATCACACATGTTAACACAACATACAAAATCCTCCACCGTTTTCAAACACCAATTCTAGGAGGTTTTCCACAACCTTATAGAATCCGAAAACAACAAGGAACTCAAGTAAACAACTGATATGCCATAGATCAACCCATTTAGTGTTTTTTTTAATTATTACATCATTCAAACTCCGTACAATACATATAATCTCAAACTTATACGAGAATTAAAGTGAAATTTGCTCAGCTACCAAATAGATCAAACATTTGAATTTCTCAGAAAAATGAAAAGAATTAAAAATATAAAAAAAATTTGTGTGTGAATAGGTTTTAAGACACTTACCTAGTACTTTTGAATTCCTCCGAGGGTTTTTTCTCTGAGAAACTCAAACTTGTTTGTGTTTTTCTTTTCAGTTCAAACTTCAAACTCTAATTGCAGCTGCTTAAAACGGTACCGTGTTGTGTGACTTTCTCTGACTTCTGAGACAAACCTTTTTCTTCAATCTTTCCCACCCAAATTAGGAGACGCACATGGCCCCATTAAACGCGCCGTTTTGTTGGAGCAAAGGCTTATGTTTGGTTAGGCATTTTGGAAGATTTTAGACCGTTTGGTAATATTGTTTTAATAACGTTGTTTGTATTTATTATTAATATATGTAAGTAAAAAAATATGTGAAAATACATGCAATATTGTTTAAACATTGAAAACTGTTATTTAAACAATAATAACAAATGAGCCCTAAAAATAACATTTTTAAAATCTAAAATTATGTTTTCACAGTCACAATTTATTATAACTTTTATACAAACTTCATTTTAAACTCAAAACACAATTTTCCAAGTCATTCTTTTGGGGTGTGTTTTTTGCTTTTAGGCTTTTGGAACCTTTGGGCTTATATTTGTATTTCATGAACTTTGATATAAAGGAAAATAGCTATGTAACATGTTAGTCATACCGATCATGTAAATAAATAATAGCACATTTTTTCTTTTCTTTTCTTTTTTTTTGGGAAAGAATTACTAAATTATTATGTATTGTTAATATTATACCACATAGTTACAATACTACACATATATATACTATATAAGGTTGGCTCTTCCACTAGGCCAATTAGGCTATTGCCTAAAACCCCCAAGTAGGGAGGGAGGACCTAAAATTTCAGAAAATGAGGAGATAGCAGGGAAAAAAAAATGAAAAAGAAGGGGTAGTAGGGAAAAAAAAAATTGGTTTCCAAATGAAACTCCAAAAATTGCTACATCCTTTTAACCAAAGAACAAAGAATTCTAAACAAAATCAATTATCCCAAAATAACATCACTAACTTCTAAACAATCCAAAATTCAACCAGATAAAATAGTCTAAAAATATTGCACACAAATTAAAACAATCAAAAATCTCAAATCCTCAAAATTTACCCACTATGCTCTCTCTATCTCACTCTTGATCTCTACCTCTCTCTATCTCAGCTCTACTTCTCTTTCGATCTCATCGAGGACCCGACCTAAGATATAGTTTGTTTCACTCTTTCCCTCTATAAAATCTGATTTTTCAGTTTTCCTCAATGCACTGTGAATTTTCATGGATGCTTTTTGTTTTTGTTTCCATCGTGGTCGACGTTTGTGGGCTGTGGCTGTGCTATGGGCTTACTTCACTTATGGGCTTGCGAAGTTTTGTTTTTTATATATTATTTTTTTAATCTTGCGTTTTTAGCTTTTTTTATATTGGTCCGTTTGGATTGAGCTTATTTTTGCTGAAACTGAAAACTGAAACTGAAAACACTGTAGCAAAATAATTTTTAAATATGTAAATAGTATCGTGGGACCCATTTTTAATGAAAAAGTTGTTGAAAAGTGGAATTTGTGGGTCCGTGAACAGTGCACGAATGCACTGTTCACAGTTGATTTAGTCAAAATATGCGGCTAAAGTAAAAAAAAAAAAAAAAAAAAAAAAAAAAAAAAAAAAAAAAAAAAAATTCAGAAAACGCAGCTTGGATTCAGCGGAAAACGCTGAATCCAAACGGCCTCTTTATATATATATATATATGTTTTGTTATTGGATCTGTTTAACTTTTACTGTGTATTAGTAGAATAGTAGTACTATGCTATAAATTTTTCAATTCAAAAAACAAAACTTGTAAGTTATAACTTAGAATAAACATATATAATTTTTATTAGTGTTAATTCATTTAATAATATAATAAATATATCTTTATTTATGTAGGTTGAGATTGTTAGATACTTATTATTGTTTGGTGAAGCTACAATAGTACTTTTTATATATCAGGTTCTATTGCTCTATACTTGAAAATTATCTTTATACGGCACTATCGTATCCAGACCCATTTGGGCCTTGGGTTCTAACTCAACAGTGTGGCCCATGGCCCCAATCTCTCTCTACCCATGACCCCAGCCCAAACCCACAAAAGCCACGAGCCCAAGCTTCATACTGCTCAAAAGCCTGAAGAGTAGACAGTCTATATTAGCACGCACCTTGTTTTGCCACCTGGTCCTTGCTCGGCAAACCATTGCCGAGCAAGAAGAAAGGCGTTCGGATACATCATCCCTTGTATGCCTGGCTATGCCCTAGGGAATATCACTGCCGAGCATATCTACTAGAGTGGGAACCAGTTTCAAGGCCACTCTCACCACACCCCACTCCCACCTAAACACCCACTACGGTATTGGACCTCCTAATGCCTCCACTAACGCTTGGCTATAAATATGAGAAGTTAAAGAAGGAAAGGGGGTTGGAAAAAGGCTGAAAGGGAAACAAAGAATAGAGTGAGGTGAGGAACCCAGAGACAAAGAGAGATAGTTTTGGTGAGTCTCTGTACCAAGAACAACCCAACGTAGGAAATCCAAGCCCACTTTACAAATAGATTGTGAGCCCAAGTGAGGCCCAGCCCAATAGCCTCATTTTTGGTCCACACAATCTTGTATTCTAGTTATTATAAATATATTATGGATAGAATTTAATTTATTTGTATATATAGTTTGATTATAAATGTCTACTATAAAATATGTATTTGGATATGAAAAACTTAAAAAAAAAAAAAATGAATTGAGTCTCAAAAAGGATCAATGAATAAATTTTTATTAGTTCTAAACAAAATGCAACACAAAATTTAAATGAAAATATCACAAATGAGCAAGAAATTCACCGAAAGGAGTTAGAAGATAATGAAACGATACAATTTAATAAAAGCATATCTAAGATCAACAATGTCCCAATAAAGATTAAGTGGACTAGTTATATTAGCAATCGAAAATGAAATGTTAGATGAACTTAAATACAAAATTTTAATTAGTTAATTTGCATCTCAAAATGCAATAAAAATATATTTTAAATGAAATATATTATAATTTAAAAACATTAGATAAATATTAATTTAATTAATACATAAATATAAAAAATGCTCTATTTTAACTATCACCTTAGGCCCAAAAATATTTGGAGCCCGCCCTAGCCCATATAGATCAACCATTAAGCATGTTTTTTATTACTTCATTCAAACTCCATACAAAATATACAATCCCAAAATTATACGAAAAATTAAAGTGAAAATTTCTCTACCAAATAGATCAAACATTTGATTTTATTGGGGGAAAAAAATAGTGTAAACATTGAGGAAAATAGGCGTGACTAGGTTTTAAGGCACTTACCTAGTACTTTTGAATTCCCTAAGGGTTTTTGCTCTCATAAACACTCAAACCAAGTTGAGTTTTTCTTAGTTCAAATTCTCAGTTAGCCCTGTTGTTCTGTTTGGTAATGGTGTTGCCGCTTAAAACAGTATTGTGTTATTGTGTGCCTTCTCACTTCTGAGACTTTTCTTTAATATCCCCCCCCCCCCCCCCCCCCCCCCGACACACATGGTCCAATTAAACATGCCGTTTAGTTGGAGTAAAGACATTTCCTGCTAACCAAGGCCAACCCCTTAAATTAAGTATTATCGAGCAGTGGATTTTAGTTATCTCAATTAGTAAAGTCTCTAATGGTTGAATAAAAGATCTAGGGTTCAATCTCCACCTACACTAAAAACCAATTAGTGTCTTGATCAAATGATAAAGAGCTATCATCAGAAGTAGACACCATAAGTTAAAATTCCAATAGTGTTTTTATTAATTTTCATATTTTTTTTTTTTTTTTTGTTTTTTAACTAGATAGAAATACTACTCTAGTTTAATCTAAGTGTATATGTATATGAAACTCCCTTCTACAAACTTGAACCCCGACCCTTGTCCCTCACACCCTACAAGTACTTATACTTATGGAATGACTATCGCACCAAAAGTATGCGGTAGTATTAATTTTCATTTAAGTCCATTACTGATATTATTTTTTTATCAATTAATAATAACTTATCACCTTATTCGATTGTAAGAAAAAAGTTCATGTCTTTGGACTTAATGAGTATCATAAATGTGAACCATTTTTATCTCCCTTTTATTTTAATAAATTCATTAAAATTATGAGTTAATTACAATCATTTTTGAGGGGTAACTCTGCTAGACGAGCACCTGAAAGGTTTTATCTTTCATGAGATCCTCTAGACAACCCCTCTCCACAATTTGTTGTCTCCACCAACTCGATTTGTCATCTTAAAAAATCTTCATGGACCATGTGACCTTAATCTTAATGGTCCAAACAATCTAAGATCGTCAGATGAACTTTTTTTTTTAGAGAGAATTTCAACTTATGGCATCCACTCCTAATGATAGCTCTTTATCATCAAACCAAGACACCAATCAATTTTTGGTATAGGCAGGGATTGAACCCTAGATTTCTTATACAACCATTTGATATTTTACCAATTGAGCTAACTGAAACCCACTCGTCAGATGAACTCATTAACGGCCAAAAGTCACCTTTGAAATTAAGCAATAATGGTTCCAAGCCTACCACTAGTTATCATGGGATACAAGTTTTCATAAATAAGCTTCATAATATCATATGATGTAGACGAGATAAGTTCATAAATATAAATATTTATTGCAAATATTTTCGGAGATAATATTTTTTAGAAAATGAGTCATTTTTTAAAAAGTATTTTTTATAAAACTATCTCATTTTCCTAAATTTGGTAGCAACTTTAAATGAGTTGAAAAACAATCTCCTAATTTACCTTATTTAGCTTATTGTGTGATAGAGTTGTTTTTCTTCTAACAAAATTTAGTGGAAAACAATCTCTAAAAATAAGTAATATATATATATATATATATTTTATGTTGACCAAATATAGTTTTTATTTGACTCATTTTTTATGATGCTACCAAATACTATAAAACACAAAAAACTATCAAAACACAAAAAACTATCTTTACACAAGATTTTTCATCGAAACAAATAGAGTATTATATAATTTCACAATTCTTGGATAGTGTATTGCAATTTATATGTCGATATTTGTTTTAGTAACAACTTATATGGTTTGCTATTACTTTTAATTAACAGTAGCTCATAGAATTAAAATTATTTAAAAGGTTCACGATTTGAAAAAGTTGGGATTTAATTTGAATTTATTCTAAATTATAATTAAATAATGTATTTTACCACCGCCTTTAGTAAATTGTAATGATTTGACGGTGACTCGGTCCAAAACAATAATTTTATTATATAGTATTAACAATACTTTTTAACGGCAACCATGAAAAAGTAAATCAATAGCTTCGAATCAAAGGAAAAAAAAAAAAAAAAAAAATTCAAGTTTTCATTTGTAAAAATGGACATTTGTTTCTAATTTAGAAATTTCAATTTTGAAGACATTAGTTTTACATAAAATTCGATTTTCTTAAAATCAAATTTAAAAAATATGAACATTTTACTACATGGGTAGTAAATTACGTACAAATGTCCATTCCCTCTAGTTTTCACTGCCAAATTATTAGTTGGTATGTGAACACATTCCCCACGGGTCTTCATGGGGTTGATTCCAAATGAAGCTCACACATGGGTCACCATTGTGGATATGGGCCAACAAGTTTTTTGACGGATTAGTCCTTACCCGAACCCGACTCCTCTCTAAACACATTGCTGCCATAGAAGTTGCTGCCACTCTGCTAAGCCACCACCACCAAGGCACCAGGTACCCTTTTCTCTGGCTTTCTTTTTATCCAATGTCAGCTTATATAAGTTGTTTTGGTTTCCTATGACTTTTCTGTCTCATTAGAACCAAAGTAACTGATTTTGTGTTTTATCTGAATAATGGAGGATTTCTGAGATCTCTTGCTCTTGGGTTTTCATTTCTGGACCATGCTAGATTATATTTGAATTTTGAACAACTAGTTTTGCGAAGAGAGAGAGAGAGAAAAGAAGGAAGGAACTGGATTTTGTAGCTAAGGTGTGATAGTTAATATAGCTAAATAACTATTTACATAATCAACTTGAAATATCATTCAGCTGTAATTTTGAATAGAGTTTCAACTTTTCCCTTTATGCTAATATGATTTAGGTTCATGGAATAGGTCACTCTAAAAGACAACAAGGGGTGAGACATAAACCCCTTACCCCATTAGGGGTGAATGCCCCTAGATTACCCTGGCAACTAGTTCTAGCGGGTGGGGTTAGTTGCCCATAGGTTTTATGGGCTAGAGGCGAGTCCAAAGGGCTCTTTTTTAAAAAAGGTTCCAAAATCCTTTAGGGACTGTGCCTCATTAAACAGTGGGGTCACTAGTTTGATGGGCTGATTTTGGATTACAATTCACAAGAGTAGTGAGCTATTAGGTATATGAATATGGATTTATGTGTATTGATTGCTCAAGAGTTGTCTTGTTGGTTTCACAAACTATCTGTCTCATGGGGTTCAGGTCCTGTTGGCTGAACTGAAGCTGGTCATGAACTTGTAAATGCAAGTCAAACTCAGGTTTTCTGATTTTAATTCTGGGATTCATACTGCTATTGGATTTAATCAAAATCCAAATGTGATTATAAAATGCGTTGGCAATTAAAAAAGTTTTGAGATGCCTATCATGTATGAATTTAACATGGGTTGGTATAGGCTACTGTTATAGGAAAATAAAATTACTGGCTCTTGTGTGGACTGCATCTTCAAAATATTATTATTTTTTGATGATCATCAGATTACTTTGTTGTGAATCCAATATTATTTGACAAAAGTTGTGTTGCTTGAGCAATGTAGTGAATTCTGTTTAACTACACAATTGTGTCATTCTTGTGTCTTGATCTTTTGAGCATGATGTGGCATAATTTTTGTTAAAATTTGATTCTCTTCTTTCATAGGGTTTAGTGGCAATAGCTTGGGTTTGGGATTTAATATAATCTGACTAGGATATTATATATTTGAGAAGTGATTAGCAAGGGTTTCTGTCCAAATTTAAAGGACAAAAGTTTAGAGACATTTTGTTGGTTATATTATTACAAATTGCAAGTTATCCAGAGGTTGATAATGTTTTTAAGCATAATGTTAGATTCAAAAAATGAAGTTCATGTAGTTGGAATCCATGGAGGCTTCTCTGAATGTGTCAAAATTTGTTTAAAACCATGTTACTTGTGCAATAAAAATATGCAATTTCATGTTTAGGCCCAAACAATTAGGCATTGAGTTATTTAACTGATTTTCTCAGTGTTGTATTTTGCAGTCTTCATTGATTTTGCCCACCATGTTTTGTTTTGCTTGTTTTCATTCTTTTTTTTATTTTTTTTGGATCTAGGTTTTTGCTGTAATTCTGACAGGCACACAATAATACTAGGCTCCTTGAATTGAATGTTTTACCATAGGAATATTATCTGGTACATGAGTCACTTTTCTATAAGGAAAAGCAATGCCATAGTAAATGTGTCAAGTTTTATATGGTGCTTTTCAGTTTGTAGATTAGTATGGATTTATTTATTTATTTATTTCGCTTTAGTATAAACTGAAACTGCATTTTCTTTCATAAAAAGCCACCCAAGTCTTGAATCCATGACCTCACTCTCCACCCTCTTCTTGTGGGAGAAGAAATTTTCATTTGAGCTAGTGCTCATTGACAGAAAACTAAATAACTGGATTGATGAATTAAGTTCATTCAAATTAGGTTCTTAAGGGCAAAAATTGTCTTGGCAATCACCTATAGCTAAATGGCTCTTCCTCTTCCCATGATAATGGGATAGAGGGTGAGGTCATGGCCTCGTGGTCACTTGTGTGTGTAACTCACCAAAATGACCATACCATTTGTGACCTCTGCTTCAAGGGGAGATTCAAACTAGTGACCTTTGCTTTATGAGGTGTGGGGTTCCCAGGAAATTGTGTGCATTAGGGTAAAATGACCATACCGTTTGTCTTCTAAAGGCTGTCCAGCAAGTTACTCTTCCATGTTAAATAAATTCATCCTCCTCACCTCCTTAAAGAAACCCATTTGCAACCTGAATCTCATAGGCGAGGAAGGGAAAGGGGAAAGAGAATCATGAAATGAGATGAGGTACACAATTTTGCAAAGGCAAGGGTGATCGCAAGTTGATTGGGATCAGTATGATGGCCAGCCTGTCACTCAACCATGTTGATTAGGGAAGAAAGAAACCCATTGCCAACCAACGCAAATCTACTTGCCAAACGTCTGGCCTGATTGGGTGATTCCATCATTTGGGTGGAGACTGATGTCAAGGCCAGCAATCCGAGCCAATCTATGCAAGATCTAATGAAGATGGATTTGATCTTCGTCAGATCTAATGGATATGAAGAAGAGAGGTCGACAACTAGCAAGGGGTGATGCTGGTGAGGTTGAGGTTTAGGAGGGACAATGACAGGCAAGGTGGGCATTGTATTTTAGTCACATTGACAGTTGAGTTCAATATAATGTCATGATAATTGTGTTATATTCAACTAAAATTTTTTTGAGAAATTTTGGATGTAAATATGAGTTCTATAGGAGTAAAATATGGGTCTAGAATCTGATTAATGGAAATTCTTGAAACAAGGCTTTGCTGTAAACCTGTAAGCTGTTTCTTGGGTTGGTAATTGAAGGGCAAGCAACTTGCTTTTCATGCTAGAGGGGTTGGTAATTGAAGTGCAAGCAACTTGCTTTTCATGCTAGAGTGCAATCTCCAATCAAACACTTTTCAAATTCTCCCGTATTCTTTAGTGGGTTTATCTTGTAATCATCAGAATGGTGCATGCACTTTGTTAACGAGCTTTAGCTCATATGGCACCTCCTATTCCTATAAAAACAAGGGTGAAGGGTGCATGTGTAACTTACTAAAAACGATGCATTCTCTTTGTTCCTTAAATGGAAATGTATCTAGTATATATGTACCTTGAAATTTCAAGTCTCGCATTGTTTGTGACGTGTTCTCTTTATTCTTATTATTTTCTTGAATATTGGAACTCTTTTAAGTGTTTTTTTCCCCCAAGTTGTTGAGTCTACTCTGTCTTGTTGGGCATGTGCAGTTTAAGTATAGGATAATGGGTCGGAAAGCTGGTTCGCTTTATATCAACCCAAAGAAATTTAGCTCTCTTCACAAACCTTGCATGAAGGAAATGATTACATTTCTCAACTGCTTGGCTGTCAACAACAACAGTAATGATAAGTGTGTCCGGCATAAGGAACTTTTGAGTGCCTGTATGGACTCTCAGGTAATACAACTTTTCTGAATTATTGCAGCATATTCTTCTCCTATCTTTTTTCGTCCTATTTTTTTGTAATTTTTTGAAAATATTGATTATGTTCTTCTTGGATTGTCCAATGCATTATATATCTCTAAAATTTTTTACTGCCTTTGTTATAGGCAACCAATAAAAGAAAGTCTTGGGGAAGCATTAATTACCACCTGCAGAGGCTTAGCAGAGGAAGAAAGTAGTTGGGTTTATAGAGAAAGAATGTTTTATTATTGTCTCATTCTTCAAGTTCAGTAGCAGAGCCTTAGCATGAAAACCATTTTGGTTGTTGGACCAGAAAAAGTTTTGAAATCATTTCCCAATTTGAATTGAATGCATCCACTGAAAACATCTATTTTGGTTTATATTAATCCTTGTTGCAGTAAAGAGTTTTACAGTGCAACTCTACGTTCGGTAGAATGAAATTAGACAAGATAGACATCAGAGTTATTTCTTTACCAAGCTACTCAAAGCTTCAACATGTTGCTCATTGATAAGTGATAACCTGTTTTATCTGCTCACAATTGTCCATGCATCAGTTACACCTGCCAAGTAAACTTTGTCTTTCCTCTTTTTGTATTTCAGCTGCCCCTACCAATTCTTAGCTTCTCCGCTTTCTTTTTAAGAGGATGAAGGGGAAACCTTTTATCAAAGTAGTGGATGATAAATTGACCAACCTTAAAAGGTTAGCTCAATGGGGAAGGGGATATCTAAAAGTTATAAATTTTTTCAACCTTTGTGTCACCTATCAATGTCACTAACTTAGCCTTTCTATTTCATCTCCCCCTTGATTTGTTGAGTTTGGCTAGGGATTTTAGAACATATATTTTATTTTAATTCATGTAAATTGACACATATTTTCCATGTTAGCAAATATTTTTGAGTTAAATGTTTTCCATTTGTCATGTGATCCATTTCCATTTATCAGTTAATAGCAAAGACCTTTTTGAAACAATATAATAGTAAATGGGGCCAATTAAATTTTTTAAAATATAAGGTTCATTTTGAAATATAAGATAAATATTGAGGACTTAATGTATAATTTAACCTTAAAAATTTTAACATAATTTATTTTTAAGTAAAATACCATTACCAAATATTTTTTATGAATAAAATATTACTCTGTTTAAAAGTAGATGATAAAAAGTTTTAAGAAATTTAATAGAAGTTTCATTATCTGTTTAAGGTACTTAGGGTCCGTTTGGATACAGCTGAAAACTGAAACTGAAAACTGAAAAACACTGTAACAAAATAATTTTTAAATGTGTTAATAGTATCGTGGGACCCATTTTTAATGAAAAAGTTGTTGAAAAGTGAAATTTGTGGGTCCGTAAACAGTATACGATGTGCTGTGATTGGCTGAAACAAATTGGAAAAGTCAAAATTTGCGGTTACTGTTCATTGAACAGTACATGAACAGAAACCGCAGCACTCAAAAAGCTCAAAAACGCGTGGAAAAAAAAAAAAAAAAAAAAAAAAACGCAGACGCTGAGACGCAAACGCCCTATCCAAACGCCCTCTTAAGCTCTTGAAATGACAATCTCCCCACATATTTTTATAAATGACAATTCCTCTTGAGGTGTCTATAAATTATATGACATATAAGTGCATGTCCTCTTATATTGTTACCTTCTAAACAACATTAGCTGTCATATATGGGGATGGGATATAAAATCTCAAAAATAAGCTTCATAATTGCTACCATTATTGGGGTCTGGAGTCAGGGAGTTACCATATAATCATTCACTATAAAAGTTAACCCAACGCCTTCCAAGAGGTATGGGAGCACATTGTTAATTGATTCATAAACTATAGTTTCAGTCTTAAGAGTTATTACTTAATTATCTAAGGGGTCTTGAGTGGCACCACACTAGTGCCTTTCTTATTAATAGTCTTCTATTTCTTGGTTCTTGTGCAAGTCAGGTGATTCACTAAGATTTCATACATCATCAATCTTTTGTAATTACCATTTCAAAAATTCACAATTAATATCCTAATTCGATCAATTTTAACGTCCATCAATCATCTAAATTTAACAATCTAGTGAGCAATCATCCAGCCCAACCAATAAAAGTGTTT
This sequence comes from Quercus robur, assembly GCF_932294415.1. NCBI lineage: Eukaryota > Viridiplantae > Streptophyta > Magnoliopsida > Fagales > Fagaceae > Quercus > Quercus robur. The sequence goes on along the minus strand of NC_065543.1, from coordinate 50,255,548 downwards.
ATATTAGAATTTAAGATAAAATGCTATTTTGGTTCCTAAACTTTATCAAAAATTTGTTTTTCATCCTTAAACTTTAAGAAGTTTATTTTCGTTTTTAAACTATTGAAAAATTCATATTTCGTCCTTAAACTATTGAAAATGTTTTATTTATGTCCTTAAACTTTACCAAAAAGTTTGTTTTTCATCCCTAAACTACTGAAAAAAATCTTTTTCATCCTTATTTTTGTCTCTATACTATTCAAAAAACTCTTTATAAAATTTAGAGATGAAAAAAAAAACTTTTTAAAGTTTAGGAACGAAAAACAAACTTTTAGTAAAGTTTAAGGACCAAAATAGCATTTTACCCTAGAATTTACAATGAGCACCACAAATTTAGATTCTAATATGAATATTGCAAATTGTTGTTTGAGCTAAGGTGTTAATTGTAGGATGTTAAACTTGTCTTGTCAGTATAATATCATATGGCGTAGACAAGATAAGTATAAACAATATTATTTTAATTGTGAATGCTTTTGTAATAGCAACTAAATATCTTATTATTATATATGTACGGCACCGGGCCTCCAGAGCCATTTGGGCCTTAGACCCAAGCTAAACGGTATGTCCCGTGGTTCTTGACGCCTATGTCAGAGAAACTGAGTTTAAGGCCCAAGAGGGCCATGGGAGCAAATCCCGCAGTATCATGTCTGCCCCCAAAACCTGTTGGGCTGGTCGTTGAAATATGTACTTGTCAGTTCGTGGTCGGGAAGTTGCCTAGCACGTCCCATCTCCTATGTGCATGAGTGCTTAGGAAGGCCCTATTGTGGATGCTCGACGACTCCTTGGCAAATTTCGTAGCCGAACATCACCCCATCCTTGAAGTAGGAACCAGTTCTAATGCCACTCACACCATACTCCCAACTAAACATCCATTTAGCGAGAACAATATTGGACCTCCATTCCCACTAACCTTGAGAGTAATCATGATTTTTCCACAAATTTTGAACTATAAACATCCATTTAGCAACAACTTATCTGATTTGCTATTATTTTTAATTAACAGTGGCTCATTAAGGGTACAGATTAAAATTATTTAAAAAGTTCATGGTTTTATGTACAAATTTTTAAAAATTAGTATTTCTTTTGAATTCATTCTAAATTACAATGAAATCATATATTTTACCAAAGACTTTAGTAAATTGTAATAATTTGACAGAAAGAAAGTGTAATCACTTGGTGCAAAACAATACTTTTATTTATAGATTTTGTAATATGCTTGTGAGATGCAGTGATCGGTAATGGTCTTTGAAACTTTCAAAGGATACCAGATATTTAAGAGCGTGTGAGTATTTCATTTATTTCCACACAACATTTACCTTGGTTTTGAACAAAGAAATTTTTTTTTACCCCAAAAAAATATATATTTTTTGAAATGTTGATTTCCTTATTGCACCATGGAAGGATGTAACTGTGATGAGAGTAGGAGGTATCACTCATCAGCCTGGAATAGTGTACTTTTGACTAGGATATTTCATTAATCGGTACAATTGGTTTATTTATTTATTTTATGGGGTTTTCTCATTGCACCATCTATTTTGGTTTCCCAAATTTGAGAATCAAGCCACTCTAGTACATAAGGGGAAGCTGAGTCGCACTAATACATGATTTTTCAACTCATTGTGGCTGATTTGATTGATTACAAACCAAATCTTGTAGATCACAAAGACATAAACATCACCAAAGCCAAAAAAGGGAAGAAAAAACCATGTTTGGCAAGTGTATTGTTATTAAAACTTAAAACTTGTAGCACCTGTCAAGAGTTATGTACACCTCTTGAGATTTCTAACAAAAACATACAAGTTTTAATTCATTTCTGCTATTGTTGTAACTATCGAATTATTAAAAATTAAAATGCGTGACGACCATTAAAAAGTAAACCAATAGCTCCACATGACATGAAACTCAATTTTCAAGTATTCACTACCAATCTGGGTTCGGTAACGCAAACTTGTAACTTTTGTTAGGGGGATTAAAATGGTGGAAATTTAGATTAAAAAAAAAAAACTAAATAGTGTATTGAGTTTGATAGTTTAAAGTGAAAAAAAAAAAAAAAAAAAAGTTTTCACTACCAAATTATTAGTGGGTAAGTGAGCCCATTCCTCATGGGTCTTGATGGGTTGATTCCCAATGAAGCCCACACACTGGTCACCATTGTGGAAAGGGGCAGATGACGATGGGCTAACAAGTCTTTTGCGGGAATACACAAGTGTGTATCTTAAGAAGAGACATAATCCAATAATGTGATTTGATTTTCCAAATTCATAGCCCAACTAAAGTCAGACCAGGCCTAGAGCAAAAGGTTTGAAGGATTGACGAGGGCATAAGAACTTTTAAGACAACCACCGGGCCTTGTGCCTGAGTGGTACCCGGGCCTTAGTGCCTTGTCAAGCTCGGGGGTTCGATCCCCCTATAAACCAATTACCCAAAAAAAAAAAGAAAAAAAAAGAAAGAACTTTTAAGACAAAAACTTTAGAGCTTAGGCTGTGTTTGGTTCGTGTAAAAGCATTTCTGGAAAATATTCCATTTTCCGGAAATGCTATTTTCCGGAAAGGAAAATGTTTTCATGTGTTTGGTTGCCACAAAATTCGTTTTACGGAAAATCAATTCCGGTGTTTGGTTCATTCAAACATTTTTACAGAAAATGCTTTACATACCCAATTTTCCATACACACTCATGTAAGTGAAATTGAGATCGCGCAAAAAAATCCAGCAAAAGAAACAAAACCCAGCAAAAAAATTCATCAAATCCGGTCAAATTGAGATCGCGCGGCGGAGGAGAAGATGAGATCGCGCGGTGAAGGCGAGATTGGTGCGCTCGTTGATCGACGATCGGCGCGATGTGATCGTTCGACGAGCGGCGCGATTAACGATCGGTGCTCTCCGATCTGGGCTCTCTCTCTCTCTCTCCGGAAATGATTTGAAGTGAAAATGAGGGTGTAAAATCATTTCCGGGTCAAATGAGTAAATGTTGGTCAACAGGAAATGATTTTCCGGAAAATTTCATTTTTCGTTGCTGCCAAACATGCGGGTTTGGGGGAAAATGATTTCTGGAAATCATTTTCCCCCAAAACAGGCTTGATGGTAGATTGGATGATAGAACAAACAGAGTTAGGAGGAAGAACGATAACTCCTCATTTCTTTAAGAAATCCCATTTTAGAAAGTAAGGACTTTTTTTTTTTTTTTTTTTTTTCAAACGGGGTTTGGATTCCTCTTTTCCACTTAAAACCCATAAAAAGAGGAGAACATTATGAAAAGAGGACTTAAGGTTAAGGCTTTCGTATTAAGTTATACTTTTTTTTTTTTTTTTTTTTTTGTGGGTTTCAGTTAATTCAATTGGTAAAATCTCTGATAGTTGAATAAGAGATTTGAGTTTCAATTCTCGCTTACACCAAAAATCGATTGGTGTCATAGTCTAATGATAAAAAGCTATTATCAAGAGCAGGGTCGGCTCAACAACTTTAGGAGCCTTAGGCGAAAATTTTAAGTGATACCTTTTTATATTTAAATATTAATCAAATAATATATATTGTATTTAACTATCAAAACACAATTTATAATTAAAAATGATAATTTAACTAAAAATAAAATTTAAAGTATAGAATAATAGAATCTGGTTATTGGAATTTTTCTAAAACTGTAACCACTTTAAAGTCTAAATCTGCACAAATAAAAATTAATTTATTACATGGTTCAATAAATTAGTATTACTATAATACAAATGAGTTGATATGATACACATCAAATTATTAATTGGTATGATCATTTATAATAATTGATAAATTTAGAAAATGTGTTGTCCTATCTCCTATGATTGTGGGTTGTGCATGCAACCTGTGCAGTGTGCAGTGTGCAACTGTGTAGGCTGTGTTGCTGTACAGTGCACAACTATCCAGTGCTGTGTAGCATCACAGTTCCGCACAGTTTAGCCGTTGGACATTTGTTTTTTCTTTTTTAATCTTCTGCATTTTAGGATATAATGGGGTATTTTTAATGCATTTTATTGACCAATAAAAGTACTTAAATTTTTTTAATTAAAATATATAGATAAATATATTATATAATTTTTTTTTTTACAAGTGGGGGCCTTCTTTTATTTGGGGGCTTTAGGCGATTGCATTAATTGCATCACCTATTAAGCCGGCCCTGATCAAGAGCAGACTTCATAGGTCGAAACTCTTTCAAAAAAAAGTTATATGTTTTATTTATTTATTTATTTTTATTATCAATTTAAGCTATAAATTGATGAGATTGGTTTAATTTGAAATCTCCTTCTTTGTTATTTATTTGTCGTTATTTAGAATTATAACAAAGTAAAGAAGGTTGAAATATTATTGTTGAAAGTGTTCACTTAGGATTTGTTCATAATCAAGTAGTCATTGAATTGCTAACAAAAAAGAAGAAAAAAAGTAGTCATTGAACAAAAAGAGTAGAGAGAGAAAGCTTAGCTTATATTGAGAAAAAGATTATCCGACAGAAAATGAAATTGAGTGTTTAGATGAAACACGAAACCTTATCAATATTTCCTTCCTTTTTTCATTATGTTACTATCACAATAAAAACAAAGATGGACAAGATCTTCTTAATTAAATAAGTTAATTTGTCGAAGACTTTAATTTATAAAAGAGTCATGTTAACGATACCCTTAAGATAATTTTATTTATTTATTTTGTATGGACCTTAAGATCATTGCTAATAAATCATTTTAAGAAAGTTTTGATTTTTAACACCACTTTTTTATGGTAAATGATAAGTATCTATTTGGCTAGCTTATTTTTTGCCATCTTTTTTTACTATTAAGCTTATTTTTGCTATTATTTATGGGTTCACTGTACTTTTTGATACTATTCATAGGCCATTGTATTATTTCAACTAACATTTATCTTTATTTACAGTATTTTTAGCAAAAAAATTTCAGTTTCAACAAAATAATCAGATCCCAAACAGATCCTAAATATTAAAAAGTTGTAAGAAAAATTAATTATTTTTTCTTTATTCATTAAAAAATCCTAAAAATATATTATAAACCAATGTTCAACATTTTTCTTTATGAAATTTAAAAGGTGGTCCTATATAAAGTCTAAATCATAAAAAATGTTTCCCTCTTTTTTTAATTCCAAAGTGTGTATATAACATGATGAAGTATTCTTAGGAGGTAAGGAAAAGCATTTATAAAAGCAGGCCTTTTTACGCGTCCCAGAATGATCCAAAGTCACACATACACATCAGATCGAACGGTTCCTAACAATTTCGAAGAGTACAGAATCGTAATTTCGTCATCTTGTTCTTACTTTCATTTCATTTTTCCTTTCCCGCTATCTACGCTTTTCTTTTGTTTTCTTTCCACTCGCATATTACAACCTTTCCTTTTCCTTTCTTTTCAGTTCAAAATTCGTTGAAATCAAAATAATTTATAGCTACTGAGTCAGAGAGAGAGAGAGAGAGAGAGTGGACCGAGTTCGTTCGACTCGGTAAAGGTTTTGATACGGCGTCGTATCGTGGCGTAGGCCATGGCTAGGGTTAACAGGAACTGGGAGAGGTTGGTGCGCGCGACGCTGAGGAGAGAGCATCTGAGGAGTTCTGGTCCAGGCCATGAGAGGACGCCGAGCGGGATCGCCGGTGCGATCCCGCCGTCGTTCGAGCGAGCCACCAACATCGACGCGATCTTGCATGCCGCCGATGAGATCCAATCTGAAAACCCCAACGTCGCAAGGATTCGTAAGCATTGCCTTCCTTTTCAACTCCAATTTTGGTGAATTTGCTTTTTTTTTTTTGTTTGTTTTTGGTTTTGATTAGTTAATTGAGTTGAGGAATTGAAATTAAGCTGGAGGAGAAGCTGATTGAATTGTTTTCTTAGGTTTACAAAGCGTTCCGTTGAATTTGTTTTATTTATTTATTATTTTTTGTAATTTTAGTTAGATTATATGGTTGGATGAGTTTGATCAAGGTTTAGCTGGTTTTGGTTGTGATTTGGACTTGGATTATGGAGCAATGGTGAGGTGGTGGAGTTGAGAAATTTGAAATTAAGCTGAAGGAGAAGATAGTTCTTGCTGAATGAATTGTTATCGTTTCGTTTAGTTTGACTTTTGGTCAATTTGTTTTTATTATTTTTTGTAATTTTAGTAAATTATATGCTTGGTTGAGTTTAATCAAGGTTAAGCGGGCTTCGGCTGTGATGTGGACTTGGACTATGGAGCAATGGTTAGGTGATTGAGTTGAAAAATTGAAATTGAGCTGGAGGAGAAGATAGTTCATGTTGAATGATTTTTTTTTTTTTTTTTTTTTTTTTTTTTTTTTTTTTTTCTAATTTTGAAACAATTGGGATAGACAACAATCAGGTTTATTAAGCATTTCTTTCTTTTAGTTCGAGTTTTGGTGAATTTGTTTTTATTATTTGTTGTAATTTTAGTTAAATTATATGCTTGGTTGAGTTTAGGGACGGACCTAGGATTTAAAGCTAGGGGGGACCGAAGTATAAGGGGAAAAAAATTGTGTGAAATTTTTATTATATTATTAATGTCTTTTTATCTTTGTTACTCACCCACGGCCCCAAACACACGATTACTTACCCACTACCAGCATTATGAATTTTTTTGAGCATTCAAAACTCACACTACCATGCCACTGATAATATCAAAAACACATTAAAAACATCCATATTTCAAAAGACAACATTGGCAATGGAAAATTATTATTTACCTATCACCAAAAAAAAAAAAAAAAAAAAGACAAAATTAACCAGCAATACCCAAACTTCTTAAATCCTAAATGGACCTAATCCAAAAGCCAAGCAAGCAACATTACAAAATCCATATAACGACAAACATAGACCCCACAAAACGACATTATGAATTTATAATGTGCTACTAAAACACTTTTCCTAACTTTAGGATTTTTTTTTTCCTGAATTACTAGCCTCTGTAAGTTTGTTTGTGCATGTTCCTATTGTTGCCCCCACTACCAACAAACAGTTAAACAAATAAAATATTCTTTACATTCCCTACTCTCTGTATATAATATAATTTACTCAGCAAAAATAATTTTCAGTCTCCGAGAGACAGACTCACAAACACAATCACAGATTCACAGATTAATTATTCATATATTCAATTCACAATCATCCTCAGCAAAAAAAAAAAAAAAAAAAAAAACCCCACAATCACATTTTCACGCAAACTATAAACATATGGTGTGGAGAAAGAGCATCAGAGAAAAATCATATCAGTATTAGGTTTTGAAAGTGAGAATAAATACTTGAAATTGGGTAGATTGGGATGGAGGTTGCAGAGGCCAGCATTGGAGGTGGGGTGGGCAGCTGGAGAAGCTGGCGGCATGGGCAGTGGGTAGGTGGCCGGTGGTTGATGCTTGATTATCTCTCGGTCTCTCCTCTGTCTTCTTCTTCTTCTTCTTCTTCTTTTTTTTTTTTTTTTTTTTTTTTTTTTTTTTTTAAATTTTAAATTTGGAATTAGGTTAGACGGCTTATCTTTCCTTGTTGGGTTGGGGCCTGGGCTGATATGTTCTTGGAGGGGAGGGGGCCCAATGGCCCAAACATGATTTTAATACCCAATTTACCTACTTTTTTTTTTTTGGGGTCGGGGGGGTCTGGGCCGGGCCCCCCTTTGGTTCCGTACCTGGTTGAGTTTGATCAAGGTTAAGCATGTTTTGGTTGTGATATGGACTTGGATTATGGAGCAATGGTAGGTGATTGAGTTGAGAAATTGAAATTAAGCTGGAGGAGAAGATAGTTCATGTTGAATTAATTGCTATCTAATTTTGAAACAATTTGGATAGACAACAAGTAGGTTTATGAAGCATTTCTTTCTTTTAGTTCGAGTTTTGGTGATTTCTTAAATTATTTATTGTAATTTTAGTAAATTATATGCTTTGTTTGTATTCTTTTCTTTGCTGTGAGTTTACAATTGTAAACATATTGCACTTTTGCTATCAATAAAACTTTTATTACCTATCCAAAAAAAAAAAAAAAAAAAAATAGAGTTGAGAAATTGAAATTAAGTTGGAGGAAAAGATAGTTCATGCAGAATGAATTGTTTTCTAAGGTTTATGAAGCGTGTCTTTTAGTTAGAGTATTGGTGAATTTGTTTTTATTATTTGTTGTAATTTTAGTTAAATTATATGCTCGGTTGAGTTTGATCAAGGTTAAGCTGCTTTTGGATGTGATTGAGATGAGAAGTTAAAATTAAGCTGGAGGAGAAGATAGTTCATGTTGAATGGATTGTTATCTAATTTTGAAACAATTTGGATAGACAACAAGAAGGTTTATGAAGCATTTCTTTCTTTTAGTTCGAGTTTTGGTGATTTCTTAAATTATTTGTTGTAATTTTAGTAAATTATATGCTTTGTTTGTATTCTTTTCTTTGCTGTGAGTTTACAATTGTAAACATATTGCACTTTTGCTATCAATAAAACTTTTATTACCTATCCAAAAAAAAAAAAAAAAAAAAAAAAAATAGAGTTGAGAAATTGAAATTAAGTTGGAGGAAAGGATAGTTCATGCAGAATGAATTGTTTTCTAAGGTTTATGAAGCGTGTCTTTTAGTTAGAGTATTGGTGAATTTGTTTTCATTATTTGTTGTAATTTTAGTTAAATTATATGCTCGGTTGAGTTTGATCAAGGTTAAGCTGCTTTTGGACGTGATTGAGATGAGAAGTTAAAATTAAGTTGGAGGAGAAGATAGTTCATGTTGAATGGATTGCTATCTAATTTTGAAACAATTTGGATAGACAACTAGAAGGTTTATGAAGCATTTCTTTCTTTTAGTTTGAGTTTTTTTTGGTGAATTTGTTTTTATTTATTTATTATTTTTTGTAATTTTAGTAAAATTATATGATTGGTTGAGTTTGATCAAGGTTAAGCTGGTTTTGGTTGTGATATGGACTTGGATTATGGAACAATGGTTAGGTGATTGAATTGAAAAGTTGAAATTAAGCTGGAGGAGAAGATTGTTAATGTTGATGAATTGTTTTCTAATTTTGAAACAATTGGAATAGACAACAAGTAGGTTAATGAAGCATTTCTTTCTTTTAGTTCGACCAAGTGTAAAGGCCCCCTTTTGCACTTGAATTGTTGACCCCTTGTACACTCCCTGTGTACTAGGGTGTTCCTTTTTTGATATCAATAAAACTTATTACATATCAAAAAATTTCTTTCTTTTAGTTCGAGTTTTGGTGAATTTTTTATATATTATTTATTGTAATTTTAGTTAAATTATGTGCTTGGTTGAGTTTAATCAAGGTTAAGCTAGTTTTGGATGTGATTGAAATGAGAAGTTAAAATTAATCTGGAGGGGAAGATAGTTAATGTTGAATGAATTGTTATGTTATTTTGAAACAATTGGGGTTAGACAACAATTGGGTTTATAAAATGACTAAAATTTTTAACACTTTAATTAGTGAATGGGTTATGGGGTTATTGGTGATTTTTCTTTGTGTCAGTTGTTATGCAATGGCAGTGTTAAATGATGTCTTAAAACAAGAAGAAATAAGTAGTTTTTTATAATTTTTTTTGGATGAGTAAATTAAAATTTATTGGGAAAAAGAGGTGCTCAAATGCGAGTGCCCATAAATAATTACAAATGGACACTCACAAGGTCCAAAAACTCAACAATATTGCTGCAAGAAACCACTGCAACTGAGGTACACTTTTCAAACAAAGATCTCAAAAAAACTATTCTTAATAGCTTGCAAAGATTGCTTTTTCATTCTCAAAAGTCTGTTGATTACTCTCTTTCCATATGGTTTGCATAATAAAATGCGGTGTATCTTGCTAGACAATCTATTATGGTGATGCCCAAATACCCCTCTCCAGATAGTCAATAAATCGATTACCTGAGCTGGCATTGCCCAGAGAACCCCAAAATCCATAAATGCAAGAGACTACTACTCACTAGTGATAGGATAGTGTCTCAACAAGTGGCCAACAGTCAACAGTTTCACCATTGCCCTTGCACATTATACGTTTGTTACAACCACTGGCTTCCATTTAAACAAGTTGTCAATGGCCAGTATGGAATTCAAATTTTTTGTGCATATGAAAAAAAGCTACCTTACTATCCCAATTGCCCTTCCAGGGATAACTAGATGTCTCATAGTTAGGGGATTGAATAATCCCCGAAAGAGGGAGGTTTGTAAGAATCTCCTTAAGGAATGGCGGTGTGATATAGTATGCCTCTAGGAAACTAAACTTTCTTCATTAAATTCTTCTGTTGTGCGAAGCTTATGGGGTATTCCCTTCATTGATTGGGCTGTCTTGGATGCGGTTCAAACATCAGGGGGGTTCTATTGCTAGCGGGTGGTTGAGAAAATTGATGTTTTTGTTGATCAGTTCTCAGTTAGTGTACTTCTTAGGGGAGTTTTGTATGGTTTTGAATGGGTCTGTACTGGTATTTATGGTCCAAACGTAGACCAACACAGGGCTGCTTTGTGGGAGGAGTTATCCAGGGTGCGTGTTTGATGGACCATGGCTTGGTTATTATTTGGAGACTTCAACATCATTAGATATCCTTGTGATAGGCTTGGTTGTGAGTCTTTCAGCCCAGCCATGTTTGCTTTTTTAGATTTTATAGAGAATAATTACCTAGTGGAGAAGGGGCATCTTTCACCTGGTGTAGGGATTTGGAACTGAAGTCTATGTCCCGTATTGACAAGACTTTGGTATCTGTGGATTGGGCAGATCATTTTGGAAATGTGTCTCAAAGGGTGTTTCCTTGTGTTATTTTTGACCATTGTCTGCTTTTGGTGGAAGCTGGTGGTGTTGGTAGGGGGCGTTGTGCTTTTAAGTTTGAGAATATGTGGCTAAAAGTTGAGGGTTTTGTTGAGAAAGTTCAACAATGGTGGAATAGGTATTGCTTTATGGGCTCTCCAAGTTTTGTTTTGGCTCAAAAATTAAAGGCTCTTAAAGAAGACCTAAAGAGGTGGAATAAGGAGGAATTTGGAAATTTGGCTTTTAGGAAGAAGAGTTTGTTGACTAAATTATTGGGTTTGGATGCTAGGGAAGAACTTTTAGGCCTTTCACATGAGGAACAATCTTGTTGAACGCAGGTTAAAGGTGATATTGAAATTTTAGCTAATTTGGAAGAGACTTTCTAGAGACAAAAGTCCCGTCCTCTGTATGTGAAGGAGAGAAATAACAACACACGTTTCTTTCATAGATAGCAAACCGTGCTCTGTATGTGAAGGAGGGGGATAACAATGCACGTTTCTTTCATAGATTAGCAAATTCTCATAGAAGAGCTAATCACATTAGAAGCATAGAGGTAGATGGTGTTGTATATGAGGATGAAACTATTGTACGTTCTCAGGTGGTCCAATTCTATCAGGATCTTTATACAAAGACGGATACGTTGCGTCCAACTGTGGATGGGATGGATTTTGCTTGTATTGGGGAGGATGAAAGGTTGCCCCTTGAGAGGGAGTTTTTGAAAGAAGAAGTCACCCAGGTTTTGATGGAGATTGGGGGGGGGGGGGGGTAATGCCCCTGGTCCGGATGGATTCACCATGGCTTTTTTCCACAAATGCTGGAGGGTTGTGGAGGTTGATGTTATGGCTGTATTTAAGCACTTTCACAGGTACTTTGAGTTTGAATGGTCTCTAAATGCTTCTCTTCTCTCTTTAATTCCCAAGAAAAATAATGCTATAAATATTAAGGATTTTCGGCCTATTAGCTTGGTGGGCAGTGCGGACAAGTTGCTATCTAAGGTGTTGGCGAATAGGTTGAGGGTGGTGTTGGACAATCTGATATCAGAGTCTCAGAATTCCTTTGTTGCTATGAGGCAAATTTTACACTTAGTGCTTATTGCAAATGAGTGCCTAGACAGCAGATTGAAGTGTCATTCATTGGGTGTAGTGTGTAAGTTGGACATAGAAAAGCATATGATCATGTAAATTGGGATGCTTTGTTCTACTTGTTGAATAGGATGGGTTTTGGGTTGAAGTGGAGGGGGTGGATTAAGGCTTGCATAACTACTGTTCGTTTCTCTGTTCTTGTGAATGGATCCTTGGCTGGTTTTTTTGGAAGTTCTCGTGATTTGAGATAAGGTGATCCGTTGTCTCCTCTTTTTTTCCTTTTGATTATGGAAGTATTAAGTCGAATTCTGAAGAAAATTGAGGAGAGTGGTTTGCTTCTTGGTTTTCATGTGGGCCTAGTAAACTCTATTGGGGTACGCATATCACATTTGTTGTTTGCAGATGATACCATTTTATTTTGTGATGCTTCTAGAGAATAAGTGTTGTTCATTCGGCTGGCTTTGTCTTGTTTTCAAGCTTTTACTAGCTTAAAAGCAAATGTGAGGAAGAGTGAGATTGTCCCGGTTGGGGAGTTTGGTAATATAGGTGCTTTGGCTAAGATTCTTTGTTGTAGGGTGGGCAGCTTGCCTATGAAGTATTTGGGAATGCCCTTGGGTACTTCGTATAAGACAGCATCCATTTGGAATCCTATTTTGGAGAAGATGGAGAAGAAACTTTCAGGTTGGAAGCGTTTGTATTTGTCTAAGGGTGGTAGACTCAAGCTTTTGAAGAGCACCCTTTCCAGTCTACCTACATATTACCTTTCCTTATTTACCATCCTTGTAGCTGTGGTTGATAGGTTGGAATGTATTTAGAGAAACTTTTTATGGGGTCTTCAGAGGAGTGTTTTAAATATTCTTTGTTGGCTTGGGAGGTGTGTTCACCTTTAGAGATGGGTGGTTTGGGGATTAGGAAGTTAGTGCTTTTCAATCAAGCTCTATTAGGGAAGTGGTTATGGAGGTTTGGACATGAAGGAACCTATCTTTGGCGGAGGGTTGTCGCCACTAAATATGGAGAGGATTGAGGGGGGTGGAATACTAAAGTATGTAGAAAGGCCCACAGGTGTGGTCTTTGGCGTGGTATTAGAGATTCTCCAAACATTTGGCCCTAGTGGTGGGTGATGGCTCTTGTATTCTTTTTTGGCTTGATAGGTGGGTTTGGGATACTTCACTTAAAATGCTTTACCCTCAGCTATATGCGTGTTCAAATGACAAGGAAGCTTGCATTTCTGATGTATTGTGTTAGCAGGATGGTGGAAATGATAGATATTGGAATTTGAGATTTTATAGGGACTTTCACGAGAGGGAATTAGAAGCTGCCTTATCTTTCCTCGATTTCATTCAAGCTCGGATTCCTAGGGGTGCTGGGTGTGATAGTTCCCATTGGTGTCTTAATGGGAATGGCAAGTTTGATATTCGTTCCTATTACAATAAGATCCGGGGTGGTTCTATCTCTAGTTTCCCTTAGAAGGGTAAGATTTTTAAAATAGTGGCTTTTTTTATGTGGATAGCAGCACATGGTCGGATACTTACCTTGAATAATCTGATGCTCCGGGGTCTCCCTTTGGCGAATCGATGTTGTATGTGCTGCTGTAATGAGGAAACTGTGGATCATCTTCTCCTACACTGTCTTGTAGCTCACTCGTTGTGGGTACGAATGTTACAGGTATTTGGGATCCAATGGGTCATGCCAGGTTTCGTGGAGAGTTTGGTGTCTTGTTGGAGTTTTTGGCTGGGGGAATTTTCGTCGGACATCTGGAATATGGTTCCTGGTTGTTTGATGTGGGTTGTTTGGATGGAAAGAAATTAGCGCTCCTTTGAGGCTAAAGAGAAATAGAATGTTCAATTACAAGCTCAATGCCATAGTACTCTGTTTGATTGGTCTAGGAGCTGGGGTTGTTCGACTTGTTCTTCCATCAATGAGTTTCTTTCTTCCCTTAGTATTATCCCCTAAGCTGCTTTTTCTATCTTTGTTGTTGTTTGTTGCTTTTTCTTGTGTTCACCATCATGAACACCTTGTATTTGCTTTAATCGCCATTTTTTCATGATTAATACTATCTTTATTACTTATCAAAAAAAAGAAGGAAGGAAATCATTTGAGGTACGATGAAAGCATTTATAGGTTCAATGAAAACGTAGAGTCAGGAAATGAGACTTGTTTATTTATATCTTTCCATAAGTTAGAAAAGGAAAAGAGATTGGCACAATTTCCTGTACATAATTTTTTTTTTCTTTTCTGTTGTTTGTACATATTTTTTCTGGCTACTTCATTTTTCTAATGAAGTAGTCTTCTCTTAATACAAGTTTGCTTACCCATAAAAAAAAAGACTAGCATGAGGTCTGCGACCAGTCTGAGATCAAAGAATACAAATCATAAAGAGAGGATACTGAGAAATCAACAAAATACATCGAATGAATGCAACCTTGAGGACGCATTTAGTTGTACAAGGATTTCAAAATGTGCTCTTTGATTACAAAGGTAGGACGTTCCACGTCCACCCCATTAAAGGCCCTCCTATTTCGTTCATACCACAAAGTGAACATGACACAAAGTGGTGTGACTATACACACCTTAGCTAATTGTGTCACTAAAGATGGCCTTGCCAACACTCCAAAAGATCAAGCACTAACTTGGGCAAAGACAAAGAACCATGTCTCTGTGTTCGCAAAGAACAATGAAGTACCAGGTGATGAATAGATTCCCTGCTTTTCTTACACATACAACACCAATCAACTTTTAACAGATGCCTTTTTCGAACATGTCAATTGTCAACAGATGCCTTTGTGATAAGAAGTTTGAATTTTTATGGGTCAATGTTTTGTGTGTATTTGTTTGTTCAAGATATTGCATACCTGTGTGCTTTAGTTTTTCTTGTACTTGTTTTTCATATCAATGAAGTTTATTACTTATCAAAAAAAGATATTGCATACCTGTGCATATAATATTTAGAAAAGTCTCAAACAACTCTCTTCTGTTTTTGATTTTTAGTGAATTATAATCTGTACCCGTGATCATATTTTTGAACTTGTGTTTAAATATTTGAGAAACTATTTTAAGCTCAGTTCTATCTACTTTATTTTGTAATACCTTTACTGTATTTGTTTTCAATTTGACTTTTTTACACTGCTAGCATCAGCAGTCTTGGTACAGGGCAAAGGGGCATGTTGGAACAATCTTGTTCTTGCTTGTTGGGGTGCCTACCTTTTTAGTGTTGACATATCTCAAGATATTACCTTCCATAGCTTTCTGTATTTTGTGAAGGTCAATGCTATTTGTGGAGATCATTTGCATGCCGCTTTGCTGGATTATATGAATTAATAACATGATACTTAATTTTAATAAAATTTTATTTTCCATTTTAGTGTGTGAGCAGGCATATTCCATGGCGCAAGACCTGGATCCCAATAGTGATGGTAGAGGTGTTCTTCAGTTCAAGACTGGTTTGATGTCTGTAATAAAGGTATCAATTAAAAACAAAATCTTGTGTGGCACATATTTATAAAATTAGGATTTTATTATTCCTTTCTATTTTTTAAATGCACTGCAGAATAAATTGCTTGTGCATGTTGCACTTCTTGCTAGAATTTTATCACTTTATCATTTTGAGTTATGGGGAGTTGACTATTTTCTGCAGCAAAAACTTGCAAAAAGGGATGGGGGCCGAATTGATCGTAATCGTGATGTTGAACACCTGTGGGAATTTTACCAACAATACAAGAGACGGTATAGAGTGGATGATATCCAAAGAGAGGAACAGAAATTGCTGGAAACTGGAGCCCTTAGTGTTAACATTGGAGAGTATGGCTGCTAACTAATGCTGCCTTATTTGTTTTCTCACGACTTATTTGTTTACTTAGATCCAATAATATTTATGTTCATTATTTAGGACTATAACCAGTAACTGGATCCTTCTACTGCTTGTTCCTTCAGAGAATTCTAGGTTGCATTTTGGAAATATTGCCCATGAAATACTTTAGTGAAAAGTTGAAATCTGGTCACATATAGTTTTAGAGTAGAATGAGCTGCTTGTATACGGATGAAACATCATTTGATTTTACAATTTAGTCTATGCAATCAATTGACGTGAAATGGAGAAGGTATCTTTATTTAAGTAAGAGCTATGGCACCTTTGCTCCATTGATAGATTTGGAAAACATGCTTTGTTTACTATCGGAAAAGGGTTTTGTTTCCTGTTTTATGTGTTGAATCTGTAGTGGGTTAGTTTTCTTCTTTTTATCCTGCTAGCCTTAAATCAAAGTGATTGCTCACTCTGCATATTTTAAATATCTTCATTGTGCTTTGGAATTGATTTTGTATCATCTTCATTGATAAAATATTCATATTATATATGATCATTTGATTTCTGTTGGGTTTTTTCCTAGTCATTGTTTATTTGTAAGATTCCATGGTAGGACAAGGTGTGGTGCCACACCAGTACATGACCAGGCATTTGTGTCCACAGAGCAAGGGCAAGGCCTTGACATCCTTGCCAATGGAAGGCTATTAAATGGGCATTCATGCTAGGCCAAGCCTAGGAATGTGAAATCATGCCATTACTTGACCAGCCATCCCATGGCACACCCAAGTATTTGCAGCCCAAGTTTGGCAAGGCCAAGATATGCTTGGCCTTAATTGCAGGCTTGAGTCGCTTGACTCTGATTAAGGATGAGCTTAGGCCTTTGGAACACTTCTTTTGGTTAGATGTTATTTTGTATGCACTAATATAGCAGCTTAGATGCTGCTTGATTGGGATAGTTTTTTCTTAGCTCACTCCATAAGCTGGGATTGAGATTGCTTCTATTTATTATATTTGAAAATCTTGTTTCAATTTCTGATAAACATAATGAACACTTGGAAGAACTTTTAGGGTTTCCCTCTCTATGTGTTAAGCATGGATAAATTTTTTAATTGAAATTAAATTTTTTTTTTTGGGTTGGTATTTAGATCTTTAGAAATGAGAAAGGTAATTGCTACCTTGAGGGCCTTGGTTGAGGTCATGGAGGCACTTAGCAAAGATGCAGATCCTGGAGTTGGAAGACTTATAATTGAGGAGGTACTTTTCTTTACCTAACTACCTTTGGATGGGACCTTCAACAAACCATGCAATACATTATATCATTCAATGCTTATTTGTATCTCCTTAATATTTTGTCCATTTAGGATTTACTTTGATAATTTAGTGTGGGGTTGAGCTGTTCTCTCTGGTTTTTACTGGATGCTAGTTGATGGGTAATGGTGGCAATCAAAAAGTTCATTTAAAAAAAATCTGTCACTATTTTAAGGATTCTGTTTTGCCTTACGTAGCAGCTGTTGGTATCTTGACATATGCAGCTTCCAACATATTTATTAGTGTTGGAAAACTTTGCCTGGAAATAACAGTTTCTGTGTGTGTGTGCGTGGCTATTCAGTTGCGAAGAATCAAAAGGTCTGATGGCACATTATCTGCGGAACTCACGCCCTACAATATTGTTCCTCTGGAAGCACCGTCATTGACCAATGCCATTAGAGTTTTTCCAGAAGTAAGTCAAGTTTTGAATAAGATTTATTTCAATATGCGTTGTCCTTGTTCTTTAGCAATACTGTTACCCTACTTCTGATTGGCTCTCAACTTTACCTGAATTTGAGTGTTTCCCAGTCTTATTACATAACAATTACATGTGCACTTTAAATTGAGGTGACCTTTTCCTGTTGTGCATTTTTTTATTTTTTCCTGCTGTGTTCCATATTATCTATGTGGAGATTGTCCCCTTAAAGAAGCCTTCCTGGAGTTGTTTAGAATTAGTCGTGATAAGGAGACTTCTATAGTGGGAGTTATGCATTTTCATGATGGGATGCTTAACTGGGATGTTCAGTTCACTAGATTGGTCCAAGATTGGGATTTGGAGTCCTTGACTGCTTTCATGGATTTAGTCTATTCTAGAACAGTGAATGGTGAAAGGCAAGATAAACTTTATTGGAGAACTGTCAAGAGTTGGGGTTTTGAGGTGTGTAGTTACTATCACCCCCTATCCTTGTCTAGCAACAGTTCATTCCCTTGGAAATTAGTATGGTGATCTAAGATCCCTCCTAGGGTAGCCTTTGTCTTAGGAAAGATTTTGGCTATAGACAATTCATGGAAGAGAGGCATCATTCTCATTGATTACTGCTATATGTGTAAAATGAGTTGGGAATCGGTTGATCATCTCCTTTGTCATTGTCCCATAGTGTTTGAGTTATGGACAATGGTGTGAAGTTTGTTTGGTCTTCTATGGATAATGCCTCAGAGGGTTTTTGATTTGTTAGCAGCTTGGCAAGGCCCCTTTTGGTTGGCATCATAATATAGCTTTTTTAAAGGCGGTGCCACATTGCATCATGTGGTGTCTTTGGCGAGATTGGAATGTGAGATGTTTGGAAGGAGGAGATCAGTCTATTCTTGAGATTAAATCTTTTTTTCTCTATACTTTATCGGAATGGAATGTTGCTTTTAAATCTCTTCCTTGTTCTTCATTGTTAGATTTACTTGAGCATTGTAATTTGAGGGAATGATCGTACTCCCCAAGTGCACCCGTGGTGTACATGGGTCTTTCTTTTTGATCAGTAAAATTTTTGTTACTTATAAAAAAAAAATATATTTGGGTTATCTGTTCAGGTCAAGGGAGCGATATCTGCAATTAGATATACTGAACAATTTCCCAGACTTCCTGCTGATTTTGAGATTTCTGGACAAAGGGATGCAGATTTGTTTGATCTCCTGGAATTTGTGTTTGGTTTTCAGGTTTGCTAATACTTGTATTTCTCCATTATGTTCTTTGATATGTTTGACAGTAGATATGGTATGGGGTAAAATTGCACTGTAAATAGAGCTCAGTTTTGCAAACAACTTGTTTGATCTATGTTTTAGTTTGGGTTGATGCATCGATGATTATTCTACTATTGATAATAATTTTAATTCTACTGTTGATTTTAATTTATTAATTTTTGAATATACATCTTTCTTACTTATCAAAAAAAAAAAAAAAAAAAATAATGAACATGCTTTGAGGATGAAGGAGGTTTTGCGTAATCTTCAAAAAAGTTTATTCAGTTGTGATTTGCTTTACATGTTTTAGTTTGAAACCCACCTACACAGAGTTAAGGTGATTGCCTTTGAGTACCATATCAGCAAACCTTTTGGCCAAAATACATATAAATTACTATTCTGTGATTGCATGTTCTAAGAGCATACTCTGTTTATCTTCCCTCCTGTCAGCGATTTCTTAGTTGAGTAATTTGACTTGTATGCAGAAAGATAATGTAAGGAACCAGCGTGAGAAT
Source organism: Quercus robur (assembly GCF_932294415.1). Lineage (NCBI taxonomy): Eukaryota > Viridiplantae > Streptophyta > Magnoliopsida > Fagales > Fagaceae > Quercus > Quercus robur. The sequence continues at coordinate 50,236,416 of NC_065543.1, read as the reverse complement.
GTTGTTCTTACAATAGCAAATGCACAGACTCGACTTGGCATACCTGTAGAGGCTGATCCGGTGAGAGTTTCAGATAATTTATTTATGAATCAATTTTCCTAATGCTCAGGTTATCAGGCTTGTCATTTGCCTGTTATTTACTCAGCTTGTTAGTTTAAGAGTTTTGCTTTGTTCTCAACAACTTTTAGAGTCTTTGATTGAATAGATCAATATGCTTTTATAATTTCTATTATGTTCCTAGTCAATGATTGTTATTATGTTCTCTTTGTGAAGCTGTAGATGAATCATTAACATGCAAAGATCTTTTTGGTATCAATTGATTTATGCGCGGATCAATTGATTTGTTGTGCCAGCTTATAAGAAGATAGGTTGTCATTTATTTATTTATTTATTTTTTAGAGGGGAATTTATGGGGTCATTGATGCCTGATCAATGTCCTGAAATTTATTGAAGCAGAATTTAAATTGAATTTCAGAGTTTTATTTTTTAATACACAGAATATATATTTGGTTGGTTGTAGACTATATTATTTCATGAATGCCCAATTCAGTCAGGATTTTTTTTTTTAATAAAATTTTTAAATATATATATATATATATGTGTGTGTGTGTGTGTGTGTGTGTGTGTGTGTATCAAATTCATGGTCCTTAATTTATGTACAAATTGTTGCTTGCTGTTACTATTAGATTAAGCTTGTAATTTGAATCATAGAGTTTTGAATTTCTGTATGTAAGGTTTTATCAGCCTTTCTGGTGGAGGCTGTGAAGGGTTTTTTGTTCACTTTTGAAGCTATTACTCCTAAAATTAATGGTACGGATAACCTAAAGATTTGAACTACGGAGACAAAAAAGGTTAAGGGAAGAGAAGGGGGGGGGGGGGGGGGGGGCACTGTATCGCAACATGAGTTTGTTGCGGTATTTACAACCAAGCATCCAAGCATTTAGTGAGGGGAGCGAATGCGCTTACTGCTCATCCGCACATTATATGTTTCTATGAAGTTGGATGTTGTGTAAATTATTTTGTTGCTTATCTTGGAAACTTATAAACATAGTCCATCTTACCTTTATACGTTAGGCATTCTGAAAGTGCTTGAATTATGTAGTCATTATTTGCCATGTATACTGTGGTGGATATGCTCAGTCGGGACTTTTAAGCCCTATTATTTTATTTTGGTATTGTTTTCTTGTCTTTGTTATGGCTTTTCTCCCACTTCTGTTCTTTTTGCTTTATGCTAATCTATATTTTTGTAGATTGTAGGGTGGTATTGTAATGAGTTATCTTACATTGTATTGGAAAGGTGGTTGGTGGGATTCTTGTGGATGTTAATTGACAGATATCACTTTTTTCTTGTGTCTTGGACAGAAAATAGATGAGAAGGCAATAAATGAGGTTTTCTTGAAAGTGCTTGATAATTATATCAAGTGGTGCAAGTACTTGCGCGTACGCTATGTTTGGAACAGGTCAATTCTGAAACCTGTTGTTATTTTGAAATAATTAGTTCAACCCAAGGGATAGCATAATTGGCTGGGGACCATGCCTCATGAGCGGAGGTTACTAGTTTGAATCTCCCCATTCCCCTCCCCTTGGGGCCAATACTACTAACAAAAAATTTGGTTCCTCTATACTCTGACTTGTCTGTGTTTAAATCTCCACAGTTTAGAAGCAATTAATAGGGACAGGAAGCTTTTTCTGGTTTCATTGTACTTTCTTATATGGGGAGAAGCTGCAAATGTCCGTTTCCTTCCTGAATGCATTTGCTATATATTCCACCATGTAAGCCTCTAATAATGGTGCTTAAATTTTTTGTTTTCACCTTTGATCTGCTATTATCATCTGTTCTGTTATGCTTATATAAAAAAAAAAAAAATCATCTGTTATGTTATAAAAGATGAAAAATGTCTTTTAGGCACTGACAACTTCTTTGTAAATCTTATGTGCTACAAAATCATGCTGTGCAAAGCATTATTCTTTAATGTACTACGTAACTGATCAATATCATAGAAATGTAAATAATATATGACCCCATGAAACAAAATGAGACTCTTTTTCTTTTCTTTTCATCTTTCTTTCCCCTTTCTTATTATCCTTCTATTTTTCTGCTTGCTGGGTTGGAGTCCGTGTGCTCTATGAATTAACCTATTTTCAGTTGACATTCGGCCTGGAAAATGAATATATATTTTCGGTGTAAAATGTTAGAATTTTTGGGCGATTTATGGAAACAAGTCATTATTGAAGATGATGCGGGTGAAAGTGACCCTAGATTGATGATTATCCATGTATATTTTTAATGTCCATCTGAATTAAAAGAGACATTTTGCTAGAAATTTAATGATTGTAGTTTTATATTTTATCTATAGTAATGAAATTATTATAATCAGTTGCGTTTCTCAGATGGCAAAAGAATTGGATGCAATATTGGATCATGGAGAAGCTAATCGTGCTGCCAGCTGTATAACTGAAAGTGGTTCTGTGTCCTTTCTTGAGAAAATCATTTTCCCTATATATGAGACGTTGGCAGCGGTCAGTGGTTCTTTCACTATTCATGTGATTTGAATGTATCTTATGTCATCTTCTCTGCCAAGTTAAAAAAGGACATGTCTTTCACTATTCATGCACTTTGTTACTCGCTTAATTGACATGTCTTTTTATTTATTTATTACTTTTACTAATGTTATTTTTGGTCTTCCTCTACTTTTTTTTTGTTCCCTCAACTTGGAACGACTTACTTTTTCTAACCAGTTCATTACTTGCTCTTCTCTGAACATGGCCAAACCATCTCAAGTGACTCTTCTTCATCTTTTCATCAATAGGGGCTATCCTTATTTTTAAACGAATTTACTTATTTTGAATCCTATTTTGAATCTTATCTTTTCGTGTATTCCCACTTATACATATTTACATTTTCATTTCCGCTATTCATTTTATGGACATGTAGATACTTAACCGCCTAACATTTGGTACACAGAGCATAGTTTTGGTTGTATGATAGTTTTATAAAGTTTTCCCTTTAACTTAATAGGTATTCTTCAATCAACAATACTCCTGATATGCTTCTCCACTTTATTAACCTTACTCTTAGCCTCTATGATTCACATCCTTTTGAATCTCTCCGTCTTTAGGAATTATTGATGCAAGGTATCGAAAGCTCTATCTCTTTGGTATCTCTTGGCCATCAATTATTACTGCCCCTTTTTCTCTGTTTCTACTTTTACTAAACTTTTTTTTGGATAGGTAATAAGAGTTTTATTGATAGGAAAAGTACAATGTGTTACAATTGTAAACTCACTGCACTTGCAACAAATACAATCAAATCAAATGGAAAATCTAACCTAAATTAGGAAATCAAACACGCAAATACAATGCGTAAGACCCCAAATACGAGACCGCTCAAACAAAGTCCTTGTTAGCAAAGTCTTCAACAGATCTATGGGTTTCTCAATGTCCTCAAAAGTACGGGCATTGTGTTCCTTCCATACTAACCACATAAGACACGCGGGTACCATATTCCAAACATTTGAAGCATAAGTCCCCAACCAATTCCATATCTCTAGTGGAGGGTTGTTGCCACTAAATATGGAGTGGGTCAAGGGGGGTGGAATACTAAAGTCTGCAGAAGGGCCCATAGGTGTGGTCTATGGCGTGGTATTAATGAAGGATAGGAGAGCTTCTCCAAACATTTGGCCCTAGTGGTGGGTGATGACTCTTGTATTCTTTTTTGGCATGATAGGTGGATTGGGGATAACTCACTTAAAATGCTCTATCCTCAATTGTATGCGTGTTCAAATGACAAGGAAGCTTGCATTTCTGATGTTCTATGCTATCAGGAGGATGGAAATGATGGAGTTTGGAATTTGAGATTTTGTTGGGACTTTCATGATAGGGAATTAGAAGCTGCCTTCTCTTTCCTTGATTTCATTCAATCTTGGATTCCTAGGGGTGTTGGGTGATATAGTTCCCATTGGTGCCTTAATGGGAATGGTAAGTTTGATATTCGGTCCTATTACAATAAGATTTTGGGGTGCTTCTATCTCCAGTTTTCCTTGGAAGGGTATTTGGAAAGTTAAGGTTCCTAAAAGGGTGATTTTCTTTTTGTGGACAGCAATTCATGGTCGGATTTTTACCTTTGATAATCTTATGCTTAGGGGTCTCTCTTTGGCGAATCGGTGTTGTACGTGCTGCTGTAATGAGGAATCTGTGGATCATCTCTTCCTCCATTGTCCTGTAGCTCACTCGTTGTGGGTGTATATGCTTTAGGTCTTCGGGATCCAATGGGTCATGCCAGTTTCTGTGGAAAGTTTGGTGTTTTGTTGGAGCTACTAGTCGTGGAAATTTTATTCAGACATTTGGAATAAGGTTCCTGGCTGTTTGGTGTGAATTGTTTGGACGGAAAGAAATTGGCGCTCTTTTAAGGATACTGAGAAATCGTTGGTTCAGTTACAAACTCTATGCCAGAGAACTCTTTTGATTGGTCTAGGTGCTAGGGTTCCTTGAATTGTTCTTCTATCATTGAGTTTCTTTCTTCTCTTAGAATCGTCCCTTAAGTTCTTTTCTTTGTTGTTGTTTGTTGCTTTTTCTTGTGTTCATCATCATGAACACCTTGTATTTGCTTTCTTCTTTTTGTCATCTTGATTAATACTATTCTTATTACCTATATAAAAAAAAGTACCCAATCAATTCCTCCAAGCAAAAAGAAGAGAGACAATTGTATTCAGCATCACCCATTGAACCCCAAACATAAGAAAGACTTCACTCCACAAAGCGTAAGCAAACTTACAATGTAGCAAAAGGTGATCCATAGTTTCCTCATCACACCGACATAGGCAACACCAATTAACAAGAGGCAAGTTCTTCTTAACAAGGATATCTATTGTAAGAATCCCACCCCTAGCAACTGTCCATAAAAAGAAAAACACCCTTGTAGGTACCTTAACACACCAAATGCTCTGCCAAGGGAAAGAACCAGAAGGGGCCTTCAATAATAATTATAAAATGATCGCACATCAAAAACACCACTACGAGTCAACTACCAAATTAGGATATCATCACCCTCCCCACTTGGTATCCTGGTAGAAACATGCCATGTACTCCGGTTTAGTCTTACTTAAACAAAAGCCTTTAGATGATAGAGTCTCGCCAAATTTCCAACTTGGCACTAACTCCACTTTTAGTTTCATCCACTAAAACTATATCATTTGCAAAAAACATACACCAAGGGACTTCCTCTTCACTCAATTTAGTCGATTTAGTGAGCTCATCCATCATTAGTGCAAATAGATATGAGCTTAATGCTGATCCTTGATGCAAACCTATAGTGATGGGAAACTCACTTTGATTCCTCCATTTGTTCTCACACTAGTTACAACTCTGTTATACATATCCTTAATCAAGTTAGTATTACTTTAGTTGAACTCCTTTCTTCTCCAAAACTCACCACATAACCACCCTAAAGACCCTATCATATGCTTTCTCAATATCAATAAAAACCATATGAAGATCTTTATAGGCCTCTATATTTTTCCATTAGTCGTTTAAGTAAATAAATAGCTTCCATAGTAGATTGTCCTAGCATAAAACCAAATTGATTCTCCAATACTATTGTTTCATATCTTAACCTATGTTCATTCATTCTTTCTCACAGATTTGTAGTGTGATTCATAAGTTTAATTCCATGGTAGTTTGTACAGTTTTGGATATCCCCATGTTCTTGTAAATAGGTTTTTAGTACACTAGGAAGCACTGGTGCAGATTCGGGTTTGGGTGCGGGTGCGGTGCGGCGATTCGGCAATTTTTGAAAAAGTAGGGTGCGGAATTTGAGGAGTTCTATCATCATAGTAAGTTTGAGAAATCTTTGAACGCTACCTTTATAGCCCTAATTCCTAAGAAGAATGATGCTTCCAATATTCGAGATTTCAGGCCTATTAGCTTGGTGGGGAGCTTGTACAGGATCTTGTCTAAGGTTTTGGCAAATCGTTTGAAACTGGTCTTAGATCAATTGATTTCTGAGTCTCAGAATAGTTTTGTGGGAGGTAGACAGATTCTTGACTCAGTTCTTATTGCCAATGAGTGTGTTGATAGTCGAGTGAAGAGTAAGATCCCGGGGTTTATTTGTAAGCTAGACATTGAGAAAGCTTACGATCATGTGAATTGGGAGGTCCTTCTAGATCTTTTGAAGAGAATGGGCTTTAGGGAGAAGTGGTGTAGATGGATTCGCACTTGTATTTTTACTGTCTAGTTTTCTATTTTGATTAATGGGGCTCCAGCTGATTTTTTTGGGAGCACGAGGGGTTTGAGATAAGGGGATCCGCTATCTCCAATGTTGTTTTTGGTCATGATGGAGGTCTTAAGTAGGATGTTGAAACGAGTTGAAGGTGCTGGCTTGATCAGGGGTTTTAAGGCTGATGGAAGATGGGGTGAAGGGGAATGTGTCTCGCATCTTCTGTTTGCGGATGATACTATTCTGTTCTGTGATGCGGAAGTGGAGCAGATCCTTCATGTGCGAATGCTTCTCCTTTGTTTTCAGGCCGTGACAGGTTTGAAGGTTAATGTCTTGAAGAGTGAGATGGTTTCAATAGGGGAGGTTAATAATGTTCATACCTTGGCAGAGATTTTGGGTTGTCGGATTAGGTCTTTGCCTATGACCTATCTTGGTATGCCGTTGGGGGCTTCCCATAAGTCCCCTTCTATTTGGAATCCTATCTTGGAGAAAATTAATCGGAAGTTAGCCGGGTGGAAGAAGTTGTATTTGTCAAAAGGTGGAAGACTGACGCTGCTTAAGAGTACGGTTTCTAGCCTTCCTACTTACTATTTATCTCTTTTTACCATCCCTTCGCATGTGGCTAATAAGATTGAGAAGATTCAGAGGGACTTCCTGTGGGGGGATTCGAAGGTTCATTTGGTGGGGTGGGATAAGGTGTGTGCTCCTAAGGCTAATGGTGGTTTGGGGATAAGGAAATTAACTACTTTTAATAGAGCCTTACTAGGAAAATGGTTATGGCGGTTTGGGGTTGAGGAGACTCGTCTTTGGAGGAGGGTTGTAGCTTTGAAGTTTGGGGAAGAGTGGGGAGGATGGTCTTCCAAGCTGGGTAGGGGTGTTCATGGGCGTGGTTTATGGAGAAGTATCTGAAAAGGTTGGGAGGTTTTTAGCAAATATATCCGGTTTGAGGTAGGGGTGGGGAATAGAGTGAAGTTTTGGACAGATCAGTGGTGTGGGGACTTACCACTCCATCTGTCCTTCTCGGTAATGTATGGGAATGCCACTAATAGAGAGGCATCTGTGGTCTCGTCTCTCGAACGGTTGGGGACCGAGGCTCGGAGAAGCTGGAAGGTTCTTTTACTTAGGGATCCAAATGACTGGGAGATGGGAGATGTGGATGAATTCCTTCATACCTTGGGTTCTAATTTACCTCAATCTGAGCAAGGAGACCATATGATATGGAAATTGTCGAAGAAGGGGGATTTTGACATCCGCTCGTTCTACGATAAGCTTCGAAGTCCCTTACCTATTATCTTTCCTTGGAAAGGTATTTGGAAGGTTAAGGCTCCTACGCACGTCTCTTTCTTTGTTTGGACTGCAACTTGGGAGAAGATTCTTATAGGGGACATTCTGCGGTGTAGAGGCTTTGATTTTGTTGACTGGTGCATTATGCGTCGTTGTAATGGGGAGACGGTGAATCATTTGCTTCTCCATTGTGAAAAAGCTTATCAGTTGCGGAGCTTGGTTTTTAGATCTTTTGGGATTTCTTGGGTCTTGCCAAGATCGGTTGTAGATACGCTTTTCGGTTGGTGGAATTGGTTTGGAAAGCACTCTTCTAGCATTTGGAATTTAGCTCCGCTGTGCCTAATGTGGTGTATTTGGAGGGAGCGAAATTGGCGAACTTTTGACGACAGAGACAAATTTGATGACCAGTTGCTTGCTTATTTAGTGGTTCTCTCTTTGATTGGTCTAGGGCTTGGGGACTCACCTCTAGTGATTCTCTCCCTTTGTTCCTTAGTTCTCTCCTTTGTAATTAGTTCTTTGTTGTTTTCCGTTTGTTTTCTTGTTTTTTTTTTTTTTCTTTCTTTCTGTTTGTTTCTGTTTGTTTCTTTTTCTGTACTCTCTGTTCTGCCTTATGTTTTCATGAGGTAGTTTCTTGAATATAAATCTTTCTTACTTATCAAAAAAAAAAAAAAACATATACCAATTTAAGAGTAATAGTAGATAAGGAACCTATGGGATCAATTTAATATTTATAGCCGACATAATAATATCTCAATAAACTCACAGTTGACTTGGATTTTCAAATCGGTATTAGAATTGATTGGATATTGTTGTGCCTATTCTTTAATATGTAATATATTGATATGACATGTTGGGATTGGTGGGTGTAAAATTTGGGTTTTACATCACATCCTTATAGAATTTAATCTCTCTCTCTCTCTATATATATGCTTGGTAAACATGATGTACTCTTTATTTAATAAAACTTTGATTACCTATAAAAAACAAATGATATATAAACTTGGTAAAATTTTAATATGCATTTAGTTGTGCTTATTTGTAAATGTATCCCATGCATATGAGAAAAAAAGAATACACAGGATAAATTTTAACGGAGACCAATCATATAAAGAATCTCTAAAAAAAGCAACTGGACTCCCTTAAAATGTATCCAAGAAATCTTATCACCTTCTTTCTTCAGCTTTGAATAAATATGATAAAAAAAAAAAAAAAATACACGGCCTCCATCTCCCAATCTTGAAAATCTCAGTGGAACCACAAATTCCAACTCCTAACTGTCTCGTGTGATGGAGGATCCAACACATCAGAAACTAGGTTAGGGTATTGATCCTTAAGTGGAAGATGATCAATAAACTTCAATAAGTTTGAGAAAGAAAACTTCTTTCAAAGTAGTTTTAGCATTTGAGACTGCTTGAAAGGGAATTAACTTTTCTTTGTTTGAAAATTTTTAGTGTATCTTTGAGATATTGCTAAGAAGGCTGATATGATAATTTCTCCTTTTCTGGAGTCAGAACCTGCTTTTATGCTTTTTATTTTTATTTTTATTTTTATAAATAACGTAAGAAATTTTATTAAGAATAACAAGCCAACCAAATAAATTGGAAATGTACTACAGTGGCAAAAATCAAGAACCCAGAGTACAAAGGTCAATAAGATTAGGGAGGTACAAACAAGAACAAGATGGCAAAACTAAAGTCCAATCAAGGAGAGTACAGAAGAAAAAAGACTTTATATCAAGGGTAGATCGTTCACAATCCGAAAATCATCTAGCATTCCACTCTTGCCATAAGCACCAAAACAAACCATGCGGCACAAACCTCCATAAATCTATATTTTGATGTCTACCGAACTTGCCCTGCCAAGAAGCTTACAACTCAATAACTTTATATGGCATAACCCAATAGATACCAAACAAACAGAATACCATAGACCACAGCTCATATGCTATAGGACATTGAAGAAGAAGGTGATCCACTGATTCCCTACACCTTTTGCACATATAGCACCAATCTAGCACTATAATATGCCTCTTCCAAAGATTATTTGTTGTTAAAATATTACCTAAAGTGGCAGTCCAAGAAAAGAATGCTATTCTAGGAGGAACTTTCGGTTGCCACACCATTTTCCAAGAAAGGATAGAAGAAGGGGATAAAGAGTGATAGAGACCTCGAACCTCAAAACCTTATTTGGAATGCAATACCGGTTAAAAATGGGTTTATTAGGAATATAGTCAGAGGTCTCATTTGTTTCGACGATGTTCAATATGTTGCTTTGTAGACTTCTTTCTGAAGCAGGTTGCATAACTGGGAAGTTGATACTGTGGAGTTTCCCCTTGACACTTTCCTAACCTTAAGTCATGGTGTATGGGATGACAAAAGGAGATGGCTTCTCAATGAATCAGTACTCCCCATCCCCCAAGTTATTAAAAGTTCACTTTACATCTATATTCCATAGAAGTCCCTGGTTCCCGCTAAACTGACCTTTACTGAAAATTTGTTAACAGTAGATCATTCTATCTTAAGCCTTTGGGTTTTGGGAGATGCCTAACAGAGGAAGTTGTTTTAATTGTCCAAAGGGAATTTTTTTTTGATAAAGTAGGGGACCTTTCCAAAGAAGAACCCGTTATGTTATTAACTGTCTCCCTTCTTTCTTATGTATTGTTGAAACCTTTTATGGGTGTGAACAGAAAGGTTTATACCTGAAATTGCAGTTCCTCAGAACTTTACTTGAGTGAACGTCAGCAACCAGATTCTTTACTGTTTCCAACTTATTGTAGCTTATAGATCGTTGTAGCCTCGGAGCTTTGTTGTGACGTACATCTAGTATACGTCTTGCATACTTGGTGCATTTCTTTTTTCTTAATAAAACTTGTTACTTATATTAAAAAAAAAGGTACATTTGGCTGACGCCTCTTACTTTTAGAAAGTTGGTGGGTGGTTGGGATTGTCATGCTTGCATTAGGAAGGTGTGGATTGTCCGGAAATAATCAAAGAAAAATAAGTAGAAAACCTTTTTTTATTTTTATTTTAAGTTTGAAGGAGCTGATGGTTTTGTTTTATGGTATTATTGATATGTTTGTTATCTTTGATTTTAAAAGTGATTTTGATAGTCATATATTGGTTTTCATTAATATGTACTTCAATTGTTGTGGCAAGTATTTTAATTTTTTATTATATTAATCTACAGGAAGCTGCTAGAAATAATAATGGGAAAGCTGCACATTCAGCATGGAGGAATTATGATGACTTCAATGAATATTTTTGGTTTACTTTCTTGAAAATTTTGTACTCTGGTTTGGTACCTAGACTTTAAATTATCTCGTGGCCTTATTTGCAATGTTTATGTAGGTCAAAAGCTTGCTTCGAGCTAAACTGGCCGATGAGGAGTGGGTCATCGTTCTTGTTGAGGCCTAGTAAGAGGAAAAGGGTGCGTTTGCTGATGATTTGTGGCCAAAATTTACCAATGTTTTGTATATTCCTTTTGTTTTTAATGATTTATGAAACTCAGACAAAAAAATCATTTTAAGGTTTTCCTTATTTTTATTTAGAACTAGGAATGGCATGGATTTGGTATTTAATATGGATACGAGGCATCTAATATACCTACCTAACTGAAAATTGATGAAAATTGAATTTGGCTGGACTGTGCACCCAGACGTGGGTGTTGGTAATTGGTAAATTATAGGATGATAATAATTGGCAACAAAGGGAGCTTTGGTCTTGCTTTTATCATTTAGTTCTGGCATAAAATGTTTATTGATTCTTTACCTCCTTTCACTTGACTTCTATTTATTCTTCTCTTTTTTAACCTTGAACTGGCAGACTGGTAAAAGCACCTTTGTTGAGCATAGGACGTATCTTCACTTATATCGAAGCTTTCATCGTCTTTGGATCTTTTTGGCTTTAATGTTCCAGGTTACTTTTCTACGTCCATGCATTACCAGTTGTGTTTACTTCTAGTTTAACTTATTCATCCTTAAGATAATGCTTGTTATCTTCTGTTTATTACAGGCTTTGACAATTATAGCCTTCAATGGAATTGGTAAGGGCCATGGGGATACTTTTAAGCTAATACTTAGCATTGGGCCAACATTTGCAATCATGAAATTTATAGAGAGTAAGTTGTTTGCCTCTGCCACATGCTTTCATGCTCATTTCTCATAAATTAATTTCAAATCTCACCCTTTATATATATATATATATATATATATATATATTTTAACTGGGTTATGTGCCACACAGGTTGTTTAGATGTCTTGCTTATGTTTGGGGCTTACAAAACAGCAAGAGCCATGGCTATCTCAAGGCTGGTTATTAGGTTTCTCTGGGGTGGCTTGAGCTCTGTATTTGTAACATATGTTTACGTGTGAGTCTACAATATGCTTCTCTGCGACATGCTTTTATGTTGGCAGCTACCAATACATGTCTTTACATTGTAATTATATATTGCTAATCTTGTTGATAAATGTACTACTTTGCAGGAAAGTTCTGCAGGAAAGAAATGACCGTAACTCAAATGATTTCTATTTCCGGATTTACATTCTTGTAGTGGGTGTCTATGCAGCTTTACGCCTATTCCTTGGACTTATAGTTAAAGTTCCAGCATGTCATTCACTGTCTGCAATGTCTGATCAGCCATTCTTTCAATTTTTTAAGTGGATTTATCAGGTATATTCTGTTCAATGCGTACCTTATTGAAATACTGAACGATTGGTTTATTGAGTGTATGATGAAATTTTAATTGATTGTTTGCTCTACCTTTTATTCTGCATATTTCAGGAGAGGTACTATGTTGGACGTGGTCTTTTTGAGAGGATGAGTGATTATTGCAGGTTTGCTTTTGTGCATAAGGAAGTTCAGAATTGGTTTTTCAAAACATGTTTTTTTATGTTTTCTTGTAGATAATGATATTCTACACACACACACACGTATGTATGGATGTATGTATGTATGTATGTATGTATGTATGTATGTGTAGATGATAAGTAATAGTTTCATAGAAAAGGAGAAGAGGGCAAAGCACTAGTAGGCTAGTACACGAGGAGCAAAGAGGATCAAGCCCCTCAGAATTTCATTCCCTCCAAATGCACTGTATTAGATGTCCAACTTTAAATCTCCATTTCCCCCTCCCCGTGAGACAACTTATACAACAAAATCCACATATCCAAACTTTGTTTTCTTTCAAAACCTTCTCACCAACATGCAAATTTGCCTTGCCATATTGTTCTATTCTTAATAAGCTGTATTGGCCGAGATGGAGCTTGGAAAAGTTCAAGACCTGCTGGCAATCTTTAAATTAAAGACTCTATGTTATCTATGTTTTATATTATAAAACAAGTGGACGTTGTCTAGAATGTTTTATATAGGCTCCTTATTGAGTTTTAGATGCTTATTATGTACGTTGTTGAAGAGTGACATTGATGCAGGGCATTTCAAGTAACTATATGTCTATATCCTAATCCACTTGTAACTAATTAGTTAGTTAGATGATTTCTTAAGCGTTAGCCTATAAGATTTAGACACTTGTCAACCATCTAGAGGTTGCCAATGCCAAACAACTAGTTTAAGTAGGAGAATGTAAGCTCTTTGTAAATCAATTTTTGATAATTGAATGAATTGTTAGCCTTTGTGTGCTATTTGGAACTGTGTGTTCTTGTAGAGGTACTTATCCACCTATCAATATGTTCTAAAGCAATTCAACCCTTTCATTTTTTCTGAACCATACACAAACAGCCCATCACATTCCCTGCATCAGACATCCAATCATTAGATGACAGGCACTTTCATTCTTGATCTGAGTCTTCCAATAGTGAATGATAAATGTGTCTTACTTGTCAGAATTCTTATTTTCCTTTTAGATGCTTATGTTTGTTTTTGGGACTGATAAATGTGGCCTTTTATGCTTGATCTTAACAATAATAAATCTGCACTTTTATTCTTGATCTGACCTTTGGGAATGATAAGTTTTTCTTACTTGTCATTATTTTAATTCTCTCTCTCTCCCCACCACCCCCCCCCCCCCCCCCCCCCCACCTTTCCCTCCCAAAACAAAATGCAGATATGTGGCCTTTTGGTTGGTGATCTTTATATGCAAATTCACATTTGCTTACTTCCTACAGGCAAGCATTGTGTTCTAACTTTATGTGGATATTTAGGAATAGGTTTATATAGCACCGATGTCCTTAGTTAATTTGTACTCCTATTGCAGATCAAACCTCTTGTGAAACCCACCAGACTTATTAGGACCCTTCAAAATTTGGCATACTCATGGCACGATTTAATCTCAAAGAGTAAGTTCATCACTATGATCTACCCTTTCATTTATTTATTTATATATTTTGTTGTTTGAAAGCACTACATTAATCAAATTTGAGTCAACATAACATTTTCTGTTACCACCTAGCATGTGTACCTTAGTGGTCAACATGCAAGCCAAATGAATGTAAAGCTTGTTCCTTGGTTCAAAACTTGTTATTTGCAATTTCATAATTTTTTACTTATATATAAATAAAAAAACCATTTTCTGGTAGCATTTTGACAGTGTAATGTCAAACAGAAATTAAGGAATGCATTGAAGGATTGGTTAATTTGGTAATGTACAAAGTAGTGACAAATGTGTGATGTAGATTGCAATATGATTATGCAACAAGCTTAACAGTACGTTTCTGGAAATATTGAGGTAAATCAATCAAGCAATGTTATCAACCTCTTTAGAAGCCAGGAAAAAAATGTTAGACATCAACCATTGTGTTGAGGTCCTACCTATAATATGAAGATAATGGTCTAGATGTTAATTTGGAAAGGTTTACATGGAAATTCTCAATAAATCTTTATAAGATAAAACAGTAGACAATAATAAATGGTAGATCAGTATACTATTAATAATTTGTCTCTATCCATATGTACTGATTGATCTACCAACTCTTGCTGTGTTCTTTCTGTATGCAAGTCTTCAAAATTCATAATGAAATTTTTTATTCATTTTTTATATGTATTCTCTTTCTTTTCCCATTTTCCTTTTCCTTTTATTGGTAATCTTATGTATACTATCTGTATTCTTGGGTTGTCTCTGTGTGTCTGTATTGATACTACTTCCTGGAAGAGAGAAAATGAAGATGACCTTTTCTTTTAGTTGAGCTTTGTTATATAGTGTTATGCCTGTTGCAATTAAATAATTTTAGTGTTTATCAATTTGTTCCTTGTAGATTATTCTTATTGACTTTACATTGAGAGTAGGCATTCTATAAGAATATTTTAAGTGTTGAGCTTACGTAAATTTGCATAATGATGGAAAAAGGGGTTGCTTATGAAGTTATTTTTCAGGGGAGAGTGAGAGAGAGAACTCTTTGGTTGGTAGTTATTGTTTGATATTAACAGATGCTATGTGTTTCTGACATGTTTTTTATTTTGGCAGATAATAATAATGTATTGACTATAGCTAGTCTGTGGGCTCCTGTTGTGGCCGTGAGTATTTTTCTTTAGCTTCTGTGTTTATGTATCTGGATATGAATTGAATATTAGGTGGCTGCCTGAGTGTTGCATTAAGCAAGGCAGTACCCTTGAGAAATCTAGGTTTAGATGTTGGCCAAAACAATCGCCTAGGGTAACTTGCCAAGGTATATTTGAAGTGCATTGCACCTTGACTGAGACGCTCACCTCCTGATTTGACTCAGCTATAGGGCTTTCTTATTCAGTGCCTATATAACTAAAAATCATTTTGCCTATATCATAAAAGTTTCCATCACCATGCATATAGTTTTGTACTTGGTCATATCTCATTTTTATATATTTTCTCTTTTCCAGATCTATCTAATGGACATTCACATCTGGTACACTCTTTTATCAGCTGTTGTTGGTGGTATCAAGGGTGCACGAGCTCGGTTAGGCGAGGTATAAATATATTTTATAATAATATATTTCCAACATTAGGGACAGATTCTATTTTTATTTTGTTACAAACTAAATCTCTTTTTACTGATGTCTTGATATATTATTCTCCTTTCTTTTCTTCAGAAATCTTATAGTGTTAATTGCTTCTTGTGATTTATATCAGATACGTTCAATTGAAATGGTGCATAAACGTTTTGAGAGCTTCCCTGAAGCACTTGTCAAAAATCTTGTCTCATCACAAGCCAAAGCCAGAAGGTAGTGTTTTATTTATTAAATATTTATTTTATCGATTACCTCTTCTCCCAGAATATGGCTTGATTTGAAATGCCACAATAATTATGATGCAGGGCATTTCAAGTTGTTGCATCCTAATCCGCTTGTGAATAGCTAGTTAGTTAGTTAGATGATTGCTTAAGCAATAGCCATAGGATTTAGACACTTGTCAAGCATCTAGAAGGCTCCAATGCCAAACAAATAGTATTATAAGTACCACATTGTAGTTACTTTGTGATTAGTTTTTGAATGCAATTACATAGATTAGCCTAGTGCTATTTTCAAGAGATGGATTTCTCTTATGAAGGTTTTGACTGTTCTAAGCAACTCTCATTTCCCTTAATCAATTCTAAGCCTAAACAGCAGCCCCCTTAGAATCCCTGCATCAAATTAACTAAGAGAGCCAAGAGCCTTGTAGCTCAAATTGCACCTCTGGGCATTTCCAATAGAAATGTCTAGTTTTTATTTTAAATTCCCCTTCCCCATTGTATCTTTTGAATAATCAAAAAATTAACAAAGAGATAAATATGGAACAATCTTCTTAAAATATCCATATTTTATATAAGAGGTGGCACATTTTCAAAAAAAATCTTGTTTACTTTTTCCAAAAAGAAAAGAAAGAAATGGTAAGGGTAATGTGCAAAATTGAAGAAGTATGAACTTTTATTTTTAGAATGGGTGCATATATTTTAGGAAGTTGAAAATAGGAAAGCAAGACATTTAAATTAATACAGAAAGAATATTATTTAGAACGTTTTATAAATGTCAATCATATTGTAAGGCCTATGAGCTTTTGCGCAATTGGCACATCTTCCTCTTGTAATCGTGGAATGGAGGGTGAGGTTGTGGATTCACGACCCACCAGGTGTGTGTATAAGTTACCAATAAAAAAAGAATGGTGTAAGGCTTGGAACTATTTGACCTTTGGCAAATATGCCTGAATCAAAATGGAAGATTAGTTTACTTGTTCTTACCTATCAATAAAAAAAAAAAACTTGTTTTGACTTTGATATCTATTGTTTAAATGGCTTGTGAATAAATATCGGCCATTTTCTCTATCATTCTTTTTAAACAAAGTCTTTCAATGTGTCTTTCCAGGATGCCCTTTAACAGTGAAGCACCTCAGGTGAGTGATTTCTTTGATGCTTTTACGGTTTTACTCATGTAGTAGCATTTGTTTTATTGTAGATGCATGAGGAAATTGTTTCAGTGACTTGGATTGTTTTCTGATGTGAAGGCACAATTATTTTCAGTTTGAAATTGGTTATTTTAAGCTTCATTGGAAACCTCTAGTGGTCCAAAAGCGATGGAACATTTGTTGGCAGCCCCCCACACCCACCCCCCCCCCCAAAAAAAAAAAAAAAAAAAAAAATGAAAGAAAGGAAAGAGAAATTTTTTTTTCTTATAGATTAGCTACAAGTTCTTTGAATTCAGACAATTCATATCAGATATCTCCCCTTTTCCAGTATGGCTCAAATATTAAAGAAACTTGAACTTTCACCATGTTGATGCCTATAACCCCGTAAACTTAGTTGGCTACTTCTGACCTCCATTTGAAGTTTTGAATTCTGATATGAAACAACAGCATGCATCAGCCTCTAAATCCTGTGATGTTGAAAATTTCCCATTGTTGAGACCAAAAAGTTTTATTTTATTTTAAGGATTTTATTAACGGATTACATAAGGGCATTTGTTTAGTAAATAAATTTAGAAACATTTTAATGGAAAGGAAAAAAGGAAATTGATTTTTTTGACAACTTTTTATATTTTCCATAAAAGTGATATCAAAATATTTTTAAAATGGTTTATTAACAAATGCCCTAAGCACATCTGCTAGCTAGACCCTTATTCTAAATAGGTAAAACTTTTATTTTCTAACAAAACATTTCTTTTTCTTTGGGATAATCTATGACATCTTTGTTTAAAACCTTTTTTATTTGGCTTTGTGTTATTATGTTTATTTTTTCTTTTTAGGCATCTCAGGATATGAACAAGGCATATGCAGCCTTATTTTCTCCATTTTGGAATGAGATAATCAAAAGCTTGCGTGAGGAGGATTTTATTAGTAACAGGTAGATCAACTGTTTGCCAAAGGAAAGAAAAATCTGATTGCATTACTGTAGTTTATGATTCTATTTCTTGTTTTTCTGTAATTTCTATTAATGTCATTTTTTCATTTTAATGCTCCCAGGGAGAAGGACTTGCTTTCTATTCCTAGCAACACAGGAAGTTTAAGACTAGTCCAATGGCCTTTGTTTCTTCTCAGCAGTAAGGTGTAGCTTATTGGATGTTAGCTGGAATGTTATTGGTTACTGACGCTTGTGGTTTGCTGAATATCATGTCTACTGAAATACATCATTTTTTTTTTTCCAGATCTTGTTGGCAATAGACTTGGCCTTGGACTGCAAAGACACACAGGCAGATCTTTGGAATAGAATATGTAGGGACGAATACATGGCCTACGCAGTTCAAGAGTGTTATTTTAGTATTGAAAAAATTTTATATTCCCTGGTTGATGGTGAAGGAAGACTTTGGTATGGATCTCCACTCATTCTTGTATTGTTTTGAATCTTTATGCTTCTAGTTTAAATTCAACCAAATTTGTAATAGATTTTGCATGCCTTGTATACTTAAATGTGTAATATTGATTATTTATTATTTTGATTTATTGGTAACCTCCTTTATGATAGGGTTGAGAGGATTTTCCGTGAGATCAACAACAGTATTTCAGAGGGTTCACTTGTCATAACCTTATCTCTTAAGCAGCTGCCAGTGGTGCTTTCAAGATTTACGGCGCTGACTGGGCTCCTGGTATGTGTTCTATTAACTATGTGTATCATTTAACTTGATGGAACTGATACTGCTGGGATCTATGCTAAAATTTTTTTTTTGATAAGTAAGAATGATATACATACAAAAGGCTGCTCTTTGCATGAAAAGCACAGAGCAAACCAGCATTTACAAGAAAAAGGAAAAAGAGAAGAAACAAAAGAAAACCGAGCAGCAGACTAATTACAAAAGGGCAGAGAGCTAAGAAAAGAAGGGAGAGAATCACTAGTTGTGAGTCCCCAATCCCGAGATTAGTTGAATAAAGTTCCACACTTCCACTAAAAGAAGCAAGCATTTGATCTTTGAAACTATCCAAGTCCTCAAAAGTCCGCCAATTTCGCTCCTTCCAAAGACACCATAGTAAGCACAACGGAACTAAATTCCAGATGTTAGATGAGTGCTTCCCCAACCAATTCCACCAGCCAAAAAGCAGATTTGGAATCGTTCTAGGTATGACCCACGAAATTCCAAAAGATGTAAAACCAAAACTCCACAATTGATGATGAGCCTTCTCACAATGAAGTAGTAAGTGATCCATCGTCTCCCCACAATGACGACACATAATGCACCAGTCCACAAAATCAAAACCCATAAGTTTCAGGTTATCACCTGTGAGGATCCTATTCCAAGCAATAGACCAAACAAAAAAGGAAATACGCCGAGGAGCCTTAACTCTCCAAATACCTTTCCAAGGAAAGACAACAGAGGGAGAATGTAGCAACTTGTTTTAAAATGACCGGATGTCAAGATCCCCATTAGTCTTCAACTTCCATCTCATCTAGTCTCCAACATCCATTAAAGGAATATTGGCTCCCAAGATACGAAGAAAGGTCACCCTTTCAACCATCTCCCAATCATTAAAGTCCTGAATGAAATGAACATCCAAACTTCTTCTCTCCCCTGCCCCCAGCCTTGTCAAAGAAGATTCTACAGAGGCGATCTATACTAATATACAAGCCATATTAACTCCTCTCTTCTTGTCTTTTTGAATGAGTTGGAGTAGGGGTAACCACGAGTCAGCTGGGTTCTGGTTGGGGGTCAAACCATCACTTGACCTGATCCGTGGAGAATCCTACCACTCACGATTGACCAACAAATCAGATGAAAACCTCTATATCCAACCTTCAAGTGAATGGTTGGATTTTGGCGGGTAGTTGGGTTCAAAACTTTATTCTAGCAGCACGAAAAAGGATCTAAGTTTTAAAGAGCTTTGCAGCTTAATTGGTTGGCACCTCCTAACGTTTTTTAGACATCTAGGGTTCAAATGCCCCTTCCCCATTGTAACTATAAAAAAGAAAAAGAAAAAAGGATTTAAATTTATAAATCTCATCAAAATGAAAACAAAAATTAAACAAATCTGTAAAACACAGATCTGCGTATTTTTTCCATCTTTAAATTTTGTTTTTAATAAGTAAAAAATTCTATTAAAGAGGAAAAAAAGACCGGCACAAACGGATGTGGGCAGTCATTGAAGAACACAAAATCAAAGATAAGGAGACAGAGAAATCAATAAAAGACATTGAATGGATATCACCCTGAGCTTGCATCCAGTTGTACAAGGATTGCAAAATGTGCTCTTTGACTACATAAATAGGATGTTCCACCCCATCAAAATCCCTCTATTTTGTTCAAACCACAAAATCCACATGATACACAGGGCGTTGTTCTCCACACCTTAGCATTCTGTGTCACTGAAAGCATCCTTGCCAACACTCCAAAAGCTCAAGTACTGATTTAGGTATCACCCACACTCGGCCAAACAAAGCAAAGACAAAGGTCCAAATTTCTTGGCCAAAGAATAGTGAAGGCTTTCAGGGGTATTATAGAATGTTTGGACCCCAAACCGGCCGTTCGACTTTCGCATCCATAAAGCTCGGTCTTCCCTTGTGGAAAAAAGGCAAATTAGCATAGAGTAGCTCAAAAAAAGAAGCCACAGATTTCAGTTCCCAATCATGAAAGGACTTGGTGAAGCGGGGATCCAATGTTGGACTTCACCATTATGGGTGCTGGCTAAACCATCCTTTTGGACTGGTTCTCAGTGTGGAGAAATCCTTTTTCTTCTTTTTTGGATTTTCTTGATTTATGTAATTTCTGTATTTGATATGTACATCCTTGTATACTTCCTGTGTACTTGGGTGTCTCTCTCTTTTCGTTATCAATAAATCCTTATTACTTATCAAAAAAAAAAAAAAAAAAATACATAACCACTGAGGCTTCCTTGTCCACCTCTAAGGCGAACAGGTTGGTAAACAAATCTCGGAGAGAGTGATTGCATAAGCAAATTAGTGTCCAAAATCATACTCTAGAGTCGTGTTGTATGTCAAACTATAAGAATTTGGAAAAAGGCTCCTAACCCCAATTGATGCTCTTCCAAAAACTAACCCCATGAGGACCCTGAGGCAGCTCTTTCATTCACCCTCCCCAAATTCAATGTAGGCTACCCTCCTTCATAAGTGATCCCCTTCAGCTCTGAATCTCCACAACCACTTCCTTAAGAGAGCCTGGTTAAAAGCAGAGAGCTTCCTATTCCCCTAACCCCTGTATTTTGATGGTGAGCACGCCACTCCCCAATTCAGTAAATAAAACTTCTTCATACCACTGATGCCTCCCCAAAGAAAATCCCTATGGAGTTTTTACAGTTTGTTGGCCACATGAGTAGGCATCAAGAACAAAGACATAAAATAGGTGGGAATCATGTTAGTTAAAGTCAATCTAGGCGCTTGCCTAGGTGCCACTATTGTTAGATTAACCATATAAAGGCGCCTGTTGTAAAAATTATTGTTAGAATAACAAATTTATAGAAGCTTGTTGTAAAACTTATTGTTATATTTACAAATTTATAGAAGTTTTGTGTAAAACCTGTTGTTAGAATAATTAATAGAGCCTAAACCATGTTAATAGACGTAATTTCTTCATGCAACACATTTTAAAAACACTTGATTATAATATTTCAATACATTAGGTATTTATGATTTTAAGTTCTATATGTATGATAACCATATTTAGAATCTGATGCCTTGCTTTAATCTTCCTAGCGTCTTGGATTCTGTTGAACATTCCCCCTTATCTTGATTTTGATGTTGTAATGATTTGCCTTTGCATAGAATCATAATAATGCATATGATCCAAAACATGGTCACTATTCCAATATAGCAATTTAGTCAACCTGGAGATCCTTCTCTTTTCCCCTAATTGGTTCTTTTGAGAGTCATTATGGAATTTTATGTATCAAAAACTTATGGAAAATGGACATTTGGGATTGAAGGAAATGGGTCACAATATTGGGATTGAAGTCTTTAGCCACTGAGCTGTAGCTCAACTAGTACCTCCTCACCTTATATGTTCTAGGTGGAGGCTGAGTTCATGGGTTCAAGACCTATTGGGTGCTTGTATAACTTAACCCTAAAAAACAGATTGAAATCTTTATTTCTCAATTCTATTTTTTAATTGGATGAGGGCTATAGAGAGTGTTGTTTCAATTCTTTACTTAGATTTTTTTGGAACTTGTTAATTTTAAATCCTAGGCGCCTGTTCTATTTATTCTTATTTTGCGCGTCTATTTTGTACTTCCCATTTACTTTTTTTTTTTTTTTTTTTAGGAATGGAAATTTTATTTAAATCATAAAAGAGAGTCACCCAAGTATACAAGAAGTATACAACTGGGGGCCAAAAAAGAGAGTCACCCAAGCATTCATCAAATCATAAACTGAAGAAATAGAAGGAATTTCTATGATAGGCATCCAATCTGATAGTTTTTTAAAGAATAAATTTATTAAGTTTACTACTCTTAAAACACTGGTCATTTATCTCACGCCAAATGCACCACATTAAAATAGGGGTGACCATGGGTTGGTCTGGGTTGGGTTTGTGCCCAACTTGGACTCGACATGACCACTTCAGGTGGCGAAAATAAAAAACCTAGCCGACTTGGAAGGAGTGTCGGATCGGCTCTCATCGGGTGTTGGGTGAGTATCAGTCGGAATCGGGTTTGTGATAGGTTGAGATTTGGTTGGATTTGGCTGAAATCTGGTTGGATCTATTGAGATGTCGTTAGATATGGCCAAGATCCCTCCAAATCTCCTTATATCGGAGGAGATAGAGTTCAAGCTTACCGGATTTTTAGACGAAATTCATGATTTGTGACGGAGAGAGAACCAATCATCGGTTGGGTCAGGTTTGCTGGTTTCTTGAATGGCCAAATTGCAACTCAAACTGAAGGGATTGGGCCTTGGCACTGGCGACCTGCAGTCGACTGCCACTCGGATCGGGCGGTTATCGGGTCCGGGTGGGTGGTGGACAGCCCTAAATCAAACAATGAGGGACAGCTTTTACTTGGGCCAGTTTTTTTTTAATAATTTTTTTATTATTATTTTTATTTATTTTTTTGGAGTTAATTTTTTGTTTATATATATTAAAAAAAAAAAAAAAGAACTCGTGAGGTGTAAAAGGGGGTTACAACAAATAAGATTGTTGTATTGCATAGTAGTTTCTACTTTAGCAATCTATTTGATCTACAAATAAGCTTATCCCTGTTGTACTGCTTTCCTGGATGATTGGCATACTGTGATCGTCTTCCTATTTCATTACAATGTGAGTTTTTGAACAGGGTGGTCCACATAACTATATTAGTATTTTCTAGGTGCAGTTCTATCCTTTTGTTATTTGGTTATTTCATTTGTTGCCCTATTAAGGGCTTTCTGGTGCTTCCATTGTCTTGTTGGTTATCCTTTATAGTTGAAAAATGAATTAGAGCATTAGACATTGCTGCTATTAAATGTTTTCTTTTTCTTAATTACATAATTAGGAGTGCTTGGTTGCCTTTTCAAATGCACAGTTTTTCCCTTTATTGGTCTCTTGTCTTCCAAATGTTGCATGTCTTACTGCCACACAAAGTACTTGGCCTTTAAAAATGTTGAATTTGATTTCATTGAATACTGGATGATGGTGTATTTATTTTTCCAATTTTATAAGTTATGGTGATTGCTTGTTATCATTTTCATACTAACAAGTGATTTGTATCAGAAAAAAGAAAATCCTGAACTTGCAAGGGGTGCTGCAAAAGCTCTTTATGACCTTTATGAAGTTGTTACGCATGAGTTGTTGTCACCTGATTTAAGGTATATGATTCTCCACATGATGCAGAATCTATATGGAATGATAACTTTGTTGAATTTGTACTTATTTGTTTCTATTTTAATGCTCCAGGGAGCAGCTTGATACATGGAACATTTTGGCAAGAGCAAGAAATGAAGGGAGACTCTTTTCTAGGATTAAATGGCCTGAGGACCCTGAAATTGTATACATTTCTGGAAGCTTGTATGACCTTTTTTACTATGTAGTTTGCATTTACCTGAATATTTACCTGAACAATTTTACCCTGTTTGTTGTCACAGAAGGAGCAAGTGAGGCGGTTGCACCTTCTTCTCACTGTAAAAGATTCTGCAGATAATGTTCCAAAGAATCTTGAAGCAAGAAGAAGATTGGAATTCTTTACTAATTCATTATTCATGGATATGCCTTCCGCAAAGCCAGTTAGTGAAATGATGCCCTTCAGGTACTTGCAAGTCCAAAGAAGTGATTTTCCTTGTCAGTGTCAAACATGTCATTTTAATTTCGTTTTATTTGTTTGTTCGAGAATAGTGTCTTCACCCCATATTACAGTGAGACAGTGCTGTACTCTAACTCTGAATTGCGGGTTGAAAATGAGGATGGAATATCTGTTCTTTTCTATCTTCAGAAGATTTTTCCAGGTATGTCTCTTCCTTTATCTCTCAATAAGCAATCATTTCTATCTGGAGGCACTTCTGAAAAAGGAAAATACAAGTACAAACCAGTGCGAAATTCAATCAACATGAAATGTAAAAGGGGTTGCTTGCCCTGAGATAACATGATTAGAGCACATAGTTGCTTGTTTTCCTTGAAGACTGTATTTTTCCTCTTCCTCTAAATGCTACGCATCAAGTCAGAGTAGACCAATCTCCAAGTGAATACCCTCCAACTATTTGATTACATAACAGGATAACCAAAAAAATGCCAATGAGAGAAAACTGTTCACCACGGCGCTTGAGTGATATAAGGCAGGTGAATGATGTACCATGTTTCCATCTCATGCACATGTTACTATCTAACAACTACCTTGTGGTTCTCTGAATTTCCTACAGTGAGAATTCAACTTAAAAAGCCACTATGCACACAAAAAAATGAAAACATTCTAGGGCTATTACTCATAAACTTCTCCCCATCTGAACCTCACAGCATCAGCTGGCCTCTCTCTTTTTTTTTTTTATTATTTTTTAAATTTTTAAAAGGACCCCCTCTAATCTCCTTTATTCAACCGGTAATACAAAAAATTATATATAGAAATAGAATGACAAACCTCATGCTATATCCTAAAGGATTACAATTTACAATAGAAAGAAAGAGAATTGATAAAATCTACAGAAGAATTGTAGAAGTGGTGCCAAGCTCATGAGACTACTTAAACAACAATCAGAGGGATACCGATTTCAATTCATTAATAGACAACTCCACACCACTAACCATTTGATTATTTTTTTCACCCCAAATCTTGAAATTAAGCAAAGAGGGCAGCATTTCACATGTGCATGCTGCCATGTTTTCTGAACCAACATTTTCACCTGAAGAGCACTTCACTCATCTCAAACACCATCTTGGTCATTGACCATTGGACTCCAAATTAAGGGAAGGCAAAAGATCAACAGCTCGCTCACCATTGCACAATTAATCAACAAATGGTCTAGAGATTTACCCTTACACGTGCACGTTCAACACCATTCCACTGGAGCAATATTCTTTTACAGATGTTTGCAGTTTGCACAAGAAGGTTATAAAATCATTGTATTTTGCTGCTGGACAATCTTAGAAACCTGTTTTTGTTTATGGATTTTGCAACCAATGTTGGTTTCCTTTCCTATAGCATGAACAGTTTTTAAAGGTCATTTCCCAGTACTGATCCCATTTAAGTTGGGTCCTGGGAGAGATGGCTTGCATATGGTCTTAAATTAGCTTTTTTGCATATTCAAGACTTGAGCCCATGCTCTGCACTTGGCAGCCTGAGAATTTTTACCCATTTGTGCTAGTGAGTTGTCCTTAATATATGCTTTTAAATTTTTTAGGGAGAAAAAAAAACTGTTTTCTGGATGTTTCGAAGGGGAATCTTATTTCCTTTTTGATAGGTAAATAGAGAGAGAGGGGGGGGGGAGGGGTGTTGGTGGGGTTCAACCCTAGTGCCCAAGCACCACAAGATATGCTTGAACCCCAGAATCTCTTATATTTATGATTTTTGTTTGTTTGTTTGTTATTTTTTTTTTTTTTTGGAATAATGTCATTTCTCCATGACTTTAAGGTTTCTGGAACATTTGTTAGGATTTTGGAAAAATGGATGTTAAGTGTTTGTATATTTGCTTTGATTGGGAGAACCAAGTTTTAAAGCTTTTTTTCTGGTTCAATATTATGCTTTTTGGGGCGGTTTTTTCTTTATATTATTATTATTAATATTATTATGTCCATTGTCTTTACCAAATATGGCGCTGAGATTTTGGTTTCTAATTAGATGAATGGGACAATTTTTTGGAACGGATTGACCGTGCGGAAGCTACTAGAGATGCAGAACTTCAAGACAATTCAACTGATTCTTTGGAGCTGCGGTTTTGGGCCTCTTACCGAGGGCAGACTCTAGCCAGGACTGGTTAGAATCACTTAAACAATAACAATTTATCCTTTAATTCCAGATGCATTCAGGAATTTTGTTTGTTTTTAGTGCTACTATTTGATTACTTTACCTATTGAAAAATATATTATTTATTTCTACCTGTTTCAAATGAGTTTGATACCACTTTAATCGATTTGTCCTATGTTTTTTTCATCTTGGAAAAAACAGTGCGTGGTATGATGTACTATAGAAGGGCTTTAATGCTGCAGAGTTATCTTGAAGGGAGATCTCTGGGAGGTATTTGCTTCATAGCTTTTTTAATTTCATCAATTTCTTATTTTCGGGAATGTCACAGATATATTCTCACATTTTACCTTGAATCTATAGTAGATGGTTATTCTCAAACGAACCTCCCCACAACCCAAGGTTTTGAGTTGTCTCGTGAATCAAGGGCACAAGCAGATTTGAAGTTTACTTACGTTGTGTCATGCCAAATTTATGGTCAACAAAAGCAAAAAAAGTCACCAGAGGCCGCTGATATTGCTCTTTTGTTACAGAGGTATAGTCACTGTTGTTTTTCCTGTTAAGTAATGAGAGTCTTCTAAAGAAAGGAGGTCTCAAAAGATAGTGTCCAAAAGAATTACAATTAGAGAGACTTATCAAAAAAAAAAAAAAAGAATTACAATTAGAGATTTAACAGATCCATGAACTCAACTAAATAGTTACAAAATACTCTGCCAATCATGGTGCAAAATTCAAACAAGAACAAGAAACGCAAGAAAATAGATTTGATCATTGAAAAAATATAGTTCTTGTTGTTGTGTTATTATATATAATGAAGTTTATTATATATATATATATATTTTAATATTGATCCATTTTTGTTGTTAGAATGAAAATTAAAGTAATCATTCTTGATTTATATTAATATAACGTTAGCAATGATTCAAAATTTGGGCTTGAGTATGTGGCTACCTAGGATTTGTGAATAATTAAATGATTTGCAAAGGATGTGGCTGTGAATAAGAGCATTCTGCATATAGTTAAAGGATGCAGTTCCACATAATACGATGGCTTTCTGCCCTTTTCTTTGATAAGTAAAATAATTTACTGGAAGAAAGTAGCTCTCAAAATGCAAGCATTCTCACAGAATTACAAACAGACATTCAAAATCAACAGTGGGGCTACCTGAAAACCCCCCGCCCCCCCCCCCCCCCAAAAAAAAAAAAAAAAAAAATCTTAACATCCTGTGTAGATAGCTCTACATTCTCAAAAGTCCGACCATTTGGAAGGGGTTCTGCTCTTTCTATACTTAGTTAATAAAATTTTTTATTTATAAAAAAAGGTGCATAAGTTGTGTATTTACCTGTTAAAGAAAATTTCCTTTTATTAGTCTGTAGTTATTGAATGTGCTGGAGATCAGGTCTGTTGATAAATATCTGTTCTCCATTATTGTACTGCCATGCCATGCCCAAGTTCTTAGCCTTCCTAAAGCACTATGCATATAAACATAATGAAAGAGAGGGAGGAAATGCCCCCCGGGGGGGTTTCTGATGTTAGAGAGGGCTCATTGCATTTTAATCTTTTATAGATGTATGTTATATTACATATCCTATTGTACTTCCTCCACCCAGTTTTTTGTCCATTCCATTTTGGGATGTTCCAAACCCAAAATTTTTGTCCACCTTGAAGTGAAAAGTAAATGTGAGTATTATCTCCAACAAGATACGTAGTAAACTTCAAAACTTATCTCAACCACTTCTAATAGGCTTTCACAAGCTCAGTCCGTGAGCACTCTTGACCTCCTTTGTACTCCAGTGGCCCCATGTCTCATTGTATTTTGCTTCAATACTCCTTTAAAGAAGACCCCTTTTCATAGCATAGCACCAAAGACACTTCCCTAAAATAGCTTGATTGAAAATACCAAGCTTTCTAGTACCTAAACCTTGAACAGGGTTCTGTGCCCCATTTCACCAAGTGGAATTCCTTTGATTTCCCACACCTCCCCATAAGAAATCTCTTTGTAACCTATCCAACCTCATTGCAACACTTGTTGGTATATTAATATACTTTTCTGTTATTAGGAATGAGGCACTCCGAGTTGCTTTCATTCATGTAGAGGAGAGCGGTGCAGCAGAAGGAAAGGTTTCAAAGGAATTCTATTCAAAGCTTGTCAAAGCTGATATACATGGAAAAGATCAGGTAAATGATTTCTTGTTCTTCATAGATCTTTATTTTCTTTCTAATGTTGGTTTCTGAGTATTTATTGCTCCCTGTATGCTTCCAATTTCATTTTCTGAAAGCAAGATTGTGATTACCTCAGCATGGTACACTTTAGCTTGCAATTGATGGAATCAGTCTGAAATGTTCTCTAGTGATGAACAAGTAGATACTACTTTCTTCTTCAAGGATATGCTCTATTATTTTTTGTGAAAGTGTTGATAGAAAAAGACTAGCCAACATGCTTTTTGTTTCAGATTTTGTGCATGTGAATGTCTTCTTTACCTAGTTCTAGTGTGTTAACAGTTGAAATGTGATGACAGTGTAATAGAACTTTTTGTATATATTTCATAGTACATGGTCAATTGCCACTGCTATCTGCGTTTATGTTACTTGTAACCTGAGTTCGTCTTGTCAATTACTCCCTCCATCCCATAATATTGATCCTTTATATCCCAAAATGGGTCTTCTTTGAAAATCAATGGACACAATATGATTAACTCTCTCAACTTCCCATGTGCTTTATTTGAAAAGTCAGTACCTCTTTTCATTAGTTTTATTTTAGTTTAAATTAAAGATGGCAGTTTTGGAAACTTCTACCTTTTTATTTGAAAGACCATGCTTTAAATGACATTCCCTTAAAAAATTGGATTTTCTAAATAGAACTAATAACATGGGACAGAGAGTATTGTATTATCTTCCTGTATGCAATTTGTATGGTATAACTTGTGTGTCTAAAAACATTTTACCTTTTTTATTTGTGATGATTCAATAAAGCTTATCCATTTCTCATGTTGTATCTATAATTTAAATTAAATCATTTTTTACTGTTCTTGTGGAAACATTTCTTTTTTATTTATGGCACTGAGTACAATTTGAAATTTTAGTATTTGATTTCCATTTCAATCAAGACTCGAAAAAATTTATGATTTGGTAGATTGGTTTCCTATGTTCACAATTCTGTTCATCACTTGGGTTCTAGAACTGGTGACTGTTGAAAATTGTCAGTTATAGTCAACATTTCTGCTCCCCACCCACCGGAAAAAAAAAAAAAAAAGGCGTAAGGAGATTGGATGCCCACTATTTATAATTTGCATGATGTGTTTGTTAGCTAATTTGTGAATTCTTTATCTTTTGTTGTTGTTGTTGTTGTTTGCATTGTGCTCTGTGATTTAATATCTTAAAGAATTCCTGCTTGTTAACTTCTTGTTCCATTTTGGAACAGAACACATGCAGGTTTATTCTTGAACAATGATGTTTCTTGTTCCTCGCTCTCTCTCTCTCTCTCTCTCTCTCTATATATATATATATATATATAGGCATGTAAGAGTCTTGTAGCTTTGTGGCATTGCTTGGTTCTCTTTATGAGAACCGGGATTTGAATCCCTCCTCCCTCCACTTGCTGTAACAATTGTATTATTTAAAAAAAAAAAAAAAAGTTTCTTTCTATTCAGCCTTTTTTCTTATTCCCTCATTGAATGCAAAATTTGGTACCATTTTTTCCATCTGCCTTGAACTGTCGTTTGCTAATGTTATTCTTCATATCAATCTATAGGAAATATATTCCATTAAACTACCTGGTGATCCAAAGCTTGGAGAAGGGAAGCCTGAAAACCAAAACCATGCTATTATCTTCACTCGTGGGGAAGCTGTTCAAACCATCGACATGAATCAGGTATCTCTCATGCTCTCAAACAATTGACATAAATTTACATCCCCTATTTAGGTGGTCACCTTTGTATCTTTTTGGGTTTTTGCTTAGTCTTTTAATTGGAAAAGGCAATTTGTTACGAGTTGTTCAATTCATGTCTCTTTAGCAAAGAACGATATAGATATGATCTGTACATAGTAACACCTTTATATTCTGATGTAGGACAATTACCTTGAGGAGGCAATGAAAATGAGAAATCTACTCGAGGAGTTTCGCGGTAATCATGGTATTCGACCGCCAACTATTCTTGGTGTAAGGGAGCATGTTTTTACGGGAAGGTTTGTCATGCTACTACTTAAATTATAGTCCACTTTTGTTTTTGATTCAGTAGTGGTGCTTTCTTACCTCTTACTTGTTGAATGTGTAAATGCAGTGTCTCATCATTAGCTTGGTTCATGTCCAATCAAGAGACTAGCTTTGTAACCTTGGGCCAGCGTGTTTTAGCAAGTCCACTCAAGTGAGTCGTCAAAAACTTATCTTATAAAAAAGTGATTGAATTGACTTACAGATCATTTTTTCAGGATTCAGTGGTTAACTTTTTAGCTGTTTTCACACTTAAAAGGTTGGAGGAAGTGGAGAAAAGTTGAATTCCACTAGTTTGGAAAGTGTGGGTTATGATTTTGAACTGCTTATTAGAACATTATAAATCAAAAAACACAACATGCTCTATTGAGTTGGGCGATAGAAGTATATTGTATTATGGTGTTTGCAATTACTTAACTTTATTCTATCATTAATATATATACACACATTGCAGAGTCCGCATGCATTATGGACATCCAGATGTGTTTGATCGAATATTTCATGTCACTCGCGGAGGCATCAGTAAGGCATCACGTGTTATTAACATTAGTGAGGATATATATGCAGGTAAGTATGAAGGGCATTAATGATTTGCTTCTTATTGCTGTATTTAGTGTCTGTTGTTAACAAGTTAACCTATGCTCTTTCTTCTAAACATGATATCTATTCCGGATTTCATATTGAAGTGTTGGCTAATTTATATTATTTGCTTCACTTAGACATGTCTTTGAATGAGTTTTTTCACAGGGGAAGGAATTGTAGTTGCTTTATTTCCCTTGTTCGTTGAGAGAAGGGACTAGAGAGCTACATCATATGATGAACTGCATCTCTGCAAATGTAGCCATGCAACTTGTTTATCAAATAAGACTAATAGATTTTTTTTTATTAAACAAAAAAAAAAATTGAAAAGTGGGCATTTAAAGTCTTCAGTGACATAATAGTCACATAGGTTAATATGTTTGTTTTTGCATTGATTTTATTGGTTAAATTGTAGTCACCATTTAGTGGTTCCTTTAAAATTACTTTTTTGGATTCAACTTTGCTGCAAGTTGGTTCACTGTTTTTTATGTTTGAAGATTGAACTCTAGTTCCGAGCCAACAAGAAAAGCATTTCTTTTCTTTTTTAGAAAAAAAAAATCAAGGATAAATTACTGATGTAGTTGAAACAATAGAGTATAGCAATGTTTCTCAATAGGTAATCCACTATTAATGAAGATGAATTTCTTCTACCACCATCATTAGTTTGTCATCATGACAGGTTGGTGTTTTGATTTAACGACTGCTCTAGGCATTGTTCTGTATTCCTATGTTTTGGAATTTCCTTATCTTCCAAATTTTGTATTGTAATGTTTAGTTTGTAGCTTTTGGAGAACCTTTTGTGTGCTTGTGTTACTTGTATTGATTTCCTGTCTTTCTTTTCAAATAATTATCTTTTTCAAAAAAGGACTCATTGGCAGTGAATCTACCTACCTAAGGAACCTTTCATCTTCTTCTTATTTTGGTTTTTTTTTTGGGGGGGTGGAGGGTAAAAGAAAAGGTTCATTATTGAATCATGGTATTTATAAATTAGAGAGGTTGTGTACCTTTATCTTTACCCTGGTCCCATTTACTCTGTATTAGAAGCCTTATAAACTTGTGGTTGTTGATGTTGACTTTATATGTCCTTCCATTGTTGCCCAATTAAACCTCCACTGAGGAGAATAGAATAATTCTCTTTCATCGAGAAGCGAGCTAAAAGTACACAAGTTCAATAATTCCAATCATATTAGAGAAAGGATAACTACTTAAGTCAGCCATCCAATCATGCATAGGACAGAAAAATAACAATTTCAATTCCAAAAGTGAGCGCTCGTTGCTTTTGAACATTTGGTTTTAATGTTCTCTCCAAATATTGACATCACACATAAGGTAGTGCACCCCAAATATCCTCACTGCAATGCCAACCAAAACCCCTTTCCAACATTTTTTTATTCAGCATTCTTATTGTTTAGTCTGTCAAGATTTGTTTTCCTTTGCAATTTAGGTAAAGGGAAATCTGATCA
Organism: Quercus robur; assembly: GCF_932294415.1. Taxonomy (NCBI): domain Eukaryota; kingdom Viridiplantae; phylum Streptophyta; class Magnoliopsida; order Fagales; family Fagaceae; genus Quercus; species Quercus robur. The sequence goes on along the minus strand of NC_065543.1, from coordinate 50,203,979 downwards.
CTCATATAAAGTCTAGCATAGAAGTGCGGACATTTCTTTTCCTGGGTCCCATTTACTCTTTATTAGAAACCTTATAAACTTGTGGTTGTTGATGTTGACTTTATATGTCCTTCCATTTTTGCCCAATTAAACCTCCACTGAGGAGAATAGAATAATTCTCTTTCATCGAGAAGCGAGCTAAAAGTACACAAGTTCAATAATTCCAATCATATTAGAGAAAGGATAACTACTTAAGGCAGCCATCCAATCATACATAGGACAGAAAAATAACAATTTCAATTCCAAAAGTGAGCGCTTGTTGCTTTTGAATATGCGATTTTAATGTTCTCTTCAAATATTGACATCACACATAAGGTAGTGCACCCCAAATATCCTCACTGCAATGCCAACCAAAACCCCTTTCCAACATTTTTTTATTCAGCATTCTTATTGTTTAGTCTGTCAAGATTTATTTTCCTTTGCAATTTAGGTAAAGGGAAATCTGATCACTCATATAAAGTCTAGCATAGAAGTGCAGGCATTTCTTGGTCAGTTATTAGTATAATTGTATTTTATCTAGGGGTGTCAAATGGGTGGGCTTAGGTGGGTTTGGGGTGGGCATAATTGGGTTGGGTAGATAAAACCCATTTACCCATTAAAACCCATTTAACTAATTGCTTCTAACCCAAATTCAACCCAACCCAATTATTATGGGTAAACCCTAACTCACCCAATTACCCAATTATCAAAATTACCAAAATGCCATTAAAGTAAAAACCCCAAAACTTTCTTGGATTCCCTTTTCCACTCTCTCAAAGTTATCAGTTTTTTCTCGGGAAAATTTGTACGGTTTCCATCAAACCAAACAGAACCGAATCAAAAGAGGAAAAAATAAAAAAAATAAAATTGACCTGCTCTCCAACATCATGTTAGAGGTGATGACGAATTTCGTGCCGGCGAGATTGTTGCAGAAACCGATTAGACTGACCATCAAACCGATCAAAAAGCACAACAGCCATTTCATAAATATTTACTGGAAAACCTGCACTTTGCCACACCCTCTCCAGTCTTGCTTGAACAACTTGTTCTCGAAAATCCTTTTAACACACAAACAAACACAAAATAATTTTCATAATTTTTGCCATTGTTTTTTCTTTCAAAGAAGGAGGTAGAAGAAACATATTCATAGTCGAGGCTCTCGATTGGCGTGCTCCTTGATGAACTGGCGCTTCTGTGGGGTGGTCCAGAGCTTGAAGAGGTTGTAGCGCCTCTAGAGCTCTTGCTCCAGGTACGAGTTCATCGGGATGAGCATGAGTACTCCAATGGATTCCATGAGTTCTAGATGAGAGCTAGAGAGAGAAAGAGAGAGAGCAAGCGAGAGAGAGAGAGAGAGAAAGAAGTGTTTGGAGGCCGAGAAAATGAAGGAAAATGAAAACCCTGAAATACTGAAACGTCTAAGGGCTTTTTTATTTATTTATTTATTTTATTATTATGGGAAGGGCTGGGTTGAATTTTGGTATATTGTTTTTTGGTTAAATGGGTCTCAATGGGTTTTTAGTTAAAACCCAGTAATCTAATTGGGTTGATGCCCATTTAACCCAACTAATAATTGGGTGGGTTTGGGTTCAATTAGAGCGGGTGGGTTTGGGTGGGCAAATGGGTTTGGGCTTACTCTGCCACCCCTAATTTTATCCCATTCTATGATACAATTTGATAGAGGGTTCTGCCTTCCTTTCTTAGACATATTTTATGCTTAAAGAATAAAATTTTTCATTATAAATTTTCATGAAAGAGAAGAAATTTCCTAAGACATCTTTCAGTTCTCCTCTCTTGTAACTAATTTTCTGTTCTTTTCTTTTTCCTGCTTGTACTTTTCAACTTCTTTGTGCTTTTTTTGCAAGTAGTTTTTTGTTTTTTTTAATAAATACTAATCTCACTTATATATATATATATATTTGGGGTAACTTTTTTACTTAAATGAAAAAATTATTATTATTTTTTTGTTATATTCAGCAAGAGAGTTTTCCAATTACCTTGTTTTGCATTACTTTCTTCCTATTTATTATGTTAATTGCAGTTGCAAATTTCCTTGTCAATATTTATTCACTGAAGTGTATACTTCTTTTGCCATTATGTAACAACACTAAGAGATGGATTATGTGTGATACATTATAATTTATGTATTCACTGCCCAGCCTCCATGGTACTTTGACCATGACTAATGGCTGCTAGTTTTGCGCTAAGCTTATTCTGCCTGAACTTGGTCTGAAATTACTTCTTCTCTTTGCAAATGTTATTTGTTTATTTTTAACAATTGATATGGTTTATTTAAGCATTCTGTTGGTTCTCGTAGCATGAGATAATAGAATATTTTTAATTTTTATTGCAGGGTTTAACTCCACATTGCGGCAGGGTAACATAACACATCACGAGTATATTCAGGTTAATTATCCTCGTAAATTTGACTGTTTATGTTGAATTTTTTGTTTCTTTTATGGTTGCTTGATAGCTGCTTCTCATACAGGTTGGAAAGGGAAGGGATGTTGGATTAAACCAGATTGCCCTATTTGAAGGGAAAGTGGCAGGTGGAAATGGAGAACAAGTCCTTAGCAGGGATATATACAGGCTCGGACAATTGTTTGATTTCTTTAGAATGCTGTCATTCTTTTTCACAACTGTTGGTTACTATGTGTGTACAATGGTATGGTACAATCATATCCTGTTCTTTTGTTATTTTAGATCACTTGAATAACTAGTCCCTGGAATGTGCTGATAAGAATTTCCTTGTTATTGCAGATGACAGTCCTTACAATATACATATTTTTGTATGGAAGAGCTTACCTGGTAATCTAACAAAGTTAATTTCCCTTCCTGTGTTATTCACCATGTTACGTAAATGAATAATAATAATTTTTCCTGAAGCTTACTCTTCTTCCTAATTTATAATAGCTACAATGATTATAAATGTATAAAATTGTTACTGTCAAATTTCTGGTTGAGCTCAGGGGTAACACTAGCTTATTGTCTATAACACAATTTATATAACTGGCTAGGTAAGGAAGTTTAGGAATTTGTGCTGCATTTCTTGCAGCCTTGTAGATGGGGAGGGTCATGCTTTAAATTGAGCTTTTGTCACCAAAAAAAGAGAGGGAAAGTTAAGCTTTATGGAACACTTGCCAAAAGGTACCTGTGGTTAAATGTTTTAGAACATGTGTCCAAATGCAGTGACTGATAGCCTTTAAAAAGAAAATACTAAGCGCTTTTTTTTTTTTGGTAAATAGGGAGAGGGGGCTGGTGGGGGTTCAAGCCCCAGTACCCAGGCACCACAAGAGGCGCTGGAACCACTGGGGTATCCCTTGAACCCCCAGTAAGAGCTATATTTGTCTGAGTTGGATTAATAAGTTCTAAATCTCTTCTTGGATCTGGTTAGTCTAAGCTATATTTGTTTGTAGATGCCGGTTGCATCCTAGAGGGTTGTAGTGCCACCATATTCAGTGCTCTACCCAAATCCATTAAACCAAAAAAAGTGACTAACTTCTTTATTTTAGAGAATTGCACTGATGAGTATAATGTTGTAATCATTGGTTAAAGAATGCTCTTTGGGTTTTAATCTTCTCCTGGTTTGTGTACTTTTCTTCATTGTGTTCAAAAGACTAGCCCCGTTTGGTAGAGTAGTGAAACAACATATTTTCAGTTTTTAAACAACATTACACACTTTTTCGCACACTTTTTCACCCACACGTATTTCAAAAAAATACAAACAACATTACTTAAACTCCTCTACCAAACGAGCCCTAGTACTAGCTGTTGGAGTTGGTGTTCTTGGATATATTGTTCTTCTGTTCAGAATTGCACCAAGGCATCCTTCCACTTAATTTAACTTTTTGTCAATCTGCTGCCAACTCCTTCAGGCTTTCTCTGGACTTGATGAAGCAATCTCTAAGGAAGCGAAAATTACGGGTAACTCAGCCCTAGATGCAGCTCTGAATGCTCAGTTCTTGGTCCAGATTGGAATCTTTACTGCAGTGCCAATGATAATGGGTTTCATACTTGAACTGGGATTGTTGAAGGTCAGTATATATTGTCTCCTGCATTTTCCTACAGTGTGGACATTTTTAGGCTCTAGCAGGCTATATATTTAGATAAGTCCATCTTGTCATTTTATACTTTCTGTCTGTTCTAATAATGTTCTTGTCTCCTTCTTTTCTTTATCTTGTTCTTTTTCCTCAATAATTGTATTGCCTTGTGCTTAAGTTTTTGTATTGTTAATCATTTAGTGTTACCTAAATATTTGCAGGCTGTTTTCAGTTTTATTACAATGCAACTTCAGCTGTGTTCTGTCTTCTTCACATTCTCATTAGGAACAAGAACTCATTATTTTGGACGAACCATCCTCCATGGAGGTGCAAAAGTATGTAAATACATTTTCTGATTTTTCTTTCAAAAGTTACTGTTTATTATATATATATATATATATATATATATTATTTTTTGCAATTGAAAGATTTATTTGCATTTCTATATTTCACTGACAGTACCGAGCAACTGGTAGAGGCTTTGTTGTCCGTCACATCAAGTTTGCTGATAATTACAGGCTTTATTCAAGAAGTCATTTCACCAAAGCGTGAGTGAAATTTTCGAATAAAGGATAGATGATTTTTCTTTTTGGGGAAGGAGTGGGAGGGTTAAAGTTATTTATTTGGATGTATCAAGGACTGTTTATTTTCCTGCTACAATGAAGTTGGTTTTTTGCAGGCTTGAGGTGGCACTGCTTCTTATAGTTTACATTGCATATGGGTATACGGATGGAGGTGCTGTTTCATTTGTTTTGCTCACCATGAGCAGTTGGTTCCTTGTCCTCTCGTGGCTCTTTGCTCCTTATATCTTCAATCCCTCTGGTTTTGAGTGGCAAAAGTAAGTTCTTAGCTTTTAAATATTTCCTGGAAATTCTGTCTTTTCTTTTGTGACATTTATGTCCCTGCTTTTACTTCTGTGCATTTTATGTGTTTCTGAAACTGTTGTAATTTTCTACGTATCATTCTGTCTTTCTCGGTCTTGTAATCTTACTTTTAAATCAACAGGACTGTGGAGGATTTTGATGATTGGACTAGTTGGCTTATGTACAAAGGTGGAGTAGGTGTGAAGGGAGAAGATAGCTGGGAATCTTGGTGGGATGAAGAACAGGTTTATAACTACCAGCACAATTATTTTCTTGTCTTTATGTAGCTATTGTAATAGAGATTGTTAGAATATTAATTAAATGATTAAATTTACAATTTCCTAATAGCTTAAACTTTTGGGACAATTGATAATTTATCATGGTATCAGAGTAGGAGATCCTGAGTTCGATCCTTATCTCTACTCTACCTCCCTTCTAAGATATTAAAAATCTCATGTGTTGGTCCCCGCTAATTAAGGGGGAGTTTTGATCCACATATGAGGGGGAGTGTTAGAATATTAGTTAAATGACCTGAGTTCAGTCCTTGTCTTTACTCTACCTCTCATTTAAGTTATTAAAATCCCGCCTGTTGGGCCTGACTAATTAAGGGGGAGTTTGGGCCCACATGTGAGGGGGAGTGGTAAAATATTAATTATTAGAGACTATGTTTCAACTTCTTTTCTCTTGATAAGCACACATTTTGATATTTGCTTTCGTAATTTGTTTTCCTTTGACGTATAAGATGTTTGATTTTCTTTTTCATTACAACATGATAATGATTAGCCGACTACAGTTTAATAAAAAATTGTTAAAACATAATATTTCTCCTTTTTTTTCTAGTCTGCTAGAGCTTGATCATTTTTTAATTTTCTTTCCTTTCTTCCCTTTTGTGGCTTGGATTGGGATTGAAGGTGGGGGCATTTTGTAGCGCCAAACTCATTTCTCTAGGACTTTTTATGTTGATAAAGGAGATAAATATTTTCTCTAAGGCACTTCCTTTTCCTGTTTGTTCTATTTTAGAAAGAAAGGCTGCATATTTATTTGAGCTAGGATATGTGAGAATTATTCCATTACATGCTGTCTATGCTCTTTTATATATGAATTTTCTTATGCTTAACAAATGTACCTATGGGCTTGTTATACTTTGTGGATTGGAAGTTCTTCCCAGTAAGTAGCTGCTTTTCATATTCGTTAGTTATGTTCTTCTTTTGCAGATGCATATACAAACACTCAGAGGTCGTATATTGGAAACAATTTTGAGTGCGAGGTTCTTCTTGTTCCAATATGGCGTAGTATATAAATTGCATCTCACAGGAAAGAATACATCGCTTGCGGTAGCCTTCTTGTCCTTTATTCTGCACTATAGTTTACATATGTTCTGTATTTTATTCCAAACTAAATTAAGCATATTCATGAATCCCCTTGCTTAGAAAGTGCTACTAATGTAATTATATAGATAGGTTGTGATTAATAAGCAGCTACCTAAGTTCTCCCATCCATATAAGCAGGAAAAACTATCTTGTACACATTTTGTTTTGCCAGTTCTCTGCAGATTCTGCTAACAAAATTTTAATTGAAATTGCAAGTACAAGTGTAAAATGGACATGTTATTGTATGTGCCATGTCACAAATTGCTGATTTGACACTCCGGATTTCTTGAGAAATTTTCCTGTGAAAAATGAAGACACTGAAGATAATTTTAATGCCAAAAAAATTTCTCTGCAAAAAGTGCATTGAAAATTTTTTCCTAAAAAGAGTAGAAGTCTTGTGACATGTATTTTCAGGACTGTATTAAATGATATTTGGGAGTATATTAATGTGTTCCCATTTGACCATCGTTATAGCGATTTTGGAGATGAGTGTTTATTACCAAAACAAGGAAGCTTCTTGAAGTTGATTGAGATAAAAGAGGCTTACAATCAAAATTTCTGAGGAGCTTTTGTCTATGATCATCCTGTAGTTGCAAGCTTGGTTTCAGTATCCGGGGCAAACTACTGCCAAGTGCTTCCCTTAAAGATCAACAATTCATACTCAACTGACGAAACAATTTACAGTGATCTAGATATTTGCATATATTATTGGCTTTGATTATTTTCTGCAACCACTAGCACTGCATAAAACAAAAAATAAATTAATAAAATTGTTAAATTACTGATTCTCCCAAAAGCTTAGGCTATTGGGATATGGTAAATTTACTCATTGAACAACACAATTCTAACAAAAATAAAGGGATAAATAAAGAAATATGGTTGCCTATGCTTCTGGCTTTGGCTACATATTATCTTATTCTACTCTACTGATTCTAATTGTTTGAAAGGATGAGTTTTTCATGATCTTAATAATTGCTTCTGTTCTCTAGGTTTATGGATTCTCCTGGGTTGTATTGGTTGCCATTGTCATGATATTCAAGGTTTGTATGATTTTCTATTTAACTTCTTTCACCTCAACCTCAGCTTGCTTGATCTTTGCTGTTTAGTGTGAATCTTATATTGTTCATTATTTTATTTTGCCTTGTAGGTCTTCACATACAGCCCTAAAAAATCAAGCAACTTCCAGCTACTGATGCGATTTATACAAGGAGTCACAACCATAGTGCTTATTGCAGCTGTCTCCCTTGTTGTTATCTTTACTGATCTGTCAATACCAGACCTGTTTGCATGCATCCTTGTATATATTCCCACCGGATGGGGCATAATATGTGTAAGTTAACTGAATACTAATTCTGATCAAATTTAATGTTCACAAGATAATGCATGACTTCACAATATTTTTCTATGGGTAAAATTAACATAAAGGATGTCTTATGTTCAGGCTGCCGATTAGTTAATAGTATTCTACCTTTTTGAAAGTGAGTTGATTGAAAGTAAGGATGAAGTGATACAATGCTTCAAAAGATATCATGGCTGTTGTAGCTGAATATAGTATTCATGGCCACAGCTATGACATTTGATTTACTACACACAGCTGGTGTAGCTGTTCTTGACTTGTCATATAATTTCAAATACAGAAAGTAGTGGAAGCAATTTAGCTTACCATGCTTAGATCAAATGTTATGTCCAGCAAACCATTTCACACTGTCACAATGTCTTTGCCTCTTTGGGATGCATGGACTTTAGTTGCTTGATTGGCAGAGCTGACTTTAGACTTGTGATGATAATTGCTGCTAACAGTGTGAACTGCTTATTTTTATCTGAGTCTTTAACTGTGTTATGATAAAACTTTTGACATGCTATCATTCTTTGGTAATGCAACAGCTGGCAATCGCTTGGAAGAGGCTGCTCTGGCTCTTAGGCGTGTGGGATTCTGTGCGCGAATTTGCACGGATGTATGATGCTGGGATGGGCATGCTCATATTTGCCCCAATTGCCATCTTATCCTGGTTCCCATTCGTTTCCACGTTTCAATCTCGTCTGCTCTTCAATCAAGCTTTTAGCCGTGGGCTGGAGATCTCTCTCATCCTTGCTGGAAACAAGGCCAATGTTGAGAAATAGTAGGATCTGAGATTGTATATTTGATATGGCCATTCTCTGTATAATATTGCCCTTCAAATCAAAATATATCTATTACTATATACAATAGCAGAAGTTGAGAGAATGTAAATCTAACGGTTTTGTTTTGTGGAATTCCGAATCAACGTAACCTTTATTCCCAAAAGACACTGCCTAAAAGTCTTTTAGCCCCCCCAAAAAAAAAAGAAAAAAAATCACTCCTAATCGCTTAACTATATATTTCTTGATTATTGCATCAATTTCATTTCAAACTCAAATAAATATATTCTGCCCCTAATTTAATAAAATCTAAGATTGTATGATAATTCGAAATCAATTAACACATGACAAATTTGAAATGAGTTTAGATTCATTAAATAGTTGTGGAACAAATTTGATTATAAATTGCTAAAATTTAATAGATTTTCGAACGAGTTTGAGATCTATATATTTTTTTAATAAATTTAGATTTAGAATAGGTACCCTTAATCCAAATTTGTCATTTTTAATTCTTTAGTGCACCATAATGGACTGGAAGTTGACTGACTGGATCAAACTGGATTAAGTAGACCGAAATGGACCCCAAAGTTGACTTTTTGTATTGAAATGTTATAATTTGCCCTTCTGATGATGACTTGATTCTAACAAAAATCCCCTTGGGCTGGGTGAATGTAATTTTCTAACAAAAATCCGCTTGTGTAAATAACATTTAAGCACATCACATTCATTATGCCAATCTTCATTTCTATGTATTATGTTTATGGCATGATTATCAAGCTCATTGATGCACATATATGATACATGTGTGCATCCTTGGATACTTATAACCATACTCTGGTGCCTATGTTTGGGTAGGTTAAGCATGTGTTTAAAACAATTCGGATCTATTTCTAAAAATTCAATGAAAAAAGAGTTCAGAATGAATGTTCAGTCGTTTAACTATTCTCTCCATTCGAGTAGTTAACTTTTAAATGTTATAAATTCAAGACGTCAAAAACTTAAAATACAATTAAATTCAGTCATTACTATATGTCTTGCAATCTTGCACTTAAATGCGGCAAATAGCCTTCAATTACATAATGAAAACACTATCAACTCTTGAACTATAAAATAGCAGTGGAAAATAATTAATTATGATAATTTAGCAAACAGATAACAGCTTAGATTATTTAAAGCCACGTATCTCCTGGCAAGTATTGGTGCATAAAATGTTATGGGTAAATACTCGCTATTTATTGCACACAAATTTATACACACATTTTTGCATTGAAATTATAACTTGAAGTCACGGTTTCAATGCAAAAAGTGTGTACGTTTGTGTGCAATAAGCAGCATGAAATAAACACCACCCGTAATATATTAGAACCTTGGTGGCACTTTGTCTAAAAGCAACCTCAACAAGTATTAAAATAACATAAAATTAGGAATTAATAGACGTGTGACATATTTTGATTTGTGGACTATGATGTGGAGTAGAAAGAGTGGACAAAATTTTGATTCTTAACAAAGCTTAGTATGAAGACGCACAGGTAGATTCTATTAAGATTGATATGTAACTTCTTATGATTTGTAAGTTAACTCAACTAATAACGTCCATTGTTAAGTCAATGATGTAATTGAAAATCTTATTTATATAAAAATGATACTTATTGATATCTTAGTTTGATAGTAATATATACAATATAGATATCTCTTCAATTTAGCTACACATCCTTATTTAATATTGTTCTAATCTGGTTAAGATAAGAAAAAAGAGAGGTGCTCATGACTAGCAAAAGAGTCATATTCCCATTTCCCCGGATTAAAAAAAAAAAAAAAAAAAAAAAACAAAATCAAAACAAAAAGCGGTTAGTACCGTTGGGCTACGTATGTACCTTATTCATACAACAGAGATATTCAATCCAACAAACAACTACTTCTACGTACAAAGCAAATTCCACATTTTCTCATCCTCGTCCCTAACAATTCGCGCTCTCTCTCTCTCTCTCTCTCTCTATATATAAATCTTCCTTTTCCATAATAGAATTTTTTCTCATTCATTCATTCATTCTCTCTCTCTCTTCTCCAAGCACTTCATCTTTGGGATAGGAAGCTCCTTTGATCTTGCATTCATGGCGGTAACATTATATATCTCATTTCTCTCTCTTTTCTTTTTTTCGTTTTTTATTTCTTGAATGTCTTGTATTCAAGGGCGTGATTCATACATCAATATGCGCCAAAACAGACATGTTCCTTTTCTTTTTTTCCTTAATGTTTTTATCCTTTTCTTTTTTCTTTTTGTACTAGGGATATTTGCATAAATTTGTTGCCTCCTTTTTCTTTTTTTTTTTGGAAACAAGATTTTGCTTGTGGTGAGTGTGTAGATTCTTGCTATGTGGTTTCTTCTATTTTGCTTTCTCTAGAACGTTCAACGAATCTGGTTATAATTGATAAAGGGTAGGTGTGATTATGACCATTCTATTTTGTGACTTGAATATCATAAACGGTTGCCTTTTTGTATCCAAATGTGTTTGAATGAAGATAAATTTTCTCATTATTTTCTATATATAAAGACAATCACCGAGAGTCTTCTAGCTTAGCCGGAACCTCTTGGTGTTTCCAATGAAAACGTTAAATGTTCAAATCTCCCATCCCCATAACTATTAAAGTATCATATATGTGTGTGTGTGTCAAATCCTTGAAGTCAGATCCATTTTCTAATTTGGCCCTTAAAAGTTTAAAAGTAGTAATCAAATCCTTACATATTTCAGTATGTTCTCTAGCTTTGTTCTAGTCTTCATTCATAATGTGACTTAATTACTGAAACGCGTTTGCTTTTAAGTTGAATAAAATAGGTTGAAAGTTAGAATTTAACCTTAAGGGTAAGGTTTCCCCTAAGATAGTTTGCTCTATAGCCCACTATATGTGACTGTTTGTGAACAAGATAGGAAAAACTATCTTATGAGACCAGCTTATACAAAGCTCCCCTCAAATATGGATTCTACAGGTTTGTGGGGCCCAACAAATGTGAAGGGGCGCTGCATAAGCTGCTATCATGATACTTTCTCGTGAGCAAGGCAGTGAATGGAGGCATATCTGTGTATGATACATGTCTTGAGTCTCTTGACACAGGATGGTTCTCGTGTGCCTTCGAATCTCCAAGTCTATGTAGGGATGTGTGCATTTTTTGTAAAATTCTTTGGAGATTGAGTAGTATCTATCATTTGTATGCAAGTTTGGCATGTAAAGAAGGAAAGTAAAAGACCCCTTTGTATTTCACATTTCAATATGCAGTTATTGGTACCAATGCAATTACTGCTTAATTATTCTGTGTGCACAAGTTTATTGCTTGTTCTCTGATCTTTTCTTAGTGGTGAAAATTTTGGCTTTCATTTATGTACCTTGAATTAATGCCTGAATCGATGAATTCTACCTTATGGATAAAGTAGACATAGCTTCACATTAATGAATTTATGCTATACAAGTTGTAATCATCTATTTATGGCAGAACTTTTCTAGTTCTTAAGCAAGATAAACTTTAGCCGCTGCCCAAATTGGAGCTTTATCCATAGCTTCACATTAATGAATTTATGCTATTCAAGTTGTAATCATCTATTTATGGTAGAACTTTTCTATTCTCAAGCAGGATAAAGTTCAGCAGCTGCCCAAATTTGGAGAGTGGGATGTAAACAATCCTGCCTCAGCAGAAGGATTCACTGTCATATTTAACAATGCTAGAGATGAGAAGAAGACCAGTGCTGGCACTGAGAACCTTGTGACCCCACGAAGAAGTAATCCTGTGTATAAGAATGACAGCTATCCTCAGTACCCTCAAAAGGTATGGCTTATAATAGACTTGTATGCATCATTAGCTTCTGGTGGCAGTTCATGTTTGGTATCTGTAACTGTTATTTAAGATCTTACAGAGCTCTAAATTTTGAATGCAGAAGAAGTGGTTTTGCTGTGGTTGAATCCTGGCTACTTTCAGACTCTTGAATCTGTGTAATTTGTCAACATTAGTATAGGCGCAAGGAGACCTTCACTATCCCACTTGCTATGTGCTTGGAAGTCTAGTGATGCAGGGATTAGTTTATGATCAGTTATTAAATTATTTATATATTATCATTTCTCTTTTGTCTTGACTTAGTTCTTTTGATTTTTATTATGTTTTATATATCTCAACCAAAGACTGAAAAGAAGGAAAGTGTGGGATATGAAAGCTTAAATTTTATACATATTCAGATTGGAACCTCCACGTTAGAATTGGTTCTGCACAGGGACATTTTTATATCTCTTAATATCAATAAGATCAAATATATGGTACTATTCAGGCTTAAACAGGCTAACAAAGAATTACTCATTTCACTTTGATGAAATCTATATATATATATATATATAAATTCAGATGATTACACTCATTGTCCTTAAAAAGAGGATCAACAAACTCTTTTACAACAAGATGGACCTCCAGAATGCAGTAGGTACATCAACTAAGCCCTACTTCTATGCACTATGAAGTGCTGTCAGTGGGATCCCCCAATTACAATTAGTACAGAGAGTCCTATGTAGAATGGAATTGCTTATTCTACTTGTAGTAGCCATTCTAGCTTTGACATCTATACAGATTTCTTTCACCATTTGCTCGTCTGTTTGTATTTCCCCTGCATGGATCCTGTTGTTTCTTTGAATGCAAATAGAATACACCGAAGCCGACCGTACACTTAAACAAAGAGTTGCTCTAAAACTTCTTCATTTGAAGTTTCTTATTCCCCAACAAATCAGCAAATCCCAAATATGCTTCCAAATTCTTAGTGAATGAGCAGTTATAGAATAAGGTTATCTCTTTCTTCAATGCTGACTGCAAAAAAGGTTATCTTTGTGGAAAGCCTATCTCTTATTGTGAGTCAGTCAATAAAACCCATGCTTGTTGATTGCTCCTTGACATTAAAAGAGCTTGCTGCATCATAGATTAGTCTATGCCCACACTCCTGATACAAGATACCATAAGAAAGCCATCTATCATGCCACAGGAAGATCTTGCTGCCATCACCAACTTCATAAAACATGAATGTGCATTCTTTGGGAATTTTCACTATTTATAAGCTTTTTCCTTTTAATAGTACCTCATGAACCCATGCTACCCAAAGAGAGACAGCTTGGATTGAGTAGTTTTCAAAATCTCCCCCTTCCTAATTTACCCTCATCTAGACCTTTCCAAAGAAACCTATTGAATTTTTCCTCAATAACCTTGACAACCTTCTTTGGAAGCATGAAAATACTTGACCAATACAATTGTATGCAACATAATTAGGGGTTAGGCTAAGGCATCCCCAAGTACCTAACTGAAAATTCCCAACCTTGAATTCTGGAGCTGAGAGGATCTGAAGTTCTGAGAGCAGGTGAGACTACACAAAACGCTTCACACTATTTGAGGTGAATACATGCCAACATCTTCTACTGAAGACCTTAGGCTTTAGGTGCTCAAACAGCGGAACAATTTTCATCTGAAAAAAAAAAAATGGTTCAAATTGAGCAGTTTATATATCCCTTGCTATGCATACCTACGATATGAAAGAATTGAACCTTATATTATGGGGGTTTGATTGGGTTTTACATAAGACCCTTTTTAGAGCCACATATAGTTGATCCCAAAGGAAAGGCCAGAAATATGGCCCTAAATCTGATGCATCTTCCTATAGCCATTTGTTCACATATGGTATATGGATATATCACACGCCTGAGCTGTTCTTTTCACCTTCCAAAAGGCCCTGATAGTACTTCAGGGGAGAGAATAAAGGTGAGAGGAGAAAACCAACAAACTTCCTTGCTATTGTAAATCAAATTGTACATCAAATTCTCAATACTCCATTGGGTAATAGTACGTTTAGAACCAAGGGAGACAAGGGAAAAAAGACAGGAAAGTCGGACATGACAAGATAAAGATTTTACCTTTTTTTTTTTTTTATGAACAAGATTTTACCTTTTAAAGGGCTGCAGTTCTTTTAGAAGTAGGCCCATAACTTTTGCATAATTTGATAGGTGATCAACTTTTGGATAATGACATTACACAGCCTCACAACATTTTCTCCACAACTAAAAATCGATCACGTCATAATTGTGATAAAAGTTACGGTAAAAAAATCACTTTTTCTCCGCTGCTCATCTCGTCATAAGTGTGATAAAAGTTGTGGTAAAAAAATTGTCCTTGGACTTTCTAAAAAGCTTGGGAATCAGTCTAAAGATACAATTGTCGTGCATAGCTGTATTATACAAGTATGATTGGAAGATCTTTTGTGATGCAAGCGAGGGCCTACATGATATTATAGTGGGACCTTGAATTCCAACCATCATTAACAAAAATAAATAGAAAATGGCATTTTGATAGATCAAAAGAGCTGAGAGGGCATTTCTGGCATCAGGCATCAAACCTGTTCAGCCCCTTGCAAAACAACCCCCACACTCGTGTCTGTTATATTAATAAATATAAAATTACAAATCCTTGGTTCTGTGATTCCTAAAAGCTAGGGCCTTTAATAAAAAAATTTTTACACAGGCTGCTGCAGGGTGGAATCACTTCCACTTCCACTTCCACTCCCGGCCATTCCAGCATTTTCTGTAGTTACAGAGATAGCATAGGAAGAATGCTGATCAACTCCAGTCATAGGTGAAGAAGGTGGATCTATCGGATGGTCATATTTACAAGCCGGCCCGAACTTGCAAATGCCATATAGACTATAATGTGAACATGTATCCCGCTCCTGGATTTCAAAGGAAAAAAAAATCATTATAGGAACTAATTAGGGAATAGAAATTACATGAGAAACTTTCCAGAAGAGACCAATATTAAAAACAGTATGAAACTTCCTGTCATTTTTTCAAAATCATACTATATTTTGGTTCCATTTAGTGGGGAGAGAAATTTGAAACTACTTCCCAGTTTTCAAATTCTTTCACAAAAGTACAGCCCAGAGGAATAAACTTACAGGTCTCAGAGGAAGGCCCTTGTCGCTGAGAGCACATGGGGGTGGTGACTTCACATTCCAATTCTTAGGGTGGTGATATTTGCAATTAGATTTAAACTTACAATCCCCAGTTTTTAAGTAATAACTGCAGTCAGGTTGGCCAGGTCGTTCTGGATAGTCTTCGAATTGAATCTGCTGCTGCTGATGTGAAAAGAGATTGGTTGTTTGAGTTGTTGGTGGGTTCATTAAATATGGGGGAGGCAGATTGATAGTCCTTTCTGGTGTATAGACAGGAGCCTAAACAATCCAAAAACAAATAGAATTAATAGGGAAAACACATTTAGGAAGGAATCCAAGAAATGAGGCACAAAGCATAAAGCACAACTATAATTAGATAAAAAAAAATAGTAATCTGGGGTTAACTTAAGTCACTTGAAGGATATCAAAAATGACAAATGAATATGTTCAACTGTTTTGTCTCATATATACTACTCAAATGCCTTTAAACACTTCTTTTACTTGAGCAATCTTCTAAATAAAAAATAGGGTCTGGTTAATGTGTGCCCTTAGGGCACACATTAAACTTTCTATTTTTGGAAACCTTTTCTCGGGAATTAAAAAAACTGTCATTACTTTTTCAATTTTCGAGAAATTTTTTTCCAAAAATGGAAATTAATGTGTGCCCTAAGGGCACACATTAGTAAAATCCTAAAAAATAAATAAATAAATTTGAAATATCTGAACCCAACAGCCTATAATCAGCTATACTCAACTAAGCTGGACAACAAACAGGGCTGGTAACCTACTAGTTTGTATGCATTGATAGAACAGACTATTCATGCTCCTGTCAAAAGAACCAGAATTTAAAGCTCAACTTCAATTTAGGTAAAGAAAGATAACTGCAGGATTTGTGATGGGCCCAAAATAAGTAACAAATCCAATGTCTCAGCAGTCATGAAAAACATCTATTAAAACTAGCTTGGGCACTGATTGCAGTACAAATTTTACCAGAAAGATAGGGACATTGCAAGGACCATAATTTAGGTATTAGGATTATAGGATAAAAATATTGTATTAAGAAGTTTGACATACAAGAAATTGTTACATGATATTTAGCAGGAAACCAAAAAATAATTGCCAGATTAAAGTCATGAAAAAGTTACTCAAAATATGAAGTACCTGATACCCATTCCAATCAGAGTTTTGGGGCGGAACTCCTGGCGTAGGTGAAAGCACCACTGGCACAAAGGGAGAGTTTTCATTCATTGCTCTTGGCGGAGACCAGGTTGTCACAGATGATTGGGAAGCACCTAATGAAACAGATCCGCCATTACCAAATCCTGAAGAGGGGTCACCTCCTGCCACAGCTGTAGGGTCGGGATGATTAAACTTGCAGTTTGCTCCATACTTGCAGGAGCCAGTACGCATGTAGTAGGGGCACTCTTTCTCTCCCTGTGATGAATTATAATGACATTGATAGGGATATAGACTAAAGATAATTTTAAGCTTTTTTTCTTTTAAAAAGTTTTGGCCCCAAGGGAAGCGGAAATTCAAACTAGTGACCTCCACTCTGAGTCCTC
This sequence comes from Quercus robur, assembly GCF_932294415.1. Taxonomy (NCBI): domain Eukaryota; kingdom Viridiplantae; phylum Streptophyta; class Magnoliopsida; order Fagales; family Fagaceae; genus Quercus; species Quercus robur. Next base: position 50,187,052 of record NC_065543.1, on the reverse strand, counting down.
AGCCGACTGTGCTAACTCTTAGGGCTTATAATAGCTTGAGAGATGATTAAAAATAACATATAAAAGGGATGTACAAAGATTAATCAAGAATTCATAATATAGACAGAAGAAATACCGGTCGGATTGGCAAGCCCAGAAAGTTAAGCTCTAGAAATGTGCTTCCCGTCGTTTTGCCTCTTGTGTGATTGTATCTACAAGCCTTTCCAAACTTACACCCCCCTGACCTCAAGTAATACTGAAACAAGCTCAAGAGAAGAATTATAAGACAATAAAACCTGCTATTAGTACACTATGCAGATCGCACATAGTTAATCATATCATAAACAAAGAGAGAAAATGTGTGTCTCATACTCTTTCACAAAGGAATAAGTACTTTCCTGAAAACAACACATCAAATTAAAATGTGGCTAAATAGTCACTTAAGATTTATTATCTAACAAAATTATCTTCCATGTAATACATATATATTTTTTTGTTTGTTAAGTCATCTTCCATGTAATATATAAACAGCTAACTTGAACAACATTGCACATTAAAAGAGATTGTGCGTGGGCCATTAAATGACCCAGACCCATATTCAAATGGATGACAGATCTTCCATACAGAAACTACAATCACAATTTTCCTTCTTCTTTTTCACTTTTTTTTTTTTTGGATAAGTAACGTAAGAATATTTTTTTAATAGAAAAAGTGTCAAGCCGAGTACATTGGGGATGTACTATGGGGGTACAAATCATGAAACAAAAGTACAACGGTCAAGAAAATAGGAAAAGAACAAGAAAAATGAGAAAAAACCACACTCCATTCAAAGAGTGTGCAAGAAGAAAGACTTAATCTCTAGCAAAGAACGTTCACAACCCTCAAATCTTCTTTAGCATTCCTTTCACGCCAAATGCACTTTTAATCAGTAAAGAATATTTATTTCTCAGTATTACAATCCCCATATAATTATCGCTAGGGAAAAAAAAACTGCAATTCCACAGGAGACTAAGGGTCCGTTTGGAAACTGATTATTTTGTTGAAACTGAAAATTTTTTGCTGAAAGTATGTAAAAAAAAAAAAAAACTAAAAGCTGACTTTTGGAGCAATGGGACCCACTTTAGGAGCAAAAATAAGCTAACTTTTTCTCATATCCCAAACGCAACCTAAAAGAACTTGGAAATTCTCAAGAACTTGGCCTTTAATTATCAATGACCTAGACCTAGACTAAATTATCAATAGCCTTTAATTATCAAGAACTTGGAAATTCTCTACTTGTTACTACCTCTAAGCTTTAGATCAAACGGGTGGGTGATGTAGGTATAGATTTTAAGTTCAGATTTCTACAAGGGAATAACTTACTATAATTTGATACAAATCACAAAGTTATAGATAAACTAAAATCCTAATTCTTGACATACATCAGCATCATACAGATAAACTATTATCTTAATTCTTGACGTACATCAACAACATTATAACAATCCAAAATCATCAAAATCAAGGATAAACAAATAAAATTCCAAGCAGCCCAATTACTTTTTCCAAAGTAAAAATTCAAACTGAAGTACCCACCCCTCCCTTGTAGATGCCCTAAGTTTTTACTCACTATGGTAGGACCCTATTGACATATTGGCAATGCCAAATTTATTGAATCAAGAATATTCTAACTATCTAGGGTCAAATGCAAAGAATCATAAATACAATAGTAAAAATCCATCAATGAAGTCTATCTTGGGCCATAAAATTAGTACACAAATATTTGAAACAATTCTAAAAAGAAGTCATGGAAGATATGATGCATATTAAAAAAATTCCTGTTAAAATCAACTCATAAAGATATTTGTGAGAACCATAATAACAATAATAAGAACCTTGCATTCCAACTGGCCTGGCCTCTCTGCGAGTTCTTCTTTTTCCTTCACCTTGTCCTTAATAGCCTTCAAATTGATAAAATAAAAAACACCCAAAAACAAAAAATCAGCACTATAGAAAAATAGAAAAAGAAAAGTGCCACTTGAAAGTTAAAACCCTAATATACCCACTACCATTAATTTTGACAAATATTCCATCCATTGAAAAAAAAAAGGTCATTCTACTAATTCCCTCCATTAAATTTCAATAAAGAAGAAATGCCATCCTATAAAAAAAATTCAGAAACAAAACTAATTTCCCTTAAAACTAACTCAGCCCTAAAAAGCACTATCATACAAAAATCCAACCCACCATAATCCCCACTATCACAACAACAACAACAAATTAGCAACCAAAAAATATATATCACAACCACCCCCCACTTCCTGTCCACTGCAATACCATTCTCCTCTCAAACATTAATAGAACTCCCCATCTCCAAACCAGTACACATTCCTCCTCACAAAATGATTGTCATCATCATAACTCAATGCACCATCTAACACTTGCCCACAAACAAACACAAAGTTTTACACATCCACAACACAAACCCACCTTACCCTTTTGCAAAAACAAAAATTTAGACAAATTAACACAATCATAGAAATATATACATTCCTGTATGCGTGTGTGTGTGTAGTATTGCATAGTGTAGTAAAGTTATGTTATTATTATATAAGATTATAAGTACACATCCTCTCACAAAAAAAAAAATCATCATCATCATCATAACTCAACACACCATTGAACACATCCCCCACAAACACAAAGTTCCAGACATTGCTAAAACAACACTATAGACCAATAAACACACATATATACATACATGCCTAAATGGGTAAGCTCTTGCTTTTTGCAGGGTTTGGGAGAGTTCATGGTAGGCAGCCTAATTCTCAATTCGCACACACATATATACATACATAAAAACACAAATAGTATCTGCATAGAGTTTTACAACATATACCTGATTTTTCCTTTTGACAGGATGATTGAACCTGCAATTGGATCCAAACTTACAAGTCCCAGTCTTCAAATAAAACGAGCAATCTTCGGCCTCGGGTCTCACCGGAAACTGATACGGAAACTTCTTTCCACCACCATTTCTCTCACCCTTCTTCTCCGCCTCATCACCACTACCACTACCACGACTACCACCACCACTGCCACCACCACTTTCCAGTAACACCTTATCAATCCCAATCACAACCTCATTCTCATTCTCATTCTCATTCTCATTCTCATTTCCATAGCTCCATTCACTCCCACCACCCCTCTTCTCTTCTTCCTCTTCCTCTTCTTCATTCAAATCACTCTTCTCTCTCTCCACCTCTTTCAACCCAAAGCTCCCATCTTTCTCCTCCTCCTTCTCCTCCTCCTCCTCATCCTCGCTCTTCTTCTTCGACTCCGGTTCCTCCTTCAAATCCAACCTCTCAAGCTTCTCATTCAGCTCCTCCACTTTTGGATCCGGCAGTGTTTGGTTGTCCAGATCGGGACTAGGGTTTGGCGATTGTGAAGAATCTAACCCTAATTCCAGACCTTTGGTATTGGTATTGGAACTGGGTACTGAGATTGATTCAGAAGATCCCATCATACCTCCACATTTCAAAACCCTAATTTAACAAAAAAATTTGGGGAAAAAAAGTGAGTGACTGAGAAAAATAAAACTTTTTTTTTTTTTTTTTTTTTGGGGTATGAAAAGGTGTTACTTTTGGTGGGTATATAAATGTATACGTTAAGGTACTACAAAGGTCTCTGGGAAAACGTATATGGCTGCTCTACTTATTACAATATATATATATATATATATATATATATATATATATATATATATTTTTTGGGTGTGCGTGCGTGCGTGTGCGTGTGTGTGTGTTGGGGTTTTTTTTTTTTGGTTTAAAAAAATGGGGCCTTTATGGCTATATTTTATCTCCGGGCAGGGCACCGATCTGACATAAGCTCAAGCCGTTCTAGCCAAATCGTGCAGGGGATTAACCCTACTAAGGATGCCCACCAACAATTGGCTGTGGAGGTGACTCGAACCCAAACCTGACAAGCAGGGCCACAAGCTCCTTACCACTGAACCAACCAACGTGTTGGCCGTGTGTTGGGGGTTAGTAATTAATTAATTGTGGGTTTTTTTACAATTATCTATTTCGTAGATTACCTTAAAAAATCTAGAAATCTAGAGGATCATAATTTCTTCATAGTCAAAGATTTTGTTAGCAAAAAGAAATGACAATAAAAAATAAAAAATAAAGTTTCCAGATTAAGTCTTTTGTCAAATATAGTAAATGATATAGGATAAGTGGGGTTTTAAGTCAAGGATCTAGTTAATAAGTGGTTTTAGGGCATTTGTTAAATTACTGTTTTAGAAAAATTTTAATATTATCTTAATAGAATATATAAAAAATTGTCAAATTTTTTTTTTCTTTTTTAATAAAAAAAATTCTTAAACTAATGTCTTTATAAGTTATTATAACATTAGTTAACTTTTTCCTTAATTTAATAATCATTGAATATGAATTTAATTTAATGGAAAAGAAGGAAAGTAATGTTATGGATACAAACTATTTTATAACATTTTTACAATCAGTTATGTGGTCAACTTTTTATTAGTTTTTATCTAGGCCTACCATTAACATTATTTTTTCATTTACCAATAATTATTCACCATATCAACAGTTTGTAAATTTTTTTTGTAAAAAAGTTTAAATCTCTATCATTACTCAAAGAAGAATGTGAGTTTAATTTTGGGGGTGTTTTCTAAATGGTGAAATAAGAGTTTTCTGTTGGCCAATTAGAGTTGGTTTTTTTTCCTCAAAAAGAAAAAGAGTTGATGGTTATTTTCTTCTTTAGAAAGAGAGTTGATGGTTTTGATTTGAAACATTAGATGTAAATATGAAATCATTAAAACTTGTAGCAATAAATTTAAAATTTTGATAATAATAACTTTGGAGGGTTAGGCATTAAAAACTGAAGATAATGTAACAACCACCTGCGGATTGCAACGTCATTCGAAGTCTGAGGTGTCATAGGCTCATAGTCTCTGAGTGTAGATTGACACAATTGAGGCCCACCTCAGGCTCTAATCAAACGCCGCTCCACTTTCTCTAGCTTTATTGAAAAAAATTGCTGTCTTTAGCCTTTGATGTATAAATTTGGCCTTCTTTAATGTTCAAATTCTTCTAAACCCAAATAAAAAAATAAAAAAAGTTCTTCTAAACCGTTAGCTCTTCATGGACTTTGTGGATTGATTTGCTTTTTGCCAAGTCTATTTGCTGTTAACCTATGTACGCTTAAATGTGAGGCCAATAGATAAATAAATAACTAAAGAGCACTGATTATTACATTTTGGTGTGTACGGAGTGTGTGTCGTGTCATTTGAAATTGTGTTCTTAAAATATAAGATCTGTTTGCTACCGTTATTTAAGCAATAGTTTTCAGTATTTAAACAACATTACACGTATTTTTACACATATATTTACAAAATATACAAACGTTATTAGAAATCTCTTACCAAACGGACCCATAATTTCACCATTTCAATATTATAACTGAAATTATATTTTCAAAACAAGATTCCCAAGGCCGTGTATGAATGTATGCGACTAGCTATGTGCAACAAAAGTTAACTAAATAAATTAGTTTTTTTAAGGAAGTTTATTTGCTGTTTACTTGTAGCTTATGACAAAGTTTTGATTAATAGTCCTTATATGGGTTATAAATAAGTTAGTTGTTGATTGATTCAAGCATATATTTAAAAAAATAAATAAATAAAAATGACATCACTATACAAACATTATCGAGAACCTAACAAAGAATAACAAAAAGGAATATGCATATAAGTCATGTAATATGTGGAGGGCCTAAGAAACTAGTTGCAGTACTTGAACATTCATGGAAGCACAAACTATGCAAAATATAGACGAGAACTGTTGTGCCATTTGGTTCACAAACAACTGTCATACTCACCAATGGTTGTGCATGACAATGCTCAACCAGCCAGCAACATGCTCGAACATCTGAGATATCCTGTAAGTTTACCCTTTTTTCATGTTTCTATACTTGAGCCTGGTACCAAGTCTGTGTTGATGGTAAGGTGAATAAATGAAAACATAAAATCAGACCATTAGAATTAGTTCTATTTTTCAACACATTGATTATGTAGTTATGGTTACCAGGGTTAGAATGTGACAGACATTGACTGGAGAAGAATGTTGAGCATCCAAGCAATTGCTCTGGTTGCAGCAAATAACTGGGTCCAATGAAGACACCAGGCAAACAGAATTGTTACAGTTGCTCTGAATGGCAATTACAGGGAAATCCTAACCCTATCTTTAAACCTATCCCTAACCCTGTCAATTGAACAACATATTTGCTAGCAATGGTAAATTACATCCCTGTTCCATTGAATTACTACCTTCCCTTCTTTGCTGAATGACCTGTCTTCCGCTTGTGACGACTGAAATCTGACACAAATCGGAATGTCTGCCCACAGCCTGGCTCACCACACACATAAGGACGAGCACCTGTGTGAACCCTAATATGTTCAGTTCGAGCCCATGCCCACTTGAATGTCATCTTGCAGCCCTTCCAAGGACACCTAAGAGGCCGTTCATCCAAGTGTACTCGACGATGCTGCACCAGATATTTATGGGAGAAGAACTTCTTTCCACAGCCCTTGACTGGACAGACATTTCTCTTATGCAAGACAAGCTCATGTTTTGAGCCAAAACTCATGGTACACCCCTCAATGTCACACAGGAATTCTACTTCCCCGTCCCCTATTTTTGGATCATTGTGTCCAGCTGGAGCCTTCACAGCTGAAGCATTCTTTCTAGCTTTTATCCTACTAGCTTGCTTCTTTGCTTTTGGTTTAGCTTCAGACTCTTTCACGGTCTTTTTGGTTCTTTTCCTGAGGCGTGTGCTTGGTCCACCTTCTTGGTCCTCTTCAACTAATAAGCCAATATGACTAGAATTCCGTTCACTCTGATTATTTCGAAGTCGAGGAGTCTGTTGTTTCATTAGCTGAGGGCTCTCTTTTTTGATTGGCCGACGGGTCACCTGTTTTGTAGCCCAAGAGGTCCCTTTTTTCACACGGCGGGGGGGCCCTTTCTTCATAGTCTGACTATTTTCTACTCTCATTGGCTTGCTTCGAAGAATCCTCCTATGCTGCTGATGAGAATCATCGTCCAGTGGAACATCCGAAACTGCATCTTCTCTCTCAATGCTTGTGGCTCGCTTGATATTAGGAAGCCTCCTGTGCTGCTTGTGTGAATTAACCCCAAGTGAATCATCCAAAACTGCATCTTCTCTCTCGATACATTTGGCTTGATTCCTTCTATTATACCTCTTGATCTGCTGATGAGAATTACCCTCAAGAGAATCATCAGAAAATGCTTCTCTCCCAATCTTGCTTTTAACAATCCTCCTATTGTGCTGATGAAAATTATGCCCTAGTGAACTATCTGAGACTGCATCTTCTTTGTCAAAACATTTTGATTGCTTGCTCCTATGAATCCTCCTATGCTGCTGATGAGAATCATCCATCAGTGAATCATCAGAAACTGCATCTTCTCTCTCATCAAAAAAGGCTTCCTTGCTTTTAGAGGCCCTTCTTTGCAGCTCATGAGAATAATTATCCAATGAATCATCTGAAACTGCTTCATCTCTCTCTATAGATTTGGCCAGCTTGCCTCTAAGGGTCCTACCCTGCTGATGAGAATTATCTTCCACTGAATAATCAAAAAATGCATCTCCTCTATCAATAAATTTAGCCTTTTTGGCAGACCCACTTTCTACTGTCATCTTTCTCTTCCTACCATATTTTCTGGCAACCATGGTGGTTTCACTTTTATGGGTACTTTCTGATTTTATCTCAAACTTCTCATCTGTCATTGTCCAAGTTTGGAAGCTCATGTCTTCTTCTTCTTCATCATCAGAATCCCCTTTGGCCAAGAAGGGATGAACCTGATGTGACATCCAGACTTTCCCACACCATTTCCCTGCCACCACTTTTCTCTGTCTGCCGGATCTCCTCCTATAGACTTTAGCTTTTCTGGGAGAGCTAGCCGGAGAACAACGGCCAAATGCATTATATATAACAGAATTGTAAGGCATCTGCTTACTATAAAGAGGAGAGCGGCTGAGGTTGGCACTATAAAAGAGATTGATACCCAGCTTTACAGCCCAATCTCCATTCCCAGGAATTGCTTCCTGGCTATCCAGAGCTGACCGGATCCTATCCTCGTCCTCTTTGGTGGCATCCCTGAATGTGATATTGTTCCAGGGATAATCAATTCCCATTTCTTCTGCCAGCGACTTTGCATCATCCACTATCTTGGGATAGTCTGCAGGTGATATTACAAATAAATGTGGATGATTAGAGGACAGATGATAATTAAGATCTATACATGGGAAAAACTACAAACAATAATCTTTTCAAAGATGCAAGACATCTAGATAATAAACCATTTCGTTAAAAGTAGCAAATAAATTCCACCAGTGAAGCTTAAAATGCCAGTTCACAGCAAATGACATAAAATCATGAAATATGTAAATTTTACCGCATGGTAAAAGACTCTTGACTATGCAAATTAGGTTACTATATCATTACAGATATTTTTTCAATCTGAGATCATCTTGCCACTTGGATAAAACAAAAGTCAGCACATCACTGCCTGAAATTATATAATTCACCATACTAAAACTTCTCAGACTTCCTATATTCTAATTTGATCTCAAGCCCTCAACCCCATAATAAACCTAATCTTTCATCTCTCTCTCCCTCCTGTATCTTTGGCCTTCTTTTTTAATAAAAGTTTCTTAGCTTTGGCTTTTCAATGAAACTAATGGGGAAAATGTCCATGTTGTAAATGAAGGATTGTTAGAGCATGCACCTGGATGACAAAGGAGCAATATATGCACTCCTCCTATTGGACGAAGTTGCTTTTCTACTTCTTTGGCATGCTCGAGACAGAAGACATGCATTCTAGAAGAGTCTTCATCAGATCTTGGAGCAAATGACATATTTTTATTCTCTCTCGGTACATTTTCCTTGCCAAACTTTGTTTGATCAACATCATGGACATCCAGAGAACAATCAGAAGAAACATGTGATACTGTAATTGGATCACTAAATGTATCCATCAATCCATCTGATCTTCTGGAAGCAAGATCATCTGTTCTAAACTCAGCAGAGCAGTCAGAAGTTTGATTACTTCCATCCTCAACACCATGTCTTGATAGAGAGGGACTGCGAACCCCAGTTGCACCTTGGGGGCAGTCCTGCATAGAGGGCAAACCAGAATTATCACACTGGTATATACTTTCTGACGAACTATTTGTCAACTTTTTTTGATCTGCACATGCAGGAAAATCTGGTTCACCCTGATCATCCTCAGAGTCAGACGAATTTCCATAAGTCATAGCTAATAGGCCAAGAGCGGACGGCTCTCTCTGTGTCTCAGTATTTGAAACCACTTCATACCTTTGATCTTCCATCTGACGTTGGCCATCATGAGATTGAACAGGGACATCATACAAACCATCCGGGATACTTTTCTCCTTCCATCCTGCATGCACAAGCAAAAATACATAAATCTACCAAATACAACCTTCTTTGAGGCAATCTAAAACAACATAATGCCACTTTTAAGAGACTATTAAAACAAACCAATTTGTGAAAATAGAAAGCCTGCACAAAATACAATGTCAGAATTATATGCAGGCTAAAGGTAAAACTTAGCCACTAGGATAATTGTTTTTCATTACGTGAGCTTTGGCCCCAAGAGGAGGGGAAAAGGAGATTCAAACCAGTAACCACTACTTCATAAGGTATGGTCCCCATCGGATTGTGTTACCCCTTGGGGTTAGCCAGTAGGATAATTGTGCTGAACATTAGATATGAATAGTATGATTATAACAAAGAATCCCTGCAACATAATAAGTAGTTGTGCTCAAAGTAAGAATATACTTTCATTAAAACTAGGTAAATGAAAAGTTAGTTGTTTCAGTAAATGTTACACAGCCCAGGGAAAAAACTATAATTACAATAAGCAATATCAGGTGCTTTGTCTACACTAATCCTTTTATATGAGAGATTTGAATTCCTTTAACATGTCTTCCCAACTTCTATTAGTTCAAAGGAGAAATTTGGATTAGAGCAGTTACAAATCACAGATCTACTACAGAAAATGCAAGGAAGGAAAGGTGGATAACTGCTACAATCAACAGAGGAATAAACATTAAGCATTACCAAACAAAAATGTAACCCACCAAACCCCAAAAAAAAAAGTGGAAAAAAAGAAGAAAGATTTAGGAGTGGCATTGATGTTTTTAGGAGAGAAGCAGCAATTATCAAAATAAACTAAAAGAAAAGAAAATTAAGGTCCATGCACCTAGAAGTGAGTACAATAGGCTGGCTATGACCACACTGATAAATAAAATAAAATAATGAAGGAACTAAAACCCTGGACATCTCACCAGAAAGGCACATGATGGACATAGATGTCATGTCTAGTACACAGTTAAGTGTAGCAAATGACAGAAAACAAAGCAAATTTGTACTTGACCACAATGAAAGATCATATAATGATGGCTGGTTTGCAAAGGATGTTTTACTAGTAAAACTACCTGGATGAGTATTCTGATCAGAAGTAATTGCATCTCCATTAGCAATAGTGAACCCATTACCAGTTATTCCAGAACCCACAGTCCAATCATTAAGGAAGCTACAATCAGCGGTCATAAGGTATCTAGAAGCTGCATCTCTTGGTTGAACAATAGCAACGCAAGCAAAGCTTAGAATTCCACATGTGACGCATGAAAAGAGTCTCTGATCTGACAACCCATCACCTTGAGCTGTACTTCCTCTTTCACTGTCTGTATTCAGTGTCTTAGAATTCGAGGAGCATATATTATCAAACCTCTCATAAAAAGAGCCAAACTTTCCTTTCACTGGAAGAAAATTTTTAACTTGCCCAATTCCCTGGTTCGCTTCCTTAGAACTGCATAAACCAGGGGTCAGCGTGGGGTTTACTCTTAACTGGGATCCAACACGTAATTTAGAACAAACAGATATGTCCGAAGAACTTCGTGGAAGAAGGACAATGGAAGATCCTTTTCCAAGAATGTGAAGCAGTTCATTGTTCTGTACTACATTCTGCGCAAATAGCTCTTTAACCACTGTTTCTCCTTCTCCCTTTTTCTTATCTTTTAGGCGTGAACTTCTTGGTCCAGCACTGTTGCCCATAGGCATTCTGCATGGAGAAAATAGAAAATTAAGGGGGCCTATAAACCCAACAATTATCTCTATTCATTCAGTTCTTCTAACATTTCTAGTACCAACTAATTCATTTGGGAAATTTACTTTTTAATCTATTGTGCTTCTGACATCTTATAACACAATTTTGGAAGACTTTGTGGCACATTGGCAATTTCTCACTAGGATTTATATCTCTTGAATTTCATAGAGAAATAATATAACAAAGACAAGAACAACCCAAAAATACCAAAAACATGAAGCAATGAAAATCAGAAAGCAAAGCAGTTAGTTATAAATATTACCAAATGAAAAAATTTAAACATGAAACAAGCAATGCATTTTACTAGAACATTTCCACATAGTGTAGTCAATGAAGACTTCAAATTCAGTTAATATCAGCAATAAGATACATATAAAGTAAATGTATTGATCAGATTGAGAATGAAGAATGCATTGGTAAAGCCTTCAGCAAGGTACAGGAAGAATGAAACAGCTAGTATAATAGTGAGAAACAAACGTAAAATGGTAATGAAACAAACCTTGAATGTAATGCCAGTGCAAGATCATAAAGTAACTGGAAATGAGACACCATGGGAGGATAATTGATAGAAGCTCTTCGAATAGCAGCATCTTTAGCAACCCTCAACCATTCAGGAGTGGCAATATTAGCTGCCTCCCCACAATTAAACCCTAAATTTCCAAAATCAAAGGGATGAAATAGGTATTCTCATTTAATAACAGCAACAAGAGTCACCATTACAATGCCAACCTCAAACTACCATATTAAAACTGAAAGGTTTCTCACCATGACTGAACCCTGTATGATAGGCTCTTGGGAAAGTGACAACAAATTCCCCAGCATTTTGCACTAACCTGATTTGAAGCAATTGATAGAGTAAGAGACACAGATATGAATTCATGCCATACCTAAGATAATGAATGCATATCACAAGCAGCTATAATCAAGGATGCTGTAATGGATTGCAAAGAATATTTTCAGTGTGCAATCAATGTGATTTTATTCTCTTTCAACCAATATTTCAATTTCTACCATTTATCAGGTTGAAATTGCATGTTAGAGGAATCAGAGCAAAAGTTAATCCTAAGCTAATAACATCATTAGTTATTCAAGCCATTAAATGTGATTCATGCTTTGAATTTCATCATAGAATGTCCATAGAAAGCCAAAACAGAACATTGAGAAGCAGAACAGGGACACAAATCACAAGCTCACCTGCAACACGGAACGCCTGCACTGATAAATACTTCAGGTGACATCACTGTGGTCTTCTCCCCCAGAGTTGCAAAAGTAACTGACCAAAGATAAATGAAAAATATGCTTAGTAGATTACAATGTATAGAGAAACGTACAAAGCAACTTAACTCCTTTACGCAACAAAGAAATTAACCAACCCTTATCAAAACATATTAGCTTTGAAGGTTAGAGAAACATAAAATGAAATATTATTCTTCCAATTTGTTGAAACAGGTTAGTTTAATTGCTAAACTCTTTTAAGCAATCTAACTAACATGACCCTAAGGACAGAGTGATCTCTTTGTCAACCCAGGCTTTCCAAAACATTCTTCATCAGTCATAAACATCGAAATGCAACAATTTCCAATGAAATTTCACACACATACACGTGCACACAATCAGGGTAATGTCTATATCAATCCATATCCTTTCTAAAACATTCTGCATCTGCTATAAACAACCAAGTTTATCAATTTGCACCGGAATTTCACACACACACGCACACACACATTAGAAACAAGTTAGGTTAATAGCTTAAAGGACAAAACAAGTTAGTTTCTCTGCTTAACTCCTTTAATTGCTTAAAGTAGTTAACCAATTGTTATCAAAACAAGTTAGCTTCGAAGGTTTGAGAATAATCAAATTAACTATTATCCTTTGAATTTGTCCAAACTAGTTTAATTGCAATCTAAATAACTTGACCCCACAAGAACAGAGTAATCTCTTTGTCAATCCATATCATTTCTAAAACAGTTCTTCATCAGTTATAAATAACCAAATGCATCAATCTCCAACAAAATTACAAACACAAACACACATTATAAACTTAAAAAACAGGGGAACCCCAAATAAGCAGGACTCATAAAAAAAAAAAACTCACCAAGAGGATTGATCTCTCCACCATAACCATGAACTCTAACCACCTCCTCAAACGCGACAGCAGCCTCTCTGGGCACGCCATACCACGTCTTCCCGGCACCCATGTGCAAGTAATTCAAGCTATGCAAATCATGATCCTCCACATGCCAAGCAAACCAACTAAACATCATAGCCACATACACCATCGGCGAAGTAACCCCTGGAATCTCCTCCTTCATGAACTTCAACAACGACCCATTAGCCCTCGACACCCCTCTCATATTCCAAGCAGTCTCTCCCAAGCTCACACCCTCACTGCTACTACTAATCTTGCTCTTCTTCGAGCTCAATGGCACGAAAGCCGAGCCGGGCATGTCGTTAGCATACTCAACCCTGAAAGGCTTGTCCACAGTGGCTTTCCAGTAAAGGGTCTCGATTTCCAAAGCCGAAAGCGGCGTCGTTTTCTTCCCATTCCCATTCCCACCACCGCTACCACCACCACCACATTTCTTCAAATACGCTTTCTCAAACGCTTTCGCTTTGGCCTCGAATTCCTGAAACGTGTACCACTCGCCGCTCTGCCAAACGGGCCTCTGCACGGGTCGGGGCTTCCTCGGGCAGAACCCGATCTGCTGCTGCCGGGTCGTGAATGTGGGGGCGGATTTCGGGTCGGAATCGGGGTTTCGGGCCAATAGAGACCGGTTCAAGTTCGAAATCGCGGTCTTCTTCGGCGATGGAGGCACTGGAGGGACGATTTTGCAGATTCCATACTTGGAAGCCTCTTTCTCGATCTTAAAAATGTAGGAAATCGGATCTTGGAACTCGGAGAGTGTGGGGTGGTACTCTGGGGCTAAAGGTAGGGTTTTTAGCCATGAAAGTACAACCTCTTGAGCTGCTTCTGAAGCTGCCATTAACAAAAACACACAAAAAGAGGTCAAATTTTTTTTCTGGGTATTACAAAAGATTTTTCATTTTTGGGTTTTTGAGAGAAGAAGAAGAAGAAGCTATTGAGATTCTTTGTGCTTCATAATTTTTTTTGAGCTAAAGAGGAAAAAGGGAAGAGAGAGAAGAGAGGAATTTTTGCTCTGTTTTTATTTTAATGTGACAGAGGAGAGAAAGAAAGTAAGAAATGGTGAAATTGGTTTTTTGAGGGGCAGAGTAGGAGTGTGAGTAGACATGTAACATGTGAGTGGGGTTTTATTCTGGGTTTGGAGACTCTCTCAATTTGACTGTCTTTTCTCATCAATTTACTTTTGCTGCCATTTTTAGAATAATAAAAAGAAAAAAAAAAGTATATAATTTTTTTGATGGCTTTTTCTTTTTATCTTTCTTGTAAAAAAAAAAAGTCAAGATTTTTTTAAAATGATTTATTAACCATAATTTTAAAAATACATGTTGACATAACCCAATTATCATTAACTGGATGACAATTTTTACAATTATCGAAAAAGCCAGTTATTAATGATAGATAATAAAATAATATTATCGGTGCGTCCATACGAGAACTAATTAAAATTAGTTGAATCAAGTGCTACACTGTTAATTTTTGTAACCGTTATGTGAAAGAAAAAATTTTAGATTACCATATATATTAGTGTGAAAATCTTAAAATTGAGTTGGTAATTCTGAAAAACAATAAAAATAACTCATAAGAAAATATCCATATATGCTTGGTGTCAAAAAGGTTTTATTTTTTATTTTTTGTCCCAGCTCTTTTTGCAAATAATTTAATTTTTTGCTTTTTTAAAATATACTAATATTTAAATTTTGTGACACAATTAATATAAATATTATTTCTTTTTATAAATATTATAAAAATAAATTACTGAAAATAAGAAATTTCTAAACACACATTTTACATATCATAATTTTTTTTAGAGATAATTACAACATGCTACTAATCCCGTAATTTGAATCATTTCCCCCTTACATTTTACATATCATAATATCTAAATGTATGTCATTATTATTATTTATAAGTATGATTTTTTGGTAGCAATATATATATATGGGAATTTAGTTAAATCGAAGCCATGGGTTTATATGGATTTTGGGAAAGAATAGGGGCTTTCTTATAATTTGGATGACAGAGGAGTACTAAATTTGGTGAGTCGGTGGTGAAATAAGAGTGTATTGCAGTTCTGCCCTTTTGGATTTACCAAATTAATTGCCATTTGGTATTTTTATTACACAATGGCTTCGTTGTACTTTTATATTTGACCCAACAATGGTCAAAGGGAGTCAACAGTGGACCAATCAAAAAATGACATGTCAATGGCTATGCACTTTATATATACTGACATGTCTTAGTGTCATTGGCTAGATCTGTGATTAGAGTAGGCCATATCCAAAATTAGTAGTAAATTTTCTGCATGTAAAAACAAAACCAAAAAAATATATTAAGAAATAAATAAATATCCTGGGATTGTCACCAATCTGAATCTGATTGGCTGTATAGCATGCATTTTCTGTTACTGGCTGGGTGGGAATGACTATTTTATGATTCACCACATCTTTTTGGGCCTTGTGGCAAAGATCCAAAGTTATATCATTCAGTCACTAGAGTCTACCCAGCTTTTCCTTGACCAGTCATAACATTTTCCCCAGTTGTTCTTTTTCCCTTAAAATATTTCCACCATCAAAAGGAAAACATTTTTCAAATCATAATGCATAATCTAAGATTGTTCTGCTTTCTTTGCATAACATGTTTTAAAAAAAAACAAAAAATGCTTTTTTTGGTTGTCAACACTTGATTAATATTTTATTTTTCTTATTTTTAATTAAAGATGATATCTTGCTTTATTCCTCTCTAAAATTATCATATACAAGGAAGGCAATACTCCATCTAAACAATGAATACCTACCTACTTTGAGCTTCCATAGCTTAGGTATATCAAGCTTTTCTACAAGGCTTATCAAACACAATTTGAAAGCTATTTTACTAAACTCCAAAGCTAAACTTCTAACTACCACCCATGTTGGGCAAGTTGGTATTTTCACAAACCTTAAAGGCTTGGGGGGTTGAGAACCTAGGTTCAAGTGGTCCCCAGGTGAATTTATTAACTTATCTTGTTAGTCTATATAATAATCATTATATTTCATATTAAAGTTGAAGCATAATTAGAATTCAAATTGGTTTCTAATTGTTGTTTAATGTTACATAAATGTATGATAAAGAATTAAAGATAAATAAGAATTTAAATATATCCAAACACATATTTAAAATATTAAATCCCCTATGTAGTTTAATTAAACTCGATTGATTATATGAGTTAGCACATGTTTTATGGCTATTATTCTTTTTAACCAGCAACATCTTTTTATTTTTATTTTTTCCAACAAACATCTCTTCTAGAGTTGTCCATGAATGATCAACATATACCTTGAATGTAAATTAACAGTCGCAAGATATTGAAAATTGACCATGAATGACCAACATATATATTCCTTGAATGTAAATAATAGTAGACTAGTAGCATTTGAGTTAACCAAAAAAAAAAAGATTAAATTAAAAATTGCACCCCTAAAATTTTGGGTAATTTTGATTTTGTACCCTAATATTTTAAATTTAGATCTATTTTTCTAATGTTAAGTTTCAAATTAGAGGATGCAAATTCAAATTAATCTTAATCTTAATCATAAAGGGTGTAAAATCAAAAGAAACAAAAATATAGAGGATGTTGTTTGGGTGATAAATCTATCACTTAACAGAAAAAAAAAAAATATATATATATATATATATATATATATATCTCTCAAAAGTAAACCAAACTTTGTGGATGTAATTGTCATTCAACCAAAAAAAACGATTACTATTAGAGGCTCTGCCACTTTTTTAGAGTTTCGGTTTTTGATTTTTTTGATTTTGATTTTGATTTTTTATTTTTAAATTTCACTATCTGTCCTACATTCCTACTCGTTCTCATGGAATGGTCTCTTTGCTCTGCACCTCTGACCGTTCAAATTTGGACTACTATATATATCTTTTATGATTTTATCTCACTCTCATATTAACCCTCTCTTTCTTTCTTTCCTTCTATCCAATTTTCTAATTCTAAATGCGGAAGACACTGCTGCCTTCTGATGAGGTATAAGTTATTTCTTTCAAAATACTTGTCTTCATTTGATGGATGAGCAAAAACCTTATCTAATGCAAAGAAGTTATGCCAACCTGAGGGCTATAAATGAAAGAGGTTAATGTGGCACTGTTTCCTGGGCTCTCAGCATTAGACCAAATAAGAACATAAATAAATAGTATATGTATTATTAAATAAGTTAATGAAATAAAAAATTAAATTAATAAAAACCACATTCCAAAAATTCTTATTTTTAAGTAAGTTTAGTTTTTTCTTTTTATATATTTCAATTATAAACAATTGGTTGATTTGTTGTAAGACTCAAACCATAGTTTATGTGGGAGGGGTAAGATTCGAATAAAGAATAGTGCCACGTGGGTCCAACCCGAGGAGATGGAAAGACCCATCCTCTCATCATTGATAACAGCCCAAGTACTGAAACTGAGGAAGTCAACTGCCCGAGAAGCCCGAAGAGCAAACATTCCTCGAAGGACTTTAAGCGAGCCACTTGGATTGGAAAAACAAAATACCGAGGAAGGAGTTAGAGACATGCAAGTAAAGAAAACGGAAAATATCTAGGAAAAGTACATATCACCTCTGCATTCAATGCACTACACCAACTCAATTGACCGTATTAATGGCAGAATAACCCCTAAATAGTACTCTCACAGCTTGCAACACATTCTACCACCTCCAACAAAGCCCTAATGAGATAAGCATCCAAAGAAAGATCGGTGGTTGTACAAGTAAAGGGCTAAGATGCACTTTAGGTAGTTATATAAAGAAAGGGAACTCCTCCATAATAGGAACGGGAAATTGAGAGAAAAATATACCATGTGCATCTATACTTTGTAACCGAGACTTAAACATTATATGAACTTGAGATCCTCAGACTAAACTAAGAAAGAATTAACGTTGAAATCTTCTTCTTTCTTATAGATAACTTCTTGTTTTTCCATTAACTCGAAACTAAACCACTAAAGCATACAAAAGTTGACCTTGAAAACTCATTCTTTACAAATTAGTTATAATGGGCAATCTTGTATTAACTCTCTATCCATTTTGGATTGGTAATTGATTTTTGTTCACCTACCGTTTCCATTCTTCTTTGGCTTAAATGTGGTTTTCTTTTTGTCTTAATAATTGTTGTGGTCGTACGTGCATTGAGTGGTATGACTGTAATTTTCTAATCTGGTTACAAAATCATTTTAATAATTTTTAGTGCAGTCTATAAAACCTATAACCTATTGTTTGTATTAGGCAAATTAATTAAATATTTATTTTTTGAAAAAAACAATTAATCAAATAGTCGGGTACATTGAAATACTATCCAAATGTTGTTTGAAACTCAAATTGTCACCTCTAAAAACAACCAAATAATAAACCAAATTTTAATTAAACCAAAGTGATGAAAAGAGAGAACTTGTGATTGGAAATTATAACACAAAACCACCAAAATTCATAAACCATTACAAATCATATATATCGCCGACTTTATAGAGTTCACAAATCATATATATTTTGGTCTTTCTTTCTTGTACAAACGTTGTTGCCGTTGGGCTAGTTGTTTCAAAGGTCGGTGATAATTTTGTTTCTTCTCCTTCTCCTAATCGGAAATCACAAAATTCTAAATCCTTATTCCTTATCCTAGTCTAACTCTGAAACATTGTGCTTCATATAAATCCCACAAACTGCAAAACCAAAATCACTCTATCCTAGCCTAGCCTCTTCTCCTTTCTTTTGCTAATATTTATCATTCTTTTACTAGTATTGCCAAGAATTGTGATTTGTGACACTTAACAACTTTCACCATGGATGTTGATGAATTTCAAATAGCTAAGTTGAGGGCTGAACTTCTGGACACAGCGAGAAACTGGGCTGAACACTTAACTTTTGATGGTTCATATCAGTTGTGGAGCCATGAAATTTTCTCAGAGGGCGGTGAATACATTTTTGTGTAGTTTTTAGATTTATTACCAAATATAAAAGAAGATTAATAGAAAATTTCAAAAGCTAGGGGGGCCAGCCCCCCTTGGGCCCCCTAGCTCCGCCTATGATTCATATGATCCCAGGACGTATTCAGGAAAATTGGGTCCATTGACATTACAAAGCATAAGGTTGGAAACCTTGACAGCCAAGTTATGGACCCGGTGTTTAAGGGGTCGAAGGATGTGGTGATTAGGAAAGATGGGGCGGTTTGTGGGGTTTGCCAAAAAGACACGAACGTAGGAGATGAAGGAAGAATGCTTAAGTGCATGCACAAGTTTCATTTTGATTGTATTGTGAATTGGCTTTGGAGTAAAGCTACATGTCCCTTGTGCAGGTACCAAGTTCAATTCAAAGAGTTTGAGCTGAAAATATGAGGGTTAATAAAAGAGAGAAAAAGATTTGAGAATGAATGGGTTCTACTTTTTTTTTTTTTTTTTTTTTTCTTTTTACTTTTTGTAATATACAGTTCATGTATTATAATTCGCTTTTTATAATAGAGTTTTGCTTTAATTTTGTACCCCTAACTATGATTAGTCATTTATATATATATACTTCATGTTTATGAATTTTTTAATGTAATAAAAATTTCAATTAGTTGATTTGTGAATTGTGACAAGATTTAAGTTTTAGAGGATGTCCAAGAGCAATGACATTGAAGAACACCAAACAACTACTAAGTGACCACCATATTATCCATTGAGAATTTCCAAGTTTTTTTAGTTTGAATATTATTTCAATTTATTTTCTTTTATCCTTTGGTTTAATCAATTTTTTTTTTTTAATTTTCAAATTACAACTATTAATTATATCACAAATCACATTGTTATACAATTAATAAACATCTGAATATACAAATATTTTAGTTTATCTTCTATTTGGTCCATCCGGTTTAATTCGAACCACTTAAGTCTCATTCGGTTCACTTCGGTCTAATTTAGTCCATTCGGTCTACTTCAATCTATTTCAGTTCACTTTGATCTATTAGGTCTATTTCGGTCCACTTTCAAAAAAAGTATATATATTTTTAAATTATTAAATAAATTAATGAAATAAAAATTTAAATTAATAAATATTACATTCCAAAAATTTTATTTTTTTCGTTTTATATTTCAATTATAAATCTCAAATTTTAAATTTTTAGAGAAAAAAGTCAAAATTAAACCAAACTTTAATGATGTAATTGTAATTCAAGAAAACAGAATGATTACTATCTAGTATTAATTACGAACTACTAAGTGGAAGTTGACAACTCTCAAACATGTGTCCATCTTAGAAAGACTCTATTTTTGGATTTTGGACTGATGAATAGGTAATAATCAAAGACAAGTATCAAATACTAAAGATGCAAAGATAAGCTTAAACATCCTGTTAAAGAGGGAGCAATTTTTTTCTCAATAAGACTGACAATCATCTCTCTCTCTCTCTCTCTCTGAGAGTTAAGCTATAAACTACTATTGTAGTTTTGTTCTTCCTCACTCTTTGTTAATGTAGGATGTAAAGACCAAAATCAGCTAATTACTAATTCTCTTCAAAGTTCCACAACTTAGTAGATTTTGGCTCACATAGTTGCATATAAAGTACTAAGCTTAAAAATGTATATAAAAAAAGAAAGAAAATCAAGCCGAGAATCATCTTTAGTGTGTTTGTGATTTTCTGAGGCTAATGTAAGTTGAAGACATTATATATATATATTTTTTTTGGTAACCCTAAATTATATTAAAAAAACTAAGAGAAACCAAGTCTGTTACAACAAACAGCCTCTTTATCAGCAAAGAGAGGCTCAACCACCACAGGCGGTGGATACAAAAAAACAACAAAAGAGGAGATAGAGCTTCCTCCAAATCTAGCAAGCGCATCTGTGCATTGATTCGCCTCCCGGAATGTGTGGACTATCCGCTTGTTGGGTATGTCCTTCAATAGGTTCCTGCAGTCAGATAGAAGAGGCTCCATTAATAGCTTAGCCGAGCTACTATTCATAAACATAACCACACTAAGTGCATCCATCTCAACAATCAAATTATTAATTCTAAGCTCTTTGGCAATGGTCAGACCATCCCTAAGAGCCCAAAGTTCAACTATGAAACTGTTGGTATTGCCAAGGGATCTTGCGTAGCCTCTTATCCAATTGCCCTGGTGGTCGCGAATGAGACCCCCTCCCCTTACTTTCCCTGGGTTGCCCAGAGCAGACCCATCGGAGTTAAGTTTCAACCAGCCTATAGGTGGTTTTTCCCACGCAACTGGTATCACCGCCTTCGTTCTGTTCAGCCTTGAATTAGTTTCAATGGAGAAGATTTCAACACTATCTCTGATGCATTTTGTAGGAACCAATTTATCCATAATTCCAGTTTTGAATATAAATTTATTTCGACCAAATCAGAGGTGCCAGAGGCCCATGGGGAAAAGAATTTTCCACGGTATGCCCAGATGGCTAGAGGTTGTTTCAGACTTGCAGTTTACCTCTATCCAATCCCCAACAGAAAGGTAAAAGGAGCTCCTGAGGCATTGAGGGACCTTAAGGCTTTGCCAAAACCTTTGAGCGACGTCGCAACCTCAGAGTAGATGGTCAATTGATTCGTTGCTTTTATGGCACATGGTGCATATCGGGTTGAGGTTTAAACCCCTTGCACCTAGAACTTCTCCAGTAGGCAGGCTGTTGTGCAAGCATAACCAGATAAGAAACTGAAATCGCGGGTGTGTTTCAATCTTCCACACCCAAGCCATGGAGGGAGTAACCAGGTTCAAAGGATTTAAGCCTCTTGCCAGAAGGTAATTAAGCTGACTTGAGGGAGAAAAAGCCATCCTTGGAGAAAGCCCATGAGAGAGTGTCTACAGAGTTTGGATCAATTGAAAACGGTGTGGCTTTGATCATGCTTATGACATTTTCAGGAAGTTCAAATGAGATGTGGCGTGTCATGCCCTCAAGATTAGGGTCAACACATTGTTGTACAGATAGCTGTTCATCAACTCTTGTTAGTGGCCCTTCAATAAGCTTTCAGATGGGACCACAAGGCAACCAAAAATCCTTCCAAAAGTTAATAGATTCACCATTATTGACAATCCATTTAAGGCCCTCTACATACACTGGACCCCCAACTTTGCACGCAGACCAAATTTTTGAGCAAGGCAGACTCCTTCCTTCTTCCGTTAGACGTCTTGGGGAGAGGTATTTTGTTGTGAGCATTTTTGCCCATAAAGCTTCATGGTCCGTGGCAAGTCTCCAGCAAAGTTTGGCTAACAAGGCTTGGTTCCTTTGCCTCATTTGGAAGAGTCCCAACCCTCCCAAGTCCTTAAGGAGTGTAACAGTCTGCCAATTCACCATGTGCAACTTTCTTTTCTCATCCGTGGATCCCTAGAGAAAGTCCCTAACTTTCTTGTCTATGCTATTGCACACCTTGATGGGTAATGCATGGCACTGCATGTAGTAGTCAGCAATAGGGGCTGCTGCTGTCTTGACAAGGACTACTCTCCTAGCTTTAGACAACAATTCGATTTTCCATCCTGCCAACTTGGCTTGGATTTTCTCCGCCACAAAGTTAAACGCATTACCATTTCTGCCTTGATAAAGGAAGGGAAAGCCGAGGTATCTGCCCAAATCATTTGTCTCATAGATTCCCAGCTTGTTACATAACCTCCTTCTCCTTCTTCGAGTAACATTTGGGCAGAAAAGGATACGAAATTTGTTCTTGCTAACCTTCTGCCCGGCTAGATTGCATTATAATTATAAATAACCTTCTATCACTTCAGTAAAAAAAAATTATAATTAATCCACCTCCAATTTTGATCAACTCGCCATACAAGTCTACATACCATGTGACATCTAGTTCTCTCTGAACCAAGTAAAAATCATGTGTTTGGAGATTTATTCATAGACTCGTACGTTTGGTGGGAATGACTTTTAAATCATGGACATCTTTTTTACCCTTGTGTCAAAGATCCTAAGTATATTATTGACACTAGTCACTAGTCCATTTCAGTCCCTTCAGTCCAATTTGATCCTTTCTGTCCTATTCAGTTTATTTCAGTTCAATTTGGTTCATTCGGTCTATTTCGGTTTATTATATCTAATTCGGTCCACTTACATCCTCTTCAGCCTATTCGGTCTATTTAGTCCAATTCAGTCATTTGATCTATTTCGATCCATTTCCATCCATTTCTAAAACACTACTAATTTGGGTTGGTTATTATAGTATTTGTCCATAATCCACATAAGGAAAAGCAATGAAAATGAAATTTCAAATTTAGTACAATGGAAGACATCTATTTTTAAAGATTATATTAAATCATTAGGCATATAACTACATTGTGTAGCACTTGGTAATTCTATATCAACAAATGAAGTTAAAAAAAATGTGCTCTCTTGCTAATCCATTATGTGCCTATTATTAGGACCAACTTTTTTTTAAACACCATATCTACTTAACTTCGTGACCTTATATTTTCAAAGAACGTGTATATATTGATTTGAAATGTGTTATAATGTTGGTTCCTACGTCTCCTATTATTATCAATGTGTTACATTCATAAATAGCAAAACTGATAACTTTAATTTATAGATCTTTCGATAGTAACTCCTTACCCTTATGGATCTATTTTAAATTCATAAATCTCCATTAAGTTTATGAATAATAGATTTCACAATTATTAAGGTGACATGTTGTCATTGATACTAATAAAAAT
Organism: Quercus robur; assembly: GCF_932294415.1. Classification (NCBI taxonomy): domain Eukaryota; kingdom Viridiplantae; phylum Streptophyta; class Magnoliopsida; order Fagales; family Fagaceae; genus Quercus; species Quercus robur. The sequence continues at coordinate 50,163,042 of NC_065543.1, read as the reverse complement.
GATGTCAATAATAAACTTATGTGAAAGTAATGTTATTTCAATCTCAATATTCCATTGCGAGAGTTGTGAAAAATTGATATGTACATTATTATTAGCATTATCATACATTTTTAGTCGCTTGAATCAAATGATTTTCATTTTTTCTTTAAATCTTTCATCTTTTATCTTTACCAGTCACATAAGTTGACTGTGACTGGTCAACCACTTCCACATGTGAAATTGGTGTCTTTAGGTGTTCTACATTTTTATTGTTACTAGACTTGTCCGAATGAGTAATTATAATACCATATAAAATGTCACAATTTTTGCCACTAGTATCCTACATGACAGACTATAATCGATTATATGTCATTTTCACATGAAACAATCATTTTTTCTCCACTGCTCACAATTTGCCATACAGATAATTGTGTTCCTAGAATTTTTGTATTGGAATGGACCCATTGATTTTCCAATTCCAGCTGATCTATTGGTGCCGCAATATCCAGAATGCATTTGTGGCTTTTAAGTTTTAACGTTGGATAAGTTGGAGACACAATACCGTTAAAAAAGACACCAAACTGCAAAGACAGACTCAGAGACCCCAAAAAGAAAGAAAGTCCAGAGGGAGAGAGAGCCAATCTCTAATGGCGTCAAACACCTTCTCTCTTTCCATAGCTGCAGTTTCTTCTTCAGCAATTTTGTTATCTAACACAAAGACCTCTTTTACTTGCCAACAACCCCATGAAAGAACCTTCTTATCATCTTCACTAATCGCTACAAGAACAAGTATCTATAAAAAAACATCAACAACCAGGCCAGCAAGCTTGAGAAAGGGTTCTAGGGGATTCACTTGCTCAGCTTCTTCTTCTTCTTCAGCTCTTCCATCAGCTCTTCTTTTTGACTGTGATGGTGTGCTTGTGGATACTGAGAAAGACGGGCATCGTATCTCTTTCAATGACACTTTCAAAGAAGTATGCATTCTCTCTTGCTTTTTTTGTGTTTTGTGTTTGATGGTTCATTGGTCATTGGTGTGGTATTAGATGGGAATGCGAGAATTTGTTGAATTTTTCATATGGGTTTTCTTGCTTTGATAAATTTTGGTGAATGGTTTCTTTGGTTGCTGAAAATAATGGTTGAAACAAAGAGTATAAGAGATAATTGAATCGCCAATAATGGCTGTTAGCCGCTATGAAAATATTAGTCAATGAAACGTCTACGCCAAGAAACTAGCTTTATTTTGCTCTGACTTTGATGCTATGTAATCTATGGATTAATATCCTAACACATGAATTATATTCATGGTTCAGAGAGAACTGGGTGTCACATGGGATGTAGATTTGTACGGTGAGTTGCTTAAGATTGGAGGTGGAAAAGAAAGGTAATGTCAGTCTCCTTAAAAAAAAATTATAGCTTCTTCAACTGACATTGGCCTTACAAAATCTATACAACATTATGTCAGACACACACAAGAAGCTCCTCGGTTTGATATTGTTTCTTTTCTATATGCATTTTTAAGTTAGTAGTATATATGTCACACAACACACAGACAATATGTTGTGGAACTTTGAAGAGAATTAGTAATGATTTGATTCTGGTCTTTGTAGGATGACAGCCTACTTTAACAAGACAGGTTGGCCAGAAAAAGCACCAAAGAGTGACGAAGAAAGAAAGGAGTTCATAGCTTCACTTCACAAGAGAAAGACAGAGTTATTCATGGCCCTCATTGAGAAAAAATTGCTCCCTCTTCGGCCGGGTGTTGGAAAGTTTGTTACTATCTGATCTTAAGCTTGTCTCTGTACATATAGCTTCTTCTAGTTGTCTTTGATTACAATATACACATACATCTTTTGCTTGTACTGGAAACCAAAACATGAAAGTAGGTGTCATGAAATGAGTTAAGTCTAGCTAACAGTCATCAGTCTTCTAAGCTAGAAACTAGTAATGACCACAGGTGCACCAGTATGGTACTTTGTGTCTTTTTGGATTAATTATCTGATTGTAAAGTTTGTTATAAGAATAGGTACTAGCTGATGGTCCAAAGTTCAATTTGTTGGGCTTCTCGTAAGTGGCTGACTAAGTTGCATCTGTATCCCTTAAAATTCATGATTTTGAACCTTAAACTTGATCTAGTTAGCTTCCATACATCATCAATAACTTTAATGACAATTAGTGATGTATTGCTTCTTTGATTTCTTCTTCCTGACTTATCTTAGGCATGTGATATATTCTAATAACGGGTTGATTCCATCTTCCATTCTGAAACTTGTGTTTCCTTCAAAGTTCTCTGGAGCTGCAATATAACCTGGAAATTCTGATTTTTTATTTTAAAAAATCAATTATAAGTTATCAATAAACCTTCTAGAATTCCATATGTTGAAGTTCTATCTTATGAATATGACTATGATTACAGTCAAAACAAAATGGTTCTGTGATATGTTAAGATTTCCTGCTGTTTGAGTTTGATGTAATTTTTCTTATCGAATTGTATAGGCTGATTGATCAGGCTTTAGACAAAGGAGTCAAAGTTGCTGTGTGCAGCACTTCAAATGAGAAGGCGGTATGCAAAATCAGGTTCATAATTGTAATTGATTGTGTGATTAGTTTTCCATGACTCAAGATGGTGAAATCCAATTATTGCATGTCACATGGTTTCTGTTGACACAGTAAAACAATTGTTATAAGTGAAATTAAGGGGTCTCATTGACATATTTCTCTATCAAGGTTTTATATGTTTGAAAACTATGTTAGGTTATACATTGATGTTAGGATTGACAGTTCACGATCTTGCTATTTTTGTCAAGTTATTTTATTGGTGAACTGAATCATACTGATTATTGAACCATTTCTTATGTTAACATCTGACTTATATGTGTTGGGTTTAGGTATCTGCAATAGTAGCATGTTTGTTGGGACCTGAACGAGCAGGAAAAATCAAGATATTTGCCGGAGATGTGGTTCCCCGAAAAAAGCCTGATCCGGTAAACTTTTCATCCTCTTAATATTAATATAGTAAGGTTGTGTCTGGCCACCATCTAAATCTATTATCATTTGGTTTTACTTTCTCTACATTTTAAGTTGGAACTCCATCTATTATTGTGAAGTAATCACAAAGTGAGAATGGAAATTCTGTATGGCCTAAATTTGTATATCATTCATGTCCTTAAATGCAACAACATGATCAATATTTACAGTTCCAGAAACATAAGACACTTCCTCTACTTTCCATGTATACAAGATGCTCATGTGCTATTGGATCAACTTGTGATTGTCTAATCATTTTGAGTTCATTTAGTGTGTGTGTGGTTGATGGGTGTCTTTGTTAGGCACTAAACTGTATCTATTCTTCCTGACAGGCCATCTACATATTAGCAGCCAGCACTCTAGGAGTTGATCCTTCAAGGTATTTCATCCCAAGGGCCTAAGTTATATCTGATGCTAAGATAATCAATTTAGTGAGTTTCATACTTGCTGGATGGAGTTAGATCAATACCTGCATTCACCAGTACCTGAATTGATTTCCTAGGATTGATTAAATGTATTTAATTACTGCAAGCATGCTACTAGTAATTTTGTACTTAACTCCTTGTTCAGCTTTCAATTGTTATTAAAATATGGTTATCATAGGCTAAAATTCTTTTGTTGGCATGCATTTTATTCTGATTAAGATGCTTGCATTTGTTTGGAACTCATATAATGGTTATTTTCTACAGTTGTGTTGTGGTGGAGGACAGCGCCATTGGCCTTGCAGCAGCCAAAGCTGCTGGAATGAAGTGTATCATAACAAAGAGCGGGTAACTTATAGTGTACCAACGAAAATACAGTGTTTACCATCCCCTTACTTTTTCTAGGGCATCTTATTTACCAATAGGCATTGCATGCCATGAAAATGACTAAGCTACCTCGAATGCTTTTTGCTAATTTGGGAGTTATGTTTGAATGCTTTGAATGCTTAATTTGACGAGCAGTTCACCTTGTTCAGATGTTACCAACAGGCATTAAGATGTTTGCTTTTTGCTAAGATACTAAGCTTACCAATAGGCATTAAGATACTAAACTACCTTGTTCAGATACTAAACTACCAATAGGCATTAAGATGTTTGCTTTTTGCTAAGATACTAAGCTTACCAATAGGCATTAAGATACTAAGCTACCTTGTTCAGATACTAAGCTACCAATAGGCATTAAGATGTTTGCTTTTTGCTTAACTTGAATGCATCTTATAGCGGGTAATTTGAATGTTTTTGCTTAATTGGGGAGTTATGTTTGCCTAACCAAAACCAAAGGAATTTCGACATTCCAGGTCTCCCGCAACCCTTTCTAATTTCAGCATTCTATTAAAATTCTCTACTGCTAATTTTGTTTGTATGGATAAAACTTAGATGCAAGAAAGTACAATAATCATAATTGATGAGGCTATTTAATGAAGCCTCTTTCATTACGAAGTTCCCATCCTTTATTATACAAATATTGACATGGTCTGTGAAGAATGGTGTATGTCTACCCTTCCTTGAAAAGCAGTGCCCTGCCCAAACTTGAAAAAATATCATCTTCTTTGTTGTAAAGGTGGCTTTTGCTTCCCACCATTAGAACTCAGCAACCTTCTCTTTTCTACTTTACCTCCAAAAGGCTCTTAAAATTTACTGTCAGCATTAGCTCCATACCTTCTGCTAATATGTATAATCAGTATAATTATTAACCTTTGTAAATTCTTGTTCTTGGTGTAATCATTGGCAACATCATCTTATGCCTTAATCTCTGTTTGCAGCTATACAGCCGAGGAAGACTTTTTAAATGCAGATGCAGTCTTTGACTGTATTGGAGATCCTCCAGAGGAACGGTTTGACTTGGTGTTTTGTGGAAGCCTCCTTGAGAAGCAATATGTTAGCTAGATCCTAGATGTGTAATTTCCTGTTAGCAATATATATATTTTTTAAATGTTAAGATGTATGCTCCTTCTAAATCATGTTTTAAGATAAAACATCTATATCTATAAATAGCATCTGTTTGGGACTAGCAGCTAACTTTTTGCTTTTTAGCTTTTATGTGCAACTTTTTAAATCTCACTTTTTCTTATATAATATTTATCTATAGCTTGTAATCTATGGATGTGTTTGGATAGAACTTATTTTACTGAAACTGAAAACTGAAAACACTGTAGCAAAATAATTTTTAAATGTGTGAATAGTGCTGTGGGACCCATTTTTAATGAAAAAATTGATAAAAAAATGAAATTTGTGGGTCCATAAACAGTGCACGGGCCCACTGATTGACAGAAATGTCAAAAAAACAAGGCCAAACAGTACTGAACAGTACTCCACTGTTGCACTTGTCCCCTGAAACGCGTGTAGAAAAAAAAAAAAAAAAAAAGCAAAACGCAAAAGCAAAACTCAGACGTGGATCCAAACCCACCCTATATCTACATATAACATCTAAAAGCTAAAACATTGTATTTATTGTTATTACGTTTTTATTAAGCCACATCAAGGAAGCATTTTGGTCCATTTCAATTGTAAGAGCTATTACCTTTTTTTTTAGGAACGATCTATTACTAAATAACTAAATGAGTGAATTATTAATAAAAAATAAGTTCTTTTAAATAATATATTTTATGAATGTTTTCATTTAAAATTTTAATAAAGAAAGAGCCTTTAAATGATATCGTTTACTAACTAAAAAAAATTACAAAGTGACATAATTGGTTAGTTTCACATCAGCAGCATAATAAACAACTTAAAAGTTGAAGCGTAATATTTATTAGTATTATTACTAGTTTACTACACTACTTTTGAGTCACTTTGGAATAGCATTTCGGACTACTTCAGTCCATTCCATTCCACTTATGTCCATTCGGTTCATTTTGATGTACTTTGGTCCAATTCGGTCCACTTTGGTCTATTTTAGCCTAATTCTGTCCATTCTAATCATTTCAGTTAATCCACTTTGGTCGATTATGGTCTAATTCAACCTATTTAGGTCCACTTTGATCCATTCGGTTTACTTTGGTCCATTTGGTCTAATTAGGTCCAGTCGAACCATTTCGGTCTATTTAAGTCCACTTAGGTCTATTCGGTCCACTATAGTCCATTATAACCATTCAGTCCACTTTGGTCTATTCGGTCCACTTAGTGCACTTCTGTCCAATTCGGTCCATTTTGGTATATTTGATCCACTTCGGTCCATTCAGTCCCTTTTGGATTAATTGGGCCTTAAATTAATTCTTTTTGTAGGATGCATTTTCAGTTTTTGGCTCAAAAAATTATTTATTTTTATAATTTTAGAGTTGAAAAGTATAAAATTTTATTCTATTTAAGCCAATCTCTTTAGTTTTCAAATAAAGAATTAAAAAAATAGTCACTAGAAATTAGAGATATGAGCCCTAAAAAAACAATAAAAATGATAAATGTTCTAAAGATTACCTAAAAGTTCAAGTTTTAATAATATAAGCATTATACTTATATTTGGAAAGGAAAAAAAAATGTTACAATTCTAAACTTATATAATAACTTAAACTTAATGTAACGTTATATGTGTTCTATGGAATGAGGGAGTACATATATATATATTTAAATATTTTTGGTTATATTCAAATTAGACAACCAATTGTGATATATTTAAAAGAATTTCTTTTTAATAACATCTTTTCTATTTATATAAAACAATATTATAATTATATAATTTAAATCTTCTTATTCAATTATGTTTTTCATATAATGATAACATCTTCACTATATATTGTTGTTGAATGCAAAGTACATTATATGTTTCATTAAAAAAAATATAAAAATAAAAAATACTTTTAAATAACATATACACTATTTAACATATAAATTTTACATTACATTCATATGAAATAATTGTATTAAATTTTCATATGCATTGCATGGGTTTGTGAGTAGTAATATTTGAAAACTGAAGTGTAATATTTATTTATTACTATGCTTTTGTTGAGCCATATCAGTGTAGCATCTCGGTCAAGTATGTCTATACAGTCCATTGATCCATTTTGATCTATTCGGTTCTCTTTGGTTAATTATGTCCATTTGGTCCACTTTGAACAGTTTTAAATGATGAATCCTTTGTAAAGAGCACTAGAAATAAACTATAATCATACATTTCATCATTTATAAAAATATCTTGCCTTATATAATATAATTATTGAATATAAAATGTATTATGTTTCCTTAAAAAAAAAAAAACTTGCAAACTTAAAACATTATCAAATAACAAATATAGATAGCTTAATTTAAAAAATCTAATATATTGTATCAACTATACTTTGTAAGAGCATCCACCACAGTGGATCTATAATTTTAGCTATTTAGCATCAATAAAAGTTACTTTATCCATTTTACCTATACACATACTGCAACAGTGGATCTATTTTAACTTTCAACACAATAAAATAATATAAACATCACAATAAAATATTATAACTACTACAATAAAATAATATATGCCAATATAAAAAAAACCCACAGCACCAACCACAACCACCTCTACCATCAGCCACAGCCACAGCCACAACCACCACCACCACCAACAATCCACAGCAGGGGAGAAAAAAAAAAAAAAAAACCCAAGTCTCCAATCTTTTTCCTCAGCCACAGCCACAACCATAGCCACCACCACCAGCAGTCCACAGCAGAAGAAGAAAAAAAAAAAAAAACCCAAAGCTTGATTGATGGAAAAACCCATGAAACCCACGATGAGGAAGGCAGCGGCGGCTTCGACGATGAAACCCAGAGCTTGGATCGACGATCGACGATGAAACCCAGCTGCGGCTTGGGGCTTGGGGACGGACTGGGCAAGCTGGACGATGGGGCTTGGGGAGATCGGCGATGGGACTTGGGGTGGGTTAGTGAGTTAGGTCGGCAGAACAGATCGGCGATGAGGGAGCTGGCCAGCGAGCTGAGGGATGAGGGAGATGAGGGAGCTGGCCAGCGAGTTGAGGGATGAGGGAGATGAGGGAGCTGGCCGACGAACTAGAGAGAAAAAAAATTGAGGAAGAGAGAAGAAAGGAGAAGCCGGAGAGAGAGAGAGAGAGAGAGAGAGAGAGAGAAAAGGAAATGAAAAAAAAATAAACAAAGCAATATTATTTTAATCTGGGGATGAATAAATTTTTTTTTTTTTTTTTAGATGTCTGCTACAGTGCACATCTATCTACAGATGTGTACTGTAGCAGTTCAGCTAAAAATTATACCTATGCCTCCACTGCTGCATGGCCGTTTTTGGTATTTTGGTGAAGCTAAAATAGCATTATAGCTATTTAGCTCCACTGCTACAAATGTTCTAATGCTTCTTAAAAAGAATAAAAACTATGCGATGTAACAAACACTTAGATCTCATCCACTATTTTCAATTTTTACTTTTAAAAAAAAAAAAATATTGTCAAATTTGTCTGCACATTACGCGAATCTGTGACTAGTATACAATAAAAAATGAGGCTACATTTAGTTAGCTATCATTCTCACTGCATTACATGCACCTTTTTTAGAGAGTTTTAACCTATGATGTCCACTCTTGATAATAGCTCTTTATCATCAAACTAAGATATCAATCGGTTTTTGGTGTAGGCGGGAATTGAATCCCAAATCTCTTATTCAACTATCAAATATTTTATCAATTAAGATAATTGGAATCCACTGCATTACACGCACCTGCTTATGCATTTCATGCTTTTTTGGAGAGTTGGTTGCTTTATAACTATAGTATTTTTGTTGTCTTAGTGTATTGTTGTTATGAGCATTTTACAAATTTCTTGGAAAAAAAAAAAAAAAACAATGTGTTTTACAACTTTGGGAAGTACTATATTCATAACATTTTTATAATACTTTTACAACAAATATTATGTGGTAGGATATTATTGGCTATTATTGATGACTAAAAAAGTAATTTCAATAGTAGGTTTAAATTAAAACCAGTAACAGCTTACTACTTATGATTTGTTGTGAAAATATTGTGCACATAACACTTCTCTTAAAAAATAATTTGTCTCTAAGTTTGAAACACCAAGTAAAAAGTAAAATTAGGGCCGTAAGCAAGTTAAAAGAATCAAGTATTCAAAATTCAAATTGTTCGTTTAATTTAATTTCAAACGTGAGTTGGACTCGAGATCATTACTAAACTAGATTATATAATTAAGCTTAATTTATTTTATTGTCAAATAAGCCAGAGCTTGATTGTATGTTCAAGCATGATTACATAGATGACTACTCCACTACTATTTGAAAAGGTTTGTCAAAACCTTAAGAGAGATAATGGAGAAACCCTTAACTTGAATTGTTGAGGAGGGTTCACTGACTTTTATATAATACAAGAAGAATCTGTACAAGGAAATTGAATCTATACACGGCAAGTCCACTATATTAAATCCCTATAATTATGCTAAACTATATGGAGGCAGAAAATGCAATAGTGCCGTTGACTATGTCTTGCCATATTGATTTGGATCTGGTGCTGGCAGTGACTCCTTACAGCTAGAATGAATTGTTTCCTTATTAGTCTTAACACCCTTCCGCAAGCTAAGTGTGGGTGGTGACACATTTAGCTTGGAACGGAAAAATAGAAACTGAGGTCGTGAGAGACTTTTGGTGAAAAGATCAGCAATCTGAAAAGCAGAGGGAACAAATTGAACACGAAGATGACCAGCAGCAACCTTCTCACGCACAAAGTGATAGTCAAGAGCAATGTGTTTAGACCGATTGTGAGAGACAAGATTGTAAGACATGAAAATGGCACTTCTATTATCACATAAGATAGTAGCTGGGACTATAGGGAGACGAAGCTCCCAAAGAAGATGAGACAACCATGTGAGCTCAACAGCAGTGATAGCAAGAGAACGATATTTAGATTCAGCACTAGAGCAAGACACAATGGATTGTTTCTTGGCATTCCAAGAAATAAGATTATGGCCAAGAAATACTGCAAAACCAGAAGTTGAGCACCTAGTGTCGGGGCAACCAGCCCAATCTGCATCTGAGTAGGCCAGCAACCTTTGTTCACTGTCAAAGTAAATGGTCAGACCAAAATGAAGAGAACCTTTGATATAACAAAGGATACGTTTAACAGCTTGATAATGCTCCTCTGTGGGGGCATGCATAAATTGACACACCGTGTTAACACTATGAGCAAGATCAGGACGTGTGATTGTCAAGTATTGTAGAGCACCAACAATAGAACGAAAAAGTGTGAGATCAGCATAAGGAGAACCATTAGCAGAGAGGTGTTGTCCCACAACCATGGGTGTGGAAACTGGTTTACAATCAACCATGGATGCCCGCTCAAGAATATCAAGAGCATATTTGGATTGGCTCAAGAATAATCCTTGAGGAGTGTGATGAACTTCAATGCCCAAAAAATAATGTAGGTCACCAAGATCTTTCATGGCAAATTCATTGCTAAGACAAGCAATGAAATCCTTGAGGAGACGTGGATTGCTACTAGTCAAAACAATGTCATCAACATATACTAACAATATACTAACAAGTAAAGAGTGCCAACTTTCCACTGATAAACAAAGAGAAAAGGGTTAGCGCGGCTGCAACGAAAACCAAATTGTAGCAGGAAAGTGCTAAAACGGTGAAACCAAGCCCGTGGAGCTTGTTTAAGACCGTAAAGAGCCTTATTGAGGCAACACACATGATTAGGGTAGCGAGGATCAACATAACCTGGGGGTTGTTCCATAAAGACTTCTTTATTAAGAATGCCATGTAAAAATGCATTCTTGACATCAAGTTGCCGAAGAGACCAACCAGAGGTGGCAGCAAGTGATAAAATAAGGCGAACAGTTGCGGGTTTAATGACAGGGCTGAAAGTCTCATTAAAGTTGAGACCAGCTTGTTGTGTGTAGCCTTTGGCGACAAGACGCACTTTATAGCGCTCAACAGAACTATTAGGCAGCAATTTGGTTTTGAAAACCCAACGACAGCCAACAATATTTTTGTGAGATGGGCGAGGAACCAAAGTCCAAGTGTGATTTTGCCGAAGAGCTTGAATTTCTTCCTCCATTGCTGAGAGCCACTCAGGATGCTTAGAGGCAGACTTGAAACCTCGTGGCTCTTTAAGTGCAAAAAGAGCTTGAGAAAATGGAGTGTCTGAAAACGGAGCGAGGCAATGGTAGGCTCTTGGTTTGTGAACACCAGCCTTGCTTCTAGTGATCATAGTATGTGAGTTGATTAGTGGTGCTAGTGGAGGAAGAGAGGTCATTGGTTCAAGAGCAGGAGGAGATGTTGGAGAAACTGGTGGAGGAGCAGAAGCTGTGACAGAAGAAGACACAAAATCAATAGTACAAGAAGGGCATGGGCGGGTGAGAAGTGAGCTTGATGCAGACCCAAGAGTGGTAAAGATAGAACCCGCAAGAGAAGAACCACTAGAGCTGCAAGACAGAGAAGGTGAAGACACAGGAAAATCGGAAAAGAAAACATGATCAGATAAAGAAGAAGAAATAGAAGAAGAAGAGGATGTGGCAAAGGGAAAAACAGTTTCATCAAACACTACATGACGTGAGATGTACACGTGCTGAGTGCGATGATCCAAAAACGAAACCCTTTATGTAAAGCACTACATCCAACAAAAACACAAGGAATGGATTTAGGTGAAAGTTTTTTGTTAGCATAATTACGAAGATAAGGAAAACATAGGCAACCAAAGGTACACAACATGGAGTAAGAAGGTACTTTACCATACAAGACTTCAAAAGGAGAGGTACTGTGAAGAACCGGTGTTGGGAGCCGATTGATGACATAGGTGGCTGTGGCAAAAGCTTCTACCCATAAGCTTGATGGAGCTTGAGAGTGAAAAAGAAGAGTAAGCCCGGTTTCAGTAATATGTCGATGTTTACGTTCAGTGGTGTCGTTCTGATTTGGAGTGTAAGGACATGAAAGGCGTTGCTGAATGCCACACTGAACTAAATGATGTTTGAATTTAAGATTAGTGAATTCAGTTCCATTATCAACTTGAAAAGCTTTAATAGTCCTAGAAAATTGATTTTCGACAAGCTTTTGAAAATGTATGAAAATGTCAAAAAAATAAGATTTGTGGCGTAGAGGATAAAACCAGGTAAATCTACTATGATCATTAATAAAAATAACATAAAAGCGAAAACCAGATAAGGATGCAACTGGAGATGGACCCCATAAATCACAATGAATAATATCAAGGGGATACAAACTACGTGTATTATTATTTTAAAAAGGAAGTCTATGGCTTTTGCCAAGTTGACAACTAGAACAAACATTGGAATTAAAAGAACCAACAGTACAAATGACACCATTTTTATTTAAACGTTCAACAGTTTTAGGAGAGGAGTGGCCAAGACGAGCATGCCAGATCTCAAATGAAGCACTCACGGGATGCTGACGAAGAAGTGTGAAGAAAGCTTGTTGACCACGATCAAGAACATAGAGTCCGTTCCTATGTCTATTGGTGCCCAACACCGCCCCTGTTTGAAGGTCTTGTATAGTAAAACCAGAAGCAACAAATATAACACGACAATTGAGGTCTAACGTAAGACTACTGATAGAAATAAGATTCTTGGTTAGTTCAGGAACAACAAGAATATCACGCAAAGAAAGGGAATTAAAAGAATTAAGGGCAGAAATTGAACCAGTATGGGTGATGGGAAGAGATTCTCCATTGCCAACAATAACTCCATCATTACCGAAATAGGGAGTAGCATTATCAAGTGCACTGGCATTGTTGGTCATGTGAGAAGTCACACCACTGTCAAGATACCAATCCAGATTTGAAGGGTCTTGAATGGAGCAAGAAGAGAAAGCCTCTGTTAGGTGGGCTGCCTGCCCATATCGCTCTTAACAAACAGTGGCAATATGTCCCTGTTTTCCACAAATTTGACAGAGTGGTTTGTTGTTGGAGGATGAGCGAGGTCGAGAGTTTGAATTGTTGTTGTGGGAAAAATTATTGCGACCACCACCTCGGCTAGAGCAACCTCCACCCCGATTATTACGACCTGCACGTGTTGAGAAATTTCCAGCATGTTGAGCAGTGAAGGTTGTGGCATGATCAGATTGAGTTTCAAATGATTTAACAAAAAGATCGTGGCTTTGGGCCTTGGGCACAACATCCTTGAAGCTGGGAATTAGAGAATGGGACATAATGGTGGTAGAAAATGAAGAAAATCCAGCACCTAAGCCTCAGAGGAACCAGTGGACTTTGTCGGTATCATCCACAGGACAGCCCATGGTTGAAAGTTGATCACACACTATCTTAAAAGCCCGAGAATATTCAGCAACAGATCTGGTGCCTTTCTTGATTAGTTGAAGTTCATCCTTCAACTGAAGTTCTCGAGTTTTGGATTTATGAGAGAAAGAAGCTTCAAGAGCCTGCCATGTTTCGCAGGAAGATGTGAGACCAACAATCTCACTCATTGCTTCTTCAGTCAGAGAGGAGCAAATCAAACTGAGTATCAACTGGTCAGTCTGCTTCCACTTGGTATAATCAGGGCTTGAAACCACTGTGTCATCTTTATCGGAAATAGTAGATGGCGGTTCTGTGGCCGAGCCATCAACATAGCCAAGAAGGCCTTGACTTCTAAGGTGATCTGGATCTGGTGCTGGCAGTGACTCCTTACAGCTAGAATGAATTGTTTCCTTATTAGTCTTAACACTATTCAAAATAATGTAAAATGAATTACAGGGATGATAGTAAACTTTAAATTGAATCGGTTGCATAAGTTTAAGACGATAATAAAAAATAAAATAAAAAACTCACTAAACATCATACAAACTCTAAACATTTTTATATTATATATGATTTCTCCATAAGGACACCAATAATTAAAAATAAATAAATAAATAATAGTAATAATAATAAATAAATAAATAAATCGTTGCATTGTATATCAAACTAGTATGTAACCCGTGCTATTGCACGGAAATGGTTAATTATAGTAATACTTTTGGTCAATTTCTTTTTTGTCTTTTTGGGTTTATCACAAGGAGGATAGAATTAGATAAAACAATAAAAATGTGTATTGCATTTTATTATTTAAGTGATGCTATTGGACCTTTTTTAAGCAAACTAAATGTAAAACTCAAAACAATGGGAAACAAATTGTTTTCCCTAAGTTAATTTTTTCAATCCTCATAAATATTTAGATTCATGATTTTTTAAAAAAAATTTGTACTTTCATCAAGCCACTAAATCATACGATGAAAAAGAAACAGGAATAATAATGAAGTCTATACTGTCATCAATCAAATACAATTAGTTCATATTAATCTTCTACAAATATTGCTAAATCCATCAACTCCTTTGGCTTTGGAATTGAACAATGTAGTCAGTGAACCATCCAAAACCCCATGAACTATGGCTACCCCTTCCCTTTTTCTTGCTAGCAAACTCAAAGCAGAGTCTCTAGCAAATGCAAAAGTCAAATCTCTGGCTATATCTCATGCCCTTCCTGCTGTAACCCCATATACCATCCAAAAATCAATGTTACCATCAGTGGGAGTACAAAGGGAGTCATCATAAGCATATTCAAAGGGATTTTGAAGTGAAACTTCAATTAAAATATCCTAAACTGATTATCATAATATAATAACATGATATAGAGATTCTATATTAATTTGAAGAAGGCAATAAGACTTACAGAAAAATAATGACTTTTCTATCACTAAGACCCTTTCCCATCTTTATTGCAACAGTTGCTGCTACATTAGATGAAATCCCTACCTGAAACAAATATGCTCTCACATTCACCACAGAATTTGAAAACCAAAAAGTCTAACAAGTAGCAACTAAGAACTTTAGAAATTATGTGTTTAACCAATAAAATGAGTAAGGAATTTTTTTAGTTGAAGATTGGAAAAAGGGGCAACTATGGCTACCAAAACTTTTGGAATAAAACCTGAACCTAATTAAATCAATGAGTTTAGCATAAAACTCCTAAAAAGCAAAGAAAATAATACTATTGGTAATTCGATTCTAACTCTTTATTTAATATCATGGTGTTACTAGATGTGGTTGGTGTAATGGAATCTATTGGGCTCATTGAAATATTCACCTCCAACACATAACAAGTTTTTACACAATTGCGTCATCAAATCTTGTACCTTGAAAAATTACAAAATCCATTACTAAATCTCCTTCATATCATGTTCTATTTTTTATGCATTCTATTAGAGGTAGAAAGAGACTCGCCAAATGTTGTCATAAGCAAAAGAATTGTTAGTGTGTTGTGCTATAAGATAGATTGGTAAACAGCCTATTGGGAAGATTTCTCTGACAACTTCTTGGGTATCACCATAACCAATGACCCTATGGAACAATAATGGAGAATTAGGAATCAATAATCATAACAATTCATTTTGCAAGGAAAATAAAAAGTTTTTTTTTTTTTTTTGCTAATAATACTTACTGTAACAGCATCTATTTCATTCCCTCCAATCATGAATATGGCTAAATTAAGTTTCTCAACACAATTTATCAAAAACTAAAGAAACAATAAAGAAAAAAAGAAAAAATGTAAATAATAAATTTAACTTTGTTTTAAAAGCTTAATTCAAATGATAGGCTAACCATCAACATTGTGATAGATCCCACCGAAATATGTGAACATCCAATCCAGTTGAACATTGAGAGAGCTTCTATTAGCTAGCTATGAAATATTCTTTTTTGCAAGAAATATGTCAGTTACATTTGTTAGTTATGCAATACAATTTATATTTTAGGCATATTCTAGGCATATTTGTTGATAGATCAATTAGGTATTTGTCGGTTATATTATAGGCATGTAGTTTATACAATACAATTAAATTTTTTTAATGGCATATTACAAACCTTAATGAAACTAACAACACCTTAAATCTGCCAGGTTTAAAATGTTCTAAAGGAATGTATATGACATTGATAGAGTTACTGATTAATAAGAGAAAGCATCGCTGATAGCTCAAAAGAACTTTAATCTACTTATAAGTAGAGTATAAGGTCTTACCCTTTGGTGCTCCTTCTTTTTGTAGTAGTACGTGCCTCCCCTCTCTTTATGCCTCCATAACCCTCTTCTTTTTTAGTGAAGAACCCTAATTTCTTGTTTGCCATTGACAGAGAGAGAAAGAGCTATCAAGGATTTTAGAAAGAACCCACCTCATCTTTGTAGAGAAAGGAATTGACAAATATAAATCCAAAATACTTGAAATCAAAAAATACGAATAACTAGAAAATATTTAATAAGAATAGTCACAGCTGAAAAGCATTCATCATTGATCCTGAGAGATGCCTTTCAAATTTCATAGCATTCATTGAAAAAGAGGGGACTTGTATTTCTAATTTGCGTTTGATTATTGTAGAAGGGAAGGTGAACTTGTAAATATGCGTGTCTGATATTTAAAGAAGAGCAAAAGGTTTTATTTAGCCAAAAAAAAGAAAAAAAAAGAGCACAACATATAAATGTAAAACGCAAGATACATAAATAACCCTTTGAATACCCAAAACCATGTACCATAAATCTTAAGAAGTCTACAATTCTTATCCATAATCAGTGCATTTCATCTGGTTGTAATTAATCGGTGCAATTCTTTTTAAAAGAATTCTACAATTCTTATCCACATTAATTACAAATCGGTGCAATTCTTATCCATAAAGACAAAATGATTGTAATTAATGAATAACCCTTTGAAATGCACCTCCTTTGGAAAAGAAAATAAGAATTGTAGACCTCTTTTCCATCCATGTGTGCATCCATGCGCCACTTCTTTTCCAAAATTGGTGCATTTCATCCATCGGTCTAAAAAAAGTCAAATAAAAATGATTGTAATTAATGTGGTCTTTTTGGTTTTCGATGTTAATAACACATTTGTACAAATATTTAAAAAGTAACATGGTAAAGATGGAGTAAAATTGGACTCCAATTTCAGATTTGAATTGAACAATTAGAAGGATAAATCTAGACACATGGCACAAAATTAGGACTCTAATTAAGAATTCTAACTTGAGTTTCTCTCTACTTCACCTATTATTATATATATAGATTATCATGGGAAAAGCTTTGCTGCCTCAATACCTTTCCCAATTATCAATCACAATGTTTATAACAAAAAGGGCATACAACTATACAAGTAACTTTAGTTTACACTTTTTTTTTTTTTTTTGAAACCAACTTTTTTTTTTTTTAATAAACAAAATATTAGGTGAGGAGAGGTTACCTCATATTGGCTAAGGCAAGTTGTAAGCCTCAGAGAGGACTTATATTGGACTTATAAATCACTCATTAAGAAGAACTGTTGGTAGCGAAACTCAAACCTAAACTTGAACCTAAGGGTACATTTGGTATGCTGTAATAGCTCCTGTAATGGAATGGTTATTCATATGTAATAGTAATTCGGTCATTTGGTTGCATCTTTATTACATGGATTAATTATTACATTAGAATGACTATTTTTTAAATTGAAGAATAGCTATTCTTCTTTAAAATGGATGTAATAGCTATTCCTTAGTATATATAATAGGTTTTAAAATTAATATATTTCCAAAAATATAAAGTTTCCTTATATATCATCTTTTACAAGTTTTCTATATGTAACAACCAAACTTATGAATAGTAATAGTTATTCCATTACAATGTCTTCTATTCCCAGTAATAAAGATTACTATTCCTAATGTAATCTACATTCAGTGTACCAAACATACCCTAAGTCTTTTAGGTGAATCGTTCAAGCTTGATCAACTGAATCAACCCCCCTAAAAAAAAAAAACTGAATCAACCCTTAGAGCATCAGCATCAAAGAATGCTATGCTATACTATTATACCATCTCAAAAAGTCACTTTATTACTTATACCATCCCATTTTACAATACCTCCTACATCCTAAAACTCTATTTTTATTAAAATATTATTTTATAATCTTTCTTTACTATTTTTTTCTAACCGTAACTTCTGTTTTCCTACGCTTTTCCAAATTCATCACCACACACACACACACACACACATGCAAACACAACCATCAAACCTTAAACAGAGCAACAAACACACATAATCCAAATATCCGCCGGCGATTCGATTAACTGATTCCGGCGACATGTACAAATGAGTTTCTCTAAAATCCCACCGAAACAAAAATCCTAATTAAAAAAAAAAAAAAAACAACAAAAAAAAAAAAAACCAGCGTCACAATAGAACCCGATCTCCAATCTCTGATCTCCACTCCGATCTCCAATCTCCGATCTCCGTGACCCACGCCGTGACCAATTAGCCATACCCACAACCCACTTCAGCCCACTCCGATCTCCGACTCTGTGACCCATGCCGTGACCCGCGTTGTGACCCACTTCAGCCACTTCGATCTCCGATCTCCGTGACCCACAACTCACCTCAGCCATACCCACCACTTCCTTTAAGCACTAGTCACAGCCAAAAAAAAAAAAAAAGCAGATGAGAAAGAGATGGATGATGTTTGGGTTTGAAACCCACCACTTCCTTTAAGCAACGATCACAGCCAAAAAAACAAAGCAGATGAGAAAGAGATGATGATGTTTGGGTTTGAAAGAGGAAAGAGCAGAGAGAATGAAGAGAGCGGAGAGAGCAGATGATGTTTGGGTTTGGAAGAGGAAAGAGCAGAGAGAATGTGAAGAGAGCGGAGAGAGCAAATGAGAAAGAGAGAGTGAAGAGAGAGAAATACCGGTGGATTAAAATATATATATATATATATATTTTTTACAATTGTGCTACAGTATAATTCTAAAGATAGAATTGTATTGTAGCACTATTGTAAAATTTTTTACAATAGTTGTGTTTAGCATCCTTTGATGCAGCACATTTTAAGCCATAAAATGCTAAAAAAGGCTTAGATATAGCATTAGCATTTTTCAATAATGATGCTCTTTTATAGCTTTGAAACCAACTTTACTTTACGCGTTAAAATTTCCCCACCATTAAAATATATATATATATATATATATATATTTACACATTAAAATTTCCAAAAAAAAAGAAAAAAAAATGCACACATTAAAAGAAAAAAAAAAAAATGTAGAGGCTGCAGCGAGAGACATTGCAGAAACGTCAATATTTATATTGGAAAGCTGACAACGCTGAGCTGAGAGTGGAGAGTGAGAGACACTGTGCCATGAAACGCTTCTTCAAACCAGTAGAGAAGGAAGGGTCTTCGAAAAAGCCCTCTCTTTCACAGCCTGAAAAGGAAGAAGACGTTTCATTATCAAATGAAAACAAAGGAGAGCCATCAAAGTTCATGACTTGGAATGCCAATAGCTTTCTTCTCCGAGTCAAGAACAACTGGCCTGAGTTCACCAAGTTGGTCACCAGTTTTGACCCTGATGTCATTGCAGTACAGGTGACTCTCTTACAGTTCCTATACTCCCTATTTTGATGTACCCCTTTTGAAAATAGTGTTTTTTTAGTTGATTCTATGTGGGAATTTGATGAATATCGATAAGATGAATGAAATGGCAAGTGGGTGTTTTTTAATATATGGAAAAATTGATGAATGTGTATTAGAACATTGTATTTAAAGTTTGAGTCTTTGTGTTTTTTTTAGTTAATTCTATGTAGGCATTAGATGAATATAGATAAGATGAATGTAATGGCAAGTGGGTGTTTTGTATATGGAAAAATTGATGAATTTGTGTATTGGAACATGGGTATTTAAAGTTTGAGTCTTTGAGCATTGATGCAGTGTGGAATGGCACATTTGCTGTTTGATGATTTGGTATTTGATTGAGGTGTCTCATTATTTTTGTTTGTTTGTTTGTTTTTTTTTTTTTTTTTTTTTTTGGGTAAACAAATGAAATTGAATTAAATGCGAGTTAACGATCAGAGTGATTTATAGCTAGAACAGAAGAATATCCATTGGCAGATAGTAATGGATTAAAAAGTCTTCAACTTGTTTACAATACCTCTTGGCAAGGTCATCAGCAGCTCCATTGGCTTCCCTGAAATTATGCTCCAGTTTGAATTTTTGGAAAGCTTGGAGAATAGTCTGTATTCCATCAAAAAACTTTGTATTAGTCTTTCAGGAGAACCTCTGTTAGCAATAAGGTTAACAACTTCCTAAGCATCCATTACTACCCAAAGCTTCTCAACCCCTATCTCTTTAGCCATAATCAACCCATCATGCAACACCCATAGCTAGGCAATAACACTGACGTGATGCCAATGGCTCTAGAGAAACCCTGGACCCATCCACGAG
The DNA here is from genome assembly GCF_932294415.1 of Quercus robur. NCBI lineage: Eukaryota > Viridiplantae > Streptophyta > Magnoliopsida > Fagales > Fagaceae > Quercus > Quercus robur. The sequence goes on along the minus strand of NC_065543.1, from coordinate 50,142,901 downwards.
CTGAGTTGCCAATAAGACCTCCCCCACCTGCTAGGCTGGGATTCCCTAAAGAAGCCCTATCTGAATTGAGTTGAAACCAACCCTTTGGTGGCTTGCTTCATTTAACTAAAATCTTTGCTTGTGAGGTTGGGAGGGAGGGAATGAGCTCAGGAACGATTACAAGATTCCACTACCTTCATACTTCTTAGAGCATTCATTATGAAGCCTTATATCGGAACCCTCTGCTTGAAAGACCATTTTGTTCCTATGAAGCCCTAGACACCAAATTCCAAACAAGAATAAGACACACCAGGGGATGTTATGCCTTTGGGAGCACACAAATGATGTACTATTTTTATAGAACCAATCATGAATGGTCTTAGAGAAGGAAGGTAACAACATATTAGGAATTCCAAGGTTGTTTCAGAAGGTCTTCGAGAAGATCCATTCTTGCACATAAGAGATAGTCTCCGTTTTTTCTGTTACAAATGGCACTTCTGGTCAAGGTTAAAACCCCATGCAAAATAATCATCAACAGCACTTGAGTATAGGGACGACTTGAATGTCTTGCACATAAGAGATAGTCTCCATTTTTCTGTTACAAATGACACTACTGGTCAAGGTTAAAACCCCATGCAAAATAATCATCAACAGCACGAGTAGAGGGACGACTGGAACAGTTTGCATGAATTTGGTCAGGTGTGCAAAGGATAACTGCTTCCAATTCCAGCTTCTGCTTTCCTCTAGCACTTAGTTCATCCTCAATTCTTCTTTGCCCCTATCTAGAGGACCACTAATATAATACGCAGAGTCCCTAGACTGGACCCTTAGTCTTTCCAAAAGAGGGTTGATTGACCATCATTGATGACCTTCCTGAGATTTTTCTCTAAAATGGGTTTTGAAGCCTTGGAAGCAACCCAAACTCTAGAACATGGCCTCCTTGGATTCCACAAACCCGACATTACATATCTGGCCTTTAAGGCTCGGGCCCAAGGGACTTATCTTCATTCAACAACCTCCAGTTGGTCTTGGCTAGCAGGCTTAAATTTCTAGGCTTTACTTACACCAAACCCAGACCACCACTCTTTAGGCATTGTAACTTTGTTATAGTTAACCAAGTGCAATTTCTTTTTTTCCAGTGTTGATCCCCATATAAAATTCCTGTTGGCTTGGCCAATTCTCTTACAGGTTCTGATTGGCAATAGAGAACCTTGAATAACAAAATTTGGGATTGATTTTTTGACTGATTGCATAAGAATCCTCCTTCCTGCGACTGAGAGGAGACTTGGTTTCCAACCAGCCAATTTATCTTGCAGCCTCTGAATCACAAAATCAAAATCAGGCTGTCCATGGTTACCATATTTCTGTGGGAAGCCCAAATATATGTCAAATGTTTGAGCTTTTGAAATTGTAAGAACTGCACAAATTCCATCTCTAGTTGAGGGAGGGGTGTTTCTAGAGAAAAGCACCTGTGACTTTTCTCTGCTAACTTTCTGGCTTGACAGATTACAAAATCTGGCAAAAACTTCATCAATCACAAGGGCATTTGGAGGCTAGATTCAACAAAAAGTATTAAATTATTAGCAAAAACAAGTGTGTAAACTCACTCAGGCCTTGAGCAAGACACTCTTACATCTTTCCAAGACCCATTGGCATGCTTCTCATAAATGAGAGATCCAAGATACTGCGTACATTTTTACATTATTGTTCTCTTTTACTTATCAAAAAAAAAGATACTCTGTACATAAAATGAATAGAAAAGGGGATATAGGATTCCCCTTGTCTGATTCCTCTTGAAGGGAGAAAAGACTCAAGCTAACCTCCTTTTTAAAGGATAGATACTGACGTTAGAGAGACGTAGCTCATGAATCATGATGACATTAATCAGGTTAGTTGGAAAGTTAAAAGTGAGATTACACCTCTCCAAAACACTTGTGTAAACTCATTGCTTAATTTTGATGGAGTTGTACATATTACACTGTTTACCTGTTGGATTTGAGGGGGTTCTTTCACGGGGGAAGTAGTTATATTTAAGCTGAGCCCACGGGATGGTTTGGCACAACTTATGTGTGCTTCAAAATTGTTTTGTGAATTGTTTAATTTTTTTTTTTTGGGCTTCATCCCTTTTTGTTGGCAACTAACCAGACATCACTTTTAGGAAGTAAGGATGCCTGCAGCTGGTTCGAAGGGTGCACCTAAAAATCCAGGAGAATTAAAAGATGATACAAACTCATCACGCGAAGAAAAGCAGGTAAACCATTTTCAGGTTACTATGACATCTCAATGAATTAAAGCTTTATAGATTCTCTATTGTAGAATGTAATTATTATGTAATGTAATTCTTTAGGGACTATCTTTGTATATACACTGTCTACGTTGGGTTTCCCCACTTTCAATAAAATTTATTACTTTTTTTTAATCAGGTGTCAATAAAACTTATCTCTCTCTCTCACACACATACACACACATGTGCACATGTGGATACATGTTTCCATTGAAACCCTTTACCTTTACCTTTTTTACTTAATAAATAAGTTTTATTCAACTGAGAAAGATCAGCTGTCCCCAATAATTTTGGGATTAAGGATTTGCTGTTGTTGTTGTTGCTGTTGTCAACCGAGAAAGTTGCAGCTGCAATAGCAGAACAAACAGTGACAGTGACTCCTTACTATTATGTGAATTTGAAATTCTTTAGAAGATTTTCAAATGTATACTAATCATATTGATGTTTGATGTATGATCAATTTGTTTGGTGTGTTGTGTTAAGTATTAACCATCAAAAGTTTGAAACTTATAATGTTGAATGAGTGCACTGCATCACTTATACTTTTTTTTTTAATCAGTAGAAGTGTGCTTTAAATCCTTCATCTGAATCTTAAGACTCAGTTCTAAATCAAATATTGAAGCTTTTTATTGGCAACCTTATCAAGTGTTATTACTTACCCATAAACATAGAGAACTTGAAGATAGCCAACCTAGTAATTGAATAGGGTTGTTATATCTTTCCTTGTCACAATTGGAAATGATAACGTTGCTTGGCTTTGAATGATATGGAAGCATATATCCTATTTGTTGTGGATTTCATTAACAGGTTTTTTAGAAAACAATTTGATATAGGTGTAACACTTATGATATCTCTAACGTTCAATCATTTTTGTATTTTTATCAAAACCATACAGATATTGATGCGTGCTCTTTCAAGTCCACCCTTTGCAAATTATCGTGTTTGGTGGTCTCTTGCAGATTCAAAGTATGCTGGAACTGCATTAATTGTAAAGAAGTGTTTCCAACCGAAAAAGATCTTTTTCAATCTTGACAGAATAGGTATTTCATTTGCAATAACTCATGTTTTCATTTTTTTTTTTATAAATAAAAGATTTTATTCTGAAATAACTACCTCATGAACAATACAAAGCTCAACATTGTCTAATAATTTTATCATAAGAGGATATCGAATTAGCGAACTTAGTCACTAAAGCCCAAGACAGTCGCCCATTCACTGAGTAATCTATGAAATGAAAGCTTCAACTACCCTTCTGAACATTCCATATCCTTGAAGGTGAGAGAATTCTGCTCATGCCACAAAAGCCAAATTGGACAAGCGTTTAACAAACCAATTCCTGAACCCAACCAGTAAATCAAATTGGACAAGCGTTTAACAAACCAATTCCTGAACCCAACCAGTAAATCAAATTGGACAAGCGTTTAACAAACCAATTCCTGAACCCAACCAGTAAATCAAATCTTCTACATGACATCGCCCAATTAAATCCAAAAAGACAAAATATATAGCCCCACAACATAGACAGAAACACAATAAGATAGCAAAATGATCCATTGACTCCCCACTACACTTACATAAACAACACCAGTCTACTAGTGTGATTCCTCTCCTTTTAAGGTTATCATTAGTCAAAATCTTCCCCCACATTGTTGTCCACACAAATAAGGCTACCCACTTTCGTGCTTTGATATACCAAATTCCTCTCTCCATGGGCTCTGAGCACACCATGGTAAGATTGCACATTAAAAACCCCTTTACCTCGCAAACTCCACCCCATTCTATCAGGACCTGTCCTCCTTGGTATTTTTTAATACAAGTAATCCAAGCAAGGAAGCAACCATGTTCATCTCCTAGTCATTAATTTGGCTTATGAACCAGAAATCCCAAAGTTTCTCCCTCTCATTGATATTGCCTTTCAAGTATGAAACTATGAAAGCTTCCTGGTCGACTACCAAAGAGTACAAGGTCAGGTATAGCTCCTCAAAATAGAGATCTCCACACCACCTATCATGCCAAAATTGCACACGTTTCTCCACTGCTGACCTCAAAAAAACACACATGGCTAACAAATATGTCCCACCCTGTTTTAATACTCCTTCATAAGCTGCACCCAACTGTTTAACACACAGGCTTCATTGTTCAACCCCCCCTATTGGCCTATCCTGCCCATACTTTAAGCAATGATTGGTCTCGATAAATGAATCTCTTAGCCAAACCACCACAAGCAATTGAAGAACAAATTGTATTCCAATCCACCAAGTGAAACTTAAACCACTCCCCCCTTTCCTCTCCATAAGAAATTCCTCTGCAAACTTCTCTAATCTATTTGACACATAAGACGAGATAGTAAACACAGAAAGGTAGTAGATTGGAAGGCTTGACAATGTACTCTTAAGCAGTGTTAGTTTATCTTTTCAATCTTTCCTCCATTTTCTCAATAAATCGATTCCACACTATCATAGCCTTAAAAGACAACCCCAAAGGTAGGGGTGACAAAATTGGACATGACCTGCAAACCCGACACGACACGACACGAAATTAGCAAGTTATAGGTTAAGACTTAATGGGTTCGTGTCATATTCGGGTTGACATGACTAATCCATATAATAAACGGATTGGGTTAGTGTTCAATCTATGGAACCCGTTTGACCTGTTTGACCCGTTTAGTTAAATGACATTTTACTAATATACCCTTTAAATCCTAGGTATATAAACTTATTAGTTGTTGTATTTTACTTTCTTTGACATATTGTGATTGATTATTTGTGATATTGAGATATGGTTTAGTTCTGAATGATTATTTGTGATGCAGTTATTCGTTAGTTCTTTATTTTATATTAAAAATATTTATTTGTTTGTTTTTACATAAATTTTTTGTTTTTTTCATTTTGATAAAATTTGATAAACAGGTCAAGACGACTGACTTGTTTAATAAATGGGACGTGTTAGGTTGAGGAATCTTGACCCGTTTAATAAACATGTTGGGTTAGTGTTGACCCAAATAGTTAGATACTCATGAGTTGACATGACATGAACCCGACACGCGAACATGAATTGCCACCCCTCCCCAAAGGCATTCCCAAATAATTCTTGGGTAAACTCCCAACTTTACATTAGTAAAGAAGCTAACTCCTCCAATCTGTCAATATCTCCGACCTTGACTACTTCACTCTTATTCTGATTAAATTTCAAACCTGCAACATCTTGAAGGAGTTGGTACCTTACTGCATTTTAAAACAGAATCGTATTGTCAGCAAACAACAGCTGAGATCTTAAACCATTATCAAAACCATTACCAGCATTGAAGCCAGATATGTATTCCATGCCCTCCATCCAACTCAACATTTTTCTCAAAACCTCCATCATCAAGATAAACAGCTAAGGTGAGAGAGGATTCCTTGCCTTCAGCCCATATTGGAAAAAGCCTATTGGAGAATTGTTTACAAGAATTGAAAACCAGACCGTAGTAATACACGTATGGATCCAACCCCTCCATCTCTCACCAAACCCTATTCTCTCTAGCAAATACAGTAGAGTTCCCTAGCTAACATGATCATAGGCTTTTTAAATATCTAATTTGCAAATCAAACCTTCTTCAATATTATTATTGCATTGTTTTGGTTTGCCCTGTGTCAGTAAACTTTTACTTTCTCAGATTGAATGCATGTTTAAGTACTTGCTAAATAAAAAAAAAAAAAATGAATGTTTTCATTTTCCTATTTTTTACATTTTTATTTCCATATTTGGTGAAGTCTTGGATGCATATTTATGCTTGGAATTCATCCCTTAAAATCTGTTCTTCTTTTCTGCATTTGCAATGGAATGCCAGTTGAATCATACACTTGTCTTTGTTGTTGCTAGCTTCAAAGCATGAACCAGATGGCCGAGTCATTTTAGCTGAATTTGATACATTTAGATTATTGAATACATATGCACCAAACAATGGTTGGAAAGAGGAGGAAAATTCATTTCCAAGGAGAAGGAAATGGGATAAAAGGATATTGGAGTTTGTCCTTCAATCTTCAGATAAGCCTCTCATATGGTGTGGTGATCTGAATGTTAGGTAATTGTTTTTCTCTTTCATTTATCACCTTATTCTTGGGGAAAAAAAAGGGGGGGGGGGGGGGGGTTGAGCTTATATACTCTTCCAACTGCTTGCATTTGTTACTTGCAGCCATGAAGAGATCGATGTGAGTCATCCAGAATTTTACAGTGCAGCAAAGCAGAACGGTTATGTTCCTCCAAATAAAGAGGTGTTAGTCTATTGGTGCTTGTTTGGACATTTGTAATACTTTAGTTCTCTATCCATTTGGCAAAATACTTGAGCTTTGTTTTTTAAATGTTTCTGTAAACATCATTACCATTTCAGCTAATGATGACTATTTTCTGAGATGTTTTGTTTATGAATTATGAATTGTTATCTAAACTAATTTTTTTTAATGACATGTAGTTATGTGCACTTTACTATGTAGTGTACTCCATATTTAATATAATTATGATTTGGCTTTTATTTAATTTTTTATGATGCAGGACTGTGGGCAGCCTGGATTTACATTAGCTGAAAGGAGGCGATTTGGTACTATACTGAAAGAGTGCGTGATTAGAAAATCTTTGCTTCCTTCATTTTGCATAGAAATTAGTATTGTGAAATTATCACCTGCAAGCAAATGGCTTTTCCATGAGACTGAGGTCAACAGGAGGGAAAAAAGGAAAAAAAAAGTGAAGTAGCAACTTGTTCCAACAATTGCTTTAGTCGCCCTGTCTTCTATTCCCCCCTACATTTAGTGGAAAGAGGAAAGCTGGTTCCAGTTTCCCCATTATATCTATTGCTGCTCTACCCCTTTTCTCATGGAGCAGAGGCTCTATTGGTCATGGATTCATGTATAATTCTTTTTTTTCTTTACTCTTCTCTCATGGCATGCATGTGCTTGGAGGAACATCATGGCTCCATTTCATACAGTTTCTCATGGAAAAGCTCCATTTTTAGTTTTAGAAAAACCTTTTGTTTATTTTCCCACATTGTTAAATATAAAGGCTCCACATTATATAAATTTTTTTAGCAAAAAAAAAAGGAAGATAATCTCCCAAACTTGTTTCAGGTATCAGCATGATAGTTTTGTGATTTTGTTGCAACAGATCTTCCAATCTTTACTAGTTGTGAGTAGGAAGAATGAAGTTGGGTTTCTTGAGCAGAAAATTCACCTAATATTAGCAGATTGTTGCAAATAAACTTGTCCTATAATCTGTTCTCTTTTTAGTTAAAAATGAATATTTACTTTGCCTTTAATCTGAACTTACATATGAATAAGTTGGTTTTATATTAAGTTCAATATATCAGGTAGATTAATGTTAAGTTCAATTCAGTTGTATGAGATTGCTTCTTTGTTCCTGAAGGAATTAGGAGTTTGCATTTATAATCAACAAACTAAAATATCCTTGTGTTGAACCAACTCGATGATGTGAGTTTATAACCCTTTTCATGATCCTGGGCTGGCATTATGGATGTTGTGTAGGAAGCTTATTTATTCATTTTGCTATATTCTTAGTGATTGATGACCAAAAATTCAAAGTTTGAACTCCATTGACTTCCTTATGGTTATAGGGTTTTTTTAAATTCCGTTGATAAATTTCTCAATTTATATGTTGATTAACATGGCTTATGCCTCAGGGGAAAGCTAATAGATGCATACAGATTCCTACACAAGGAGAAGGACATGGAGCGTGGTTTCTCATGGTCTGGAAATCCCATTGGGAAGTAAGAAATTGAAATCACAACAATCACTTACATATGTATATATATATATATATCACAACTATCCTAGCAAATTGATGCTATATTAACAATGTTGGATTGTTAATTTGTTGCACTTGTTGACATTGGATAATCAATATATTTTCTAGCTGAGTGATTAACTATCCTAGGCTGGGATTTACTTACTCATGAATGTAAAATGGGTGGTTTTCTTGCAGGTATCGAGGAAAAAGAATGAGAATAGACTATTTCACAGTTTCTGAGCAACTGAAAGATAGAATTACTGCATGTGAGATGCATGGGCAAGGGATTGAATTAGAAGGTGCATGTTATTTCATTTTGATTATACTCATAAAATAAAAAGTAAATGACATAGAAATTGTTTATTTCTTGATAGGTCAGCCCCTACAGAAAGTTTACTCTTTTTCTAGCATACTAAATTGTCTAACATTGATCTTAAACTCTCTTCAGGCTTTTATGGAAGTGATCATTGCCCAGTTACGCTTGAGCTCTCACAAGCGTGCCCCAATTCCAAGCAAGACGAAGTTTCCATGTAAAAGTTAATATGTGCTCTTTTTAAAGATTATTAAAACTTAAAACAGAGTACTATTATGGGAGTTTTTCCTGATGCTTTTTTAATATTTATTGTAAGTTTCCATTGTAGATTGCACATGATAACAATGATAATCTATTGAAATGAGCACTTTTATCGGGCTAAGTCTAGACTGACCCTGGCTTGGTATAGTAAATATGGACTGTGGTGACATAAACATGGCTGATTATGGCTAAGTCTAAATCAGTTTCTTCTACTTCTGCTATGACCATACCATTAGCCACAATTGATGATACGATCGACTGTGTGGTTGACGTTCACTTTTACTTAGATTCTTTTACCTTTTTTCCATCACATAGTCACCACCTCAAAATTATGGAAAAAATTGTCTCCAAACTTTGTCGAGCCAAAAAAAAAAAAAGTACATGCAAGTGGCCTGCTTGGATAAATACTGCTCTTTTAAGTTCTAAAACCCTTAGCAAAATATGAAAATAGAAACAATGACCTATACGTAACTTTTTCCTTTTTTTTTTTTTTTTTTTTTTTTTTTTGGGAGGAAATATACGTAACTTTATTGGAATACCTTTAAAATAACCATGATAACCCTCTTGCTTCTCTCTTTTTGGTTTTTAATCAATTTGGTTATGTCATTTTAACTGCCTCCTCAATCAGTTTCCTTATTCATTATCGTTGACCATTTTGTTTTCCTATGATTGAAATTACTTTATTAATTGATTTTATTTATTTTCAAAATAAATTAGCATAAGCTTCGTTGTGTAATTTTTTTATAGAGACTATAATAGAATCAATGTAAAAAAAGGTCATTAGAGGCACACCGTTAATATGCTTCATTTCTTTTTTCTTTTTTCTTTTTTTGATGGGAATATGCTTCATTTCTTTGATTGCATATGATGATAGCTCTTTTACAATTATAATAGAAGATTTCACAATCTCAACAAGAAAATATAGAGGGGAAAATTGAAGAAAAACTGTCATTCTAAATTTGAGCATAGGGATACAGGGTAAGGCATGCTTCATCAGATTCATTTTAAACTGTCATTTTACAATCACAATTTCATGATTGAGAAAAGCTATCTAACTATTTTTTTGGGGGGTAAGAGCTTCCTTCAAAAGAGTACATATTAGTCCCGCAGAAGACATGAGTTCAAACCTTCACACAATCTAGACATGGACACAGCTTTAATCATGTTGGACTTGGCTGCATCTAGCAATGGGTCTGCTTGGAGGGCTTTTTCAAAACAATACTTTGCTTCCTCCCAACGACCCTCAGCAACAAATACAAGTCCCAGATTGTTGAATGCAGGAGCATAGCCAGGTTGAAGTTCAAGTGACTTTGTAAACATTGCTTTTGCACGCTCATATTGTTTTTGCTGGCGGTAAAGATTTCCAAGGTTGGAAAATATAGCATGTGCTTGTCCAGTTAATGCCAATGTCAAGGCCCGCTTGTACACTTCTTCAGCTTGTGATCGCTCCTCTGATAGTTGCAGTGAGATACCTAGTGATGCATATATGTAACAGCAAGATTAATATATTAACAGAAAGCACTTACTTTTCTTTCCTTTTTTTCAGAGGAGACGCAAAAAATTGACATAAAAAAAGTCATGACTTGCACATACCAAGATTTGACCATGCACAACTGCACTCTTTAAAACGTGCTACTGCCGCTTTCAGGTACTTCTGTGATGTTTTGAATTGTCGAGTGCAGAGGCTATGAAGGCCAAGCTGATGCCACTGGACAGCATCATCTGGATCCTCTGCGATTGCCTAACTCCAATAGAAATGCATAGATTAATGCAAGATAATTTCATTTATTATCTAAAAAAAACAATGGAAGAATTTATAGACATGAAAAACAATACCAAGCTTGGTTCTAGCTAATCATTTACATCAACTAGTTTAATTCTATTAGGTGAGATCAATGAACTGTCTATTACTTTGCATAAATACAAAAGACATGAATTGGTTGTTCTCCAAATCTGACAACCATAAGAAAAAAGAGTACAAGTTCAATGCAGAAAATATACCACTAGAATAGCTAGGGGATACAATTCAATATCTTTTCATATTATAATCATCATATTACTATGATGTATACTGGACATGTAAAGTTTGATGCATAAATTCCTCCTGTCATGCAACCATTGGCTAATCAATATATATATATATAAATATATAAAAGTAGAGATCTCATGTTAGAGAGTATGGAGTTGTGCCATGTGGAGCATTCCTTGAAGTTCTCTTTATTTAGGGTTCTAAATCAACAAAGTTTGCATTTATATCAAAGTATTAGTTCATTAAATTAGCTAATAGAATAAATGCTTATATTAATTATCTATAGTTGTGCATTAATTATTTATATCAAATGAATTTATATGATTATTTTTATAAATTCTATCTAAAAGATAATTTTTAGTTGGAATAATAATAATAAATTTAGAATATGACATTCTTACTCATGTTTAATTGCTTTGACAACAATTGACACAAGAGCCATATAAAAATTAAATATTTGTGAATTCACTAAAATAAATCTTTTTTTTTTTTTTTTTTTTTTTTGTATAGGTGAACTCACTAAAATAAATCTTAGTCCTTTAAATTTCCTAACTCCTTTCAATCACATGTAATATATATGTGTGTCGCTAAAATAAATCTTAGTCCTTTAAATTTCCTAACTCCTTTCAATCACATGTAATATATATGTGTGTGTGTGTTTTTAATATACTTTTTCTACATTTATATGAGAAACAATAATTGAAGGATATATGCATTTTTTTAGTAGACAAGAAACATGCTTATCTAAATTAACCACAGTATCATGCAATTTTCAATTTGTGAACACACACACATATAGTATGATTTCTATTTTGTCTATAAAATAACTAAAGATTAAACTTTTTTACAAGGAAATTTATTCAATTTTTTTTTTTTTTTTTTTTTTACATCGATAGTTTGGGATATGAATCATGAATATATCTATTGGAAATTAAGGTGCCAACCAATTAACCTACAATATTCTTGGCAAACTTATTGAAATATTGGAGAAAACTAATAATAAGTTGCACTGCACATCGTGCGGGAATTTAGCAAGTTATTATAAATCAGAGGGTATCAAGTAAATACAATGCAGGTATTTCTACAAACAATGTTCCAAAAATACCTGCTTTAAGCTGTTAAATGCCCGATCTTCCAAATCCATCAACTCACTTTGCTTAGATTCAAATGCAGCAGAAATCTCATGTTGTGCTTTGTGAACCATGGCTAGCCCTGCCCATGCCACGGGAAGATCAATCAGAATAGAATCCCCATCTCTTATAATTGAAGCCATTTCATTTCCAGCCCAAGAAAGTTGTTCACTAGGATCTTGAGACCTTTCTGCATCCTTGATTCGGTTAACCGCAACAGCATATCGGGTAGACATACAATTGGGCTCCAATTTTGCTGCCTGTAGAAAAATAGCAAGCTTAAGTCAATTGAAACCCACAAGTTAAAAAGGCAGACACTTTTGTTCAAAAATAATTGAATTGACACACAAGCTTAGAAACAAAAATGGTAATTTTAACATTATAAATAAACACGTGCAATAAATAGCTACAATAATTAGTGTCAGACAACAAAGATGAAAACCTTTCCATTGAGTACAAGGAGACCATAGATGACCCCAAAAATAACATAATAATGACTTTAGCAATGAGCCATGAGCACCTTCTCCAAGCACTTGCCAGAACTCCTATGATCCCCAGTCATATAATATGCATTAGCAAGATTTGACCATATATGTGCTGCTTTTGGATCTGCTTTTAAAGCTGCTAGCAAACATTCCTTTGCAACATTGACAGCTGTAACCTGCTCTGTGAAAGCACCTTCACCAGCATTTGCCCCAGCACCTAAGAATTTAGAAAGAGGGAACTGCATTTATGAAGGATTCTTAAACAATCTAATAACAACATAAAATAATTATTCCACAAAGATTGAATTGAATCCACCAGAATCATACAATGTGCACAATAAGCACAGAGAACAACAAATCAGTAGAGTTTATCCCAAAATGAGTTCAAACTCTTCAAAAGCATACCTGCTACAACCGAGCCATGTTTACATAAAAGAAGGGCAGCATAGTTGATCAAGGCAGTAGGATGATTTTGATCCTTTAGAATCAAATCCTGGAAACATCTTTCAGATAGATCCAAATTTCCACTGCAGGGTAGAGTAATCAGTAACGTTTCCCAAGTAAGAAAATTATCAGTCGAAGCAAAAATTTTCAAAAAAATTTGGGGGGTGTGGGGGAGAAAACACTTCAACTGCTGTTCCCATATTCATCAACAGTGTAATACAAAAATCTATCCCATCCATATTTTTTTTTGGGGTTAAGTTATACCCCAGCCATATTATTCAAGGAAAATATATAAATAAATATAATAAGCTGCCAGAGAATCAACCAGAACATGACAATTTTTTAAAAAAAACACTCTTAGTAATCACAATCATAGAATGATTTTTGAGACAATACTATGGTGTTAAATACATTCATATTGCTCCTATATGAATGCATATAACACCATAAAGCAGATGAAGGAAACATATCTTCTTCTTTTAAAAAAAAAATATAAATAACATACTTTATTGGGTAAAAAAAACCACTGTATACAGGGGAGTATATCAGAGTCATACAAGCAAAAATGAGGGAAATGAAGGAAACAGACATTAAAATAGGTTAATCTTAAGTCAAGATTCATGATCTTTGAATTATAATACTTCATAATTGTCAGACCCATGCCATAAACCTTCTAATTCTATCATATATAATGATCAGTCAAAGAAATACCAAGAATAACTGGAAGATTCTAGAAGGGCAAAAATCCTGCTTCCTCAGAAGTACATCTTAGAAGCAAGAAACAGCATGCTTCAAAGTTCTTAAAAGAGGTGATAATCAAAACCAAACCTTCCACGCTTTTTTTACCCCCCAAAGTTTATACATCCATCCAATAATTGTCAATAAAGGTCCTTGATCATTAAGAAATGAGAATATGTGCTATGATTAGTAGAGAAATCATCATCACTAGCACTAGCAAGAGGACAATGACTAATCATTTAAAAATTTCGTACACGTTATTGTTGATATTTCTGTTTCTTTATCCTACAAATTCGAAATGTTTGATAATTTTAGTTCCCAGAATAACATGCTCATGCTCAAACTTGTCTGATTCACTTCTTGCGTTTGCACTCCACAATTGCATCCTTCATTTTTATGCTAACTTAGGTAACTCTGATGACAAGATCTTAACATACATGCTTTTGACCTCATTTAGATACAATAAAGATGGAATATTACTACACTCTTACTTTTGAAGGTAAGCAATCCCAAGGTTTCCAAGGCAATCATAGTTGTCAGGGGAAACAGCCAACAATGATGATAGAACCGTAATAGCACTCTACAGAAAATAGCGAAGTCCAAATCAGATTACAAAAGGAGAATACGCAACAGTGAACAAAAGAAGCTTCATACATATACCTGCAGACGACCAGTTTTAAGAAGTATCAAGCCTAGGGAGTTCCACACAGCTGCCTGCCTGATATCTGACTGCATTGACTCCTTCAATTTAGAAAGAATCTCCTCAAGCTCTTTGGGTTCAAGTTCTTTATCTGAATTATTATCCCCCGAACTTTCTAGTATAAGACACTACACAGTTGACAAAACATGTTACCATCCATTAGGACCATTCACTTAATTATCTTCTTCTTCTTTTTTTAAATAATAGTAATAAGTCACTTACTTATCGTGTTAAAAAAAAAAAATATTACATACACTGGAAACTAAAATAAAGTCATAAGGATTACTGCACCTGTGCATGGTGAATTTGAACCAATGAAAGCAACTCTGGCCTGTCAATCTCTGCCTCAGGGCGGAGTAAGATCTCTTCTGACTTCTCATATGCCGAAACTGCCTAAGAATATTCTAGAACTTGATGAAATATTTACAGAACTCATATTAATTTTTAAAATGAAACGTTCAGAGAGTTTCAAAGTCTACCTTCTGAGGTTGACCCAACCTTTGGTACATAAGGCCAAGTATAAAATGAGCATGAGCATTTTTGGGCATCTTCCTTGCAACATGAACTAATCCCTGCAAGCATGAAATGAGTACATCAGAACTACATCAAAGAAATTTTAAAAGATATCTGCCACAGTATGAGTATGACTAGTGTGTACAAGACAACCAACAAGGCTGTTCCAACTTCCACATGCACAATCACATCTGACAAAGAGAACAATCACATAATTCACAGAAGGGTATATAGATTGAGTTTAAAAAGCTGGAATCTTATTGATTTATTTTTGTAGAATAAACAATACAAATCTTGAGCAGTGGAAATCCAAAAGAGTTACCATAGATCAGCTGCAACTATTGTGCAACTGTGGTGTGAGCCATGGTAACATGAAAGGAGTTGACAAGCATGCTCAATGCCTATAAAATCCATCACATTTGATAGGCAGAAAAACATAAACAAAAAAAATATATGGATGAATCACTAGAGACTTTTCCTAATCATAAATCACATGAAATATCAAATAAAAAAGGTCATATCCAGTGTACAAAACTCCCACTTTGCAGGGTCTGGGAGAGGTGATTGGTAGGCACCCTCACCCCCTTTTTTGGAGAGGATGAAATATTAGTTCAAGGCACAAAAAAAAGAGTAATGGGAACAAAATCTAATACACTATCTCCTAACATTTAACTAAGCTAGCTGCTAACATAATCAGACAGAAGGAAACAAACATATGGAAACACAAACCTAGAAAACTACATACATCTATACACATAAACGCAAATGCAGCACAAACCCAACTTTTGGCAAGGCTGTGTCAAATGTTACAGAAACATGAACAAAATGCAGTAAACAGCATAATTTAAACGCTGAAAAATAGATACAGAGACAAAAGAGTTGAACTCACAGTTTTAAGACTGCTAACTTTCTCCTCACGCAACGAAGGAACTCCTTGACCCTGCTGATCGCCATCAGCATCAGCTCCATAATCAGGAGAGCAGTCCGCTTTACTATTTCTAGAACGGAATTTCCCTGATTTGTTTGACCGTTTAACTTCACCTTCCATGGTCTCGCTGTCCTTACACATCACTGTACTCTTATCCTGACTGCTCTCATCATTAGTCAACCTATAAAATATTACACCAAAGTTCAGACTATTTTTCCATACGAAACAATTATCTAAACTAAAATCAATTCATCAAAAACTGTAGCATTGAGCAATTTTTTGAATTACTTATCAAAGTTCCACTACACATTATATCAAACTACTCTCCAACACAAACTGTGACAAATCAATTATCTAAATTTTTTTTTTTGATAAGTAAGAATGTTATATATACGAATGGCTACTCTATGCATAAAAAAAAAAAAAACATAGAGCAAACCCAGAAAGTACAAGGAGGAAACAACGAAAAAGCAAAAAAGAAAACCAAACCACAAATTAATTACAAAGAGAGAGAGAGATAATGAAAGAAGGGAGAGAATCACTAGTCGTGAGTCCCCAAGCCCGAGACCAATCAAAAAGAGTCCCACTGAAAGAAGCCAGCATCTGATCACCGGAGCTAATCAAATCCTCAAAAGTCCGCTGATTCCGTTCCTTCCAAATACACCAAAAGATGCACAACGGAACTAAATTCCATATCTGAGACGAGTGTTTCCCCAACCAATTCCACCAGCCAAAAAGCAAGTCTGGTATGGAACTAGGTACAACCCAAGACAAACCAAAAGTTATAAAGACAAAGCTCCATAACCGATAAGCCATCTCACAATGAAGAAGTAAATGATCTACCGACTCTCCACAATGTCTACACATAATGCACCAGTCCACAAAATGCACCAATCTCCTCAATCTTAGGTTATCACCCGTTAGGATCTTATTCCAAGCTACACACCAAACAAAGAAGGAAACTCGCCTAGGGGCCTTTACTTTCCAAATAGCTTTCCACGGAAAAACAATTGAAGGAGAATTCCTTAATTTGTTATAATATGACCGGATATCAAAATCCCCATTAACCTTCAACTTCCACCTCATCCGGTCTCCCACATCCATAGGAGGAGTATTAGCTCCCAACATACAAAGAAAATGTATCCCTTCCTCCATCTCCCAATCATTAAATTCTCGAGTAAATTATACTAAATTATACTAAATTCATCAAAATCTCCACAAAAACTGTAGTGTTAAGCAACTTTTTCGAATTGCTTATCAAATTTCCACTTCACATCATATCAACCTCGTCTCCAATATAAACTGCGACGAAATTATACTAAATTCATCAAAATCTCTACAAATACTGTAGCATTAAGCAGCTTTTTTTTCCTACTGCACATTATATCAAACTAATCTCCAATACAAACCACGACGAATCAATTATCTAAATTACACTAAATTCATCAAAATCTCTACAAATACGGTAGCATTAAGCAGTTTTTTTCCCCTGCTTTCCACTATATCAAACTAGTATCAACTACAAACCGTGATGAATCAATTATCTAAACTATAATAAGCTCATCAAAATCTCTACATATACTGTATCAAAGTTCAACCGCACAGAATAGAGAATTTCATTGTGTATAATATTTAAAAGCTAAACCTAGTTTCCTTAAGCATTAAAGCAATGCAAAACCTTGTGTTCTTTCAGTTAGGGTTTGAGAAAGAAAGAAAATTCATTTTTCCTAATCTTTTTTTTCTCGGATTTTTCGAGCAACCAAACAAAGAGAAAGAGAGAGAAAGAGGGACCTGGAGAGGTCTGGAGGTGAGACGTGGAGGGAGTCGTTGTCGTCGGCTTCAGGAGGTTCGTCGTTGAGGTCGGCTAAAACGACGAGCTTAGGAGGTCGTTTTGAGGAGCTTTCTTCGACAAAGCTCTCTGCGGTTCGGAGTTGAGGTTCATGCGGTTCGGACATTTTATGCTTTTCCAAGTTTTATAGTGTCGAAGAAGAAGAAGAAGAAGAAGAAGAAGAAGCAACAACAAAGAGAGATAGTTGCTTTGCTTGACAGTTGAGATGGAGCTATAATAGGCTTTGTTTGTTCACAGTTCTGTGCGAGTTGGGTCGGGGTTTGGTTTCATCCTGCACACGAACGAACGAGGCGAAAATGGGTAATTACCCATAAAAAACAAACTATCTAGTTAGTAGGGTCCGTTTACAAACTATATGTATTTTTAGCAACTCGAGTCTCAAAGACTCGATTTTGGGCCCTAAATGTCGCGTCTACATGGAAATCGAGTCTCTATAATACTATATTGCTAAATTTTAGCTACACTACTGCTTAAATAATGCTCCAGCAGTGGAGCTAAATCCATTTTTTTTAGCTCCACTGCTACAGTGCACATCTATAAATAGATGTGCACTGTTCATTAGAGCTAAAAATAAAAATATTATTTTATCACCCGGTTTCTATTATTTTATTCCACCGGTTCCACTTGCTCATTTCTTTTTCATTGTTTTATTCGTGCCTCTCTCTCTCTCTCTCATTCACTGTCATCTCCTCTCTGAGACTTTGAAGCTCATTTCTCTCCATTCACTCTCTCAACTCCGGTCCAGTCTCTCCATTCACTCTTTCAACTCCGGTCCCTCAGACCCACGCCGCCGAATCCCAACGTCACCGAAGCTCAACTCAGGTCCCTCAGACCCACGCCACCGAAGCCCAACGTCAGCTCAACTCTGGTCCCTCAGGCCCACGCTGTCGAAGCCCAACGTCACCAAAGCTCAACTCCGGTCTCTCAACTCCTATCGAAGCTTAACTCTGGTCCCTCGACGTTTAGGTAGCTGGATTTGGGTTTGGTGGGTTCGATTTGTGATTTGTAGCTGTGGGTTTGTTTTGTGGTGTGCTGGGGGTTTGTTTTGTGGTGCTGTGTTGGCGGTGGTTGTGCCGTGTTTTGTGGTGCTGTGGGTTTTTTTTTTTTTTTGCTGTGGTGGTGGTGGTGGTGGTAGTGGTGGTGGCGGTGGCTGTGGCTGATGGTAGAGTGGTTATGGTCGGTGCTGTGATTTTTTTTTTTTTTTAATTGTAGTAGGATATATTATTTTATTGTAGTAGTTATATTATTTTAATGTGATGTTTATATTATTTTATTGTGTTGAAAGCTAAAATAGATTCACTGCTGCAGCACATGTGTAGGTAAAATAGATAAAGGAACTTTTGGTGGAGCTAAAAAGCTAAATTTTTAGCTCCACTGCTGTGGATGCTCTTATTGACCCAAAATGCAACCCAAGCGGAAAAAAAACGCAGAAAGAAAGAAAAAAAAAAAGAAAGAGAAGAAGAAGAAGAAGGAATGGAGATCAGCTCAAGCCGGCCGGCGACACAGGCCGTGCGCGACAAGCAGAAAAAAACGCAGAAAGAAAGGAAAAAAAAAAAAAAGAAAGAGAAGAAGAAGAAGAAGGAATGGAGATCAGCTCAAGCCGGCCGGCGACACAGGCCGTGCGCGACAGATCTAGGCCGGCGAGGCGACCCAGGTCGCCGCGACTATTTCTGGTTTTTTTTTTTTTTTTTTTTTCTTTCTTCTCTGATGAACACATTCTTGGTTGTTTTTTTTTTTTTTTTTTTTTTTTTTTTTTTTTCTTCTCTGATGAACGCGTTGTTGTGATTTTCTTTTCCTGCTGCCCTTGTGGTTTTTTTTTTTTTTTTTTTCGTTTTAAATGTAAATCGAGTCTTAGAAACTCGATTTTTATGTAGATGCCACATGGAAAAAGTGCCACATCAGACAGGAAAAACTCATAAAAATCGACCCTTAGAGGCTCGATTTAGGTGTCCAAAATCGAGTCTTTGAGGCTCGAGTTGCTAAAATTCCAATATATTTCCAAACCGGGCCAACTAACTGAATGGTTAGATTTTTATGGGTAATTACCCATTTTCGCCCACAAACGACCCCGCTCCATTAAAAATATACCGTATAGACTATAGAGCATATAATATAGTTTTTAAAAATATATATATATATATATATATATATATATATATATATATTATAAATCCAATAGTTTATGTGAATTTGAATTTGAATTTTTTTTGTTTGTTGATAGGATGTGAATTTGAATCTTGAATGTTTTAATCGATAACTCCTAAAAATACCGTTAAGTTTCTTTTTGAGAATAAAATACTAGTTTAGTTATAATACTCTTAACTGTTTAAGTCATTATTAAACATACTTATCTTTTACTAGTCTCATGACTCTCATCACACATGTTTTGTGCGTGTGATGAGGATTTTTATTTTTTATTTTTTGGTGGGTTTAGTGTATGTGAGATTAGAAATTAAGGAAATCATAAATTCAAAAAAAAAAAAACAGAATAATTAAATAAAAGAAACCGGTTGATAAAGTATTAAAAAAAAAAGTTAGAACATGGTCTTGAGAGAAATATCAAAGTGGACTAAGAAGTTTTTTTTTTTTAATTTTAATTTTTAGATAAGTTTGTTTTAAAGACATGAAGTAGCGTGTGATGAAACTTTTTTTTTTCTTTTTTTGGTTTAGTGTAGCTGTGTAGGTGAGATTAGAAATTAAGGAAACCCAAAAAAAAAAAAAAAAAAAAAAAAAAAGAAGAAGGAAAATGAAGAAGAAGAAGGAAGGAACGTAGTCTTGATGGGAAATATCAAAGTGGACTAAGAAGTTTTTTTTTTTTTTTTTTTTAATTTTTATTATTATAATAAATTTTTGGATAAGTTTGTTTTGAAGACATGAATTAGTAGAAGAGTGTCCTATTTTGTAATCAATTTATGTGGAGTTAGAGATATATTTTTATCAAGTTATCCTCAAGTTTTATCCTATTAAACATAAGATCTAGGGGTATTTCTGAATCACAAAAAAGTCTAATCCAAAGAGGGAAATCTTCTTAGAGACAGTATAGATTGCATAATTAGTTTTGTAAATTGACTTTTAATATTATTTTTTAGGTTCGGTTAACAGGTGTCCTTTGAGTATTTGATAATGGACTATTTTAGGAAAATTTTGATACCACTTTCATGAGAAATATACAAAATTGTCAAAAAAATCAGTTTTTTTTTTCTTTTTTTATAAAAAGTTTCTAAAAATATTTCCTAACCCAATCCTCTTATAGTCTTATGTCATTTGTTAACCCTTTTTTTTTTTTTTGTGTGTGTGTATTTAAAACAAGGTATTTGATATTTTGTTACATTTTCTTCATTTTTATTGGATAGGAAATTGGCATGTAAACATCATGTATTCATGTGAACAAAAACATGTGATATATGACATCATTCCTCAATTACAAAATTTGACTTTGTAAATTGACATTTAATTTTCATGTGAGTATCACATGTAAAGTTTTAATTAATTTCCACTGGTACGTGATAATTTTACTTCCAATAAAATGGATGGAAGTCTAAGAAAAAAATCAATTACGTTATATTTTAATTGCTTTAAAGATTTATTATGAAAATAAATATTACTATAAAGATTTAACTTAAGATCCCACAGTTTTAGAATCTAAAGCCTACAAGAGTATCGTCTTGGTATAATGGACTCTTTAGTCAGAGTCTCGACCTTTTTTTTTTGGTTGCTGAATAAGGCAATATATTAACACAAAAAAAGAAGAAGAGCAGAAACAAACAGAAGCAAGGGAAGGGGAGAGATTTAGCCTACACCTCCTTCCACAAACTCAGAAACTACAGAGAAAGGAAAGGGGGGACCCAAAACTGTTACAAAGTATGCCCATTGGGCTAGGGAATGGGCTACAGAGTCTCTAAAAACAAAATAGACATTCCAAGATACAAAAGAGTTTAGAGTCACGCGGATATCTTCCATAATAGCATTGATGGACCAGTGAGGATTTTGTAGATGGGTTTAGGAAAGCTTTTATCACAGATTGGGCATATCCTTCTAGCACAACTCTAGCAAAACCTTCTTTACAAGCCAAACTAGCTACTAAGAGAGCTGCTTTAGATTCTGCCCATATAAGGACTCACTTGGGCATTCTTCCTGAGACTGTGCTACTATTATGGATCCGTTGCTATCTCTGCAAACCACTACCAACACGACCTTATCAGGCTTCACTGCTGCATCAAAGTTACATTTGATCCATCCAAGAGGAGGAGGCTTCCATGAGGGAGAGTTCTCTTTTTCTCCAAGAATCAATTGCCAAGCTTGCTTGTGTTGAATAAATACCTTATTTAGTTGGATGGAGAGCTTGATTGAGTCTATTGGTGGGTTTCCCCACATTGTTTGGTTTTTGTTCTTTCAAATTTGGTCACAAAGAACTACTGCAAAAAGAGTAAACTCCTTTGCTTCCTTGCCGTGGATCTTTAACATTTCTCTTGGATTTATTATATAATCTTTATCCACTAATCAATATTCATATATTTGAATACATCCATGTTTAAGGCCAAACTGAGTTGGCCCAAGCTTGAACTATGATGGGGTAGCGTATAAAGACGTGTTCCACAGTTTCAACCTCTTCCCCACAAACTGGACAACTTATGTCAGGAATTAGAAATCTTTTACTAAGAATCTCCCAGACCGGAAGAGATTTGCAAATTATTCTCCAAAGAAGAAGCTTAAGCCTCTCATGCATTTTACTCTTCCACAACATCTTCCAAATTTCCAATACTTCCAAATTTCCAATACGCTTCATGCAAAGAAGAACAAAGAAAGAGGAATAGAGAAAAAAGAAAAGGGGCTGGACTTTCTGATCTGATGCAGCCAAGAAAATAGGATAAGGGAGAAGACTTTTGGGGTAGCAAAAAGGGGATAAGAGATGTGGACTTTGATGGAATACGTGTGATGCTTAGGAAAAAAAATCTCACAACCCACTTTTTCAACTTTTTGCATTCACACTCACACTTTTTTACAAAGAATAACATCACTTTACACACACACACACACACACACACACACACACACATATATATGTAGCCTTACCTTTATAAAGTTATATCCATTACATTAATAGAGCATATATGTTCTATAATATCACAATATCAAAGCTTCATGCACTTAAAAGTAATTAAGATAATAACATGCATATAAACCCATAAAATTAATTATGCAATTAGGTTGGGGTGTTACAGGAGTGGTCTCAATCTGTTTGCTAATAATTTTGAAATTATCTTATACAACACATTACAAAGCGAAATCGGCTTGAATTGGTTAACCATGGCAGCCCTCTCATGCTTGGGGATTAGGGTGATAAAGGTATGATTTATTTCTCTCAACATACAATCACCTCGGAAGAGGCTTAAAACTGCATCCACAACATCACCACCTATTAAGTGCCAGTAGTGTTCGAAGAAAAGGGGGGACATTCCATCAAGCCCAGGTGCTTTATGAGAATCCATCGAAAATATTGTTGTTTTGATCTCTTCCATCGAAGGCATGACTAGCAACATTTCATTATCTTTTGGAGTGATGCACCTTGGAATTAAATTATTTAGATCATAAGGAATATTTGGGGTTGAAGAAGAGAACATGTTATTAAAGAAGGTTTGAAAGCATTGACCAATCTCCTTCCAACTTGATATCCATTCTCCATTTTCTTTCTTCATAAAATCAATGGAATTTCTTCTATGCCTTATCACTGTACTTAGATAGAAGAATCTTGTATTGAGGTTGGAGCTTGTAAGTGATTTGATTCTGGGTTTTCGATGCCATAATATTTCCTCCATTTTCAACAGTTCTTGGATTTCCATACACAAATTTGCTTCCTTTTCCAAGTTTTGTGGATTTGGGTCTAAGCTTTGAATTTGGTCTAAATTCTTCCATGCCTCCTTGATTTTGGATTGTGCATTGCCAAAGGAGGATCTATTCCATTGTTTTAGCTTTATTAGCTTGTTTGATCTTCTTGCATAATCTAAACATTGGGGAGCCAGGGAAGTTGAGCCTCCAAGCATTCTCCACCACAAGATTACTTGCCTCCTCCCTTGTCCATATTTCTTCAAATTTGAATGGTCTTGGTCTACTACCCCATTCTCCTCTAGTGAAAAGAACAATTGGGATATGGTCAAAGGAATTTGAAGGAAAGTGCTTCAGCAGTACTCTTGGGAAAATTTCAGTCCACCTAGTATTAACTAGAGCTCTGTCAAGTCTTTTATGTTGGCAAGGCCTAGGCGTTTGTTGGACCAGGTGTAAGGTGCCCCTACAAATTTTACATCAATTAATCCCGTAGAATCTACCAATCCTTTCAATCCCCCCGTGGAAGATGAAGATACTAGTTTCCTACCTTTCTTATCACTTGGCCCCAACAAGTTGTTAAAATCTCCCATGCACATCCATGCCCCGGCAAATGACTCACCAACCTTTTGAAGATCTTCCAAAAAGGCTTGTTTCCCTAACCTTGCACTTGGCCCATAGATCATTGACAATAGCCATGGTTCATTTATTGGGTCCAAGAATACAAAGGCCATTTATCACGTTATCGTTTGACATCACAATTTCCACATCTACACAATTTTTCCATCCCAAAATGATGCCTCCTTTTAGACCTCTTGGTTCAACACATTCTAACTTATAGAAACCCAATGAATAAAGGAGAGATTTGACTCTATTTGAACTAATTTTAACTTCAGACAAAAATAGCAAGTCAGGACTGACTTATTTACAATGGCTTTGAGAGATCTTTTCGACTCAGCTTGAGCTAGGCCACGGCAATTCCATGGAAGGAGAATCATAGTTTGCCGAAATTAATTCACGGACAAAGAAGACGGCAGAGAATCGACAAGATTTTTGAAACGGGTTTATGATTATATTGATACCCACAAGGGGCAGGGACAGCCCACTAACAGGGCAGATGATAGCTCACTAAGGAGCCAAGAAGACCCACGAAGGGTAGGGAATAGCTGACAACGGAGCTAGAGCTCACGAAGCTGCCCCGGAAGACTCGCGCACGACAGCAGACAAAGCTAATCGTGCGCTGAGGAAGAAAGCTGGTACAGTCAGTCTTGACCTTGCCATGGCCCCCAATGAGTAATGACATTGCTTGTTCCTCAATCCCCACCAGTTTATGTTTCGAACTTTGTAAATTTAGAGTATATTATTATTCCTATGAGTCTCTTCTATAGCAGCAGCTCAACAAATCCAGTTTGATTTGGCCACGATAAACAAAACGTAATTCATCCAAATAAATCCATTGTTAAACATGAAAATACAGATTAAGAAGAAAAAAAAAAACCAAAAAGCTTTCCATGAATATGAAAAATCTAACTCTAACCATCATCATATTGCATGTAAACATGTCCCTCTCATTGCAACACAAGCCTAATAAGCTGTCAATGGAATAAAAGAGCAACTTTATACATCAGCTGAGATTAATAAGAATCTCCGTCAGATGAGATGAGCACAAAAAGAGAAGCATCAGAAACGAATTCAAACATCCCATATCCATCCCCGTTGAAGCGAATTCACCATTTAACAATAAAATCATGTAACGGGTAAGCACATACAAGAGAAAAACAAGTAAAAATACATGTTATTCTCAAGAAGCTGCTGCTTGAGTTAGCGAGGCGTCCGGTGCTGATGAACCAAAGGATGGTAGGAGCCACCCCTTCTTCTGGGCATGCTCTAGATAAAAATTGAATTTCTCCCCAGCGTTTGGGATGTCAAGAGCTAGATCATCAAGCCCATCCTTGATCCGAGTGAAGCCTTTTGTCATCTGGTTGATAGTGATCAGCCCTTCAGTAAAACATTCCTGCAGCAGATCCAGAATCCTATCATTCTTCTTCTCCATAGCCATGACCAATGCCTTCTTCACCACCTCATGGTTAAAGAAAGGCATGCCAAGATCCCGAATACACTGGCAGGCTTCACCCACAACACCCCCACTTTCATATTCCTCCAGAAGCTTTAAAATCTTATCCTTTGCATCCTCCACAGCCCAGCCAGTCCCACCTCCCCAACACCTCAAGATCCTCTCACCAGCATGTCGTGCAGAAAGGAGTGCCCGGGCCATTCGCAAAGTCTCACTCCCACTGGAATCTGGGGGCAACTTGCAGCTCATCTCTTCTAAATTATGTGGAACCAAGACATCATCAATCACTGCCCTAGCCAGAAAAAGCGCGAGCTCATTAGAAGCATCCAGAATATCCAGTGCTGTATCTTCTGCAGATTCCAAAAGCAAGAGAAAACCATTTGCTATATCGTCACTTGAGAATATCTCACTATGAAGAGAGGACAGCAAAACAGACGCCATTTCTTTTTCTCTGTTCTTCCTATCCATAGCAAGGGTGATAAGCTTCTTCAAAAAAATTGGGTTGTACTCTGGCACTCCAAGATCCACAAGGCTCTGGATGAGTTCGGGAATGTCATCTGACAGGAAATATTCATGAATTATTGTCACACACTCTTCCTTAAACCGCCTCACCTTCGCATCATCTGGTACCACCCCGTCTTCACCTGAGGGCTTTGCAAATGAAGCATCAAGCCATCCTTCAGATACTGCCTTGGGGACAAGTGATTGGAACAAAGTTTTTGCTGATGGAATGTCAAGGGCAAGGTCATCAAGGCTATCTGCCAAACGAGAGAAACCCTTTACCATTTGACTAGAACTAATCAGGCCTTCCTCAGCTGCTTCTTTTAATAGCTTAAATATAAGGGGTTCTGCTGTACGAATCTCCATAGCAAGTACCAAAGCCCTCTTCACAACCTCATGATGGAAGAACGAAACCCCTAACTCCCTTATGCACCTACATGCCTCGATAGTATCTCCACTCTCCACATATTCCCTCAGCAGATCGGCAATCTTTTTCTTCACTTCCTCAACAGTGATATGAGTGCTACCACCCCACTTCCTCTCCACAAGTTCTGCATGGTGTGGAGCTGAGAGATAGCTCTTGTCAGCAATTTGGATAGCCTGAACTCCCTTGGAAGATTCTGGGAGCCCTTTCTTTGCCCGATTCAGAAAAGCTGGAGGAATAATGTCATCAACCACAGCACGCGCTAGGAACAAGGCAAGGATATCAACTGCATCAAGGATGTCCACAGCAAGGTCATCAGCAGATTCAAGAAGCATAAAAAATCCATCCTGTATCTGGTCAGGACTGATGACATCAGCATACAAAGCTGAAAGCAGAACCGAAGCCATTTCCTTCTCTTTATCATGCCTGTCCATGGCCATTGAAACAAGCCGCTTAATAAAGTAAGGAAGATATCCACTTGACCCTTGTTCTCTGAGGTCAGAAGCTGCCAATTCTACATCTCCATTGCTAAAATATTCCTCTATGATAGAGGCAACAGCTTTCTTGTAATCATCTAAGGGGTCTGAAACAGATGTTCCAACAAGTTGATAGGGTTCCTGTTGAAAGCAAGGATAAAAGAATCACATTCAATAAGGATAGGAGGATGACAACAACAACATTAATGTTACAAAAAGTTATACCCAGTGAACAAGACACTTTTGTGTAGTCAAGGAGAGGAAAGACAGTCCACCAGCCCCGCCACCCCAAAAAAAAATGGAGGCGCTGATCTCCAGATTAACATTAACTACAAGTATTGATATATCTCATTACAGTACAAAGTCAAACTGCAGCTAGCACAAGTGCTATTTCCTAAATCCTGATAAAATATAACTAATTAATACACAGAAATTAAGAACTGCTATTACCTCGCCACTGTCATAATTTGGATCATTCCGATCAAGATGAGATTCACCATCAGTGTCTAGGAGTTTTCCCCACGTACCCTTACCACCAGCACCATCTGCACATATCAGTTAAAGAGAAGAGCAGCCAATTATTATACAAGAAAAGGTGCTTTGAAAAACCACTAATATCATCATATACTTGCACTGAAATAACTAAAGTATGACAAGGAAACATAAGGTAAATGACTCAGCTACCTTGACTAACATCCATCTAAAACTGGCCGAAAGAGAAGAAAGATGACAATCGACAATCATAGGGTTATGGAAAATTGACAATCACCCCCAAGAATAATGTAAAATATGACTACCATCGGTTTTTTCTTTTTGATAATGAAGTCAAAACTCATCATAGGGTTATGGAAAATCTAATAGCAAATTTTTAAAATTTTAATAAAACTAACATCTGCATGCCTCATTTTTGCCACTTCATAAAAGAATATTTCTAGTCTGAAATCAGAAACACAGTGGCACATTATAGATTTTTAATATTCATTTGTTTCTTCCAGGTTGCAGCATTCTTATTTATTCAGAATAGATCATGAGAACATAGAACTCTAACAATTGAAACAATCTAAGCTTTGACCTCTACGTGGGATTAATTAGTTTTAAAAAAGATTGTTGAAGCCACCCTTAACTAGCCGTTAGATTGCTGTGGCAAATGAAGAAGAACATTATAAATCTGTAGTCACTATTGATGGAGGCCACAGAATATATAGAAATTTTCCAAACAATGCCTATCAACTGCATTCTAGACAGTGTTATTAAATCTATCAGGTAATAATTTACCAAGACTACACCAATATCCATGAAAATCAATAATCTTCAGCAGTTACAAAGACAACATTAGTGCAAAAGGAGAGAAAAAAGAGAGTGGGGAAGGGGGGTAAATAAAGACCAATCAAAAGGGAAACAAAAATAAGAACAAATCTATACTCTTGCGGTTGTGTATGATAGATTCTTAAAAGAAGATAAGAAAATTAATTTCAAAGGTCAATCTGAATCTGAAAGTATTAAAAAGATAAAGAATTGATGCATGAAGCATATTAGAACCATTGCATATTTTCACATGCTTTCACTATGCAGGAACTATAAATCTTAATAAAAAGATCATCTTCATTGAAGAAAACAAATGAGCAGGTAAAAGCATTAATTTCCAATCAAATGAAAAACACATTATTTAACATCTAAAAATTCAACATGAAATAGTTCCAACCTCAACTGTTCCTACTTTTTGATCAACCCCCAATCCCCCTCTCCCCCCACCCAAAAAAAAGCAGCAGCCCACAGAACACACACACGCAACAGAAAATATTCATTTTAGCCACTTTTACTTCCAATAGTGAAAGCAGCTTAACATATACATAGCAGACAGCCACTACCAATAATCCAAGAATATAAGACCAACTTCCATGTTAAACACCCCATATACCATTTGTTTTTCTTTTTTACTTTCCCCCATATCCATGATGAACAACACCCATGCATAATTCTTCCAGGGATCAACCTAACTAAACAATTCAATTGTAGAAAATTCAGGAGCCTCATTACTACAGAAACTACCAAAAAAAAAAAAAAACTAGACATCTGTTCATAAAATTGACTTGGGTATTTCCAGCTCAAGTGAAAAATTGTATTTAAGCTCCTGACTATTCCATAATTAACTTGTTCAATAAGCCACAAATTAAAGTGCAGTAATCATACACAAAAGACCAAAACATTATAACCCAGTAAAGCACATAAAGAACCAAAAAAAATCGTTTCTATTCCCTTAAATCACTCCATCAAGTTAGGAGAAACCAACAAATGAACCTAAAGCACATAGAAAAAGCTATTCATGAAGTGATTGAAACACTGAAACTCTTAATCATCCTAGCACACAGCATGTCAATATCGCATTAATACAATACAAAATATAACCTAATTCATCAAATTCATGGCGAACACTCACCCTTCTTCACCCGCACACACTTCCCCGAATGTGACCGGCGCACGTGCTTCACGGCAATCCCAGCACTGGCTGCCTTGCCGCCACCGCCACCGGCAGGAGGAGCTTTTATGCTGTATTCCGAAAGCAAATACGTTGGCGATTTCGGCGAAGAAGACAAACCCCAACTCTCCACATTTTGACTCGCTATCTTCAACTTTTGCCTCTGTTCTTCCGTCAGAAACCCCTCACTCGACGCCATTCACACTAACCAAATCCTAAACACAATCTGATCAACAACAACAACAACAACAACAACAAAAAAAAAAAAAAAAAAAAAAAAAAAAAATCCAATATTTTTTGCACTTATTCTATAAATTCTAATCAATAAAAAAAAAAAAAAAAAAAATAGTATCAGTGTTTTCTAAGAAGTTAGAAACGAAAAAAGAAATCTAAGATTTCAATAGTTGATTCCGTATTTTCCTAGAAACCAAACCAAACAGGAAGAGAGTGAACCTGTAGTGAATCTGGCGGCGAATCCGGTAGTTGAGTGCTTGGCCCGGATCTCGAGCCAAGCGAACCGGATCTTCGAAACCACGCTCCAGAAAGAAACCCTAGATCAGGAACTAGGTCCGGCCGGTCCGACCCGGAGCGGATCCGAATATTTTGTTTGTTTGTGTCTATTGAGTCTGAATCGGTTAAGAGAGAAAACAGAAAATGAAAGAGAGAGAGAAAGAGAAAGAGAGAGAGTGAGAAACGGATGAGAATGAAAAAAGAGGGATAGAGGAAAGAAGAGTATTTATAGGGAGGCTATGGTTTGAGAGTGACACGTCATCGTTGGATTAGGGTGTCCACGTGGCACGTGGCATAAAAGGAGCTGCTAGCCAGTCACAGTGGTGGTGGTGGTCGACACCCCAGGCCCAATTGGGGGGGTTGTGGAGGTGGATTTACCAAACTAGCCTTGTATTGTTTTGTTGTCCAAGTCTCCAAGATTTGATATTTTTATTTTTATTTTTTTAGGGTGAGATTTGAAATGAAATTAGAAACATTAGTTACTAGAAGAAGACTATAAATTTAGTAGATGATTCTTGATGCTTGCACATCAAGACATTTGTTTTTAGCGTCTGATTAACGGGTGTCCTCAATGTATTTGTTTTTTTTTTTTTGAGAAACAACTCAATGTATTTGTTAATGAACTATTTTAAGAAAGTTTTAATTTTTAATACCACTTTTATGAGAATATAAAAAGTTGTTGGAAAATTTAGCTACTTTTTTTTTTCTTCCAATTAACTGTTTTTAAAAATATTTCCTAAATTAATTTTTCTCTTTGTTTTAAGTCATTCGTTTGTTTGGGGTTTAGAGAATTGCATTTAATGGATCTTATGTATTCTTATCCTTCAATTAATATATAGAAATGTTAATTCTTAAATGAAATTTATTGCAATTATTATTATTTAAGGATTTTTCCTTGTGTTTACTATTTTGTGACATAGACAAGAGACATAAAAGTTTATGTGTTATTTTCATGTCTGGTCCAATACAATGAAACACTAGATCGAAACTTTACTCATAATTAAATATTTACGATTTTATTCATAGCAAAATATAGAATTTTCTTTTTAGTATGAGCAAATCTCAGTGTCTATGACACATACATAATATGTGATAAGTCATCAAACGTAACATGTGAAAAGTCATGTATCATTTCAGTGACACGAACATAACATGTGAACAGTTATCAGACAAAACATGTGAAAAGTTATGTGTCATTTTTGTATCCGGTTCAATGCTCTTGAGTATGGAAACAAAGCTTCACCCATAATCAAATAATTGTGATTTTATTCATAGCAAATTATAAATTTTCTTTTTAATATGGGAGTTCACTTCCTATTGAGGCAATTTTCTTGCAAAATCCAATTGTTTTCAACACTATTATAATTAAAAATATATGTTTTTTTTTTCATTGGATTAGATTACCGATTACCATGGTCTCCTAACAACATAACGTGAAAATGTTTGCTACTGTTTCTTAACCTTTTACGTAATGGCAATATATATTGATTTGTTTTTAAAAGTATATAATGCCAATAGTTTTGCAAAGTGAGAAAATGATATTTAATCCACTAGTTTTCTTGAAAAGAGAAAGGTTGAATGTAAACATGTAATGACCTTTTCTTTCTTTGGATAAACATATTTAATGTGAACACCTAAGTGACATTTACTATATTTATGTTCATTTACCAAAAAAATACTATATTTATGTCCAAAAGTTTAGAGTAGACAAAAATGTGAAGTAGCTTGCAGGGCAAGTAAAAATTTGATAAGACAGCTTTAAAAAAACTGGAATTACTATTTTGTTTATTTTGGAGTATCATAAATTATAGGTTATTGTTGTATTAATTTTAGCAATCAAGGAAAATGCCAAAATTTCATAATTTTCATTATTACCTGCCCTTTGATGACATTTATTACTACAAAATCCCATCAATCCTGAACGCGTTTACCATCATTAAATGAATTATTGAGGAACGCATTGCCCAATTTGTCATAACAGTCACACACCACCATTAGATATTATTGGCATTGCATTGAGATATTGTTTGCCACATCTTTGCCAATAAATGTTTTTTTAAAACTCTATAACCCTTTTTTTTTCTTTTAACAATGAGATTAGAGTCGCAACAAAAATTCATAGTTCACAAACAACAAGTTAAACGAGAAAAAAAAAAAAAAAAAAAAAAAAAACCAACATGAAAATGTGGATGAAAAGCTTCTAGTGAATGTGGTGTTTATTAAATAATTGAAGTGAGCCTAGTCCAAATTATAGCGGTTTTTAATTTTAAATAATATTAGAGATACAAATTATTTTATAAAAAAATTTATAAATTATTAATGTGATGAATGATTATTGATAAATAAAAAAATTATATTAATAATAGGTTTAGATAAAAACTAATAAAAAATTGATCATATCAATTGTGGGGACATTAGAAGGCTTTTGTCCGCTTTGGGGAGCCAGTCCCTCACGGTTTTGTCCTCGTCCCCGAGTGTGGTTGGGGGATTTTTGCCCTTGAGGTGATTGACACCTAGTCTCACCTTTGTCTCACATCGGTTAGAGAACCCTCCCACTCAAGGTTTATAAGCTTCTAGAGCAACCAAGAGTGTACCACTACTACACGTGAGGGACTGGCTTCCCAAAGCGGACAAAAGCATTCTAATGTCCCCACATCAATATTTTATAAAAATATTATAAAATAATTTGTAACCGTAATATTACTTATTTAGTTTTTTCCTATTTATAAGAAAAGCCAAAAGTTATTTCCAATTGGTTTTTTCTCTAAGAAGGTGGAGGGCTTTGTCGGTTTGTCTTTAGAGGCTGGCAGTGAGTGTGTGAGGACTGAGGATGCTCAGACTCAGTGCACGCATGACACATCAAGAGGCAAGTACAAGTAGACAGCCTTCTAATTAATATATATAATTATATATATATTACAGGTAGATAGTCAGTCGACATATATTTGATTTATTTTATTTTAAAAAAATTACAAACTATCTGTCTTTTTTTCATTAACAGGGATTAGATTAGACTAATATAAACCGTATAAAACAAACTTACTACAAGAATGGGCTATAGAAAGCCCATAGAATCACAAAATATAAAAAAGTCCAAAAGAAAAGTAACTGGGTGAGTTTTAGTTAGTATAATTAATAAAGTTTACTGTGTAAAAGATCTAAGATACCCACTTACATAAAAAATAAATTGAGGTCTAGGCCCGATGATAAATAACGATTATCATAAAACTGATGTTATAGATTGAACGCTTATATTATAACGTTTAGCCAATAATATCGTAACTTTTTTTTTCTAGAAACTATAATATTATAACTTAATTAATTGGTATCTCTCTAAGTATCCGTAATATTTATGGTTCAAATTTCAAATTATCCTTTTCTACTGTAGCTTGTAAGTTTTATCATATTCATCTATTTTTTTCTCCAACTATTTTGCAATGGATTATTATTTTCTATTAGAAACTCATAGTTCTCAAAGAAGTTGCGAAATTTAAATAATAATAATTTTTATTATTTGAAAAAGACGTTTCAAACCAACAATCAAAAAAAATTACGGCCTCCTATAGTTAGTATTTAAAACTACAAAAGTATTTGCTATTACATCATAACTAAGCAATTAAATCTTATACCTCATATGCATCTTTAAAAATTGATGGTGTCATAAACTTGATAGATAGTTTATGAAACTAATCGCTTTCACCATTGTTGAGAGAGAACTAATAGCTGGGACTAAGGCCAATAAGCATTATGTCTTGAGTTCGAAACCTTTCCCCACTAGTGAAGTGGTAATGCTTCTTATACTTCATAAAAATGAGGTATTGCCCCAAGGCGGTTAAGGGGTGACTATCCCCTCATAACCATTATTTTTTCTACCCAAAAAAAAAAAAAAAAAAAAAACCTATCCACTTTTGTTGACAAAAACAATAAATAAAAAAATTTCTTTCAAACTAGATTTAAGAAAATCCTCAGACCAATTACATGACAATTCATATCATCATTCATATATATTTGACTCACATAAGTTATAAAATCATTTTAAAAAATCACATGATTATTAAATGGATGAGTAATAGAATATAGACCATGTCTTCACATAATGGTGGAAAGAGCTTTTCTCTAAACTTGTTTTAGGAAAATTCTGTCCAAAATAATACTTATAACTTATAAGCGTCCAAGCACATTTGGAATTAGAATGATGTATGATTGACAGAAAATAATGATGAGATTAGGTGCAAATAATACTAAACGATGATTAAAATAAAAAATAGGGAGCAACTGAGTACCCCAGCAGAATCTTGAGAATGAGAGGGACAAACCATAACTATGAATACTATTAGTAAGCACAATATATAAAAAAGAAATAAAGAAAAAGACAGCTTCAAAAAGCATTTACCATTACATCTATACTACACATTTAGACAAAATCTCATAGCTCATATGCATATTTAAAAATTGAAGGTATCATAAACTTGATGAATAGTTTATGAAACTATCCACTTTCTTTGACAAAAATAATAAACCAATTTTATTTCAAACTAGATTTGAGAAAATCTTTAGACTAATTATGTGACAATTCATGTCGTCATCCATATGTATTTTATTCAAATAAAATATTTAATCCTTTTTAAAAAATTACATGATTATTGAATTAGTAAGTAATAGACAATGTGAATGCTTATTTGAGTCTTGACATAATGGTGGAAAGAACTTCTCTCTAAACTTATTGTCAGGAAAATTCTGTCCAAAATAATACTTATAAGTGCTCAAGCACGTTTGAAACTAGAATGATGTATGATTGAAAGAAAATAATACTGAACAATGATAAAAAAAAAAAATATGGAGCAACTGAGTACCCCAGCAGATTCTTGAGATTGAGAGGGACAAACCATAATGATGATTATTATTAGTAAGCACATATATATAAAAAAGAAATAAAGAAAAAGACAACTTCAAAACTATTTATGAGTCAGTTTGGTGCCATGACCAATTAAGTTTGAAGATCAAGGAATCTTAATCCTTGCAGAGTCTTGAGAGGAAAAAACAAAATCAATACAAGTGATGCTTAAATCAAATTTCAATTAAGTACATATAAGAAAGTAAGACAAATAAAAAATAAAACAAAAGAAAGAAGTAGACAAATCACTTGTGAGTGGAATCACTGGTGCATGTCATAACCAATATCAGGTATGAAAAGAAGGATAATACACGATGCCTAAACAAACCTCAACCCACAAAATCTGACACAGCTTAAAATATGATTTTGCACTCACATTATATGACAGTTGACACCACAAGACAAAAGTGTGCATGTGTGAGTATTAATCAATTTCTTTGTACTGTTGGAAGAGACCAGCCATAAGGCCCATAACATGAATGCCACAGGTTTGGACGAGTTTTTCTATTGTTTGTTTGTGAGTGGTGAGCTTTCCAAATTTTGAAAATTTCTTCATATACAATTTAGTAATTTTTATTTTAGGTGATTTACATTATTGGGCATGGGATACCATGTTAGTTGTACTGTATTCCGAGAGTACCTAATGCTTTTCCTATGATTCGTACTCTATGTCTAATCCATAATTCCAATTCTATATGCAATTATTGAAATTTGAAACACAGACATACTGCAGAAAAGTTGTAACAACCTTCTGATAGTAGAGTTTAAAGTAGCTAGGGGGCTATAGATATATAGTGTTAAAAGCAAGCAAAGTATAGTCTGCCACTGATTTACCAAAACAAGAGAATGGAGTGAGGCTTGTTGTCACTTGTCATGTTAAGCAATTGGTCATCACTCATCCCTGCACCCAGTTTGTCCAGTCAAAATCTTAAGTCTAAACACCCCCCCCCCCCCCCCCCCCAAAACACCTTCCAAATATTTTTAATTCCAGAAAAATGCCTTGTACAAGCATCACCAAACCTTCAGTATATTCCTAGTTCTTCAGTGTATCCCTCCACAAAGAAGAAAGTTATTCTGGGCTTTGCATTTAAAAAAAAAAAATGCAGTTTCTCAGCTATATGCTTCTTGGTATATGAGCAATGTGCTAAAACAGAACCAGTTAAACTCAACCAAGTCAGCTTAACAAAGTCCACATCATCTTGTTTGCCCCTAAATCTTCTTACCCAGACAGCTCAAATACTTTCTCTTAAGGTATGCCACCCTTGGTCCCATATACTTCCTCTTAAGGCTTACAACTACTACAACCAAGCCTTGATCCCAAAATTCTGAGATTGGCTAAGGATTTGCAACATCCCACATGATTTTTTATTTATTTTTTGATAAGTAAGAATGATATATATACGAAAGGCTACTCTATGCAAGAAAAGCATAAAGCAAACCAGAGAACATCCCACATGAATTCTTTACTGTCATAATATTTTATCCGAAGTTATACCCTTTGTTTTTTCCTTAATTGACATGTCCTTTTTTACTACTTCTACATGGTTGGATTACACTAATGAAAAATAAAACAAATGGGAAAAGTTGCACTTGAATATTTTATATACTTTACTTGTTCGTATAATATGACAACATGATTTTACACAAGGGATTCACTCAACAAGGAAAAAGAATAGCTTTCAATATAAATAAGGCATGGACCAAGAAAATTACCCAGTTCATCACTTGGCATGGCATGCATCCACTGCAAACAATGTCTCTGTATGAGTACTGTTCTGTGAAGGCTTCCATTATAAGAATGACAGCAGGACTATGCTTTTCCCAACAGTAGCAATCTCTTGTATGAAAGAAATATCTCGTTTAACAACAACCAAGTTTTAGTCTCAAAATTTTTGGGGTCAGCAATGGATCCTCAACAGACTTATTGGAGTCAGCCATCAGTATTTTTTTCCCCGCTATTCTATTCTATTTGAAGCAAACCCTCAGGAGAAGCCATTAACTGACACAGTGAAGATAGCTCAACCATACAGAGAGCCTGTGTGTGAAAATGATTTTACGGGGATCACAGGACTCCACCAATAGCATCATCATTGTCCACCATGAGCAAAACTATGAGTTCTAACACTTTTTTTCTTGTTCTTCCAGAACTCATCTTTCTTTCCCTTCTTCTTAGCTTTCAACAAACCCTTTTGGCTATTAATTATACCAAGTATGGCACTCTTGTCCTTCCTGTTCTTAACTGCAGCTTTTACATCCAAAATTGCCCTAAGCTTCTGATAAGACTTGGCATCTGGCACTTGTCCACTTTTTACCATCTTTTTGTGGTAGAAGAATGCCCTCTTGAAATCACGGACACGAACAAAGGCATAGATCATTGTTGAATAAGTGACAGAATCAGGTTTTAGATTCAGAGCTGCCATCTCATTTAACAGTTGCGGCAACTTTGAGTGCTGCCCTCCTCGTGCATATGCATTCATCAACATATTAAATGTCATGACAGTTGGATGTAAGCCTATCTTCCCAAATTCAGAGATCACATCCCTTGCTTCAATGTAGTGACCTTGCTTAGCAAATCCATCAAGAAGAATGTTGAATGTTACCCGAGTCCCTTCAACTTTCTCACTGATCATCAATTTCCATATCTTCATCAATGTCTGTGTGTCACCAGCACGCCTAAATGCATCTAGTAAAGTAGTATATGTTTCTATTGAAGGTTTTATTCCTTCCCTTTGCATGTTCTCAAATGCAGAATAAGCTTTCTCATGCCAGCCACTAACCGAATAAGCATGGATAAGAGCTGTATAAGAATGCGAAGTAGGTTTTATGCCAACTTTCTTCATCCTCAAAAATGCATCTGCTGCCATGTCACTCATCTTCTTCTGCCTCCCATACGCACTAATGAGACATGTATATGATTTGACATTTGGCTTCAAGCCCATATCTTGCATTTCTAGCAGCAGCTTCTCAACAATGTCAGCCTGCATTCTTCTGCTGTATGCATCCATTAGAGTGTTATAGGTAGCAGATGTGGGTTTTAGCCCATTCATTTTCATCTCAGAAAAAAGACCTTCGGCTTCTTCAATTTGGTTGGATTTACCAAAAGCATCCATTAAAGTGTTATACACTACGGTATTTGAGGAGATTCCCTTTTTCAGCATTTCAGTCTGGATGATAAGGGCTTCATTCTTCAGCCCCTCATCACAGAATGATTTGATTAGAGTACCCAAAACCTCTACACTCCATTTGACTCCTTTCCTATTCATTCTCTCAAAGAATTCCCATGCATCTTTTGCACTGCGACCAGTTTTTCTCATGATTGTAATCATAATAGAACATGTCACATGATCTGGAAGCACATTATTTGTTTCCATTGCCTCATACACCTGCCAAGCATCATTGTACCTGAAATAAGTCAGCACACATCAATAATGAGCTCTTGTATATCAACATAATATGAAACACTTTCCTCTATAGTAGCAGAAGAAGCTTTTAAATATATATTGAGAGGGAGAGAGAGAGAGTAAGAGAGAACTACATAATAATTTAAAAAAAAATTGATATCTAAATTATAATTTGGGCACTGAGAATCCCAATAGGACCACTGAAGTGGTACCCTATCTGATATGAAAATGAATGCCTTAATGTATGCCACAAAAACATTGTGGACGTCTTTGTAGCTCATCATAAGCAGATGACTTCTGGGTATTGACTCATCAATTGTAGTCCTTCACAGTCTTCTTAAATAATAAGAGAACCCCCCCACCCCCACAAAATGAGAGAGTTACGAAATAACTAAGAGGGAAAATCACTGAAATGCTATTTGCCATCAAGGACACCTAAACCAGTAGATGAAATGCATCAAAGGTTTAAGACATAAAGAACATAGAGTTGCATTATTTAGAAATTCAACAACATAAGCTTAATAAGGAAAATGATCCAGATCACTTGGAAAAATAAAACAAGAAAAAAAAAATCAATGTGTTTTTTGCCCATCATTGTAAGAATTGTATCAGATTTACAATTTTCCCATTTCCAAACTTCTTTTCTCAAGTATGAAATTCCCTCAACACATTGATGAAAGATGTAATCAAGTGCAGAAGTTGGTCAAGCTGATAAAATAGACAGTCTATTTTGAAAAAAATCATCAATAAGCTGCATTTAAAAGAATTGGTCTACGACAAAAATGGGCTGCTACATTCATCCTATGCTTTATAATTTCATCATTTTAAATTAGTAACATTAATTTTATCAACAACAAAAAAAAGGCACCTACATTCACGCACTATAGACAACTGCTTTTTTTTCAAAAGCAAATATTTTTTTATACATCAATAATTGGGGGTGGGGGATTTGAATCTCATATGTCTCTGTTGAAAATACCAGGAGATACCAAGTGAGCTATAACGCTCTTGGCACTGAAGCAACAATTTGCAAAGGGTATAAATTCACATTGAATTCTTCCACGGGATAACAGCCTTGATATTGCTTCACAGCAACTTTATTTGTCCCCAATTAGCATGACTCTGCTACAAAACCCTTCCTGATTGACATGTGCACAAGTGATACTAATGAGGCAAACTATAATGTCTGAAAAGATGTGCTTTACTCTTGTTTGACATATAACTTAGAGCACAATAATTGAGGATGCTACTATCTCTAGACTTGGCCTAAGTTAAAGCTTATTTTTTAGCTTTTGAAAATAGGTTGTTTGGTGGGTTCTAGTTAGCTC
Organism: Quercus robur; assembly: GCF_932294415.1. Classification (NCBI taxonomy): domain Eukaryota; kingdom Viridiplantae; phylum Streptophyta; class Magnoliopsida; order Fagales; family Fagaceae; genus Quercus; species Quercus robur. The sequence goes on along the minus strand of NC_065543.1, from coordinate 50,103,569 downwards.
AACTAGAGACCAGGGTACTGATGAGCTATAGTGCAACTGGAAGTTCCTCTTCCAGTAATAATGGGATGGAGGCTGAGGTTGTGGGTGCCTATGTAAGAAACTAATTAAAAAAAAAAAGTTTTTCGAAGAAGTTGTACCAGAGAAAGTGATGTTTTAGAAAGCTGTGATTTGAAACAAACGGGTTCTAGACAACATAACAAAAACATCAGCCAAAATCAATAACCACCAACTTATAAGTCTAAATTACTAGACAACATAACAAAGAGTAATGCTATAGTATAATTACTACAAATTTTATTACATAGGCTTTACAAACCAATGTGTAACTTTTGAAAAACAAAACAACAAAGTAATTAAGAAATAAATTTTCTACGTGTTGATGCAGGACCAATCACATTCATTTGCACATCCTTTTATCACCATTTTGCAGTAAAATTTGTAGTACTTTTAGCATATTCTTATAACAAATACATAAAACCAAAATCAATAATTAAAGAATCCCATACCTTCCACAACACAGAAGCCCCGAAATGGCAGCGTTATAAACATGAACATCCCTGAATTCTTTCTTGGGCGGCAAGTTTCTAAACAAGACCATTAACTTCTCACCCATTCTAGCTCTTCCCAACACTGGAAACAAAACTGAACACGCTCGAGGAGTCAGAAGCAAAGGTTCTTGCAACCCCATCCATTCAAAGAAATACAAGCAACTCATTACAAGACCCTCCTCACTCATCAAACCCAACACCTCCACACACTGTTTCTCACTAACCCTTTTCTCAAAACCACCCAATGCCTCTCCTAGCGTCATATTTCCAGGCAACTCCCTCGCAGTTCTCACAATCTCACCCACAATTCCCTCCGGCAACGGCCTCGAGTTTGACTTCTCGACATGACCCACTTGTTTTTTCTCCTCAAAGATTACGTTTTCGACATCGGTTTCGGGTTCTGTTTCGGATTCCATATCGGAAGCTAGATGCCACGTGGGGCGGCGATTCTTTTGGAAGGAGAGTTTGGATTCGCGTTGTGGGTCTTGGGTTGAAGACGAAGTGCGAGACTTGAAGAATCTTATCATTGAGTCTTCTTCATCTTCTTCTTCTTCTTCATCTTCATCTTCATCTTCTTCTACTTCTTCTTCTTCTTCTTCTTCTTCTTCTTTATCAAGTTGTTGTTGGGGTTCTGGGAGTTCTTCTTGTTGGAGAAAAGGGAGGAAAATGTGGGTTGAGGAGTCGGAGGAGTTTGTGGAGGTGGGTGGAGTTGAGAAAAGAGAGAAGAGGTTTGGGGTTTTGGATTTGGACTTGGAGAAGAGTGAAAGTGAAAGGTAAGGAGTTGGATTTGGAATTGGATAGTGAGTGTGAATGAAGGAAAATGGAGAAGAAGAGAGGTGGTGGTGGTGGTGTGTGAGAGCCATGGTGGTTTTTTTGGATAGCTTGCTACTCAGCTTAGTAGTAGTCAGTAACAATTACTAAGCTTAAGCTTAAGAGGAGAAGAGATATGGTTCTTTTTCTTTCGGGAGGTTTATGCTATGTCACCGTGCGACAGCGTTAACGGTGAACTTTGAGGAGAGAGACACCAAGAAATTATACAAACGACAAGTCGTTAGTGGCAGTGGACAAAATTACAAATTGTTCAATGTGTAGCTCTGTTTGGTGAGCAAGTTCTAACACACATTTTCATATTTTAAACAACTTTACACATATTTCAACACACTTTTTCACCCACATGTATATCAAAAATACTCAAACAACATTATTCAAATTCTTCTACCAAACGGGCCCTAGTCTCTGGGGATTGTCAATTTAAATTTGCTCTACGGATATTTGCTTTGCCCATTATTATGATTTGAGAAGGTTTTATAATGTTAGAATTTTTTTTTTTTAAAGAAATTTTTAATTAGTTTTAATTTAATATATTCAAAATAAAATTTTAATGAATTATATATATAATAAAATTGAGTGTGGCAGGATGGATACCCGCAAATATCTGCTAGAACAGGGTGGGAAAAAAAACCTGGAAGTGGAAGTGGGGCAGGGACGAGGAACATGAAACCCGCCCCATACCAAGCAGGTTGTTGCCATTCCTATTGTGTCTACTCTATTTATTTATTTTTGGTGGGGAGGGGGAATTTAGATTCTAAGATTTAAAGTTAATAATTAATATGGTGAAACAAATTAAATTTTCTAGTTTCAAAAGTAATTAATTAAATTATGAAGTTCAAAAAATAACAAATTAGACGTTCAAAGAGTAATAAATTAAACATAGAGATTTCAAAAGGTAACAAATTAGACCTCCGCTCATTTAAGTGGATTGTGTATGAGGTTTAATATAAGTTCATATTTAATTTGTTACTTTTAACACTATAGGGTTTAATTTATAACTAAAAATTATAGGATTTAGTTGCTTATACTCTAAGGATGGCAAAAATTCCACCGCACACTTGATTTTCCCTTCCCCACATGAATTTCCCCCAGTTTGAAGAGGTCACAAGAGAGAGACAGATTTTGCCCGCCTTGTCCCGCCTTGAATGTTATATATATTAATAATCTTATACATATTCTATTACCATCCTTAAAGCACTTGATTTCTCTCTTTTTTTAGTGCACTTGCTACCTCCCTTCCATTTTTCTTTCATTTCTATCTCATTAATGTGGAAACAATCTCATTAGGGATACTAAAAGATACCTCCAAACCAAACCTGTTTCACTCTCGCCCTGTAAAGGGCACGGAAGACCCCTTATCCGACTTTGCCCCATTGCTATCCCTATTACAACCTCTAAACTATACTGTTAATAATAAATAGAGATAACAATTTAGATCATCTTCAAGAAAAGTAAGGTCGTCTTGGTAATGTCTTTGGACTTTTTTTTGGCTTTTCCTTTGTAGGTTGCTAAAGAACCTTACAGAAGGATTAATCGTGCTATTATAAATTTAAAAAAAAAAAATCCAGTCAAATATGAATTCAGGAATCATCCTCAGCCGAAGTAACAAGATTTGATTTCTTCAGATCCATAATATTTGAACTTTTTACACTTCATTGAGAAAGAGAGAATTTTCATACTGTTGTTACACTCTATCCACCATTTTGTAAAGGTTGAAAAGAACTGCTAGGATTTCTTAGAACGTGCAAACTTTTTAAGCAATTTAGATTCATATGCAACTAGCACAGAGCAGTGTTAAGTAGTAACATGGGTTTCAGCAGTAGCAAACAGCTATAGCAACCAACACTCCTAAAGTAAGTTATATATAAAACAAGGGTGGCCCAGTTCCACAATTGAACAAGAAGCTGATTCAACCAGAAAATAATGGCAATGAGAAAGAAATTGACCGTACTTCATCGTATGCAAATCACAAAATTAACTATGACTTTCAAAAGAAGACAAAACTCACAATTGGCAACTATTTACCACTCCCAGTTCACCCTAAGTTCCAACAATTTTTTTAATTCATTTTTGGGTAGTCAACATTGGTTGCATGTACATAACTTACTGAAAGGCTGCCTCTTCTGCAAGGAAATTAGAGGGTAAAGAGTTGGTGGTAACTCCACCTCGATTGTCCAAATCACACCATGTTTGGTCGTTGTGGCAACAGAAGATTATAAAACTTATCATGTAAGAAGAAGCTCTTTCCCTTGCTATCAACAGCCTTTTTCCACCCACACCATCCACCATTTACAATTTTCTTGAGATCATCATTGCCAGTGTAGTGAGGATCAAGTATGAGAAATGCACAATCTCCGCTTGCTTCGTTATAGTCAACTCCCAATAGGGTATATGCAAGAACACCACCACCTGCATTCATTTATATACTTAGAAAGAGCCAAATGTTTCTAACTATTTACCAGACCAACTCGTGATATCTAGGCACCTTGTAGCCATAGGAGGGCCAAACATAATCCTAAATAGGAAATTAATTTTCAGCAACTCTGTTGACGCTATAAGGTGCAATAGTACATCACTTTATCTTTACTTGAGAGAAGCCACAAATACATGGCAGATGAGTAAAAGAAAACAGTTTATTTCAACCAACTAACCAATCATAATAGGTGTTCCCTGATTCTCAAAGTGCAATGCCAGCTCTCGACACTTCTCAGGAACCTCAGCTCCAGATCTTAAGTTCATGACTTTGCAACTGACCTGTTCAAGACAGCAACATATCCCGTCAAACTTGAAAACTAGGAAGCACACTTCATTTAAGGGTGCCCATGTCGTACCCGTTCCCATGCTTCCTAGGTAAGGATTAGTAAGGGCTAATTTTTTGAAAATTGTTGTGTTACTGTGTCATACCCATACCGATTTGTGCATAAGACACAATTTATTAGATATATGCATAAGATACAATTTATTAGATATACTTTCTAGTACACTGCTTTGATCATCTATGGAAAGGTCAAATTTACTTTGTGTGTTATTCAGGCAGAGGACTATTCATAGTACCAGTATTATTCAATCTGACAATTCATCTCATTCTCATGTCCATGTGCAGACTGGAAAAGCAAAAAATAATCAAGTGACACTTAAGAAATTGCAAAAGTTAACTTACACCCAGAAGTTTGTCCAAGACAAAGCTCAATTCAATGGCACCAATCCATTCACGTGAACCGATAAAAGAAGGATCCTTATCGTCAATCTCTACAAGTGACTGCTGTATTTCCCTGATAAATTCAACTGATTTGTTAGATTTAATTTTACAAAATTGATATGATCGCAAGGACCCTCTTTACTCAGTTATGACTTCCTCTTAATTAATAAAGTACAGAATTACAGATAAAAAATAACACAACTTCAAGTAATGAAATTGATCAAAATCAAACTTCAAAAGCAGTGAGTTCTTAAGAGCTCAAAAGCCTGATGAGCACACTACCTAAACAGGTTTAGAAAGAAAAATCTGAAGCTCCACATTCTAAGCATTGACTTTTCCGTACCTATGTGAAGGAACATCTATGGATGTGTAGTGCTGGAGTCTAAACCATGAGATGATAGTCTGAAGAGAACGGTAAGCACAACCCCATCCCTGGCAAGTGAAATATAATTGCAGAATTTCAAATACTAAAACTAAACATGACAATGATAAGATATGCCATCCAATATTAAACAAAATGTTTAATTATATGATAAGAAATTAGAAGAGTAGCTTGGCCACTGCTCAAACCAAGCATGAGCAGAGCAAAGTGACACCTATGATCTTGTAAATAAGCACCTCCCTTTCAGCAAGAAAATTAACTTATATTTTACCTAAGATGAATAAGACAGAAAACCTAAAAATCTCAAAGGAAGAAATATCTATAACGTGGCAAAGGAATGTGCATGGTTCTCACTGAGCCTTAAGAAGCTTCTTTTCACAACTAAAATTGCCAGAGGAGTCATATTCAACAATAATTAATGGTTCACCCAGTACATGAAGTCTCCAAACGGCCAACTAAAGTTCCAGCTATCTCTCATAGCACCACCTTCTGACAACCAAAACTGCCATGCTACAAATCCCAAGCAGAGAGCACCCATGTCAATTAAAATTGACTTCAGTCAAAGGAAAAACCTTCCTCAAGAAATTGAGACGTTTCCTTCTTCTTTTTTGTATGGGGGGGGGGGGGGGGGGGGTGTTGTGGGGGAAAGGCAAGAATTTAAAGAAGATCTGATCTCTTAATCTGGTCTCTTGATAAAATAGATATAGCCACTCCTTGGATCTACTAGATAACTGAAGCTAAGAGAAAAGAGTGCAAGTAAAAGACACTACCCATAGTGCTTTTAGTATAGTTTCTAGTAATAATTCGTTTAAACATTAAATATAATTATAAGATTATACATGCAAGCTTGAAGAAAGGATGCTGGCCAAGATTTGAATAACAATATATAAAGCTTTGATAGGACAACATGTTGAATTATAAAACATAAACAAATTAATTATTTCATTGCTCAAAGTCAGATTATTAAATCATGATTACTAAGTACACATTACAATATGTTCTATGAAAATATAGTATCAAAACATTGAAGAGAATCTAAATATAGTTGACATTAACTATGTAAATATTAGCAAAAGTCATCAAAGTAATTTCTAAGCATGTTTTTAATATATTGAATAATAATGTTAGTGGATGTCACAGGTAATATGTTTGTTTAATAAAACATTAAACTACTAGGGAAAAGAGAATCTACATTACCGAATCATTAAAACCATCTTGAAGATAGTGATAGTATTCATAAGAACCTTGAACTAGAGACATACTGCCCCCTGAAACTGCATAAAATAACAGACTTCCAGTGCATATAACTAAGAGGAAGCAGGGAAAAGGAATCAACAGAAAACAATGGTAGCCACTCACCTCCACTGCTTGGAATCCCAATATGCACATCTTTAAGAAAAGTAGAACCTGATATTACCAAAGAGATCCGCCAACATAGTTTGAGAACAAAACACACAGAAAGATGAATGGGGGAGTGGGTGAGAAGAAAAGGTTTGCCTCTGACTTCAAAAAAAAAAAAAAATGGTTGCCTCTCTAGTTGAGAATGGTTACCCTTTCGTATTGAGTCACTCCTTCCACCGACATTTGTTGTAGACAAATCAAGCACATTAGCAATCCTTAAGAGAGGACGATCAAAAGGTAATCCCAGCCTTAGGTGTAGGGATTTTCTAATTTCAACTGCAGAAAGTAAATACCATAAAAATAAGATAATATTAAGAGTCTCAAATATAATACTAATTGATTAATAAGAGTACATAAAATTACAAAATAGATTAGCACACTAGTTCTTCCTCTCCGGAATTCTCCATTTATTTAAAAATTAAAAGACATCATTTTTCCTCGTCAATAAACACCATTTATGGTAAAAGGTGTATTGGTACATTTTAATCTTGAAGGGCCCACAAAAATAAAAATAAAACAAAAACAAATAAACAAACAAATAAACTCTATGGCTGAACAATGTGGTCGAACTTGTCACTACTTTGAATTGTAGGCATGACTGTAAAAGGGGAAAAGACAGAAATCTACACTACAAGATAGAGCGAACTTCACAACCATCAAGGAACATTTTTCTGTGACCATTCAACCTTTTCTCCAGCCATTATAGGTACATAGTCACCTAAAGCAGAAAAAGTTAATTAAACAGCTGCATACCTTGTTTCATTTCTGTCTCCCCATAATTAAGTTCATAGATAACAGTGATTGGATGCAAAACTCCAGGAGGATTGAAGTGATAGGGACGAAGCTGCAAACACATAAAATGAACGTCATTAAGATGTATTCTGGGAACATAATTGTAGCAGACGAAAAAAAGAAAAACCAAACCATGGTACAAACCAAGAATCAGATATATTAAACATAAAAAGCTCCCCAAGAAAAAATAGGAAAAAGTATTCATTTTATCCAATAGCAGGAGAAATCTTCTGAATTAACAGATAAAGAATTGACACTAAAAAGAACATCTTGTGATAAGGAAACCTTGTAGGTTGTTATTATTACAACTATGATAGGATTTGAAACTTATGGTGTTCGCTCAACGATGATTGCTCATTACCATTAGGCCAAGACCAATGGGTTTCTTTTTTGGTGTAGATGAGATTCGAACCTAGGTACTTTAATCAATGACAAGAGAATTTACCAGTTGAGCCAATTGGAATTCACTGTTTTTTGATAGGAAAAAAAAAAAAAAAAAAAAAACTTCATATACACAGTTATTATTGACAACAACAGCACAAGGCTAATGTGCCAATGGTCCTTGGACTAAATGGCATCTCTTTTCCTTCAAGTGGAGGGTTAAGTCATGGGTTCAATCCAGTGTAAGTGTGGAAGTTTTGTAATTACCTATCCAAAAGTACAAGGCTAATGCTCATTTTCTTGTTCTCACTGTGAATAACTTCGTGTACACAGTTTTGGAACTATTTATTCAGTTCATTAGATTTAGAAGCATTTACTAGTTTATTTTATACTTGGATACTTGTAACCTTTATTTCTTATCTAAAGAGACTAGTCTAGGTGCAGTTCTATAAAACAATGAACTTTATTGTCCTCTTTTGTCCTCTTCTCTCAAGAAATGCCGTGAATATGCACTGGATACTTTCAGATCTCCTATTTTAAGCTTACCCTTGGGTCACTTCAATGCTAAAGCATTCTATTTATTGTAGGGCATGTTCTTTAGTTTCTTTTTTTGGACTCCTCTGCCACTCAACACTTGTATCTGGCATATTTTACTTTATATACATTAAATATTTTTTTTTGATAATTCGGCTAGGGAATAAGAAGTGAGAATGGACATTAAATATTAACTTATAGTAATATGTATCAATGCATGTGTATGTGCATCTGTGCATCTTAGGTTATCACGATATGTGCATATAAATGTGTATTTGCATAGGCAAATTCTCTGGAAATTCTCTGGAATCTGCAGGCAAGGGGGAATGAGATGGGAAAAAAGTTTTCTGTCCATGGCTGGACAAGAGGTGCAATGACCTGAAATGTAAATTATGGAGTGCAAAGAGTTCATATTCAACTAAATGCCTTGACCACAAAGATCATTGTGTCAAAAGAACAGGCAGCAGAAGATGGAAGAGGGAGTCAGAGCAAAAAGAAACATTTTGTGCTAGCAACGTGCATGTTTGTGAAGGTATGGAATATCGATTGAACTGGTGGCATAGTTGAGAACATGACAAGCCTAGTATACTTTCATATACATAATGAATTGTCTTACCTGAGGATGTTCTGTTAAGAGGTTGGGCAATATTAAGTTCTTCATTGAATTTAGCTGATCAACCAAACCAGGGATGATTAACTTAGAAACTGCATACATCACTGGAATATCCTTAGCCGCATAACAGAGAACTTCTAGCTTAAAGCTTACAACTAAAAGTCTGGCTTCTTCCAAAGCTGAAACCACACAGTTCAAAAGTGAGTTGAAGACTTGACTACAAAGCTGGAATTATAAAATTATTCTAATGTGTTAATAACATCAATTAGTTAACATTGAAATTGATACCTGGAACATATTCTGCAACTGGTGCAATGGATTTTAGAGACTTTTCTGAGTTATTCAGCAGAACACTTACTTGAATAGTATCTGCATTCTAAGTAGTAGAACTTGTCACAAAAATAGAACGATGATAGTCCTTGTGAGTTGTGACTGTAAACAAAGGATACAATATAAAACAAACTACCCAATAAAAGAAGGTCATTCAAACTCTTAAGGACCAATCATACAACCAAAATAACACTTGTGAATCTCATATGCTATTTTCTTACCTCTGCAGAAAACTTTTGTGAGTCAGGTTTACTTTTCAAACAAAAATGTGCACATGGTATACACTTTGGGTCGGAACCTTGAGCATCTTTATCCAAAAGTTTAATATTTGAAACATCGGTTTGAAAGTCCAATTCTGCACCACGAAGAATGAGAGGTTTAGGTCCTTCTGCAGAAGTTTTTCTTATTGTTTCTACCACGTAAACAACCTGTGGGTCTTTCAACTTGGCAGCAACTGCTTCAGTTGCACGCCAATATATCTTCTCTGCATCTGATACAAAAAAAAAAAAAAAAAAAAAAAAAAAAAATAGAACACAATTAGTTATATACTAACACAAGTGTCCATCAAACTACATGAATATATATGCGTCTAGGAAAATTGACAAATGCTTAGACATTACCAACGTGAAAATTTCGAAACTCAAAACTCACAAGCTTAGCAAACAAGTTAAACCGACAAAGAAGTATCAACCCAATGAAGCTTAAACTCCTTAACTGCTTTGAGACCAGTTCTTATTCTAGTCTTTACTTGTCAGGATCCGTCCATGTTAACAAGCTTATTCAAGCCGCATTCACAATTAGAACAATGCACATGCCACTTCTTTCTAAGCATCATGGCTTATGACCTACTTTGAACTACATTCTCAAACCATTAATAGACACCATCTCTCATTTTTGAAGATATCACTATCTTCTACAAATCCTATAACAATGCTATCAAGCAAGAATGTGTGCTCTTTGAACTACCAAACTTACTCATTTAGTCCAATTTTCTACTTTACACTAAACAATCACCCATAAAATAATCTCTGATTATTCAAAATCAATCACATAATTTGCGATCACCTCTTCAATCATCTATACTAAATGCATTGTAAATTTGATAACCCTTGATTGCTCTACCAAACAATCCCAAAGCTCAATGTTCAACACAAATTAGATAATAATACAAACTTAACACTCAAATAAGCACACAATTGCATGTAAAACTGAAATTTACCACCTTTCCAATCATCTATACTAAACACATTTTAATTTTGAGAAGCATTGATTTTGCTACCAAACAATACCAAGCAATTGCATGTAAAATCGAAATTTACTGCCTTATCAATCAACTATACTAAATGCATTGTAAATTTGATAAGCCTTGATTGCTCTACCAAACAATCCCAAAGCTCAATGTTCAACACAAATTAGATAATAATACTAACTTAACACTCAAATAAACATGCAACTGCATGTAAAACTGGAATTTACCACCTTTCCAATCATCTATACTAAACACATTTTAATTTTGAGAAGCATTAATTCTGCTACCAAACAATACCAAGCAATTGCATGTAAAATAGAAATTTACTGCCTTTTCAATCAACTATACTAAATGCATTGCAAATTTGATAAGCCTTGATTGCTCTACCAAACAATCCCGAAGCTCAATGTTCAACACAAATTAGATAATAATACTAACTTAACACTCAAATAAACATGCAACTGCATGTAAAACTGGAATTTACCACCTTTCCAATCATCTATACTAAACACATTTTCATTTTGAGAAGCATTAATTCTGCTACCAAACGATACCAAGCAATTGCATGTAAAATAGAAATTTACTGCCTTTTCAATCAACTATACTAAATGAATTGCAAATTTGATAAGCCTTGATTGCTCTACCAAACAATCCCGAAGCTCAAGTTCAACACAAATTAGATAATAATACTGACTTAACACTCAAATAAGCAGGCAATTGCATGTAAAATCGAAATGTGCCGCCTTTTCAATCATCTATACTAAACACATTAATTTTGAGAAGCATTGATTCTGCTACCAAACAATACCAAGCAATTGCATGTAAAATCGAAATTTACTGCCTTATCAATCAACTATACTAAATGCATTGTAAATTTGATAAGCCTTGATTGCTCTACCAAACAATCCCAAAGCTCAATGTTCAACACAAATTAGATAATAATACTAACTTAACACTCAAATAAACATGCAACTGCATGTAAAACTGGAATTTACCACCTTTCCAATCATCTATACTTAACACATTTTAATTTTGAGAAGCATTAATTCTGCTATCAAACAATACCAAGCAATTGCATGTAAAATAGAAATTTACTGCCTTTTCAATCAACTATACTAAATGCATTGCAAATTTGATAAGCCTTGATTGCTCTACCAAACAATCCCGAAGCTCAAGTTCAACACAAATTAGATAATAATACTGACTTAACACTCAAATAAGCAGGCAATTGCATTTAAAATCGAAATTTGCCACCTTTTCAATCATCTATACTAAACACATATTAATTTTGAGAAGCATTGATTCTGCTACCAAACAATACCAAGCAATTGCATGTAAAATTGAAATTTACCGCCTTTTCAATCATCTATACTAAATGCATTGTAAATATGATAAGCCTTGGTTACTCTACCAAACAATCCCAAAGCTCAATGTTCAACACAATTTACATAAAAATACTAACTTTTAACACTCAAATAAGCAGGCAATTGCATGCAAAATCAAAATTTACCGCCTTTCCAAGCATTGTAATTTTAAGAAGCACTGATTCTGCTACCAAGCAATTGCATGTAAAATCAAAATTTACCGCCTTTTCAATCATCTATATTAAATGCATTGTAAATTTGTAATTTTGAGAAGAATTGATTCTAAAACCACACTAACACCAAAGCTCAACGTTCAACACAGATTTTAGATCATAAAAATACAATCTTTTGACACTCAAACAAGCAAGAAATTGCATATAGAATCGAAATTTACCAATCGGACTATTCACAGGAAAATAAACCGGAAACCGAATTGGAACCTCGCAACGAAGCAAACAACCAGTCTCCCAAACAAACTTCTCCGGCTTATCTTCATGCACAACCGAATTAACCGGTTCAATGCTCGTCGAACTTGCCGATTTCGACACGAAAAACCGAATATCGGTTTTACTATTCAAATCCACATATGCACCGATCATTTCCTTATTCTCCAAATCTCCACCTCCATTAGAGAGCAGCTTCCTCAACCTACGAGCAGCGTCAATAGCTTCGCGAACCTTCGATTCCGAGTCGGATTTTCCGATCACAAAAGCTCCAATCACGTCGAATCCCTTCAAGAGCAGAGCTCGAAGATCCTCTGATTCTTTGAGGAGATCTGGAGCGTCGGAGGGAGAGATGGTGTGGATGCATCGGACGGTGGAGATTATGGTGAGAGGAGGGAAGAATGGGGATCCGATAAGCCATTGGAAACCCGGTTCGTTTTTGTGTGGAAGGAGGAGCTTTGGGCACAGAACTCGTACGCTTGTGTTTTCTTCCATAGACTGAGAGCTTACCTTCTGATACTGAAGAGCACTTCGGTTTTGTTGTTTTGTTTTCAAAGTTGATTTGTTCTTATCGATTTCAATTATATGCAAGCCAAGCGTCGTCGTTTTGAAAGAGTAATACTATTTTTTTTTTTAACAAAATAAAATATTGTAAAATTCTAACCAAAAGGAATAATGCCAATAACAACAAAATTTTCACAAATTTTTGTTCTTTTATTGTTTCACAATTTGTTAAAGCATTATTTTTGAGGTGGCAGATGTATGGCTTTTAAGGTGAGAAATTTTGATTAAGTCCATTACTAGAATAATTTTATTATAAATATTTTTTAAAAATTATTGGGTAAATTCCAGAAAACACCCTGAGGTTTGGGTTAATTACAGTTAGGTCCAAGATATTTTGAAAATGACCAATTTGATCTGCTTCTCAAGAAATTCTTTCTCTACGATTTTCTCTAAATCTTATTTTCTGAGTTTCGGTTTCAGGTAATGATGATGATGCCAATTACTCAGTCCCAACGCCAACTGAATCCTAGCAGAGGTGTGGTTGCCTTTTCGGTTGCCACCGTTGGCATCACCAGGTCTATCTCTATCTCTCTTTTTCTAATTTTAGATTGTTTAATAAATAATGGAAACCCATAGTTCTAATAGTTCTTCATTGCATGAGAAGAGAAAAGAGGCCAACCCCATCATCCTCAAAGTGTTCGACAAAATGCCTGGCTTGGAGGTATGGCTTATAAAGATAGCTTTTGACCTTAACATAGTCCAAGTTTGTTTTGCATTGTGTTTATCAGTGAATAACTAATGGACTAAGAAAGCTTAGTTATAATCTATAATCAATTCAATTTAGTAGATTCTTTTTTAATTCTCAAATATAAAATTGTTTGCTTATTGTCTTCCTTGATTTTGTACTCAACCGTATATCATGGTTTAGATTGATTTTATTAGGTATGCATTTATTTGTTTAATTGATTGAAAAAAAATTTTAAAAGTCTTTGTTTCCCCATAATTTATAAGATCCTTCTATAGTGGTGGCTATTTCAAGAGATGCTTTAAGTTCAAATCAATATGTGTCAAATTGCCTAGCCAAAGCATCCGACAACTATAATTATGAAAAACAATAACTCAGCCCTAAAAAAATGTTTGAATTTTGGCAGTGTTTAAATTTTCAATGTAGATTTAACAATGTTTCTTTCTCATTGTAATTTGTGATATATGTTAATGATGATTTTAGGGTCCTGCAACTCATGAAAGTATGCAAGATTTATGTTTCTTTCTCATTGTGTTTCTTCCAACCCAGATAGATACAAGAAGAGAGAAGTTTTGATGCTAAGGTTGACAGTCATAAGTGGAGAGATTCCTAATCCAATTAAGTTTCCAATACATATTCTCTTTGGATCTGCTGATTTTTCATACTTTACATTGTTTTTGGGCAGTACTGGTAACTGGTAAGTTCAAAATGCTCATTTTCTTTTTTAGTAGCTTTAATCTTGTGCTTTCTCTGTCATATGTCTCTTCTGTTGTTGATCATTTAGCGAGGCCATTTATAAGTGAAATGAACCTTCTATGTATTCTTGCATTGCCATCACTATGTTAGTTCTATTTTTTTTAGTGTATTACATCAATGTTGGTGTGTATCATATTTCTATGTTTCTTATTTTACTCATTGATTGTTTAGTGAAATATGATACCGAAACATTGAGCATGTGTGTGAATTTAATTAGTAATGTATATATGAAAAGTTAATTGTGTAATTTTCTTTTAGTGTTATTAGTGTGTGGTTGATGCATTGCTGTCTATATAAAAGGTTTTAATTCTGCATTGTTTTGGTTTGTGACTTTTAATATCTCCCCCAAATTATTTCTCCCCCAAATTTCGATACTTCCTACCCATGGACCTCTACATTTTTCAAGTATGTTGGCAAATACAAAACCCTATATTATAAATAGTGTTTTTTTAGAGATTATTTGTTACAATCGCAATTCATGGCTTAAAATTTGTATAGTTTGATAGGTGATTTTACTAATAGGCTTTGGCTTTAGGATTTATTTTATTTATGTCAAGTTCTATAAAAGGAGCACTGTGATTTGTTCCTATGATTTAATTTGTTGTATTGGTTGGTATGTGATTTTACTAATAGGTTTTGGCTTTGGGATTTTTGTTTCTAACATGCATTCGAATCTAAATAAATTAGGTTTCGTATGTCAATTGCTATAAAAGGAGTAATGTGGGTTTGAAGGTTTTGTCTTGGTTATCTTTGTGTTTGTTCTCTATGTGTAAAATTTGGTCTATGGATCCAATTTGTTAAAATGTTTTCTTCTTTAAAACATTATTTTTCTGCACTATTTTTCTACATAAAATCTGCACTATTTTACATCTAAAATCTGCATTTTTTTTTACAACCAAAATTTGCACTGCATTGTTTCATAAAAATCTGCACTGCACTGCACTGCACTGTACTATTTCATAAAATCTGCATTGTTTTGAATAACTTTCTGCATTGTTTTTAAATAACTTTCTGTATTAAGTACTTTTTAGCACCTATAATATAACCAATTTTCTGTTTCGTATGTCAAGTTCTATAAAAGGAGCAATGTGGGTTTGAGGGTTTTGTCTTGGTTATCTTTGTATTTGTTCTCTATGTGTTTGTTTAAATTTCTCAGCGAATATGTAGAACATATTGAATGTGTGTGTGTGTGTGCGCCTTGGATGATCTTAATTTGAATTCCTTTGACATTGTTTCCTTCATATTCAGAATCAATAATGATTAGATTACTAGGACTCTCCTCTATGTGTTGGATTGAACTTTTTACTTTAGCTCCCAAATTTAGTAGCAACCCTCAATTGTATTTGGTATGAAGGGAGGTATTACCTATGTGATTGATAGGAAGTGTTTAGCCATTCCTAACTGTGACTTGGATGATTTTTATGTTCTAAATGCTTTTGTTGTACTTTTTTCTCTGCATTTTTAGTTCTTTTCCGGCTGCAGTTGGTTTATTTAATTTGTTCTATTCTATTAATGTTTCTTGAATGTTGGCTGAAAATTGGATTTTATTGTTTTGTAGATAGGTATTTGGCAATTTTTTATTTGGGTTATTTGGAACTGTGGATCCTTATCTGTGTAAGACTCTTAATACGACAGCAAGATGAGAAAAGCCAGGTATTTACCAGTCTTCTCCTTTATTCTGTATTGTTTCTTGCATATTTATTGGTAATATGTTTCTAGAAAGAATTTGAAATTGGAATGTGATTTCATATTTCAATTTCTTTGTTATCTTAAACTTGGTTTTATGTTTGGTTTAATTAGCAAAATTACAAATTTGATATTTCACTTCTATATGTTGTAATAGATTTCTCAACCTATTCTATTGACAGGCTTACATCAGTGGTATTTCAAATGAATGTGACAATAAGATGGTGATTCTACAAAGTTTCAAAAAGTTGATGTTGAAAGCAATGTACAACTTACACTAACATTTGTAATCAAGAAAAATAAAAGGAGTAATTTAGTGGCTACTATGAAGCAACAAAGGAAGAAAATACAAATAATACTTTAAAGTTGGCTTTCAATTTATTTCAAATATTAATTAAGTAGTTCTTTAAATTTGTGTTTCATATATTTATTGGATAATTAAGAATGTTAAGGATTGGAATCTTAATTTTAATTTAAATTTAAGTTTGATTTATATTTTTCATTATGTAATTTAATGTTTTATATCAAGGATAGAAAATTCTAAGGCTGGAATCTTAATAAACAATCAAAGAGGAAGAGACAAATAATTGTTAACATCTACATACATAATAGCTTTCCCGTGCATCGCACGGGTTAGCGACTAGTTTTTTTTATAAGAATTTCATTAAATTGTTGAAGTCATAATAAGTCATTAAGTTCTAATTAATATAATATTATTTAGTGGAATAAATTATATATAAATTAATTCCAACTCACAAAAGGAAACCATTTAAAAGTTTTTATTTTTTATAATGATTTTTGTGGTAAAATTGTTTAAAGAAACCAACTGTGCAATATACATTTCATCAAATTTGTTTCTTTTTTTTAATAATCATTTCATTCTTTATATATATATATATATATATATATAAGAATTTTATTAAATTGTTGAAGTCATAATAAGTCATTAAGTTCTAATTAATATAACATTATTTAGTGGAATAAATTATATACAAATTAATTGCGACTCACGAAAGGAAATCAAAGAGACTATAAAATAAGGTAATCGAATGAAACCAAAGAATCCGTTCTCAAAAAAAAAAAAAAAAATGAAACCAAAGAATCACTACAAAAAAAAAGGTCTAAAGCTGCGTTTGAAAAACGCAGCTTAAGACCCCAAAAACGCGGCTATAGGCTTTTAGCCGCGTTTCCTATGGCCGCGTTTGTAAACGCGGCCTAAAGTCCGCGTCTCAAAGCCTATAGCCGCGTTTTTTGAAAACGCGGCTAAAACCGGACCTGGAGCCGCGTTTTCTAACCGCGGCTATAGGTTTTTAAAAAAACAAAAAAAAATTCTGGGTAAATTTTTCCCCAGAAAATTCAAAATTGAAAAATCAAATATAAAAAATTCAAAATTAAACACAAATACAAAAAATTCAAAAACAAATACAAATCTAGAAAATTCAAAATCAAATACAACATACTCACAATACAAACACACCCATAAAATTTTAAATTAAAGAAAATATACTCACAATACAAACACATGCACCCAAAAAATTAAAAATCAAACATAAACCCAGAAAATTTAAAATCAAACACAAACCCGGAAAATTAAAAGCAAACACAACATTCTCACAATACAAACACAACGAAAAAATTCAAAATCAAACAAAACGTGTTCCAAAATATAAAACAAACCCATGAATCTCCTCTCATTCAACAAAACCAACCAAATCTAACACTAATTCCATTCAATAAAACAAAAGCACAAGCTCAGAATCAAAAAAGAACACAAGCCTGTGAAGAAGGAAGAAAGAAAAAGGAACAAAAAAAAAAAAAAAAAAAAACGCAGTACCCAGATGTGAAGGAAGAAAGAAAAAGGAAAAAAAAAAGAAAAGAAAAGAGAAAAGAGAAAAGAGAAAAGAGAAAAGAGTTACCTGGATGTGGAGAAGGAAGGAAAAAAAGAAGAAGAAGAAGAAGACTTACCCAGATGTGAAGAAGGAAGAAAGAAAAAGAAAAAAAAAAAAAAGAAGAAAGAAAGAACCATCTGAAGAATGAAGAAAGAAAGGGAAAAGGAAGAAAAGAGAGCAAGTGGGGGTAGGTGGGAAAGTGGGGTGCAGGTGTGAAAGGTAGTGTACGTGGGAAGTTCAGGAAAATTTTTTCTTTTTTTTAAGCGCTACCTATAGCCGCGTTTTTAAAAAACGCGGCTATAGGTCGGCGCTTAAGTACGATTTTTACAGGACCTATAGCCGCGTTTTTAGAAAACGCGGCTATAGGTAACCTGTAAAGCATTTTTGAAGCTGCGTTTTTTAAACGCAGCTCAAGCTATAATTTAAAAAAAAAAAAAAAAAAAAAAAAAAATCCGGACGGGACTGAAGCCGCGTTTTGGAGCCGCGTTTTTGGAAAACGCGGCTCCAGCCTTCCCTTTGAGCCGCGTTTCTGGAAAACGCGGCTCGAGCCTTCCCTTTGAGCCGCGTTCATGAAAAACGCGGCTCAAAGGAAAAGCTGTAGCCGCGTTTTCCAAAAACGCGGCTAAAAAACGCGGCTGAAAGTCGCGTTTTTTGTAGTGAATCAAGTCCAAGCCAAAGAAAGCTGTTCTCCATCCATCAAATATAATCAATGGCCCGAAGTTATAGTTCCTTGAAGAAGATTCTGAAAGAGCAAGACATAACAAAGCTGGGATGCCCAGTTGCACAACCCAGATTCATAAGACGCCCCTCAGCAAGAACAATGATACTATTATCGGTCTCTGGGAACACCCAACGATCAGTCTGTGGCTTGATTGTGATGCGCTTTACACCGGGGTAAGTTTCCAGACCATGCATATCAATCTCATTGTCAAAATGGCCAATGTTGCACACAATTGCATCGTTCTTAATCTGCTTCATGTGATGAACCATGATGATGTTCTTGTTCCCCGTGGTGGTCACAAAAATGTCAGCTTCTGAGACAACATCTTCCAGTGTTAGGACTGGAATGCCTTCCATAAGGGCTTGAAGAACGCAAATTGGATCAATTTCAGTCATAATCACACGAGCACCAGCTTGCTTGAGAGCAGCAGCACAATCCTTGCCAACATCTCCATATCCACAGACAACAGCGGTCTTGCCAGCAATCATGACATCGGTGGCTCTCATGAGACCATGAGGGAGTGAGTGTTGACATCCATACAAGTTATCAAACTGCATTAACATCATCACAACAGAACATTATTAACTTTAAAAATGTGACAAAAAAAAAGCACCTTTATGAAACAAACCCAAAAATAAAAGACCTACTTTTTTACCTCTATGCATCATAGATTAAATCTGCATTAATTAAAACTGTACAAACTACAAATCTAACACTGCAATCTTCCTCAGGTACAAAACCAAGGAAGTAGAAATGCTATTTGACTGTAAATATCAAGATTTCATCAAAATACAATGCAATGACTGCATGGTTAGACCGACCCACCATGCCTACTCACATCAGCAATATGTTTGGTTGGTGAGATAGAGCTAGAGTAATAAAATGTTCCAAAAACTGGACCCAATACGGTATACAGAAGTGAAAACCCTAACAGAAATCAGAATATTTTCAAGCTAAAACCCTCCCATAAAAAAACCGCTACTTTCCATCTCTACCCATCACAATGTACATTGACCATGTCAAAAATCTAATTCTCCTATGAAGAGTGGACACTACAAAATGAGTGTCCCTGGCCCAACACGGACACACCAAGGATATTCTTGCATGCTTGTTATTGTTGCATCTTGCATGCATGTCCTCATTGTTTTGGGACTAGGGAGGAAAAATACATATTTTATTTTTAAAAACTTCCTTGATATTTAGATATATATGTTTATAAAGATTTTGATAGTTGTTATATACTTTCAAAACTTAACATAAACATAAAATATGATGCCTAAAAATAAATAAAACAAATCTAATGATATGTATTAATTAATTAGTAGTCCATATTGTGTACTAATTTGTCAAGAATTGTCATGTCATTGGTCCCTAATTTTTCAATCCATGTTTATGAGAAGTGTTATGTCTACAATATTTTCACAATACTTTCATAACAAATTCTAGGTAGTATGTTGTTACAGGTTCTAATTTGAACCTACCGCTAAAATTACTTTTTTGTCCATTAATAATAACTTGCCACTTAGGATTTGTTGTAAAAATGTTGTAAATATAGTATTTCTCTTCTCTCTCATGTCTATTCTTGTTAGCTATTCTTCAGCATTATGTTTTGCTGATCATAAATGGTAGAAAATAACAACAAATTCAAAACCGAGTTCCATTTAACAAAAATCCACATAAACATAATCTAAATCTAAATCATCCCCATTTAAAAGATATAAAAAAGCCACATAAACAGAATCTTATATCATGAATTCAAAATCTAAATAATCTCCATTTCTAAACCAAGCATAAAAACATAACCTTTCATCATGAATTCGAAATCTAAATCATCAGCATTTCTAACCAAAGCATACCTTGCTCTTAGTGACAGTCATTGACATTAATGGCAGGAAACAAGAAGGTCCCATTAGCTTGCATTTGATACAACCTCTTAACCCCAGTAGTAGTTTCCTCCGAAACACCAACCAACCTTTCCTTCATCCTCCTATACTTAGTGGGGTCCACAAGCAACCCATCTTTGATAATCCTCAACACAATCCTAAACTCCCCATTTTCACACCCATTCACATCAGGCAACTTCCCACTCTTCTCATACTCTTCCTCAGCTTTCACCCCTTCATGAATCAACAAAGTTGCATCTCCACCATCATCCACAATCAAATCCGGCCCGCCACCTGTATTAGAATTATGGGTACGTGATAAAATTTACCATTTCGTAATAGCTAATTTTAAGATACAGTAATTTAACATTGTATCAAAATAAGAGATTCAAAATTCTCGTTAAATCTCACGTGTTGATTCCCACTTATTAAAAGGGAGTTTAAGCTCACATGTGACCACAAGTATTAGAATTACAATTAAATAATCAAATTCATCATTTTTAATTTTAAAATATTCGATAATTTAACCATGTATCATTGCAGATATTCAAAGTTTGATCTCTGTCTCCACTCTATCTCTCATTTAAAGTCCACATGTTGATTTATACTTATTAAAGGGCGAGTTTAAGCCCACACGTGACGAGTATTAGAATTACAGTTAAAGTAATAAAATTCACCGTTTCCCTAAGAGCATTCATATCCCAAAATTCTATCTCATTGTTGAGGGCCATTTGCGGAAGCCCAGGCAGACAGAAAAGCCCAATAATGAGGGCTACAAAGAATTGACAAGGTAAATAGCAAAAAACCCATTAAGCCCAAGCGGCATGAATAATAGATCATAGGCCCAACAAATAAATAAATGGGTTTTGAAGAAGCAAGCGGGCTCAAAGAAGTCAGGAAAGAAAGAAATAGCATCCCATGGGCAGAGTATGAGGTAGAAAAGTGAGAAAGGGCCGCCGCAGGCCCAAGGCAATGCAAACTAAGAGAGTAAGGGGTTTATGGCAGGCCCATGAACCCCAAAGATAAGGATAAGGTTATTGGGCTGGGGAAGCCCAATGAAGTTAGTAAAAAGCCCATGGGAGTGTGGAATTAGCAAACGGGTCGAGGAAGCCCAAAGAAATCAATCGGGCCATGGATGCCCAAAGGAAAGCCCAAAGGGACATAGGAGCCCATGAGTAAAAGCAAAACAGTACCCATGACAGGCCACTGAGAAAAGGGATAAACGGCTGGCCCAAAAAAGAGGTCCAGCAGGATTAAGTTATTACGGCAGGAATAACATTTCAATGTGGCAGGCAATAAAGAAAATCAAAAGTGGGCCAAAGAAATGTAAGGCCCATCATCATATGAAGCCCAGCTCCTGAATCGAGCGAAAAAACCAAAGGAAAGCCCACATGAAAAGCCAGGAAACGCAGACAGAGAGTCTCCAGGTCGCGGTAGACGCATGAGCAGCAGGCAGACTTTTGGACAAATCCGAAAGGGAAGCACGCGCAAAGCCCAGGCACCGCCAGCCTGTACCCAGCCAATATAGGACATGGTGGGGCCATGGGCCAGAGGTAAGAGGTAAAGGAGGTCTGGTTTGGTGGTGGGGAGAGGGGAAAAGATCTATTTGTGGCTCCTGCCCAAGCCTCTTTTGGGAGGTACGTCCTGCTGAGATGATAGACCACCCAAAAGAGGCAAGTTTGAGGGGGGACCGTCGGGTGCATGCTCTGAGAGTAGAGAGAAAAAGCATTAATACCGTGGCAGGAAGAAATGTTACGGTATACAGAGGAACAAAACAAACCCTCCTCTGCCTGGCGAGGGTGGATGTCGCACAGTCCTGGTGGTCGGCGAGTACACCCAGACCAGACAAAGGCGGTTAAGGGGCAAAACGGTAAGACACTAGCAACGGCAGGCGCTATAAAAAGGCTCTTGCCATGCCCTGTAGAAGGGATCGAAAAACAGAGTAAATTTTCGGGAGTGAAAAGAAAAAACAGAGCAAGAAGAAAAGAAAAAAGATAAGAAAGAAAACAGAGAAGAAAAGAAAGGAGAACTAAGAAAAAGGAGAGTTAGTTCAATGGGCATGCACCAATAGATTGGTTTCTCTCTCTCCCCTTTCAAATCTCACCTTCTTCCAAAACGCAAACAAGGATTCTTTCTTTTTGGGCAATAACCATTCAGGTCCAACTCCCTCAAAGTCATTAATCCCCACGGCAGGATCTTTTTCCTAGGGGGGTTATTTGCATTGAGAAGAGGTGTTCTCTCCTCTTTGGCTTTGCTACGGCAGACTAAGCTTAAAACTTAATTTATGCCCATTTAAATTAGCCAGTATTATTTTCTTCATTTTCTTTGTGATTGACATCAATATGACTGTAACCATGCTTTATTAGTAAGGAGTACATAGCCATTTATTTAAATAGTCAGAATACTCTGTTTTAGTTATTATTATATCTGCATGCCGTAACTCGTCTGTAACAGTTCTGCTTGCCGTAAGTTTGCTCCTGGCAGACAAGGCATAAGTTTGTGCACAAACTGCCCCAAGTTGAGTTACAATTGGACCGGCCCCAGCTCCTTTACTCAGAAACACTAGGGCCCATCACTGCAGGAGGCAGCCCAGCCCATTACCGCAGGAGGCAGCTCAATACACCATATACAAAAAAAGGCCCCTACACTCATCATATTTTACCATCTCAAAAAGTTATTTTATCAATTATATCATACTATTTTACAATATTCCTAGTATCCCAACTTTTATTTTACAATACAATATATTAAAATAATATTTCTATACAATAAAATAATATATCTCAAAACTCAAATAAAAACAAAAACTCAAAACCCAAAAACTAGTGAGAGAGAGAAATTGATAAGTAAGTGAATAAAATATTATTTTATTATTATTATTTTTTACATTTAAGCTACTACAGTGCAATCTTAACTTTTCCTTATATATGGCATATGCAATTCCCAATGTGAAGCATAATTTAGCAACCTGGGCCCCAGTCTAAAGCCTTCTTTGTACACCACTAGTACTCTTCCAAGCTCTCGCCTTTCCACGCGAAAATCGCGGCGGCATCGTGGTCCTGGGTTAAGAAGATGTTGCACGAGCACCACCGGACTTCAGCGCCGAGGGCGGTGAGGGTCTCAATGAGGACGGTGGTCTGGATCATCATATGGAGAGACCCAGTGATGCGGGTGCCTTTGAAAGGTTGAGAAGGGCCGAATTCCGTGTGGCAAGACATGAGGCCTGGCATTTCGACCTCGGCGAGCTCGATCTTAAGGCGGCCGAAGTTGGCTTGGGAGATATCTTTGACTTTGTATTCGCTGCTAGTTGGGGTTTTGGAGACGGTGAGCGCCATTGGGGTTGGGAGTTTGGGACTATGGGGAAGTGTGGACTGTGTCTGTGTGGAGGTTTTTGATTGAAGTGAGGTGTGCGAATATATATATATATATATATATATATATATATATATATATATATAATGGAGGTAAGAGATAGATATTTTATTTTTTTAAACGTATAAAAGGTAAGGTGTGTGAATATTAATATATAGGGTCATTCTACGGTACCCACTGTTTTTTTTTGGTGGGTACCGTACCCCCATAAATCTTGACCATTGATTTTATTTGTTTTAATCTTGATCATGTATTCATTCTTAATGTAATACCAGTTACCAGTCAAGCAGGTAACGTATAAAATTAAAAACATGTGGAAGAAAAAAATAGCAGCTCCCTTCGGACTTCTCTCTTGCATTCTCTCTCTCTCGTTTTGCGTTCACAGAAAAATCAAAAGGACTATTTTTTTTCTCTTTTGTTCTCTCTTTCAAATTGCTCTCTTGCTGTCAAATCAATATCCTGGGCAAATCTCCTATTGGAATCTGAATGTTTGTTCTCTCTTTTCTTAGATCAAAATAGATTTGTAAAAGGTAAGGATCAAAAAGACAAAACCCTAATTAATGCAAGCTGTGAAATCTTTGATTTCAACCGATCACGGCTCTCTCTCTAATCTCTCTCTCAATTTGATAGGATCAAACACTCATCGTGCTTCAATTGGGTACTTCAGATAATGTTTTCAAATTTCATTAGTGTTCTTATGCAACTTACTACGATAGAGATAAAGGGTGGGAATAGAAGAAACTATGATAATCTGCTTATATGACTCTTTTTTGGGGTTGGGATTGATAAATATTGATTTTTGGAACTTAAAGACATCTTTTCATTGAATTGCATCTATTCAAACTATCAGTCATCTTGAAATAAAGATCGGTAAATTATCACTTAATTCAGAAATAAAGATAGGTAAATTATCTTCATGACAAATTTTTAAAAAAATTTATAATGATTTATTTTCATTATATAATTTTGTTTTGTTTTTTTTATTTATTAGTTTTTTATTTTTCATTTTTCAAACATGCTTGATTTTTGGTAATGCAAGTGGAGCTATGAGAAGGAGAAAATTGAAGAAGCATAAACTATGGAGTGCTGTTGGCTGGAGTACTAGTTAGGTCTCGGATAATTGTTTTTTGCAGAAAGAGAATCTGGTCGTTCTTATCTAATGATTGAATTCCTTTTGAAAAGGGAATATTGCATCTTCATTGTGGAACTTCCAATTCTAATTGTTTTAGAAGATACATTTATTCCATATGATCAATTTTTTAACAGCTTGATAGAATGAAATTGTGCAGGTTCTATACAGACAAAAGTTACATGTTTTCACCATATATGCAAGTGAAATGTGCAATTTATATATGTATATATTGTTTAAATTGCACCAACAAACCTGTGTAGAGTTGTTATATGATATGGTTTGCATCGTACGGTTCTCATCAAGAATTTGTCACCCTTCTTCTAAAGTGACAAGAATAAATTAAGTGATAAAAAATTGGCTCATTGGGGCCTAATTTCTATTTGATAGAGTTTACTCTCCACTTGGAAATCAAGCTTTCTTGCATGCTAAAGTCATATATAATTTGCAGAAAGCAGAACCAAGGCTACAGAGGAGAGAGAGAATAATATAACGTTAAAAAATAAGTAGCAATGCACTACACAAGTGTTAAAAGTAGGAGTTTATTGTAGCCAAATTGTAAATTTTTTTAAGTTTAAAAACTCGAATGTAGAGTGTTTTTTGGTGTTTGGGTTGCAAAAATAGCATTTGGGAATTTTAGCTCACCCAATACTAATGCTCTCATTGTGGGTCTAAATGGACACCTAGTGTTTATTTGATATTATGTGATTTACATGAAATTTTTTATTTTGTTTTAAAAGAAATGTTACATTTATAATGTTTTCACAATAATTTTGCAACAAATCCTAATTGAAAAAAAGTAATTGATTTTAATTTGGACCCACAATTGATTGAATATGTTCTTTGTTTGCAAGGTAGGTCGGACTTTGCTGTTTTCAGCCATCTGTTCATTATACATGTCAGTGGAATTTGTTACAAATGTTCAACCTTCATAATAGCAAATAGGTGCCCACAAGGATATCCATACAACTAGAATAGCAAACAAGAGCACTTCAGAGATTGATCAACTAGACAATACACAACCTCCCATCTTGAGTAAGGGGATGCATACTGAGATAAGGTGTACGTATGATAACCTTCCTTATCTATGTAGTAAAGCACAATGAATTTTTGTTCATTCAATAATTCTTCTTGAACCATGCTAAATATCGCCCTTGGGACACTTTCGCACACGTGGATCTAATGAAAATGCCTAAAAATATAAAACCTGGTGTAGTAGCCTTGATTGATGACTATTTCATACTGGACCTGTAGTTTTAATTCAAGTGTTTACTGAAAATTTTAAAATTGTCATCAATCTTTGGATTGGATTTTTTGCATAACTTGCTAATTGTATAGTCACCCTATTTCCAACCTTAGACACCACAATAAACACACAACTGCGATTAAGTTGCAGATGTTGCATAAGAAAAATTAGAGAGCACATAAGGTTACACATCTTTGGTTTTATAGTATATATAAATAATAAAAATATAAACATCAAGAAAGTAATCTCAACTATGTTATTTTATAGGGAGGTATGCCCCTGAATGTGATGGAAGCTACCAAGAGAGATACGTAGGAAGTTAATTGGTATATTCAAATATTTATGAAAGAAACCAAGATAATTCTAGCTGATTTTTTTTGTGAACAAAAGTAATTATTGTGGTTGGGCTAATTTCTTGAGATTTTTTTTTTTTTTTTTTTTTTGTGGTTTTAGATTTTAGATCTAAAATTTTTAATAACTTTTAAAAAATTACTATTGTGATGAGCAGTTATTAGTAAGTAAAAAAGTGACTTCAGTGGTGGGCTCAAATGTAAAATTATAGTCAAATGTGATATTGGTATTGCCTACTATGACAATTGAACAGTCAATTGTGAGGAAAAAAAAAAAAGGATACCACCGAATGTGACAAAAGTACGGTCAGAAGTAATGTTGGTACTGCCCAATGTAATAATGAAACTGTCAAATTTGAGAATAAAAAATTAGGGTACCACTGAATGTAACAAAAATAGAGTTAGATGCGATGTTGGTACTGCTTAATATAACAATGGAACCATCAAATTTGAGAAAAAATAAAGGAACCACAATATGTGATAGAAGAACTGTCAAATTTGATATTGGAACTGCACAATGTGATAATGGAACCATCAAATTTGAGAAACAAATAAAAGAACCACTAAGTGTAACAAAATAACTGTCAAATGTGATGTCGGAACTACACAATGTGAGGATGGAAGCGTTAGATGTGAGAAAAAAGTAAGGGAATCACCGAATGTGAGAAAAGAACTGTCACATGTGATGTTGGAATTACACAATGTGATGATGAAATCGTCAAAAGGAGAAAAAAAGTAAGGGAACCACCCAATATGACAAAAATAGAGTAAATGCAATATAGGTACAACTTAATATGACAATGGAACCATTGAATTTGAGAAAAAAAAATAAAGGAACCACTATATGTGACAAAAGAACTATTAAATGTGATATTGGAACTGTATAATATGATAATAGAACTAACAAATGTGAAAAAAAAAAAAGGGAACCACCGAATGTGACAAAAGTACTATGACATGTGATGTTGGTACTACACAATGTGAGGATAGTACCATTGAATGTGAAAAAAAATAAATGAACCACCGTATGTGATAAAAGTATAGTCACATGTAATGTTAGTACTACAAAATGTGAAGATGGTACTATCAAATGTGGAAAAAAAATAAGGGAATCACCGAATGTGACAAAAGTATAGTCACATGTGATGTTGGTACTGCACAATATAAGGATGGTTCCATCAAATGTGAGAAAAAAAATAAGGTTATCACTCGAATGTGAAAAAAGTACAGTCACATTTGATGTTGGTACTACACAATGTAAAGATGGTACCATCAAATATGAGAAAAAATAAAGGAACCACCAAATGTGACAAAAGTACAGTCACATATGATGTTGGTGCTGCACAATGTGAGGATGATACCATCAAATGTAAGAAAAAAAAATAAGGAAACCATCGAATGTGACAAAAGTACAGTCACATGTGATCTTGGTACTGCATAATGTGAGGATGATACCATCAAATGTGAGAGAAAAAAAAAAGAAACCATCAAATGTGACAAAATTACAGTCACATGTGATGTTGGTACTGCACAATATGAGAATGGTACTATCAAATGTAAGAAAAAAAAATAAAGGAATTACCGAATGTGACAAAAGTACAGTCACATGTGATGTTGGTACTACACAATGTGATGATGGTACCATCGAATATGAGAAAAAAAATAAGAGAATCACCGTATGTGACAAAAGTACAGTCACATGTGATGTTGGTACTACACAATGTGATGATGGTACCATCGAATGTAAAAAAAAAAATAAGAGAACCACTGTATGTGACAAAAGTACCGTCACATGTGTTGTTAGTACTACACAATGTGAAGATGGTACTATCAAATGTGATGTTTTAGTAACCTGGTATAGTAGGTTGCCTACTAGTAGGTACCATACCCCTGAAAAAAAAGAGGGGTACAGTAGAATTATCCTAATATATAGGGGTATTGGCGGGATTGGGAGAAGACGTCGTTTTTTTTATTTCTTATTTTTATAGATAGGCATTAGATAGAGGTGCTAAGTATACAATATTTTCATAACAAATCATATGTAGTTAGTTGTTATTGATTCTAATTTGAACCTACGATTGATTTTTACTTTCCTATCCCACCAATAATATCCCGTAACAATATGTCGCATAAAATTTGTTGTGAAAATATTGTGGATATAGCATTTCTCATTAAGTAGCGAAAGAAATCACGTTATGTTCAATTATTTATTAAGAGTAACTCTACTATCACGACAATTTCTACAATTTTGGGCACAACTAGCCTACGTGGCGAGTTATAAGTAAGGGAAAAAATGATAGATTCATGCAGGTTCATAGTTCTACTACTCATAAGTCGCCATGTGGACAAGTTTTGGTAAAATTGTGAAATTGGTTAGAGTACCCAGCTTAATTATTTATTAAAAAGGTTAGACACTATACTCAATATACTCATATAATCCATTTAATAAATGAGATAAAGTTGAAGTTGACACAATTTCAAAAATAAATAAAAGTTGAAAGTTGGCACAACTTATTTAATAATTAGGTAACGACGTAACGTAGTGAAGTTAACATATTTAACTACTCTTGTTGAGAGAGTACTTGGATAGTAGGCTCATTAGTTTGTGATGTGACATAAATTTAGAGGCTCAATTTATTACACTATCTATCCATGAAAATTTTAGGGTGTCTTATGGATAATGAGTGAAATAGTTTAACCAAAGACTGAGGTATCACTTTCTTATATATTATTAAAAATAAAATAAAAAATTAAAGTTAACATATTTACCTAATATTACCTGTTAGCAATTTTTCATATTTTATGAATAAGTATATAACTAGGCCCTTACATAATATATCAATTTTTCTACCCTTGTCCTTGCATTTATAATTTTATACTTGTTTTTTTGTTGTTTGGGACAATTCATGTGGTTCCTAATTCTTTTTGTTCTTCTCAATAGTGTTGTTATCATTTTTCTTGCCATATTTGCAGATGACACCACAAGGGTTTGGCACATGACCAAAGTATAAGAACATTAGAGGGCCATATATACTACTTAGAGAGGGCTTAAAGAGAAAGGTGTGGGAGTTTGCGAAACTGGTGAAGGTTGCCAATGATTGGTAGCTTTGGTGGAGATGGAGGTAAATTGGGTTTTCCTCTACTTTGAATGCATTTGAAAACATAAAGAAAAGACAAAAGGAAAAGAAGAGAGAGGGGGGGAATGAAGATTATTTTGTGTAGCTCTTGCCATGATTGTTGGAACAATGGCAGAATAACAATGTCCTCTATTTATGGTATGTTTGTTTGGAGAGATTTTAAGGATGATGGAAAATATAGGAGAAAAAAGTAAAGAGATAACATTTTTAGTGGTTGTTTGATTGGTAGGGGGAGGGAAAAAAAAGTGGTAGGGCTCAAATGTTTTCTCCTTCGGCCCACTAAAATGTTTTCTTCCCAAAATGGGAAGAAAACTGGGTTCATTTTTGTAAAATGTTGCTTCAGCCATGATCTTATACTTCTACCCCTCTTTAAATAGCAACTAAGCCACAGTGTCCCCATCAAGCATCCTTTTTTTTTTTTTTTTTTTTTTCTTTTCCTTTACACTACATTCCAGTATTCCACAACTCTCCCTAGCCAAATCTTCCTATTTTGTTTGTTTTTTTTTCTTTTATATATATAGGGTTGTAAGGGTTTTGGCGGGATTGGGAGACGATGTTGTTTTTCTTATTTCATATTTTTATAAATAGGAATTAGATACAGGTGCTACGTCTATAATATTTTCTAAACGACTCATATGTGGTTAGTTGTTATTAGTTTTAATTTGAACCAATTACTGAAATTACTTTCTTACCCCACTAATAACAACCCGTAACAATCTATCACATAGAATTTGTTGTGAAAATATTGTGGATATAGCAATTTTTCATTAGGTAATGGAAGAAATCATGCTATGTTTAATTATTTATTAGGAGTAACTCTACTACCATGACAATTTTCACAATTTTGGGCACAACTTGCCTACGTGACGAGTTATACTTATAAGTAATAAAAAAAATGATAGGTACATATGAGTTCACAATTCTACTACTCATAAGTCACCACGTGAACAAGTAGTGAAAAAAGTTGTGAAATTGGTTAGAGTGCCCGACTTAATTATTTATTAAACAGCTTAGACACTATACTTGATTTACTCATATAATCCATTTAATAAATGAGATAAAGTTGAAGTTGACATGATCTCAAAAAAAAAAAAAATATTGAAGTTGGCACAACTTATTTAATAATTAGGTAATGTAGTGAAGTTGACATATTTACCTACTCTTGTTAAGAGAGTACTTGGGTAGTAGGCTCATTGGTTTGTGATGTGACTTAAATTTAAAGGCTCAATCTATTATACTATCTGTTCATGAGGATTTTAGAATGTCTCATGGATAATGAGTGAAATAGTTTAACCAAAGACTAAGATATCACTTCCTTATATATTATTAAAAATAAAATAAAAAATTAAAGTTAACATATTTACCTAATATTACCTATTAGAAAATTTTCATATTTTATGAATAAGTATATAATTAGGCCCTTGCGTAATATATCTATTTTTCTACCCCTGTCCTTGCATTTATAATTTTATATTTTTTTTTTTCACTACAACAAAATGTATTTTCAGTGACGAAAATTTTCATCACTAAAAGTCCAGTTTTTCGTCACTAAAACCCCATCGCTAAAAGTCCTGACGACGAAAAATTTCGTCACTAAAAGTCCGATTAGTTAAAAAAAAAAACTTTTAGTGACGAAAACGTTTCGTCGCTAAATGTTTTTCTCGCTAAAAACACTATTTAGCAACGAAAATATTTCGTCACTAAAACTATTTTTGAGTACATATAGTGACGAAAAACTTCGTCACTAAAACTATTTTTAAGAAAATCCTGGGACATATAGCGACGAAAATTTTCGTCACTAAAACTATTTCTTACAAAATTTTGCTACATTTAGCAACGACATATTTCGTCACTAAAACACTTTTTTGTTGCTATATTTGGTGACGGAAAAATTCATCGCTAAAACTTATTTTCTGTTTTTATTTTTTTCATGGCTTTGATATTATCTTGTAACCTGTCATTACATTATTAAAACCTCAAATTTAAATAACACATTTATTTCAACAACACATTTATAAAAAAACGATCCATGCATTCTACAAGTAAAAAATAAAACAAGTATCCAATTCAAACTTCTTCCATACAACAACTGTTTGCAACACATACAATAACACAAGATGTTTTATAACAATACAAAAAGTGTAGCATAATAAAATTAGGACCAACAGAAGATGTCCTTAGATGCCTTCAACTAAAAGCCACCAATAAGAAATCAGCACAAATATAAAAACAATACTACATTAAAATTGTAAAGTAAAAACATTAACTATGTTATAAGAAACATTTCTAACAATGCTTACTAGTGTTTCAACAAGTGCTTGTACTGCTATACCACGTGTTGTTCCACGAGTATTTCTGCTAGTAGATCCTATTTAGACATTATCAATGTTAAAAAATTATACATTTCACATACATTATAGCTAAATTAAGTGAATTATAATTTCAATAGTAAAGACAATGTGTAGTTGTAATTATGTTCTATGTGTCGGTAGGTTGCGCCTCTGCACTAGAAGAACTTTGGGTGGGAGGATTTGCTTCAGGATGTGTTCCTGTAGATTGGACCACCGGGATAGATGCCTCACCTTACGAGCATGTAAGTCGTCCTAGTGCCATCTATAACTAACAAACATACATATAATGGAACAACAAAGTCATTACAAATAATAGAACAACAAAGTTATTATCTAATGTAATAATTCTAATAAGAATAAGATCTATTGTAGCAAACAATACATCACATTTATAGTACCTTATCGATTAAAGAATTAGATGACTTATCATCATTGTCATCGTCACCAATAAGTGGTACATAACATCATCTACCACAATACTAGCTCTATTTTTTTTTTCCCTTTTGCACAATTGGATTGAGCAGAATCCTTTAGAGAAGTTGAGATGTGTATCAATTCTCTCTTCGTTTTGCCTCATTCGATCCAATCTTGTTATTTCATACTTCAGTATATGAGTGTATTTGGCATTTTTGGGTATTTTTTGAAACTATGTATTGACATGAAAGATAAGTACAATTGCTGCTAACTTTACATATCATAGTTCACACCATTATTCATATCAAACAATTCATAAGTGCAAAATTTGAACACAATTGCTACTAATTCAACACAACAAATGACCACATCAATATCCATATCAAGTTCAATATAAGTACAAAACTATAAGAAATTATTACTAACTTTACATATCATAGTCCACACCATTATCCATATCAAGCAATTCACAATTGCAAAATTTGAATACAATTATTACTAACTCAACACAACTAATGACCACATCAATATCCATATTAAGTTCAAGATAAATACAAAACTATAAGAAATTACTACAAACTTTGCATATCATAGTCCACACAATTATCCATATCAAACAATTTACAAGTGCAAAATTTGAACACAATTGCTACTAACTCAACACAACAAATGACCACACCCATATTCATATCAAGTTTAAGATAAGCACAAAACTTTAAAACAATTGCTACTTAGACAAGCATAAAACATTTAAGACAATTGTTATGAACTCTACATATCATAATTCATATCAAGATCAACATCAGGTATGTCACGCTCTTCATTTTGATTAGCATCTCTTGAAGTTCCATTTTCAAGAACAACCTCAGTTTCTATATCACCCATACAATACTTAATATTGTCTTCAACATTGCTACTTGTGATATTGACCATATAAGGTCTCACTCCTATATACATCAAAGCAACATACACTTCACGTTTAAGTCCTCCTCTTTCTCAAGATTAAGAGTTAAAAGATAGGGCTATTTAAAAAAATGGTGGACCAAACTAACTGATCGGACAAACCATTCTAATTAGTTTTGGTAAGTTTTTTGCTAGTTCTGATCTATACTAGTTTTAAAAATTGAAAATTTTTATCTTCCGATGCAGTTTTGAGGTTGTGAAAAATGTAACAACAAAACAAACGGAGTGTAATATATATATATATATATATATATAGAGAGAGAGAGAGAGAGAGAGAGAGAGAGAGAGAGAGGTAATTTCGAAATAGAATATCAATATATATCGATACCAAAATATTACACTATAGTTACCAGCCCTTTCTAGTATTATTGGTATATAAGGCTCCAATTTTGTTTTTTTGATGGGCATGAATATAAAATTACTTCAATGACAAGAAAATTTAAAAGGCAATCATAAAATTTTTCACAATTTATCATTTGTTGTGGTGACAATTTTAGGGTTTTTTTTCTTTTCTTTTTTCAAAATAGAGAGAAAAGTGGCAAGTTGGTATTGGTGCAATATCATTTTTATATGATCTGTTTTCTAATTAGAATATGATGAGGTGACATATCAACATGTTATGAAACAAATTATGTGAATAGATTTATTGAGATACAAATAGATAATCAAGTCACAATAAAATTTTTAGAAAAGTTCTAAATATTTTTAATTTTTAACATCTCAGGTAAGAATGACACAAAGTATTGAGATTTGAAAATGTTGAAAAATTCAAAATATATTGTGTTCAACCCCATTAGATTATAGTCATGAAAATTGTAAAAACCAGAGATGAACAAAAAAACATCTGGAGCTCAAATCATAGCAATCGAGATAAGATTTGACTTGAAATGGTGGCAGCAATGACAATAAAATACGCTGCTATATGCTTTTTGAAATTGGTGCCTGATCTGCTTCACTGCAAAACCTTGAATATGACAAATTTTTTAAACTTATCATTCTACATAGTTTACCTGTATTTGCCTCTCCTGTAACATTGGCCAATAAAACATAGGAGAGTGGAGCCAGAAATTGCTTATTTATTCATTAATACGAGGTTCCCAACAATTTAGAATTCTAATCGAGATTAAAAGACAAAAACAATGAAAGAAAGAAAGAACTTTAATTTCTATAGCAATTAAAAGTCAATGACCACAGACTTTATAATTCTCTTTCTTATGCACTTTTCTTTTGCTAGCGACCCCTTCATGTTCATGGTGTCTCATTATCCAAAACCTCTCTACTTCTACAGCATTTCGGCCCGGAATTCTGCCAGCTATTAAATCCCACCTGAAAGGAATCTTTATGTGTTAATATTTAACATTACTAGTAAGCATTGACAAGTATGTGAAATATTAAGATCTTTGTGCTTTTGTGTATTATTTGGTTCTTTCTACTTTGGGTTCCGATTCTCCTCATCAATTTTTGTGAGAATATGAACGTTATACATTAGAAAAAACAAAACAAAACTCAACCAGTATATAGTTGGGTACATATTATAAGAGCAGGTAAAGCCACCACTTAGGCATCTCCTCCATCATGTCTATAAGAAGTTTTCTTAGTCTAGGCTAGGTTGAATT
This sequence comes from Quercus robur, assembly GCF_932294415.1. Taxonomy (NCBI): domain Eukaryota; kingdom Viridiplantae; phylum Streptophyta; class Magnoliopsida; order Fagales; family Fagaceae; genus Quercus; species Quercus robur. The sequence goes on along the minus strand of NC_065543.1, from coordinate 50,068,740 downwards.
GAAGATGGGAACTATTCATATAGTTTTTTGTTTTGTCTTGTTTTGTTTTTTTCCCCCCTTTTTGAGAAAGTATTCATATAGGTTGAACTATGTATGGCTACTATAGTTTCCATGGTGTGGCCAATGATATCTGAAACATATACACGTGAATAAGCAAATGGTGTGTTATTTGATTCTCCTGATATTCCCCTTTGTCATCATTTTTCTTGCCATATCTGTAGATGACACCACAAGGGTTTGGTATATGACCAAAGTATAAGAACATTAGAGGGCCATATATACTTCTTAGAGAGGGCTTGAAGAGAAAGGTGTGGGAGTTTGCCAAGCTGGTGAAGGTTGCCAATGACTGGTAGCTTTGGTGGAGATAGAGGTAAATTGGGTTTTCCTCTACTTTTAATGCATTTGAAAACATAAAGAAAAGAGAAAAGAGAAAAGGAAAAGAAGAATGAGGAGGGGAATGAACGTTATTTTGTGTAGCTCTTGCCATGATTGTTGGAACAATGACAGAATATCTATTTCCTCTATTTAAGGTATGTTTGTTTGGAAAGATTTTGAGGAGGATGAAAAATTTAGGAGAGAAAAGTGGAGAGATAACATTTTTAACGGTTATTTGATTGGGAGGGGGAGGGAAAAAAAAATGGTGGGGCTTAAGTGTTTTCTCTCTAAGCCCACCAAAATGTTTTCTCTCCAAAATGAGGAAAAAACTGGGTTGGATTCTATAAAATGTAGCTTCAGCCATGATCTTATACTTCTGCCCCTCTTTAAATAGCAACTACGCCACAGTGTCCCCATCATGCATCTTCTTTCTTTTTCTTTTTTTTTCCCTTTACACTACATTCCAGTATCCCGCAGCTCACTCTAGCCAAATCTTCCTATTTTGTTTGGTTTATATATATACATACATATATATATATATATATATATATATATATATATATATATGTATATGTATATGTATGTATGTATAAAATATAATACAATATAATAACAAGTAAAAATAATATAATAAATATGTATGATATGTAAATTTTTATAAAATGTTATTTTAATTAATAATAAGTAGTATTTTAATTATTTAAAGAATATAATATAAATTATTCCTTACCTATTATGTAATAAGGGTATAAAAGTATATTTACATAAACTACATTTTTTATCCTCCCACTTTTCTCCTTAACTAAACAAAATAGTTTTTTATCCCTCCACTTTTTCATCTCTCTAACCAAACACATATGAGAGAAAATTAAATATTTTTTATCATCTCACTTTTCTATCTTCTAACCATTTTCTATTCTCTCATTTTTCCATCTCCCCAACCAAACGTAGCATTTACACAATGCAACTAACAACCCTAATCACAAGATATGCATAAAATACTAGGAAATTTTTAAGTATTATTCAATGGTCTTAGGTTTAATTATATATTATCAATCACTCAGTCTTGTTATTTTTATCTAGAGGTTGACAATTCTATTAGAAGGAGCAAATACCCAATCTTTAGGCTAGTAGCCCAAGCTGAGTACCTTAGGTTTGAGAAAGATATGTTGTTCATCTCAACTAAATAATTTAAAGATGCTATAATTGATTATGCAGTCCATGGAGGGTGGAGTATAAAATTTGTGAAAAATGACTTGGTGAGAGTGAGAGCTCGATGCCAGCCAGGGTGCAAGTTTGTTGCCTTCCTTGCAAAGGTGCCAAGGGAGAAGAGTTTTAGATTGAAAACACTAAACATGGAATACACATGCAGTAGAAGTTATAGAAATCCAAGGTGCACATCGTCATACATTAGGAAGAAGTTAGTGAAAAGGGTTAGGAGACAGCCTGACATAAAGTTCAAGGACATTCAGAATGCTGTGCATGAGAAGTATGTGGTTAACATAAATGCAGGCAAGGCAAGTAAGGCTAGAGAGAAAGCTCAAGATGCTGTTGATGGGGCCTACACTACACAGTTCAACCAACTATGGGAGTACTATGATGAGTTGAAAAGGTGCAGTCCTAGGAGCATAGTATTGATGAAGGTGCATACTTATAATGATGGTGATTTGGTAGTTAAGTATGGATTGGCAACTGGGCTGCCATATTTTGAAAGAATCTACATCTGCCTGGAAGGTTGCAAGAAGGGCTCTTTGGCAGGGTGTAGGCCAATCATTGGTCTAGATGCATGCCATCTAAAGACCAAGACAGGTGGTCAGCTGATGTGTGTTGTTGGCAGAGATCCCAATGATGAATACTTTCCCTTCGCATATGCAATAGTCGAGGTTGAAACGAATGACACTTGGACCTGGTTTCTTAATTTATTGCTTGCTGACATAGAAGATGACAAGAATTGGGTGTTCAAATCTGATCAGCAGAAGGTATGATAGTAGCTTTATTGCTTGTTGAATTAATTGTAGTTGATGGTAGTTTCATTACTTGCTGAATTAAATGATTGTGCTTTGTAGGGGTTGGTGAACACCTTTGTTGACAATTGGTCACAGTACAAACACAGGATCTGCTGCAGACATTTATACAATAATTTGAGGAAAAATCATCCTGGTGTCCTTATTAGAGACCTTTTTTGGAAAGCAGCCAAGACTACCTATCAGCAAGCATATGAGAGGGCAATGAATGAGCTAAAAGAGGTGGATGAAGATGCATTCAAATGGCTGCAGTCTCACTCAACAACTATCTAGGCTAGGCACATGTTTAAAAGTGATGGTCAGAGTGATACAGTCCTGAACAACATGTGTGAAAGCTTCAACAGCATGATAGTTAAGTTCAGGAGCAAACCTATAATCACTATGGTATGCATAAATGTGTATTATGATCCATAGACCTGTGTAATTCATGAATGATTAATTCTCCATTTCTCTCTATGTGCTTGCAGCTTGAGTGTATTAGGCTATATCTGATGACTAGATTTCAAGCAAACAAAGAAATGATTATGAAGGTGGAATCTGAGTTGTGTCCTAAGATAAGGAAGAGACTGTACAAGGAGAAGTTGGCATGCAGCAAGTGGCTAGCATGTTGGGTTGGTCGTAGCAAGTTTGAAGTGAAGAATGGGCTGGAGAGTTTCATTGTGGACTTGGAAGAGAAGAAGTGCAGCTATAGGAAGTGGGACATAATTGGCATACCATGTTGCCATGCCATTTTTTGTATCTTTTTCAACAGAGAAGATGCTGAAAAGTATGTCAATACTTACTACAAAAGGACTACCTACATTGATTGCTATGACCCCACTATAGAACTCATCAATGGCCAGAATATGTGGAAACCTAGTGGACTGCCACCTGTGCAACCCCTTATCAAGAGGAGACCTCTTGGTAGGCCTAAGAAGAAGATGGCACTGGAGCCTGATGAACCTAGAAGTCATAGAAAAAATAGAGGTCTAGGCATCTCAAAACAATGCAAGTTATGTGGGAAATTATGACACAACAGGAGGAGCTGTAAGGGAGAAGTAGGAGGGAACTCCTCCTTGCCTGGGAGTGCATCCCAAGCCAGTAGGACCACTGGGAGGGTAAATATACTACTTTAACTTAGATATCCCCATTGTTTTGTTTTTCAGTTGGCAGACTATTAATTGTTATTGTGCTTGTGCTTGTGCTTGTGCTTGCAGGCAACCAAGGATGGTCATACAAACGGCCTAGCAGTAGGCAATGCACAACCAGGCTCCAATGCTCAGCCAAGCTCTAATGATAATGTGACCACAAGTACACCTCCACCCCCCACTAATAACCAGTCCAATCCAAGACCAAAAAGATAGAGGAAGAGAAGTGCAGTCACGACTGAGACCTTGAATACAACTGGGAATGCAACAAGATATATGGCAACAATGAGATCTGCTGGAAGATAGCAAGCTGAAGCAAGACATTTTGTTGTTGTTGTACTATATGTTGAAAGCACTCTTCATATGTTTATGTAACTACTAGAACAATTGGCATTTTGGTATACTAATATAATGGCTGACCAAGTCCTTTTTTTGTATGAATGTGCTGGGTAGACTTTGTCCTATATTTTGTAATTATTGTGGTACACCAAAAACTGTCATTGGTGTTAATTAGTGTTCATTAGTATTTACAGGTTGGTGAATGTGCTAGGCAGTTTAATATGTAATGATGTTAAATGTAATGATGTTAAATTTGTAAATGGCAGTTTAAGATGCAGCTTAATATGTAATGATGTTAAATGTAAATTATGCAGGTTTGGTAAATCTTTTACATGGTGTTATGCAGTTTAATATGTAATGATGTAATGATGTATGATGTATGAATTAATGTGTAATGATGTATGAATAAATGTAAATTATGCAGGTTTGGTAAATTATGCAGTTTAATATGTAATGAATGTAAATTATGCCGTTAAATAAATGTAATTATGCAGGTTTGGTAATAAATGTAAATTATGCAGTTTAATATGTAATTATGCAGGTTTTCTCAATTGGATCAGTTTAATATTGTAGGTTATATTATGTTAACTGATTTAGGGGGATTTGGTTTAGCACTTCAATCAAATGACAAATTGTAAAGATTTTTGGTACTGACTGTTCATGTAATATTGAGATGTGATTGAGATGTCAATGAGATAAAGTATAAAGATCTGCATCTTTTTGATTTGTCAATTACATATCATTTTGGCTTTGAATATCAGGTTGCTGGTGTGCTAGCTCAAACTATCAGGCTGCTGCTGGCTTTGAATATCAGGATGCTGGTGTGCTTTGAATATCAGGCTTTGATTTGCCAATTTATTGCATGATGTAATGCAGTGGAACAATAAGGAAGAAGAAGAAGATGCAAGATATGGTGTATTTAGAATGTGACAAGCACTGGCATCCAAGTGTCTGATTCATATTAATCCAGATGCATTATTTTGATATCTTGTATGCTTTTGAGTTTAAGTAATCAGGGGGAATAAACTAATAGTTTTGCAGCTAGTCAGCTCCTTTTATTTGAGTGATGCTAAATATATTACAAAATTTACTTCATAAGTTTTAAAAACTGATGTTTCTACAGTCAGCTCCATTTTCTTGCTTGGCAGACACATATGATGTTTCTGCAGTCTCAAATTGCTGTCTAAAACAAGACATACATTTAAACCATTCAAAATTTACAGGTGATGCATAGTTCCACTAATAAACTAATAAAACAGGACACAAGTCATAGATTAATTAAAAAGACCATGTTTCATTGCTAAAGCCTTGGATTACAGAGAGAATTACATCAAAATTCAAGTCTTTTCCCACTAATACATACCAACACATACCAACACAAATTATGGCATTTTTCCACTAATACCTACCCACCTAATGACCAATTTCCCCCCCCCCCCACCTATTTAGCCAACCAAAAGAAGCATCAAACAGAGTAGCATCAAACAGAGTAGCATCTCACTTATCACCAGAGACAGCCCTAGGCAAATGAGCAGCCTTTTCTCTCTCTTCCTGTAGCCTACAATGGCAGCTTCAAAGGTCAAAATCCGTTGCCTCTGCTCCAGAATTAGCACCTTGCTACGCTTGCAGATTTCATCATCACGCCACTGAAAAAATTTACACTTGTGTCCAACCTGGCACCCAAGAGCCAGATAAAACCCATTATATCTTCAACCAAAATCATGAAAAACAACAACAAATAGTATTAGCAAAATACTACCTTACCCAAAAACTAATATAGTATTAGCACAATGTTCCAACACTTGTATTAGCAAAATACAAGAAAACCAATTTATATTGTTAGCAGAAAGCTGAGGGTTTTTTTTTTTTTTTTTTTTAAATAAAAGAAATTCTGGGTTCCTAAGACAAGAAAACCAACTTGGGTTTTCTCTAGGAATTAGCAAAAAAATTTGGTTGTCAAATATTATGAAGCTGTGTTGGTTTAAGATCAAAATGATGGTCTAGCGCATCATTTAAGTTGGGCATGCAACATGAATAGGGAAAGATTACATCTTAGTGAGACAATAATGAAAACTAAGAGAAATAAAAGGGCTGTAGATGAAAGACAGAGGGGTTAGACTTAGACTAAAGGGATTGCGAGCTTGAAACGAAAATGAAGAAGGAAAAGCGAAAGGCTAAAGGGAAATGAAATTGGAACCTGAAGTGCTTCCAAAGTTAAAAACCCAGAAACTGAATAGAAATTTAAAAACTTTACAAAGAGAGATACCACGTTACCCAGTAATTTGGACACCCGTAGAACCTTCTTCCAGAATTGTCAGGTGTTCAAGAAATGAACAAAACGGGTTTCTTAGAGCAGAAGTATCGAGTTGGGCCCCTTTTCCTCAAGCTTCCACTAGATGACATCGAGCTTGAATCCATGGAAAGCAGTTGAGTTGAAGATGTTTTTGGGCTGTGTGGTGAGCGAGGAGCAATTGATTTGAAGATGTTTTTGAGTTCGTGACTGGTGAGGGACTTCAATCTGTGTGGTGACTGGTAAGCAAGGAGTTGAGGAAATTTGGGGGTTAGGGATTTCAATTTGGCGTGATTTGGGGTTTTATTTGGGTTAGGGATTGTCACGTGAGGGACATGTGACTACTAAGGGCGGGGATGTAACTAACAGTTGCAAGATGGGCCACGTGGATAATAGTTTAGTATTATTTATTCCTGCCGTTTGCCACGTCAGCTTTATCCGTTTCTAATGTAACGGTAAGGACCAAAACGGGAAGCATTTTTCAGGATAGGGACTAAAAGCGGTAAAAATAAAATGTAGGGACTAAAATGGGAATCGCCTGGAAATGTAGGGACTAAAAGGTGCTTTTCGCCTAACATTAATTAACTGTAATTAATGAGCTTTGCCTTTGGTTAAATTTTTAACAGTTCAATCTTTAATTAGCCTCTATTCCTAGTAAACCTCTTTCATTAATTTCTAGCAAGATTAGAAGTTGTGGATATAGGGTTTTTCATATTATTCATTGATTAAAGAACTTGATAATTCATATGAGAGGATAGCATTATGATTTGGGAAGGTGGGGAGGTTTTTTAGTAAAAGGTTCCCTTTTGGGAGCCATTTAATTAGATATTGAGTACAAAACTTGATTTGTAAAAGTTTTTGTCATGTCGGTGTTTAATCCTCAAAGTGCATGCTTAATATTATGAAATTTATTCCATTATCTTCCATTAATTATTAGCTCATCCAATTCTGGAAAGGAATTGATACACCATGAAACATAACTTTTTTTTTATTATATTTTTTTATACAAGATATAAATTCTACTCTAATCTAATCTAAATGTATATGTGTGTGAAATTTCCTATTAGAGACTTGAATCCCGACCCTTACCCCCCACACCCCACAAGCACTTATACTTGTGGAGTGACCATTGCACTAAAGGTGTGCGGTGGTGGAACGATTAACCATTGGCTTACAAGGCAATGGGTACACAAAAAGAAAGTGGAGAATGGTTGTTAGGTTAAGGGAGGCCATGTAGACTAAGTCAGAGATGGACTCACATTGAGGCTAAGGGAGCTGCTTAAGGCCTCCCAATAAGTCTAAAGTCGCAACAAATTTTACAACATGAGGTGAAAAATTGTTAATAGTGGACAATAATATAGTGATAATGATCAGCTTATATGAGAATCAATAATAACCTACCAACTAAAATAGTTCATACTCTCTCCTTCTTCGATTCAATTTACCCATTGTCAACAATTACTCAGGCCACTCTTACGAACCAAATCGACTCCTTCTCCTGTCACCACCATTGATAAATCAAATCAAGGCTAGTGTTTTTCTAATTGGTCAAAAATTTTATTTGCTCTTTTTTTTTCTTTTTTTTTTTATAAATAATTTTACAGTGAAATCAACACTAAGTACATGTTTGGATACAACTAATAAAGGGGTGTATTTGCGTTTGGCATTTTCAGCACTGGGACCGGTGTTGTCAATGGGTCCCGTGCACTGTTCACGGGACCCACAAGTTGTCTAATTCAGCAAAATTTTATTCAAAATTGGGTCCCACGGTACTATTCGCATATTTAAAAATTATTTTGCTACAATATTTTTAGTTTTCAATTTTCAGCAATAAACGGTATCCAAACAGACCATAAGAAAACTAAAAAAGTATGATATGGGTTTGTCCATGATTTGATTCAATTTATCTAGGAAAAATATTAGAATCTCTATTTTCTCTGCGAAATTTTGATATATGTTGTTGAATTTCACCAACTTGGAGTCCCAAAAGGCACACTTGTCTCTCTCTCTCTGGAATTTTAGGAATTTTTGGTATTAAAAATTCAATTTCTATTCATTTTAATTGATGGGTTGGGCTAACAAAAAAAAACTAAGCAAGGCCCTTTCTAATCTATTTAGCGCATTTCGATGTGGGTTTTTTTCACCCAAATGACTTGTAGTTCGTTTAGTCCAATTCGAAAGTGGGTCCACTCCTTTAGCCCAAATAGGTAGAACCTTATCGTGGCTCATAAACCACAACCATGATCCATTTCTCTTTAAGAATATCCAACTTGGATGTTCCGCATATGGCGAGGTAATGTACAAAACAGCAATGCAAAAGAATTGTATATAGTTAGTTAGGCAACGTCTGAAACAATAAGGGAAAGTAGCATCTCGAGTTTTAGAAACTCGAGATCCAATTACAAAAAGGCCCCATAGATCTCGAGTCTTTAAGACTCGAGTTTCGTGCGAAAAAAATTTCACCTATAGTGGTGTTTTTAAGCCTTTCAGTGACGTTTTAAAGCCCTATAGCGGCGTTTTCCTGGAAAATTTTTTTCATAAGTACAGATTTATGGAGTCCTATAGTGGCGTTTTTAAGCCCTATAGTGACGTTTTATAGACCTATAGCGGAGTTTTTATTCAATTTATGGAAATCGAGTCTTTAAAACTCGATTTTCAGCTTAATTTTTTTCCACTTTAAACTAATCCACATACAAATCGAGACTTAAAAACTCGATTTTTATCTTGGAACTCGAGTTTTAGACACTCGAGATGCTAGTTTTCAATATTGTTTTGAAACGTGATAATTAACTAAATTTTTTAATATTTATTGTTATTTAGAAAAAAAATTCGCATATGGCTCCCAATTATTACAACATAAATTTTAATAATATTTCCAGGGACACACCCAACATGTTGATATGGTTTATTATGAATGGTTGCCATTTTTTGCCCACTTGGCCACTCCTATTTATATAGGCCCTCTATTTTTATTAACCACTTACAATCAATTGAGTATTGTGAAATTGGGTGTGTGGCATTATTGGAAACTTGGAGCAAGCAAATTTTCAGGCAGTCAAAAGATTTTCTACAATTGGACTTTTGAATAGTTGCCAATAACCATACCGGATAGTTGCCACTTGCCACTGCTGCTTAATAGTTGATCCTGAACTATTGCCAAAATCAAGAATAAAAGTGACCTTGAGCGAGGTGTTTCTTAATTAGTTCCTTATATAGAGAGACGGGTTGTAAATGAATCAAGTTGTTCATAAACAGCTCAAGCTTGACTCGATAAAAAACTCGTTCATATTTGTTTGTTTATAAACAAGCCAAGTTTAAGCTTTAGTTTTAGACTTGTTTAATAAACGAGCCGAGCCCAAGTAAAAAATATTGTTCATGAACAGGCTTGTGAACACCAAAGCTCGATACAAAAGTAACAAAACAAGTTGAGCCTAGGCTAATTTATGAGTTTGGTAATAAAATTGATATGAGTTTGACAAGTAAACTCATATCCTTCTAAGACTTTAATTAATTATAAGTTGAGATCACTCATCCAAACTAAATAGGCTATATAATAAACTTGATATAGGTTTGATAATATACTTGTGTTGGATCTCAAGCTCAAAAACATGATATTGAGCTTGAGTTTGAGCTTGATATTGAGCTCGAGCTTGGCTTGACCAATGAATCAAGCCAAGCCAAGCTGAGCTCAAACTTTTATACTTTATAACAAGCTCAAACTTAAACATTATTTGTAGGCTTGTATTAAGCTTAAACCAAGCTTGAACATTCTACTTTTGTTGTCGAGCCGAACTTGAACATTCACTACTCAACAAAATTCGGCTCGTTTACAGCCCTAAGAGACTCTTTTGCAAGGTTTAGGGGCTCTTTTCTCTTTTCTTTTTTCTTTTTTTTTTTATAAATAAGTTTTGCATTATGGCCAGGAAAAGAGTAGATTCAAAGTAGTAACCTCTACTTTATGTGATGTTGTTCTTAGCTGATTGTCCTAAGAAATTACTTGGCCCCAATCCCCAAGGAGTTAACTCTCTACTTCTTAGTTCCTAGAGGTCTTAAAACAATGACTATTATCAGATATGTCCATGCATGTCAATAAATTATTCAAATTTGAGAGGTGCACATGAACAGAGAATCTCACTTTTCTAATTTTTTTTTGGTAGCTAGAACACTTTTCGAATTTCAATTTTGTAGAACATAACCAAATTACATGCTAAAATAGCTTTATGTAAAATTAGCTAGGAAAAATTAGCTATTGAAAAAAATTGGTCAACGAATATGATGAACCTGGATCTCACCTGCTTGGAAATCTGTATATTGTTTTATGATATTGCAAAATAATAATAATAATAATTGTGGCAGGAAAAAATAAGTCAATTAAACTTGCTTTTTACCTCATACAATTAATTTATAGAGATAGGATGCCAATCAACCTTTTTTACCCTTATTTAAATGAGTTAAGCTTGAAATGAAAGGATAAGTACGTGGGAATAAGTATGAAACAGGGAAATTGATTAACAATAATCTCGGATTGCTTTGTATTATGTTCCTCGGAATTGGTCCGAGATACAAATTGCACTTGTTCTAAGATTACAATGGTGGTTCTCTATTTTTCTCTTTCTTCAGATGTTTCATCCCTTCTTCTTAGTGGCCTCTCTGCCTTATATAGTCACTCAGGTTGTATCTTGGCCTTCCATTTGGAGGGTTAGGGTTCATTTCCCTTGATGCTTGTTTCATCAAGGTCTTACTAGAAGGTTTCTACATCAAACTATAAGCTATGATGACACTTGAACAGTGTCATCACAGATGTGATGGATGCTTTATCTGCATTCTTCATTTCTTTACTTGACAGCAAATCTTCTTTCTCTTCCTTGGTTTGTGCCCGATGGTATTCAGAATAGGGTCTCGGCCATCTCGAGGACGTGTCAGTATCCTTGGGGTCCTCGGGTATGTCTCCTTGTGCTTGTGGTGAGTCACTATATTCTCCATGAGGATTCGCTGTCAATACTTTCCAAGGTCTTCTCTTCTGACTTTGGCCTCCTGTCACTTGTCCATGTTCTCGGATTCTCGTCCTCCCACAATAATAAAAAAGTAAGGCCTCTTGAAAAAAAAAAATTAGAACATCTTATATTGGCTGATAAAATCTATCTGTCCTACGATATAAAAATTTCAGTTAAGGCCTAACAATTTAATAAATATAAATTATTTTTAAAATATTATACTCTTTAAATTTTAGTTAAGGCCCAACAATTTAATAAATAAATTTTTTTTTTAAATATTATACTTTTTCAAATGTTCAACATTTATTTAAATGCGTTTCACTATGACAGTCACATTAACCATTCATTTAAGATCTTTGTCTAGCACATTAACCACTGAACTGAGTGGCTTCTTTGTGTTGCCAATGGAATTTATATTTTATTTATTTAATTTTACAAGAATAATATTTTTACATTTTATTTTATTACTATTTACTTAATAGTATTTGCTAAATTTATTTGTATTCAAGAATTATGCTTTTACATCATTACATGTGAATATGAAATTTGTAAATTTATGTTAAAAATGATTTTATTTTTAATTAAAATGCTATTTATTTGAAAGATTAATAAACACAAATTTTTAAAGCTTGTTTATATTTTATTATTTTCTATTCATTTTAAAAATAACAAAAATTCATTTGAAAGTTTTTTATATTGATATATATTTTTTGATGGTAAATTTTCATATTTTCATATTTTTATACATTTAAAACATTTATTTATATATTAACTAATGTTAAATTAATTTTGATGTCATCATGGTTTAACCTCAGTTTGATTTCGAAAACCTTGAACCTATCCCTTTTGTGGTTCTTTGAACGATCCGGGTCTAAAAATTATGCTAGTGACTACACTTCGAATTCAATCTTTATCATAAAATGGTATTTGTTTTTGTAAAGTTGTGATTTACAACTATATTTTATGTTGGCTTTATTCCATGACAAAAAATGTTGTAATTGCTTTTATTTTGTTCCTTATATTTTGTAGGATTTTATTGTATTGGGTTTAGTATTAAGTTGATGAAGACTCAAGCTTAATTGAAGATCAACTAGATTTCGCGAGAAGCTTACGAGAAGCTAACCCGCGAAATAGTCACGTGAGAGGCACATGACTGAAAGCTGAAGAGTTGTGCTAGGCTGTTAGTTTCGCGAGTGTCTCGCGGGTAAGGCCTTTCCGCGAGGTACTCGCGAAACATTCTGCCTGAAAGATTTTTAAGAATGACTTTCTTACCCTTCACCCATACTATATATATCCTCATTACCCACACAAATTGTAAGGTGACCATTCAGAGAGAAAAACTCTAGATAGGTTTTCTAAAATACACACACCCATCTTTTTGAGAGAGAGCTACTCATCCTTAATGAGAAATCATTCTAGCCTCTTCTCCTTCCTTCTCTCATTATCATACCTTGAGAGGAGATTTGTACCCAAACACAACCCACTCCTAATCAGAGTGTAGAGAGTGTTTTGGAGTTTGGGAAGTTTTGGGGATTTGCCAAAAGAAGCTAGTAAGGCTTGGTGGATGCAATCGGGCGTATTGCGGGATCCGAAAAGCTAGACAAGACACGATTCCGAGAAGCCTTGTTGGAGGAAGAGCTTGGAGGGTTTAGGTATATTGAGTAGATTAGGCTTGAAGGATCTCTTATTATTCGTGTATTCCAACTTATTGTCTAGTGGATCGATTTTCCGCTTGGAGGGCGGCGGAGAGATTTTTCGCTAAATTCTTCGGTTTTCTCTTCGATAACACATCGTCATGTTATCTTGTGTTTGCATCTCTCTTCCCTTACTCTTGTGCTTTACTTTTATTGTTTGTTGTTCATATTTATGCACTAGAGTAGTATCGGTTGATTGCACTACATTTACTCTTGTTTTCATACTTAGATAAGTTATAATAAAAGCAATCTAGCCGTAATTTTTAATTGAGGGTCTAAACAAGCTTTTGTGTTTTAACACATAATCGAGCTTTCAGTTTTCGTTTTTAGAAACAAATGGAGAGAATCAAACTATTGCAATAGAATTGTTATTGGATCCTATATTGTTTTTAAAGATCTAACAAACCTTCATTAAAAAAGAACAGAAATTTCAAAGTGGTGCTGTATCCATTTGGTAGCAGTGCAAATAAAAAAAATATGAAGAAAATTTAAGGGGCTCAATCTTAACAATAGTGCTCAAATTCAAGAACAGAACAAAGGATCTGATCATTTAAATGACAAACTTGTTAAATTACAGAATAGAAACGCTAACCAGATAGCTCGTCCTGGTTCAAACAATGAAACTACAACAAAGTTTAAAACAATAATACAAATAATTAGCACTCCCCAGCTTTTTTCACTCAGTATCTGTACTGAGGAGGCTTGTAAGGACCTTCAACAGGAACACTTATGTATGCAGCTTGAGCAGGAGTAAGTTTGGTAAGCTTAGCCCCAAGCTTTCCAAGATGCAGGGCTGCAACCTTCTCATCCAAATGCTTGGGTAGAACATACACCTTCTTCTCATACTTGCCAGTTCCCCTCTCCTTCCAAAGTTCAAGTTGAGCAATGACTTGGTTTGTGAAAGAGCAAGACATAACAAAGCTGGGATGCCCAGTTGCACAACCCAAATTAATAAGACGCCCCTCAGCAAGAACAATAATACCATTATTGGTCTCGGGGAACACCCAACGATCAGTTTGTGGCTTGACTGTGATGCGCTTTACACCGGGGTAAGTTTCCAGACCATGCATATCAATCTCATTGTCAAAATGACCAATGTTGCACACAATTGCATTGTTCTTCATCTGCTTCATGTGATGAACCATGATGATGTTCTTGTTCCCTGTGGTGGTCAAAAAAATGTCAGCTTCTGAGACAACATCTTCCAGGGTTAGGACCGAAGTGCCATCCATAAGGGCTTGCAGAGCGCAAATTGGATCAATTTCAGTCACAATCACACGAGCACCAGCTCGCTTGAGAGCAGCAGCACAACCCTTGCCAACATCTCCATATCCACAGACAACAGCGATCTTGCCAGCAATAATGACATCGGTGGCTCTCTTGAGACCATCAGGGAGTGAGTGTCGACATCCATACAAGTTATCAAACTGCAGTAACATCATCATAACGGAACATTATAAACTTTAAAAAGGTGGCCCAAAAAAACAAAAAAATATCTTTGTGAAGCAAACCAAAAAAATAAAAGACCTACCTTTTTTTCACCTCTATGCATCATAGATTAAACCTACATTAATTAAAACTGTACAAACTACAAATCTAACACTGCAATCTTCCTCCCGCCAGGTACAAAAACCATGGAAGTTGAAATGCTATTTGACTGTAAATATCAAGATTACATATTAAAAAAAAAAAAAAAAAAAAACCAACAACAACAACAACAACAATGCAACGACTGCATGATTAGACCGACCAATGGAGCTAGAATAATAAAATGTTCAAAGAACTGGACCCAATACAGTATACCGAAGTGAAAACCCTAACAGAAATCAGAATATTTTCAAGCTAAAACCCTCCCATAAAAAAAAAAACCACTACTTTCCATCTCTACCCAAAAGGTACACGGACACTATTTTGGTTCTTTTGTATAGGGTAGTTTTCCTTCTTGTTTTGATGATATTATCAGGAAGGAAGCTTAATGTTTTGTATAGTTGTTGTTTAAGAAAGTCTTGATTCATCGAAAAAAAAGGGACACTGCAAAGTGAGTGTCCCTGGCCCAACCCGGACACCCCAAGGATACTCTTGCATGTGTGTTACTATTGCGTGCATGTCCTCACTGTTTTGGGACTAGGGAGGAAAAATACATATTTTATTTTTAAAAATTCCTTTGATTTTAGATATGTTTATATAAATTTTGATAGTTGTTATATACTTTCAAAACTTAACATAAACATAAAATATGATGCCTAAAAATAAATAAAACAAATCTAATGATATGTATTAATTAATTAGTAGTCCATATTGTGTTCTAATTTTTCAAGAATTATCATGTCATTGGTCCCTAATTTTTCAATACGTATTTATGAGAAGTGTTATGTCTACAATATTTTCACTACAAATCTTAGGTGTTACTTTGTTATTGATACTAGTTTGAAACCATCACTTAAATTAGTTTTTTGCCCACCAATAATAACTTATTACTTAGAATTTGTTGTGAAAATATTGTAAATATAGTATATTTTTCTTGTGTCTATTCTTGTTAGCTATTCTTGTTAGCTATTCTTTAGCACTAAACATGGTAAAACAGGCTAAAATTTGATGACTCGACCTGAACCTAATTTTTTAAACCCATATAAAAATGGGCCAACCTGCAACCCGCTTGTTTTTGCGGGCTAACCTGACTTGACCTAGCTAACCCAAGACCCGACCAATTTTTTTCCCTAAAAAATGCTTAGACTACATGCCAATGTGTTAGGTGTATAGACATAAAGTCACAAAGAACTACATTGGAACTACCTAGCTAGTCATTTAGTAGCCACCAGTGGCAATGGCCATGCCCCCATTTATTGAAAAAAAAATATTAAATAAAAGGAAAAAAAATACAGAAGAATCTACAACCACATGTCTACATTACTAAACATCTAACTCTAAGTTAAATACTAAGTAGTATAGTTAAATACTAAGACTAAGTTAGTAACACTAAGTCTAACTAGCACAAAACACAACTAAAGTAAAAGAAAAAAGTCCAAAAGTCCATATCATTAGTGAACTATAAATTTGAAGTGTGTAAATTTAAAATATATACTTTTTGGTGCTCCTTACAGTCTATCTCTCTCTCAAATTTTAAATTTTTATTAAAAGCATTCTAACTGTGAGTTATTAACTTGAAAGATTTTGTTATTATAATTGTAAAGAATTTTAGTCATGCTCAAAACTATTAGAATTGAAAGGATATGGAAACCTTTATGCTTTTTGATTTGTTTGTTTGTTTTTTTTTTCCCCCTTCACATATATAATAGTAATGCAAATAATCTAATAATAGTAGATGCCCACTTAACAAGAAAAAAAAAAGGGGTATTAGGTGCAATTTCTTTCCTTGATTGATTTGATTAATTCTCTTCAAAATTTTGGCATTTATTTGTTTTCTAAAAAAAGTATTTTTTTTTTCACGAGAAAATTTGGGTCAGCCCAACCCACCCACAACCCGATGGACCTCACCTATTTTCAACCTATTTAAAATGACCTGTTTTTAACCCGATTTGTTTAGACCCGTAACCTAATTAACCTGATTGTTTGGCATGTCTATTCAGCACTATGATTTGCTAATCATAAATGGTAGAAAATAACAATGAATTCAAAACCGAGTTCTATTTAGCAAAAATCCACAAACACAATTCAAATCTAAATCATCCCCATTTAAAAATCTAAAAAAATCCACATAAACATAATTTTTATCATGAATTCAAAATCTAAATAATCCCCATTTCTAATTAACAAAGCATAAAAAAAAAAAAAAAAAAAAAAAAAAAAAAAAAAAAAACCACCATAATATTTCATCATTAATTCAAAATCTAAATCATCCTCATTTCAAAACAAAGCATACCTTCTTCTTAGTGACAGAGTCATTCACATTAATAGCAGGAAACAACAAGCTCCCATTAGCTTGGATTTGATACAACCTCTTAACCCCAGTAGTAGTTTCCTCCGAAACACCAACCAACCTTTCCTTTATCCGCCTATACCTAGTGGGGTCCACAAGCAACCCATCTTTGATAATCCTCAACACAATCCTATACTCCCCATTTTCACACCCATTCACATCAGGCAACTTCCCACTCTTCTCGTACTCTTCCTCAGCTTTCACCCCTTCATGAATCAACAGAGTTGCATCTCCACCATCGTCCACAATCAAGTCTGGCCCACCATCTGTATTAGTATAATGGGTAAGTGATAAAACTCACCATGATTTAATATTGTATTAGTGCAGAAAATTCAAAGTTTGATCTTTGTCTTCACTTTACCTCTTCTTTAAATCCCACGTGTTGATTCCTACCAAGACCGGCTCTATGACATAGGAAAATAAGACGGTTGCCTAAGGCTGCCAAGTAGAAAAAGACCCCCAAATTTTAACTAATAAGATTATTTCTTTTATTTTAATAGT
This sequence comes from Quercus robur, assembly GCF_932294415.1. Taxonomy (NCBI): domain Eukaryota; kingdom Viridiplantae; phylum Streptophyta; class Magnoliopsida; order Fagales; family Fagaceae; genus Quercus; species Quercus robur. The sequence goes on along the minus strand of NC_065543.1, from coordinate 50,051,459 downwards.
ATTAATTAAATTTTAAGTATCAGGTTGTTACTTCCACAATATTTTAAGATTAATTCCACAATATTTTTTACAATAAATTTTATGTATCAAGTTGTTACTAATTGTTATTAATGGATAAAAAAAAATTCAAAAGTTGGTCTAAATTAAAATTAATAATAATTTAACCCCTAAAATTTATTATGACCCATAACACTTGTATAAAAAAAAAAGAAGAAGCATAATACAAACAAAATTTCACAATATTAAAGTTGACAAACTTTCATCGTACTAATCTTTTATTACTTTTCATCGGGTATGGATTGTGTCAAGTGGAAGTTTCCATTGGACACGTTGGATGGTGGACACGTGTCCAAGAGACTGGACACACATCCAGCATGTCCAGTCTCTTGAACACGTGTCCACCATCCAACGTGTAGTTTCCATTAGACACAAGCCGTGTTCCTTTTATCTAACTATCTATTTCTTCCTAACGTCACCTTTCCTATCATCTTAAAGCATAATATAACAACCTGGGCCCCAGTCCAAGGCCTTCCCCATACACCACCAGTACTGTTCCAACGTCTCGCCTTTCCATGCAAAAACCGCGGCGGAGTCACGGGCAATTGCGGCGGCAGCGTGGTCTTGGGTTGAGAAGATGTTGCATGAGCACCACCGGACTTCGGCGCCGAGGGCGGTGAGGGTCTCGATGAGGACGGCGGTTTGGACTGTCATGTGGAGAGAGCCGGTGATGCGGGCGCCTTGGAAGGGTTGAGATGGGCCGAATTCACTGCGGCAGGACATGAGACCTGGCATTTCTACTTCGGCGAGCTCGATCTCGAGGCGGCCGAAGACGGCTTGGGAGATATCTTTGACTTTGTATTCGCTGCCTGTTGGTGTTTTGGAGACAGTGAGCGCCATTGTTGGGAGTTTGGGACTGGGGAGGTGTGGAGTGTTGGAGGTTTTGTTTGAAGTGTCAAAGGTGCGAATATTAATATATAGGTGTGGAACGTAGATTGAGAGACTACTACGTTTTTTTTGTTTTTTAAAGGTGAATAATGGAGAAGAATCAAAGTAGGGTGGTTAGTCATATTCACGTGTTGTGTGCTTTTCTATCTACAAAGTACTAACTATATAAAAAGATTTTTTTTTTTATAAAAGTGTTAGATATATAAAAAGAGTTTGACTTCCCGTTGTATTGGATGTCCCTGAAAGGACAAAATAGAGTTATACTTCAATTTCATTCTTGAATGAATATTTCACATTCTCCTAAAAAAGATATATATATATATATATATATATATATATATATATAAAAAGGAGAAATGTTAGGTAAACAATATTATCACAATAAATCGAAGTATGGACAAAATTGGCCTTGGCCTATTTCTATCAAACAATTTAGCATTTTGCCTCATTTTCCAAACTAATTAGAGAAATATTCCTCTTTTAAAACTCGATTTTTTTAAAATCGAGTTAAGCCCTATAGTGGCATTTTAAGGAGCCTATAGTGTCGTTTTAAGGAGCTTATAATAGTGTTTTGGAACTCGAGCTCCATGAACTCAAGTTATAGGTTAAAAAAAAAACTTGCATGGAACTCGAGTTCATAGAGCTCGAGTTTCAAAACACCATTATAGGCTCCTTAAAACATCACTATAGGCTCCTTAAAACGCTACTATAGGGTTCCAGAATTTTTTTTTTTTTTTAAACTCGATTTTGAGAAAATCGAGTTTTAAAAAATGGGCATTTCCCTAATTAGTTTGGGAAATAGGGCAAAATGCTAGATTTTTTTTTTAAAAAAAAGGGCAAAAACCCATTTTCTCCATCAAAGTATAGTGGTTAGTCACATTCACATGTCATGTACTTCTATCTACCAACTATATAAAAAATATGTAAGCATTTAGCATATATATATATATATAGTTGGGTTTAAGTTACATCTGATGCAATTCTAAGTAATGTTACACCACTCAATAACTTATTATTGAATTCAAATTTTGAAAATCCAATCGTTGAATTACATATTCTATATATTCTTAACATGGATGTCAATTTTCATGCCAATTAGATGTAATTTACCATTCGATCCATAAACTTATCTTTAATGTATTATTTCAAAGTACAAAAACTTCAATTTAAACATTTGATTGATGACATAGCTATTGAAATTCGATCACCTTGAAATTTTGTAAGAATAGAGAATATACAAAAATAATGCAATCTAATGGTGGATTTGTCAAAATTCGCATCCAATTACAAAATATTGGGCGGTGTAACATTGTTTAAAGTTACATTAGGTGTAACTTGAACTCAACTCATAAGAGGATTCCCCTCTTTTAACTGGACTTTTATGTGATTCAAAAATAATCTCATTAATGAATGGTAACTTCATTTAGAAACAGGGACATAAATGTCAATAATAAATTTCATTTTGAATTCAAAAAGAGAATTCCTAAAATTTAGGATTTTTTCCCTTCATGTTCAAAAAAGAAATTGCAATAATGGCTTATCTCTAAATTTTATCATTTTTATTTGTTTGAAAAATTAAAAAAAAATCTAAATGATAATAAATACAAATTATTTTTTTTACAACAAAAATAAAAATAGAAGAGCCTCTAAGCATGCACGTGAGCACGTGCTTAGAGGCTAGTATATATATTCTCGCTTACAATTACTATTGTGGTGAAGCATGGCAATAGGTTATGGCAGCTTTTGTGTTTAACTTTTTGTGAGTTTCACAAGTAATGTTAAGACACAAACAATTTTACAACATTTTTACAATCTGTACATGTTGATGTGACAAATTCTTACAGGTTCTCATGAGGCCCACCACAAACATTATCTTTTTACTTACTAATAAGTAATAACCACTTACAACATCAGCAGTTTGTAAAAAAAATTGTAAAATAGTTTGTGGGTTTAACATTTTTCTTTGATAAAATAAAAAATAAAGCAAAGACGCAACATTTTCACAATAATTTTACAATAAAAAGTAAAAATAGGTGCCAAGCTATTAATGGTAGGTAAATGGAAATCAATAATAATTTATCGCTTAGGCTTTGTTGTGAAAATATTATTTGTTGGAGCACTGTTTTAAAATAATAATAAAAGTTAAAGCTAATTCTTTATGTTTGCCTTTGAGGGCATACGTTTCATTTAAGATTATTTTAATATTTTATATGTGTTGTGTCTCACCTTGAGTCTATGACAGCAATGGGTTTGCGTTAAATTTTTTTATCTTTTATATATGTCCATATTTAATAAAGAATAATGCTACAGCTACAAATTATTTTACAATATATTTACAAAATACTGATGTGGCCAACCTCTTATTGGTTTTTATTTATATCCATTATTAATATCACTTTTTCATTTACCAATAATCACTTACCAAATCGGCAATTTATAAATTTTTTTGTAAAATAGTTTGTATTTCAAGCATTATTCTTGAACAATCACTTACCAAATCGGCAATTTATAAATTTTTTTGTAAAATAGTTTGCATTTCAAGCATTATTCTTGAACAAACCCGTTTTAACGTTTTTCAACCTACGTGAATAGTATACTTCTAGTGGGAAAGTAACGCGTAGGATTTTATTTAATAGTTGAAGTTGAAAGTTCCTTTTTCCAATTCTCAATTTTAACCATTTATTACAATTGCATTAGGTGCAATACCTAAGGTACAGTGATTTAGTGTAGTACCTTAGGTTGCCTCCCAAACTAGTATAAGTAAACACATGTTTATTAATTATGTTATGGTCTCTTAATCCTATTGCAACATGCAACATGTTTATTAAACAAGTTGATATCTCCTAATATTTATATGACATTTATGATTCAAATCCTCCATTCTCCATTGTAATTATCAAGGAAAAAAAAAAAAAAAAAACAGATTGACACAATTCTCGCATATATAATTCGCTTAATAAATGAGTAACGTAGTCAAGTTAACATATTTACCTACCCCAAGGGGTTATTTGGGTGGTGGGCTCATTGGTTTGAGGCAAAGTTAACATATCTACCTACCCTAAGGGGTTATTTGGGTGGTAGGCTTATTGGTTTGAGGCAAAGGTTTGATTAATCGCAATATCAGTCCATGGAGATTTTAGGGTGTCTCATGGACAGAAAATGAAATAGTCTACCCAAAAACTAGTACACAACTTTCTTATATTAAAAAAAAAAAAAAGAAGGTAAACATATGTAACTAACAATGCTGACACAAATAACCTATTAGCAATTTTTCATATTTTATAGAATGTATAAGTATATAGCTAAATTTCAAACAAAGTTACCAACCACCCAAATATAATAGTTACAACCGTAAGTTTTGAAGGGTAAAACCTTCAATAAAATGGGTCGAACAGGTTCAAACGTGTTTCACTGCCAAACTCAAATTGATCTCATGACAACTCAAATCTAATTTGAACCCGTTAAATATAAACGCTAGCATGTTAACATCATGTCATGTTTGCATTAAGTCAAATATTAACACCTTGGGTGGGGGTTCAAGCCAGGAGACACCATAAATAATGCCGGCATTGTTCCATCACAAGAATCGTAGACCCTCTTTGTTTCCCTCTTAATTCTCAAACTTGAACACGCGATCTATCGATTATAATGGAAGCCACTTACAATCGTATTAAGGCTTGACCTCAATTTATAGTTCTTTAAAAAAAAAAATTTGTTAAACTTTCCCCCTTACGTGGGTTATCAACTAGTTCAGATGAATGTCCGCAGTCAGTACTCACTAGGAGTCTAGGACACCAATTTGAAATGAATTTGGGCCAGAATCAGCATAAAATTTGAGAAATCCAACTGGACCAGGCACATCACACATTGTAGAAAGTTGTAGAAAGTGATCGTTGCACATTCATATTCAATTTGCTGAGCCTGTTCCTATGGCAGAATTATATTCTCATAAGTCCTAATAAACTAGGCAGCTACATCAAATTAGCAATCATTTCTAGCCCATATGAGACTTGTAACCATTTGTGACATCGCTCAACATTTGCAATTGTGAAATGCTATATTACTCCTGGGCCTCGTACACTATTTCTTTATGTTCCACAAAATGACATGACTACTGAAATCAGAACTTGTTAGCTCTATATATATTTTTTGTTGCCTTATATGAGAGCTCGCATGGAGCATCAAAAGGTTTTGCAATATAATTTTTTAAAAAAATGAGCAAGATATAAATATCTATGAAGCTCCTGCCTCCTATGCGGCAATCAAAATTTAATGCCATCTTGTCCTATATTGCAGAACTACTTAGCAGTGGCACAGGGAAGTACCCACCCCATTAAGTGGGACCCTTGTCTTGGATGCCTTGGCTGCCAGCCCTGCAACATCAACACATCATCTGGTCATAATTCAATAATTCACAAAAAATTTCACATAGATGAGAGGTTCGGAATTGTATACAATAAAATTAACATCAATAGTAATTCTCGTAAAAGTGATGTTGTACTAGTCACAATCTGACACTTTGACAAATGGTGAAATTTGTGGTATTTGAAGCATTGTTGGTCATATTTAACTTTCAAGTCCAACTACTATATATTTGACATAGGCCATAGATATTAATATTATTGCACTCACTTTTGTTTTTTGGTTTGTGTCCAAAAAAGGAAAAAAAATCATTTTTATTTCTTCTCTAATCCAAGACATTCCCTAGGGTTAGAGTTCTGGTAGAATTACCTTCTCATGAGGAAAAGTGGGTGTTCTCCAACAAAGCACATCTGAGTTCTTCCTCAGTCTGCCACAGGAAAATAGGTTGTTCAATGAGAATATAAACACTATTAGAGGGCATGTGGCCACAAAAATTTCCTTCTTCTATGATAATAAACCCTAAAAAAAGCTGATAGCCACATTCAGGACAGACCTAATGGTGTCTCCTTTAAGCTACTCTTAATAAATTTTAGTTTAATGAGTTGTTATCAATTGGCAAGGGCAATTGCAATGGCCTAAACATCCCTCGCATGTACAAATAAACTACTTTGTAAATTCAATCCATTTGTGGATCTTTTATCTTACTCAAATTAGTAGGCATTGATCATTCTATTTCAGTATGCTCTGATGGAAGAGTGGCACTTTAAGTCTGTGTCATTTACAAATCATACCAAAGGTTGTGCATACACAAGCAGCAAAGGCACTGAAATAGAGAATAGAGGAACCACTTACACATTATCATCACTTGCAGTACAAGTTTCAACAGATGATTTCCTGGGGATAGACAATGCAAGCGTGTTTTCATTTTCGATACCTGAACAGACAATCTGAGAAGAGTCTGATGAGCGCAACTTCTTTTGAAGCCTCAGTGTTCTCAGAAAACAGTTTGGTTGATCCTCTGGATCTTGAACAAATAAAACCTGGCTTCCACAGTTGCTTCCCTCTTCCATTGAAGAATCAACTCCTAACATAGACATTTTTGGCATATCATTCTGTAATGATCTGCAGGTTGGGGCTGTCCCTGTGCTCAGTGCATTTCCTTCACTATTTCTCAAAGTCCTTACCACCTCTGTTTTGTGACAGCAGTTGTGTGGCATATGAGAACCCCCATCTGAGGAAGAGGTTAGAATAGCTCTATCTCTTATCATAGTTTTTTCAGAGGTATAATCAAATTGGTCTGAGTCACTTCCATGTTCAGTGGATGTTTGACACTTCCGTTGCGTTCTGCGCGAACAACTGAACAAACTAAAAGATGGCTTCCTAACTTTGGCATACTTTGGATCAGAATCATAAGAAGCAGGATTGATCCTAATCTCTACATTACAACCCAGTATAAACTGAAGTGAACTTGCAATCTCTTTCCATGACTTTTCAGCCTTAGATGTATCGTTAGGATGGTGAAATTCCAATTCAGCTACTGCAATACCTGAAATTTGGATGATAAATAAGCCATTACTCAAACAGACATAGCAAGACGCATATTACAATCCTCAGAATCGCAAAACAATGAATGATGATGAAAAGAGAACAATTTTCATGTACATGCACTATTTCAGTCAGAAAAAGATCCATGTCCAAAATAGGTGAAATGACAAGACCAAAAAAATGGTTCAAAACATACATGTAGCTGAAACCAACTACCAAAGATAAAGGTATTGTTAAATTGGGTTTCTATATTAAAACTGGTACAACCAGAAAACTTGACACGACTAACCCATTTATTAACAGGTCATGAGTTGAGGCTAAACAAATTTGAGTCATATTCGAGTCAACATGGTTGACCCGTTTAATAAACGGGTTCTCTATTTGTATTCAACAGGTGAATGCGTTTGACCCGTTTAGCTTATAAATGTATTAGCTTTTATTATTATTATTTTGTTATTATTGCTTAATTTATTGTTATAATTATATGTTTATTACTATACTTATGTTTATGGTTGTAATTGTATTTTAATTTTAGATATATGGCAATTGATAACAGGTTATTCAGGTTAAACCTATTAATCAAACATGTTATTAAACAAGTTATTTGTATTGACCTTTACATGACTTTGTTAATTAAACGAGTTAAATGTGCCATGTCAGGTCAACTTGTTTAATAAACAGGTCATAGGGTTGAGAATTCTTGACACGTTAACTAAATAGGTCGGGTTCGAGTGAACCAATATAACTGAATACTCATGGCTCAACATGATACGAACCCTACCTGTGAACACGAATTTCCACCCCTAATTAAAACCTAAGAAGCAGAGATATTTTCTTATTTAGGGTGTCGTACCCGTGTCATTCTGATGTCATACCAGCCATTTCATGTTGTAATTTTTCAAAAATTGCTCATGTCGTTGTGTCGTAACCATACCCGTGTCCATGTACGTGCTTCCTAGATTAAAACTCTAGAGATGTGTACAACTCATCCACCTAAACCTGATACTACAAGTAGTTCCATATACAATCTAGTCAAATGTCACAATACTTTGATGATTGGTAGAGCTCAACTATTATTGGATAGAACATTCTTGACATCTGATATTAAAAGTATACATGTTTCATCTCAACATAAAGCATGCACTCTGTCTGTGGGTCTAGAACACACCACACACCACACCCTCACACCCATTCTTCTTCCTTTTTCTTCCCCCCTGTTGGATTACATGTGTGAGTGAAGTCCCACATTGAATAAAAATGAGAAGAATGAGTGATTAATATAACATAATTGAGCACATACCCATTGAGTTTAGGCCTTTTGGGTTAAAGTGTGTCTTTATATGTTATATTAATTACTTAAGAAAGCTCCCAAATGTGTTTATCCTTCCAACAAGTGGTATCAAAGCCCATGGTAGTGTGCGGCGAAGGTGGTGAGGTGTTCATGGTCCCTACCCAGTGGGGACAGAGAAAGTCTAAATGGCCCACACACAAAGATCTTGGAGAAAAAAAGAAAAGCCCAACAAAGGAATATTGCTAATGGTGCTAAATAATGGTGTGGTGCGAGGTTCTCATGGACATGGATGTGTGGGGTTCCCATGGATGTGTGTGTAGGGTTGACACGTGGTTCCCATGGATAGCGTACGAGAGACCCATGGATGATGCGTTGATGAAGTGAAAAGCCCATTAGGCAAGGGGGAGTAAATAGGACTTGTTCATAGCCCACAGAGAGGTCTTGAGGACTTGTTCATGTCCCACAGAGAGGTCTTGAAACCCACAGAGAGGCAGAGACTTACACGTGAGGGGGAGATTGTTGAGTTACATGTGTGAGTGAAGTCCCACATTGAATAAAGATAAAAAAAAAAATAAGTGGTTAATATAACATAATTTAGCACATACCCATTGGACTTAGGACTTTTGGGTTAAACTGTGTCTCTATATATTATATTAATTACTCAAGGAACCTCCCCAAAGTGTTTATCCCCCCCAACACCCCTCACCCCCTTTTATTTGATATGTTTCACAGATAATGAACTTCTACAAAATACTTTTGTGATATCCAGGCAAATGTTTCTGGAAAATCAGATATCATTTGTAGAGAGTATATTGCTTATGTGGTGATAGTCAAAAGGATGAGCCAAGTCTTGAAAAAAACGCAATGGTTTGGGAGTTTTTGGATGTTTTGTCCATCTCTAATTTTATTTATTTTTCTTAGAGATGCATCAATGATAAATGTTTAGATTAAATTTTTTTTTTTGGATAAATAAATAGATTTAATTGGAAGAATTATTAATAATATTAGTAAAAGCGTCTTATAATATCAATAGTAAGGGACCCTAATATTATTCAAGGAGCAATTTTTCTCCCCTTTCAAATAAATTTCAAGAGCATACATTAATGGGCTGTTGAAATGCGATTAGAATTAATGCACAACTTGGATATTTGGCAGCTAGAGCTCATTGGCATCACATTACACAAGATTGAATTCATGTGCACCACCTTTAGCATGTCCTTCATTTCTCTTATTGATTCAACATAATAAAAGCCACTAGCAAGGACGTAGAAGCTTTCTTTTTGTTACAGTCCATCTCGTGAGTAATATTTATAAATCTCCTAATTGAACCAAAGCTAAGATCACCACTTGCCACCTATACCCCAACTAATTTTCCTAGGATATGAATTTACAGGTTGCATAAACGTATTAGTTTTCTGGTAAAAAAATTAGCAGATTGATGTACCTTGATTAACACAAAGAGAAGACAACTTCCCTTGCTTCCTAAGAAAATTCTTCAGTGAATTGGACTGGCACAAGTCTGAGGTTTTCTTCCATATGGATTCCAACGTTCCTTTACAATCCTCCTGAATTCCCAATTTATTTGATTTATAGTCATCGCATGAACAAGTTGCAAGATATTTTGAACCCTCTCCTCTGCAAGATGGACTGCAAAAATCACCATCTGCATCCAAAAAAGAGCAAACTTGAAGATGAAAGTCTAATCAAGCTAAACTGTGGCTTTTTATCAACCGCCCCCCCCCCCCCCCCCCCAACCCAGAAAAAGGGGAAAAAACAACAAAGCTATTTGTTAAGAACCAATAATTGTGATGATTCTCACCTTGCTCCCGTGCATTTCTCAAACACAACTTTGAATCATTAGCATCCGAGGAAGAAGACTCCATAGAGCTTAAATGTAGAAGAGCTACAGTAAGCCATGTTGTTTGATTCTTAGACATCCTCAATTGCTTCTCTGCTTCAGAAAGTATTCTCAATGCATGGCTCAGTTTCTGCATTTCGGCTTCAGCTATGACACACAAAATTGCAAGAACTCAGTCCATATGGCTATAAGCAAATGATAATAGCTGGAAGATATGCAGAGTGTGGAAACATGATAAAACCACTATGTATACTCACTAAATCAATAGTGACAATAGCATCTTCAATCTATATGAAAGGAAAAGTATCGATAAACTAAATCAACAGAGTTAGAGACCATAGACTGTATACTCTGTATCAGCCCTTTACCCCGAACACATACCGGATGCTGTTTACCACCACAATTAAAACAGCATCTTCAATTTATATTAAAATAGTGGATACTGTTTTCCTAAAGAGATATTTGGTTGTCAACAAAGCTATATGTAGAAACACTATTTGTGTCTCTAGCACCAAGTAATAAAATGGGTCCACACGTCAGCTCAATTGGTTGGCCTCATGGGAACCCCCTGTGAGGCCTCCCCATTCGAGTCCTAAGATTATCCGATATACGGTTCTTGTGACGTTGTGCGCAAGGTCGTGTATCCAAGGTTTACTCAACAGGGGAGGCTAAATGAAGTGGCCCTGCTTCATTTAAAACAAAAAAACAAACAAAAAGAAATATAAAAGGAAGGAGGCATAAATTAAGTGGTCATACTCAGTGAACTAGATAATTAACAAGTGTGGGCCAAAATATCAGCCAGTGAGATGTATATGGCAAATCAAAAATTCTTGTAGCAACTTATATCCATTGCAAATATTTTGATAGGATCCATCTATGGGAAAGCCAAACATGGATCATATAGCAACTTGTACAGTATGATGACCATACGATAAATGACAATATACAGCACTTACAGGTGTGCCGAGTAGAAAACTTTCTTCTGAGTTCAAAACTTCCTTCCTGACTTTTACCCGCAAGAATGTCCATAATGAGATTTGCCAGCTGTGATATAAGTTGCATAGGATCGATCCTTGACCTCATCAATTCCCTGGCTCTTATTACAGTATTTGAAGTGTCAGATGACAAAGCCAAATCCAGCAAATCAAGCAATTCATCATCGGAAACAATCCCAATCTGCAAAACAACAACAACAACAAAGGGGAATTCTATTATAATTTTGAACGAGAAGACGTGCTCTAGAAGCCTATTTAACAAAACAATAGCCCAGCACTCACAAGCTCATAGGTCAATGTAATTGTGATTTTTTTACCAAGCAAACTCAGCTGATCAAGCATCATCTCTGCATCCCTAAGTGAGCCATTGCATTTGGAAGCAATAAAGTCTAGAGCAGCCTGATCAAAGTCAATGCCCTCTTCAATGCAAATTTTCTCCAATCTGTTTGCAACATCAGTATCTTTTATCTTTGGAAAGTGATATCTTTGGGACCGTGACACTGCACTTCGGGGCAGTTTGTCCAAGTCAGGAGTAATCATTACAAAGACAACGTGCTGAGAAAGGCTGTCTAGGCTATTCAAAACAGTCAACCATGTTTCCCCCCTCAATAAGTGGCATTCGTCAACAATGAAAACCTTAAACCGTGATGAAACTGGAGGGATGACTGCACTCTTAACAAGGGATCTAACTCTGTCCATCCGATTTATTCTCACAGAATCCACTTCCTTAACATCTCTGCTCCTTCCAGAAAAGATTAAAACACATTCTCGACACAGACCACATGGCCTATGCTGCTCCAATGAGAGGCAATTCAGTGCTGCCGCAAATATCCTAGAAGCCGAGGTCTTTCCCGTACCACGTGGACCATGGAAGAGATAAAATGATGTTATCCTTCCTTTGGAGATGGCACCCAAAAGAGACCTTGCCACTACATTTTGTCCAACCAATTCATTAAAAGATTTTGGCCTGAATTTCTGACTCAAACACCTAGGAGTTTCTGAATATGGAGTGATTTCATGACCAATCTGCTTTGAGCTCCTCTTTCCATAAAGAGCGGGTCCATCTAAGTCCCCAGATAACAAGGGATGTTCTTCTACATCAGAAGAAAGATATGATTCTCTGAATTTGGGAGACCTTGACCAACAGCAGCTTATCCCACACCCATGATGACTGTGATCTGCGACATCTTCATTTGCAAATAATGTTGCACTATGGCCTGAAACAGCATCATTCGCAGATAGACATGGACTACCTACCCAACTTGTAACATCACCCACAGCCCCAAAGGATTTCACTTGATTTTTGTATAGAAATTTTTGTTTTGACACAATATGATCTGCTTTTTCTGCTTGTGATGATCCTATGGTTGGTTCATTGCATGAATCAACATCCTCCAAGCAATTGATGGAGGGTGTTATGTATGTCAAGTCCAATCCAATATCGCGATGATTTTCACAATATCTTTCACTCAATGATTTATTTTCATAAACCTCTTCCTGATTTGATGCACAATAGTCCAATCCTTCAACCTGTTTGGTCCTATTGGGAGGGCCTGTCCTTCCTCCCCAACCTGATTCCTCAGGTAAGACCAACTTGGATTTTCCCAAAGTGCAGTTTAATTCAAAATCATCAACATAATCCTCTCTCAATCCATATAAGCCTAAATTCTTTGACCTCAAAGTACCATAACCATCAGAGCCACCCTGGTGGCAATCATTCATGAACTGCAAAGAAATCCCGTTCCTCGAATTGGTTTCCCAATTCACATTGTCAACCAAAGAAGAGAATTTGCTCATAGAATTAGTTGCTGGATCCCTCAGTGATCTCACTCTCCTCAATGCTACTAGAGTTTTTGATATAGGAATATCAACAGAATGTCTCCTCCCATCATTCATTTTCAAAATAAATCAAATTAAAGTTCTCACCAAACTTCAAATCCCAAACTCAAATATCAATACCTACAAGTAAGCACCTGCAAGAGAAAAATCAATAAGAAAACAATCAAAAGAGACCCCCAATAATCCACTCAGTCATACCCAGTAACCCATCCAATCACTCCAAACAGGTATAAAATCTTACTAGTTCAATATTTCCAGACGCCCAGAACCATATACATAGAGAAAATTAACCAAAATATTTCAACAAATAGTGTCACAAAACGATACATATAAACAAACCCAACAAAAAAAGGCACAGAATCTCATTAGCTCTCAACAAAAGCACTCAGCATTACCATTTATAGAAATGAGCATTAAAATTTAAAAAACCCAGCAAAACTAGAAAAACAATGTGGCACCTTTTATCACAAAATGACATTATAGCATTCAAAACTCAAAAGGGGGATTAAAAAAAATTAATTTTTCTAACCTCTAACCATGGAATAACTGAAAGCCATTAACATAGTCATGAAGAAAAACAAACCCAGAACAATGTAGCACCTTTTATCATATAATGACATTACAGAATTCAAAATAAAAATATATAAATAAAGATATCTTTTTTCTTACCCTGAACCTGGAATAAACAGAGACCCATTAAAACAGTCATGAAGAAAAAAACAAACCCAGAACAATGTAGCACCTTTTATCACAAAATGACACTATAGAATTCAAAATAAGAATAAAACTAAAAAACTACATACACATACACATTTTTCCTCACTCTGCAACTGGAAAAAGAGAAACCCAATAACACAGTCATGAAGAAAAACAAACACAGAACAATGTAGCACCTTTTTTTTTTATCACAGAATGACATCATAGAATTCTAAAAAAAAAAAAATCAAAATTTTCCTCACTCTGAACATGGAATATCAGAAACCCATAAACACAGACATTGAGAAAAACAAACAGAGACCAATGTATAAACTATTCCCACTTCAGTACCATTCCTTCAAAAGAGAGAGAGAGAGAAAGATAGAGAATCTTAAAAATTTTCAAATTCGATACAATACAAAAAAGCGAGTAAAAACAAAGAAAACGAAACGACAAAGTTGAAAAAAAAAGCTCAAACCTGGATTAAAAAAAATATGGGTTTGAAAGTATCGTATAAAATAGTAATAGTAATGGTTCTGAGTAGTTCGAGGTTGACGAAATGCGAACCAATAGCGTACAAGGCGGAGCACATAGAAAAAACAAGAAGAAGAAGAACAAAAAAGAACTCTAAGCCTAAACCTGAGGTTTTGGTGTTTGTGGTTGAAGAGTTTGACTCTATACAGTTGTGGAGCCTAGAGTAGGAGGAGAAAGAGGATGAGAGGTAGTAATAAGTGGCAAAGTAGTAAATGCCATTAATGCTAGGGGTTGTTAGGCAAGCCATTTTCTCGTGAAACCTGTCGACGTGTACTAATACTATGAGAGAGAGAGACACAGAAATTGTTTTTGTTTGTTTGGTAACTTTGTTGCAGAGGGGTTGCAGAGGGAGGTTGTGTCTCTCTCTCGACCAGTGAGCCAAATAGGTGGTGGGGGTGTTTTCGTCATTTAATAATATAAGGCGGTTTCATGTCAGTTTAGGTTTTTGGTTGGTTGACTTGAAGTGGTGCCCACGCTCAGTGTTTTGGCGCGTTCTTGCACTGTCTGAAAGACTGGCGGTGGGAGACGTAACTAAGAACATTGAATATAAATCCAGTCATGCCTCATTCCATCTCTTGTTCCGCAGGCGCGAGTTCAGTGGATAAAGTGTTATTGGGATCACGTTTAAGTGAAAAATAGTAACTTATAAATCGAATTTTGAGTGTAAAATAAATGTAGGAGAAAATATTTTTGAGAAAGGAAAATATTTTCAAGTGTTTGGTTGCATTCCAAAAAATACTTTGGAAAATATTTTCTAGTGTTTGGTTGTGTTCCTGAAAATGCTCTAGAAAACTCATTTTTATCATGTTTCTCATATTTTCTTAGGATCCAAACAAATATTATTATAGATAATCAAAATATATAAACAATCAAAAAAACAAAAATCAAAACAAAAAAATCATTAAACCAAGACCAATTGTGAGAGAGGGACTTAAGTGATAGAGAGAGAGAGAGAGAGAGAGATCGGTTCGTGGGTGACTTGGTGGTGGCAACGGTAGTGGTGACATGGACACGGTGGGTCGATCTAAAGGTGGCGGCTCGATCTAGGAGTGGGTTGCTCACACGGTGGACAATTCGGCTTAGGGGTGGGTTGCTCATGGCGGTTCGATTGGCTTAGAGGTGGGTCGTTCACTGGGTCGGTGACAATGAGGAGTGAGTCGGCGGAGTGGGATGGGTAGGTGAGGATGAGGGATGGGTCGGCGGAGTACCCTCTCCTTGCTCGACTTGAGGGATGGGTCTTCTTTCTTTGGGTGTGAGTCTGGTGAGGATGGGTCTTCTTGCTCGGTCGGGGCCCATGTCTTCTTTCTCTGTACTCTCTTCTTGCTCTCTCTCTCTCTCTCTCTTCGGGGAGTCCAAATCTTCTGTCACACTTTTCATTATTGACTTATTAATATTACCATTATTAATTAATGATAATATTTAATTAATTATGTTAACACATGACAAGCTTTTATTGGTGAAGTATAGAGTGGAGCAGAAAAAGTGGAATAGAAGATTTGGATTCCTCTTCAGGTGTCTGAGTCCGAAAATCATTTGAAGGTAAAATACAAGTGTAATTGGTTTTCATGCATGAGGCTGTCTATTTTATGGTCAACTGAAATTCATTTTCAGTTTAACCGAATTTTCATGCACTCCCAAACACCCTCAAGGGTGTAAAACATTTTCCTGATTTCCTTTACCACCGAAACAAACGCAACCTTTGGTTACCTTTTTTTTACCCTTTAGAACAAAGAATGTAATCTAGTGTTTTTTTTTTTAAGATGAATAAAAGTTATTCAACAACACTATTGTTGCAAAATAAATTAATAGTTCAATCTCAAGGGAAAAAAAGAAAACAAGAGTTGGTTGGCAGCTCCTTGTACTTTTAATGGAGACATATAAATTCGAATTCCCGCTCCCCAATGTTTGATCATTTTTATCATTTATTGATGAAAAACATATTTATATAAATTCATTTTGTTGTCGGAGTAATAAAAGATTTATCTTAAATTCCCTTACCTTCCCACCAATTCTTTTTCATTCGTTTTTTGTTTTTCTTATACTCCCATAAAGCTTTATCACTATTATTTAGAGCATTCATTGCTAAAATGTAAAATGCTATTTTAACCCTCAAAACACTAAAACACACCCTACATCAAATATGGTATACTTAAAATTTTTTTAACTCTCAGCTACTATTTCTAACGGTTTAGAGCATCCGTAGCAGATGTTCCAAAAATTATGCCATTTTACCACATCAAATGCCTACTTTATTATTTTACCACATCATTTTACAATATCCCATTTATCATATGTTTTATAATTCAATTCTATACATTAAAATAATATTTACTACTCATCAACACAATAAACAAACCACAAATAATATACCACATCTCTTCCGTACCGTGGCAAATTTGCCACGGTACTGTTCAATGTTGCAAAAAAAAACCAATATACCACATCTACTAAATAGGCTAAAATTGGATTTGGTGTGGGATATGTGCCAAATATTTGGCACATATCCCACATCTAGTATGGGTGCTCTAAGTGTAGCTGAAAGTTATAAACAAAAAATATTTGTTTATTCGGTTCATGCGTACAATACCTATCTTTTTTTTTTTTTTTTTTTTTTTTTCTTTTTCGCCCATGCATAGCCCATCCCCTCCCCCCTCTTGATTGAAATCATCTCTTTCACCCAAGATACCTCTCTTCTCCATCTTGCAATCAAACCCAAAGCCACTTTCTTCTTATTGTCTCTCACAAATTTCCAACCAATTTCTCTAGTCTCTTCTCTCTTTGACTAAACCCAAAGCCTCCATATTTTCGCTCTTGGTCTGGATCGGTGATTATGATGTGGGTTTGTGATTTGTGGGGGTTGTGGGTTGGATCAGTGGTTGTGATGTGGGTTTGTGATCTGGTTTTGGGTGGTGGGGTTTCCAATTTGTAGGGGTTATGGGTGGCGGTGATGGTGATGGTAGTTTTGGGTGGTTATTTTGTTTTGGGTGTGGTTGGTTGTAATTTTTAGGGATTGTGGTGGGGTTGAGGGTTGCGGTTGTGGGTGGTGGTGACGGTGACTGTGGCTATGTGGTGGTTTCCATGATTGTGGCAGCGGTTGTTATGGATATGGTGATGGTGGTTGTGGCTGGTGTTAATTTTGTTGGATATATTATTTTATTGTGCTGTTTATATTGTTTTAATCTATTGTATGTTAAAATAGAATCTTTGATGTTGAGTGTATTGTAAAGTGAGGTGTTAAAATAAATAAAGTAAGTTTTTAAGGTGCTAAAAACTAATTCTTTTAGCTCATTTTTGTGAATGCTCTTATTAATAGTATTCATTAATTTAGATTCTAACCCCACAATAAGATTTCGGGAAAAAAAAATTGCAACAAGGTGTTTATGGGGGTACTTTACATTCACAAAAACTCTTTATTATTTGCTTTAATGACTAATGAGTTCACATCAAGGTCATATTTTGAAATATGTTATATAATATTGTAGAATTTTTAGACCCATGACTTCAAGAATAAAATTGATGTAATATATATAAAATAAGAGATTGAATGAGAGAAGCATTAAGAAATTTAAGTGTGTTTGGGACTAGCTTAAAAGCTAGCCTTTTGCTTTTTAATTTTTATGTACATTTTTTTAAAACTTCAATTTCGATCACTTTTTAAAAATACAAGTATACTTTAATAGTAAAACATTTTCAGCAAAAACTTAAATAAAATATTCCTAAATGAACAATAAATACATTAGAAAATGACCTAGAATACCCATTAGTCTTTTCTGGGTTACAGATTAGTTTATTATAGGAAAAATTGTATCTTTTTTTTTTTCCCCCTAAAAAAAGAGGTAATTTGGGTCTATCAATTTTCAGACCCATTCTAAGGACCAAAACATACAAATAAGAGATTATCAATCAAATCTCCATGAATACAATTCACCCATTTCAAAAATAAAATAAAAATTGTGAATTAGTGAATGCAATAGTGTTCAAGTGATACGTACAAAGAAGCATAAATAGCATAGTGTTGGAATAGTTATTTCCAGTACCTAAAGGAAACCGAACTAGAAAGCGATTTCCGAAATGTAGTTAAACCAGGGTCCACTTTTTCCAAAGCTGTTGAACAGTCAAGTGAATCAACCACTTTTTCGCATATGTTCCGTTATACTATACCAATTCCATTTTACTTTACTACTCAGTACTACTTATTGTACTCACACTGTACATTATTGCTGTGGTGTGTGCTGCTTACGCTTGGATGTCGTGCACGCGCGGCGACAATCAATCAAATGCTTCTACTGCTATCATTCTACCACTCTGCCTATTTTGTCTAAACTCTGTCTCATTTTATGAAAGTGTGAAAGTGTGAAGGGGAAAAAATTGGACTTGGATTTTGACACCAAATATCTGGATAATTTTATTTGCTGTTGGTTTATTTTGTTTTAGTAAAACTGAGTTGGGTAAAAATATATTGAAATCAAAGTTTATTCAGACTTTTTACCCATTTGCAAATTTATGAATTTGCACCTCGAATTGTTTGTTTATATCAACAACAACCTATAAACAATTATTTTAATATCATATGAATCTATTTATAAGCTTATATATTCCAATCTCGAGTTTATATAAGTATACATATAAAAAAAATTATTATATATATTTAAATCGAGTCTCATATTTACAAACACATTATTATATTTGAGTTTGACTTGTTTAATAGTTTAGCCCAGATTTAGGTTTGAGCAATTTGACTTGTTTGTTAAATAAAAATTAAATAAAAAAACATATATTTTTCTGAATTGAGCTAGAGTTGTTTATAAACAACTTGATGAATTTACAATCATGTAAATGATGCACAAAAGGTAACGAGTTAGCTCAAATATTCATGAAAAGGTTCAGGTGAAACAGCCCGTTCTAAGTTCTAACTTTATGTGTCAGTTTGGTTGGGATGATTTACTGATTTAGGGGATGGAAACTGGGGACGCAAAACTAGAAGAAAAAAAATATGAATCTTTGTCTTTTTGGTTGAGAGAATTGTCTTGGCAAGCATGGTTGTAACATCAACTAGCATTTACTGTTAACTGAACCAAGCTCTATTTAGAGAGAAGATATTTTAAACATTTGACATATAAATTATTTATCTCACAACATATGACCCTACATAAAATAAAATTACATTTCAATGGAAAATTTTAATTTGATCTTGTATCATTTATTCAGCATACCCAACAAATTCTACATTATTTATTCTTTTCATTCAATTTGCTACAATGTTTGTTCAGAATTTAATGGGAAATTAAGGTGCTCTAGCACAAATGTTGGGTTAAGATGTGATGCTCAAATATGACAATTTCCAATAATGATCCAATGCACCGTCCTTGAAGAGACACACCATTTAATTCTCACTTCAGTTTTGCTTTTCATGCCATATGGGTACACTGTGTGTTTGTCAGTTGTCACAAAAATATGGGGCAATGTGTTTTCCAAGAATTGACCCATGAGGTACTTTGCCAGAAAATTATCCACAACTTGAAGTGGGCTTTCCACAATTTCCAATTGGGCCATAAAATACTGGGTATGCGTTTTCTTTTCCCTGAATAAACAGATCCAATTAGCAAGAGAAAGTTGGACCAGGTAATTATTAAATGTCAATTGGATTCATACATTTCTTAACCATAGTCTTTTATTTATTTATTTTTCCAATGGCTCAATGCGTTGTAAAAAACATTTTCATACCCATCTGCATGAATTTATTAGATGTAAATCCCCGGCCAAGATCTGAATGTGTTTTGTTATCAAGATGATTAATCTTGTCTCTTCCCTCACAAAATTCTTTAAATATATCACTAATTCAAGAGTTTACTACAAATCTTTCATGTTGTGTTCATAATCATATTCAAATTTATTTTGTGCTTAAAGAAAATTTTATGGGCTCTTTATGCAAAAGAAATTGAGAGATTTGACTTGCACTCGATGCTCTAGTGTACAGAGGCAGTACATATGCAACATTTGGCATATATTTTAGAATAATTGTGTGTGTATTGATCTCGTATCTCATTCAATATACTAGAGCACTTAAGGACAGAGGCATGCTTTGATGAATTAAAAAAAAAGTATATACTCGGTACTAATTTTAGCAATTTTGTTCTATAAAGTTACACTTTGCCCCCCTTTAATAATATCATTAATTTTTTTTAAGAGTAATATTATTGTCACAAACTTTTCTATAACATTTTTACAAATTGTTGAGGTAGCAAATTCATATTGGTTTGCACTTGACCCACCACTTACACTACTTTTTTACTTATCAATAATCACTCACTATACCAGTAATTTGTAAAAAAGTTTGCAGCTCCAGTAGTTCTCCTTGTAGGACCATTAAAAAAAAAAAAAATCTATAGATTTAAAATCTAAAACAAAATATGTAAGTCCAACAAATTAGTACAACAACAACAACAATTACCAATAGTAAATCTAAAACAAATTAAGCTCAGTCAACCAGTTTTACTCAAAATAAACAACTTGGCTTTTTAAAAATTTTTAAATAATTTTTTTTTGTCTTACCCAGTAAGAGCATAAAAAATAAAAAATAAAAAAATTCCCTAAAGCGATTAAGTAGTAGTAGAGCTAGAGGTCAGAACCACCGCATATAACCAACAATAGAACCGTCCTCCTAAGTCCTAACTCTAAGTCCTAAGTCTGTCTCTAAGAGCACGGGACAAAATCCAGCCCAATATTGAGGCTGCATAACCATAACTTCAAAACTTGCCAGTTCCAATTTGAACTAATGTCATTGATGTTGTACCTAGGATTTTTATTCACATCTTTAAGTGATAGGTAGGTTTGGTGGTTCGTAGGAGAGGTATGGTAGCTAATATTAATAAATATGTTGTCAGATCTGATTCCTTTAAGTGAAAACCCTTCTGTCTTTGGGTTCATGTATATAAATGTGTATAAACACATAGGGGTACTGAAAAAACATAGCCCTTATCGATAGACCTTTCCTTTTATCTACTCTGCTTACTGCTTGGCATGTGATTTTGAGGACATTGGGCAACAATTAATTTGATTTATGAAATATGCCTTGCACACAAATTGCTTTGATTTGGATGATTAGTGGGTCCATTAGGATGAGAAGGGCTTGATTCTTCTAAGAAAGTACTGGTTTACGGTGGCTTGTAGAATCAGAAACATGATTATCCCATTGCTTACAGTCATTCCTTTGTCTAATGCCTTTTAAGTCTATGAAAATGTCATTTCAACAGCTGTTTAAAAAAAATTGTGTAATAATAATAACAACCACATCATATTTTATAGCTTAGAGTTGTTACCAATTTTAATACAAAAAAAAAATTATAAATCGACGCGCATGATTGGTGTCACAATAACAACATAATACTATAACATTACTATCGCTCATTGAATAAATATTTACTTTTTGAATGCTTGCTCATCTAAAATTCGGTGGAAATTTTGTTTAAATTTTGTTACATTTTTCAGCTGATGAATTTGCACTGGCTTCCATCATATATGTTTGGCATTTTTCTAAGATTAATGAGTAATCAGTCAATGTATGGAATTCATTTTCCCACTCCAACTACATAGTAAGTCAAATTTGTCAATCTTTGAACACCGAGAAAGAAAAGAAGACATGGAGACAGGAGTGCATGTTATCATGGTGAAAGTTTGACTTTTAACCTAGAGTCATTCCCCGACATAATTGATTAAAGTTAAAGACTATCTTTACCTACAGATAATTAGGAAGGCTCTCTTAATGTTAATTGAGCATAGCAAATAAAGTGTGAACATGATGATATTTGTAGCCACCTCACATGACTTTAAATGATTATTATGTGATTTATATGTTGTTAATCCTCACATTAAGATCATATATCTCATAATATAGCATTTTCTTTTCTATCCTTAAGAAAAATTAGTTAAATTTAATAAATGCTAACCTAATCAAGACCCCATTTGTGGCTTTTATCATACCAAAAATAGGCATGGGGTATGTAATTAAAGCATGGTTGTACAGTGTACTAAAAGAAATCAATGTGCACTAGGTGATATAAGTAGTCATGTACAATGCAAGTAATATTCAGTACAGATTGAACCAAAACTTAATTTGTGCTTACTTTTTTGGTTATTATAACTTTTAAGGAAATAAGGCAAAGGGAGAAGAAACTCAACCTGGACTCTATGCTTTTAAAATGATGATGAACACCTCATGAGAACCCCCACTCCCAAGTCAACCAATTTTGATGAATCCAAAAATATAAAATCATTTTGTCACTACAATATATGCATTCCATTCCAATTTGAACTTTTTAGAGAAAAGAAAAGAAAAAGAAAATTATACAAGAAAGTTACACATTCCTAATTTCACAATGAAAATTTCAAGATGTGGTTATATGAATATTAAAGAGTCAATGTTTCACTTGATTGTATGGGATGGATTAGTTGATATGTTACTTCTGTATAGGCTGTATGAAATCCTTTCAAATGATGGGTATTGTCCCTTAAACCAAAATGGTTTTAAAGGTTTAATTTATGGTGGTACATTAAATTATTCAAATTGAACCTAACTTTTTTTTTTTTTTTTTTTGATCAGCTTGCACTTTAAGTACAATTATTTGTGGGACAAGTCCTATTATTCTTGAGCTTAATTTGGTCAGGGTAACTATGTTTTGAAACTCAATATTAATGATGGTTAATTTGGGAAGGGCAGTCACTCCTTAATAATCTAGAAGCCCCTTCAATTTGAAATAACTTCTATTTTCAAAAGCTGGACCATCTCTAGAAAAACCCTCACCAAACAGAGCTTAAGCAACATAATTTTACTTTGCTAGACCCCATTGGTGTAATGCACCATTGAGAGGATGTGTAATAAACTAGTATCAGGCCCAGCTTTGTCCCCTAAGCAGTGCTTTCAAGGAGTCCCATGTGATCACCATTGTTTTGGAATCAAGTATATTGTAAGGCAAAACCAATGATAGTGATGTTCTATTCCATATCAACAATAATTCATCAAGATCTATAAAAAAAAATCATTAATGCACACCATAGTTGGAGAGCAATTCTATTGAGTGTGCCAAGTCTGGAATTGTATACCTTGTTTAAGAGAGGGACCAAGTTGCCCCCACTTCTCTCATGTGGTTCTAATTGATTGGCTACATGGGTGAGTGTGGCATTGGCCTATACCAGTGCATCATTTTGCATCTCTCTAAAGATTATCAACCAATAAATGAGGTTTGTTAGACCTAAAACACAGTGTGTATGTGTGTGTATTGGGCCACCCTCTTTCACTAACACACAAATCTTCAAACCATTCTATTCTTTCTTTTAGGCCAGGACCCAATTGTTGAGATTATGGTTGACAAAATAAATGTGAAATTTCTTTTTCTTGGTCTAAATATTTTGTGATTTGTCGGTAACCACATGACATTCTACCAGAAAATGTATGTAAAAAATTTGACTAATTAGTCAATAATACCTAAAAAATTGGACTAAATTTGAGTGTTAAAATTCAACCATAATGTACATTCAAGCAGCAAATTTTGGAAAAATGAATGAAGAATATCAATATATCATAGTGTCAAATTGTCAATATCTCTATACACAAATTAAGATTTTTGATGTGAAAATACGAGATTTTGCATGTGCAAGTGAGAAGTACTATTGGTTTGAGAGGGACTGCCACATGGCATGGTCCCTTGTGCAACACGTGTTAGTGAGATGAGGAGGTTGCTAAGTACTTTTCACTTACTCTTCACCATCCATAACCAAACCCTTCCTAATACACCAACTAACATGGGGCTATGCCTTTTATTTTATTTTTAATTTTTGATCCTCTCTATTCAAACCACTAAAAACAAAGACCTTACACGTTGGCTTTGTCCAAAATCACTTTCTCTTTAAAAAGTTGATCAACCCCACAATCTGAAAATCAAGGGATTGAATTGGCTGTCAAATCCATAATCACTGGCTCTCAATAGTTTAAAGAGTCGACAAGCGGATCGATCTAAAAGGAATAAAAATCCATATGAGGGATCGGGAGGACTTGTTTGAGGACTGAGGACGTAGCTTTCACACTATATGAGAGAGCCCAATATAAGAGCCCAAGTCAGCAAATTGAAACATATACCCGGGCCTCTAATTGCGGGCCATGTGTCGGGTTCAATTTGTGTGTCCACGTGGCAGCTTGAGAGACCACCATCGTGCCATATCAGCATCGTTGGTCACATTTTTGTCTCCTACTGTGAAATTTCGGCGAACTTCGCGGTTGGGAAAAATATTAAGATGGCTTAAGAAAGAAAGAAAATAAAGAAGAAAGAAAAAAGGAAAAAAAAAATAGTTGGGCCTACTAGGGTTGATAGGTTTGATTTTTGAGAGCATTAGCATGTGCTTGTCTAGCTAGGATTTGTGACTTAGTGAGAGGTCTTAATTTATTCTAATAAATGGTTCACAAGATAAATAGCTTCTGTGCCATTGAAGTGCGTAGTGAGCAACCAAGCACAAACAATTAATTACATACCCTTATCCCCATAGTTACTTGAAGATGATATAAGATTATAATGTATGTTCATCTCATAACGCATTCTTGATATAATGGTCGCTTCATAAGTATAGGTTTTTGTGAGGCGGGGGGAGTAAGGGTTGGAATTTAAGTTTCTAGGAGAAAGTTTTACACACATATACACTTAGATTAGGCTAAAATATGTTGTTTATCTCAATTAAAAAAAATGTACATTTATATTATTCATCTATGCAAACAAAATTATATGAAATTGTGAACTATATATGGTCACATGCAGTTTTTAGAAAACCTAGTAGCATACTCCACTAAATTTTTAGAAAACCTAATAGCATACTCCACTAAATTTTTAGAAAACTTAATAGCATACTCCACTAAATATGCGGAAACTCTTTGTATTTTTGCTAAGAGGGTATAAATATATGCAATAATTGTTTGGCATTGCAAAAAAGTCAAGTGGATGATAAGCGAAGCAGTAATAATTGAAAAAACAATGCAAGGTTTAAACTAATGAATAATAAACTCAATTTCAAAAAAGAAAGAAAGAAAGAAAGAAAAAAATAATAAACTCTACCTTTTGGAAAAAAGTCTCTTTTCTAACGAATATATCTTAACATAACGATTCAATAAGTAAATACTTTGGCTGTCAAGAGTTTTATAACTCAACTTATTAATATTTTTTGGTGTTTTCAAAAAATTTAGAGTTCAAATCTCCCTTCACTAATTGTAACCATCAAATGATAAAAAAAAAAAAAAAAAAAAAAAAAAAAAATACCATGAGCAAGATTAGTGGACTAACTTTAACAAACAAAGAATAAAACTAAATGATTTGTTATGCCTGTCATATGAGACACAATTCTCATACTTTTTTGCATCTTCCAGTCTATGTTTATTTCTTCTCCTTCATTATCATCTTTTTATTTTTTATTTTAAGAACCATTCATGTCTTTCTCTTTGTCCCTATCAATACCAATGTTAAATGCGACAAATACAAGGTAAGAATACACATGTACAGGATTACCTTTAATTATGTCATCTTAAAGAACAACCTAGTGTATCTACTCTTAACAGCTAAAGTAGGCCAAATAGATAAGAAGCATGATGGTGTGGACATAACGATAACAAACGAAAATGTAAAATTTTGTTTTTTTCATCAACATCTGGATAGCAACATCGTAAGTGTCGGTGTCTTTCTAATTATGTTTTGGTTATATATCCAATTGTGTGATGATTAATATGTGCAAATTGAAAAACGCAGATGGTCCAATATTTCTGTTATTGATCATATTCCAATTTTAGTAGTGAGTTTTTCTCAGAAAAATAGAATTTTTTTGGTAGTCTGGCCTTGTCAAATACCTCTTCGTCTGTGATAAGGATAAGGATGTGGTTGGAAATGGTAAGAAAAGAGAAAGATAAACATGCATTATTGCATTGTCAAGTAGCCAAAAGTTACTAATCTTACAAAACGTATCACTAACCACAAAAAATGAACAAAAATTAAATATTTATTCATTATATTTTTGAGGTGACGTTAATCACATTCATTATCACATTAGTTTAAGTTTTTTTTTATTTTATTTTTTTATTTATTATAAAAAAGTAAAATTAGTAGTAATTTTAACATTTTTCATGACAATTTAGTAAAAATGTGAACTGACCCTCTAATTTTTAGTTTTTTTTTTTTCATTTCAATCCTCTAACTATCAATTTTGTCAATTCAATCCTCTAACTTTCAATTTTTGTCAATGCAGGATTTCGTTAAACCCCAGTTATGGGCTACTGTTAATGTCACTGAAACGACGCTGTTTTCCTTCTTCTTCTTTTTTTTTTTTTAATTTTAATTTTGGAATTAAAAAAAAAAGAACAATCTGTAAAAAAAAAAAAAAAGAAGAAAAAAAAAGAAAAGAAAAAGAAAACATTTGTCATTCCCCTTCCCATGAAATCAAAACAAAAAAACATTGAGACCCAAATCCCTAACGTATATTAAAACAAAGAAACATTGAGAGACCCAAATCCCTAACATAGAGAATTTGGGGAAAAGGAAGAATTGGTTTGAGAGAGAGAGAATTTGGGGTTGGCGGTTTGAGACAGAGAGAGACCGAGTATGAGAAATTTGTTTAATATTGATGAGGATGAAGATCTTGCTCCATTTGGAGTAAAGCGAAGCCGCATTGACGGCTACAGAGAGATTGGCAGCGATTCCTTTGAGTGTAGTGAGTGTGGGGGCAAGAAGAGACTCAAGCGAAGAGGACGAGCGGAGGAGCTGTTGGAGAATGAACTAGAGATGGCTTGCAAAGGAGCAAAAACGCTAAGGGTTGTCTAAGTAGAACTGAGGATGGTGGTCCTCGTTGGGGTAAAGCTTAGAGAGCGATTGCTGGATAGAGTCAATCATGGCTAAAACTGACGTTGACGAGGGCGTTGGAGGTGCCAACATCATTTTACAGTGAGAGTGGCATGGTGGTCAAAGAGTGAAAGTGAAAGGCATGGCGAGAGTTGGTTGAAGCTGATTGAACTCAATCATTGATATAGAAGAGAAGAAGATAATGTGATTTAGGATAACGTTGGGTTTGATTTTCTACATTAGGCTACTCAATTCCGAAATTTATTTATTTTTTTAAAAAGGGCCAAAACGACGTCGTTTTGGCTCAATTAACGGCAGGACATAATTAGGGTTTAACGAAGTACCAAATTGACAGCAATTGATGGCCCGTTTGGATTGAGGGAGAGGGAGGGAGAGTAGAGTAGAGTAGTGTAGATTTAGCACAAAATTAGCTTATTTTTAGCTAACTCTACTCTACTCCCTTCCTTCCTCTCTCCATCCAAATAGGCCATGAAAGTTAGAGGACTGAAATGACAAAACTGAAAGTTAGAGGACTGAAATGAAAAAAGACTGAAAGTTAGAGGGTCAGTTTTGCATTTTTGCCAAAAAAAGTATAAACTACCTTAAAAAAAGGAGGAACTTCTCTTGTGTGGAAAACTGGAAAGTATACAAGAGGGAATCCTAAAAATGTAACAAAGGAGAGTTTGAATAGTTTATCAAAAAAGAAAAAAAAAAAAGAGAGGAGAGTTTGAATAATATTGGCATATAATAAAAAGGGAATGATCTATGAATCTTTTTTTTTTTGTTTTATATTGTACCATATTTACAATTCAAATTTGTCATATTGAAGCAAGTAAGCAACCAACAATTGGGTTTTAAATTTGAGAATATGAATATAATAGCCTCAGCCAAAAAGAATATTTATTTGTGTTTTAGAACAATCGAACCAATTACAACTTAAAGTTATCCAATTCAGATAATGAATATATTTGTATTTTGAATTCATTATCCAAGAAGGTGTATATAATAAGTATATTGTGCTTTTGAACCATTCCAATTGTTAATTATGTAAGGAATCTAATTGTGTTTTTGAATTCACTACCATATTGTCAAAAGACTCAAAACAATGTTCTCATTCTGCCCCTAAAAATAAAAACAAAAAAAGAACCTTCATAAATCATTAAGGTTCATAAAATAAAATAAAAATAGAGAAAGAAAAAAAAAAAGTAACACAATATGCCCCCACAAGGTAGTACCACTCAATGTACCCTATAATGCACCCGAGTGAGCGTGTAGATTTAAAAAAGCAAAAAAACAGAGAAATTTCCTTTTTGAAATTTTATTTTTTCTTTTCTTTCACTCTGTTTTTCTCTCTAGACCATCATTCAGGGCTTGCTTAACGGCCAAACTGCCCAAAGGGAATCCCATAAAACCAGAAATCACGAAGAACATTGGACCCCACTTGTTTAGTTTAATCACGCCTGTTAGCCCGGCTTTAATTTCTTTATATACAACACCTTCTTTCCCTCCTTCTCTTCATATCACACACTCTCTCTCTCTCTCACTCACATTTCCTAGCAGAGAAAAAGAAAATGGCAAGCTCTTCTTCACTCTCTTTCATCACCATTCTCTTCTCTTTCTTAATCCCAAGCCTCATTGCCTCAACCCCAGCTCATGACCCAGAGTTCGTGGTACAAGAAGTACAAAGGTAAGAAACTATAAATGTTACCAGAAAAAGTTAGTTACTTTAGTTATTACAGTTTAGATTCTATGGTGTTAAAAATGTGTCACATTTTTTTTTGATATGGCAGGAGCATCAATGCATCTATGACTAGGAGAAAGTTGGGGTATTTCTCATGCTCAACTGGGAACCCAATTGATGATTGCTGGAGGTGTGACTCCAATTGGGAAAAAAATAGGCAGAGGCTGGCTGATTGTGCAATTGGGTTTGGCAAGAATGCTGTTGGTGGAAGAGATGGAAAGATTTATGTGGTCACAGATTCTAGTGATGATGATGCCGTAAATCCGAAGCCAGGGACTCTAAGATATGCTGTGATCCAAGATGAACCATTGTGGATTATTTTTGCACGTGATATGGTGATCAGATTGAAGGAGGAATTGATTATGAACTCGTTTAAGACAATTGATGGTAGGGGAGCTAGTGTGCACATAGCTGGTGGTCCATGCATTACTATTCAGTATGTGACTAACATTATAATCCATGGGATAAACATACATGATTGTAAGCAAGGAGGGAATGCAATGGTGAGAGATTCCCCAAATCACTTTGGGTGGAGGACCATATCAGATGGTGATGGTGTTTCCATCTTTGGTGGTACCCATGTTTGGGTGGACCATGTCTCATTGTCAAACTGTGCTGATGGTTTGATTGATGCAATTCATGGGTCTTCCATGATTACCATTTCAAACAATTTCATGACACACCATGATAAGGTTATGTTATTGGGACATAGTGATTCCTACACTCAAGACAAGGGCATGCAGGTCACTATTGCCTTCAATCACTTTGGAGAAGGGCTTGTTCAAAGAATGCCAAGGTAAAGTACCAAAAGGAAAAAAGAAAAAGAAAAAGAAAAAGTGTAAATTAACTTGTCAATTTAATTGGTTTGGTTTGTTTGTTATCTAGTTGGGTCATTATGGTGTTTTAATATACACTTTTTCACATTAATTTGTAGGTGTAGGCATGGGTACTTCCATGTGGTGAACAATGACTACACCCATTGGGAAATGTATGCCATTGGTGGGAGTGCTTCCCCCACCATCAATAGCCAAGGGAACAGATTTCTTGCACCAGATAATAGAAACAGCAAAGAGGTAAAAACCCCATTTCTTATTCAACAACTCACTTTTTTGTTTTTATTAAAGAGAAACAGAGAAAAGTAATTGCATTGTTTTTAATTGGGTCTATCACTAATACCACTTTTATTATATACTACTATTTACAACATATCATATTATTGAATTGAGTAATTTATCAAATTGTGAACTTGTGCAGGTGACCAAACATGAGGATGCACCACAAAGTGAATGGAAGGGCTGGAATTGGAGATCTGAAGGAGACCTATTGCTAAATGGTGCATTTTTCACACCATCTGGAGCTGGGGCTTCCTCGAGCTATGCTAAGGCTTCGAGCTTAGGTGCAAAACCATCTTCTCTTGTTGCTACTCTTACCGCTAATGCTGGTACACTTAGTTGCCGGAAGGGTTCTAAATGCTGATTTGTGATATAACAGCATTGCATACAAGCGATTAAATCGTTGAAAATTTGAGTAGAAAGTGAAGGAAAGTAAAAAAAGAGGAAGGCAAAAAGAGTACAAGAGAGAAGCCTATTAGGGTCAATTACTTTTCTCTACTTTCCCTTACCTCTGTAATTCTTTTCTTTCTTTTTAGCCATTGTTCTACTCTATATCTTCTTTTTCTTTTCTTTTGACCACGGGTTTCATGATTACAATGTACAACCGCGGCCTGTTTTACTCTTAGAACCATTTGGGGGAATCTCAATGGTCATTGAGAAAACAAGTGCAGAAGTGTTGAAAACTAAATTATCCAATTATAGGTTTAATATTAAATTTCTCTCTCTTTACCTCTCTCTCTCTTCTCTCTCTCTCACGCAAATCAATGAGCCTTGAACGAGTCCAATATTAAGAAAAAGAGATCCAAGAATTTTGTAAATAGAAAATCGGAACTGAAAGACAAAGAGAAAGAGAAAATGCAAGTAAGACAAAGGAAAAATGTTCCAATCCATACCAGTTTCCAGTCTTATTAATTTAAGTGATTAAGAAAGTTCAACAACCGCTATAACTGTCACCGAATTAGCTGTACAACGAGAAAATTAGCCAACTAGAGCATCATTTGTTATTCCTATACGTACTTGAATACTAATAAAGAGAAAGAGGAATCCAATACAAGTATATCTAGATAAATCCAACCAGTCCATTCCAAGTAGCCTCAATCAACAAAGAACATAAACTACTTTACATATATTCCGCAGATTAAAGTAACATTGCATTGCGAAGATCACGGCGAATCATTCCCTACAAATAGGGGAATAGGTTCATTTTGATTTTTAGTTTAAAATTTTATTTTTTGAATCTAATAGTATAGCATAACTAGAATCACATAATTTGAAAAAAAAAAAAAAAACATAGATCATTTTGCATATCATACACTAAACAAAGTACATTCTCAAAAAAAAAAAAAAAAAAAAACAAAGTAACATTACATTACAAAGATTGTTACAAATTGCTCCTACAAGATGGGATTCTCTCCATTTTACAATTAGGATTAATGTAAATATCATTTTTAATTAAACCCTATTACAAATCAATTTCCCTCCAAAAAAAATTGGGAAAAAAAAAAAATCTCTCTCCCAATCCCCTTAGGTTCTTGTGCATAAGGACCCACTTGGGTGTCAAATTTGGTAAATATAATAGTTGAGAGTACTGTAGAAACGGAAGAGAAAGCACATGCATGCCTTATTGATTGGACCTTCTTTTGATGGAGCTGTTTGCTTGTGGACTAAAGATTGGTTTACAACTACAACAGGTTTGACAAAGTTGCACATATTATGGGGTCCTTTTCTTGAATTTTGTGGGTATCGAATAGACGAATAGTGCTAACCATGATGCAGCAAAGGCACATGCACGTTGAAGAGTAGGATAGGAATGGATAGAGGGTACAATGCATCAAAAAGAAGTAGGGTATAAAGTGTATCTCTCACAGTCTCAACCCCTCATATATATGCTTAAATTGACCTATCTAGCTTCCAGTTCCCACATTGATGCTGACTAGTTACTATCTTTGTACGTGATTTAGTTCTGCAGGCTGCAGCTTTTCAATCCATTTCCCACCTCTCAAGTTTCATGTACTCATGTTAGAGTTTTTGCTTGGCCAAGCTAGCTAGTCCCAAGTGAAGCTTCTTTCTCTTTTTCGTTTTTTGTCTATGGAGGGGTAATGAGAAAAAGTGAGTCCTGCACATTGTTGCACAGGGTATTCATCATATCTATGAAGACTAAAGCCACCCGACACTAGTCAAAAAGCTTGGGTGCTCTAGACTCATGGCACCAACTACCAACCGTAACTTTTTTTGGTGTCTTATAATATTGCCTTTCTAGAGGGATTCAAGAAACTAATCTATCAGTATAGTATAGTAGGCATTTATTTACTTATTAACTTTCCAACTAATGCAAAAGGGCAACCATTAATAAAAACATTTTTTTTTTAAGGGAGGTTGTTTAAAATATTGTACTTTAAAAACATGAAATGTTTTTTTTTAAATACTTTAGATTGACAAAGTATGATTTGGGATCAAATTACCAAACTAGCACATGCATGTGATAAGATATGAATAATGATAGGGTCATAATATTTTACACTATTGTTTTTCTTTTCATTTTTTTTAAGTTTATTATTATTGAATTGGTTTGTTGTGGCTAAATAATATTATTTTTACTAGAATCTAGCTACCACACGAGAGAAAGTATTTTATAAATCCGTCTCATAGAGTCTCTTTGGTAATATGAATATCTCGCAGGTATATGGGATCTATTATATGTAGGAGGGACACTTCGGTCTCATAAAATTATTTTTCTTAACACTAACACTAATTTTATTATGCACTAATAACAATGAATCATGTCAATAATAGCAAAAAATATTGGGTAGCAACTAACATCGACACACTGCGTTTGGAAAGAATATATGGAAAAGGGAATGAAAATTATTGAATTTCCTTAATTTAGCTGACATAAGAGAAAGAAAAAAAATGTAACTGTGACCGAAAAAGATTCTTCGGCAGCCCATATTTTGTGATTTGTCCAATTTGGGCGGAAATGAGGAGAAAGTTGAATTTTTTTTTTTTTTTTTTTTTTTTTTTTTTTTTTTTTTTTGTTTTAAACGAAGATGGCAGCAATTTTTGACTTTTAATTGCTCGTAAAATTACATTTTTACCCATAAGTTTTTATACCTCTCTTTACTTCATTTGGGTATAAATGTAAAAACAAATTTTAAGAGAAAACACTTACATTCATTCCAAGTCTCTTCTCTCTGCAAACTAAACAGAGGAAAGAGGAGCATATTTTTCTCTTCTTTTCACATTTTCTCCCCATTCCAAACATATATTAGGGAACTTTTTTTTTATTATTTTATTTTTACAAAATTTAGCTACAAAATTGTATATTTTTTTTATTAGATATGAATTTTAAATTACTTATTCATCTTATATTCCCATACTTATAAAATTGATAGAAAATTAAAGATCAATAACTATGTCATTAATAAATTGTTTGAAGGGTAAGTTTTGTAAGTTAAAATTATGCATAAAATATAAGGTTATAGATCATATAATAAATAACATCCGATTGATACAAAAGTTTACATGCGTATTAAGAGTATAAAGAACATGCAACTTAATGGTTAAATTTTTAAAATATACAGTAATATTTATGTTATTGAGTAAAGTTATAACCTTATACTACAACAAATTTTGTAAATAAACTTTGGCCTTCTTTTTCTATTTCTTTTTCCTGCCAATTTGGATAAAGGGCCCATCCAACTCTACTCTATTATTTCTCGTTCTCGACTGGCCATTACTCCTCTTTTCTTCTTTCTCTCCCATATGGCAGCCAATCACGGTTTTATTAAGACATGATAAGTAGGTGTGGTGGGATCCTAACTTTGCCCAGAATTGATGGGCCCTTCACACTTCAGTTCACAAAAGGGACCGGATAAATTCATGGCATGGGCAGCTCATCCATTCACAGGAGGCATATTGAGCGTGTCTTACTGTCACTGTCATGGCCTCTGTATCCTCAGGTCCATGCTTTGCACTCTTCAATTGTTACTGACTATAATGAATGCTCTAGCAGGAAAGTGAAGGAACAAAGACTTCTGTGTGATTTTCCTTTAAAAAAAAAAAAAAAAAATGAAAGAGGGGATTTCTGTGTGACATGTATGATATACAACACTAAATAATTAAATACATTTTCCTAATCATTTTAACCTTTAGAAATAATTAGTAATTCATCATTGTATTCAAATTAATATGTGGTTTTAAATTTGATACTTTCTATTATATTTTTCATTCAAGTTAAACATTCAGGAACTCTCTTATTAAGAGGGAGTTTGACCCCATACATAAAATAAGCAGTAGAGTATTAACTACAAATTGATTAAATTCACTCATACTTACTTAAACTTTTCAAATAAATGATGATTTTATCAATATATGAAAATCACAAAATAAATCTTCCAAAAAGTTACAAGGATATTCCATGTGACTTTTGTCCTAGTAGTTGCAATTGGAAGAGTCGATGTCCATCCATGTTGGTGAGAAACTTGGCATATGTGATCAAAAGAATATGAGTGAACTAAAATCATAGACAATGCAAATGGTCTCTGATGGCTCAACTCTTGAGACCATTGATGATAAGAATTGGAATGATGCTGTATCACACTAAGAAAGAAAAATGGGAGAGTTTTTATGTATAAGTTTGGACAAAGAGTGGCACATTCTCAAGATATGTATGGCAACGAACTGGTTTATTCTTGGATAAACATGTGGGTGGGTCCAAACATGTGGCAGACAATTAGTCCAAATTAGTCGAAATGGACCTAATTGGAATACGACTATGAAGAAGAGACAGGTATTTGTACACAAAAGTATATCAGTTGAGAACCACATAATACATGACCAAAACCAGGACCCAATGAAACTAAGAAATACTAGAGATATAAATTTTTTTTTTCATAACTTTTGTGATTAAAGATAACATTTCTTCACTAATAAACCTTTGATTATGCACCAAGCATTACAAGGTACATTAGTTTTCAAAATTTTATGTCTGTAGACTTGTTGGAGATAATCAACTTGGAGATTAAACGAAACCAATAATGCTAATAATGTCTATACTGAGAAGCAAGAGAGTTGATGAGAATCGTAATCTTCCCAAACTCAATAAGTTAATATATGTTAGATATATTATGGCGTAAGTGACCCTAACTAATTGTAGGTCCATGTACTTGAAGAACAAGCAACTTAATCTTGGATTAGTATATGATTAGTTTAGGGTTAGTCATATATTCTTTAGCATGTAAATTTTACATTGAGTTCATTGTAATGCATTGCTGAATAAAATATATAGTTGTTAAGGACTTTCATATTGTGAACATAGACCGTTAAGCCAAACTACCTAAGCCTTCATGTATACTCTTTCTTTCATACTTCCGCATATTATTAAATCATTAAACACAAATTACACAATCACACAGCAACTTTAACAATAATTATAATTAAGTAACTAAACCTGATTTTCATTTGCCCAAACTGTGAATGTCTGTTATATGTGCTTAACTACCCTATCATGCATACAACAATCAAAGTGATCAAGCATAGATTGCGGTGAAGTGTGAAGACATGCAGGGCAAAATCACTGCCACTTATCATTCAATTATCACACACAAATTATACAATTACGCAACAACTTTAACGATAACTATAACTAATTAAAGCTGATTTTTCATTTGCCCAAACTGTCCGTTATATGTGCTTAACTACCCTATTACACATGCAACTATCAAAGTGGTCAAACACTCAAACATAAATTGCGGTAACTACCCTATTATACATGCAACAAACAAAGTGGTCAAACATAAATTGCGGTGAAGTGTGAAAACATGCAGTGCAAAATCACTGCCGATCCAGAATTTCAGTTATGATGATTTAACTTCTAAGTTCAGGTGGTGTCCTTAATATATTCAAATACTTAGGAGACAATGTTCCCTCAAGAATCAGGAAAAGACTAATTCCCACAATATAAGGCAGCCGACTTTCTAGAAGAAGAATGTTTATCCAAAATAATAAAAAAATCTAGAAGAAGGGTACTATTTTCTCTTTTAGTTTTTCAGATTCTTTATTTACGTACATCATTTTTAAACCTCATTATTTTTAGTTTATATATATATATATATATATATATATATGAAAAATAAAGAAGGGTTCTAAACCATCTCCAACTTTTGAATCTAGCACATAAGAAGGAAAAGAAAAAATAGTGATAAACTCATTCCAATCACAAAGGATAGGCCATCGTCAGGCCACATAGTGAGACAAAAAAATTACATTCCGAGAAACAATGGAGATAAACCTATCCTTGTTATTTTTAGTTGCAACTTGCAATTATATTTTAATCAACTTTCAACAAAAGAGCATTAATTGGACTAAGATTCGTTTGGTGTTGTTGTATGAAGTAAAACATGGGCTATAGAGCATTATAATAGTTAGGCTCAGCACCTCCATTTTAGTATCATTTTCTTCCAATTAAACAGACAGTGCATTTTTTACCATATATTTCGGTTCTTATAATTATTTTACCAACAAGCAGATGAGATGAAGGCCACACTGGTTGAAAATTGAAAATTAGTGCTGAAATGCAGGAATTAATGCTAATTTGGTAGTTTAATTTCTTAATGCTGCATCATACAAATAACCTAGGCATAACAAGTCACTCAATTAAACGTCATTTTCATTTATAAAAACTATCATTATTTAAATGACTCAAGCTTTTTTTCTTACTTGAATGAAAGAATCAAGCTTTTTTATTCGATATAGAAATGATGAAATGAGACCACCATATTTTCCCAAGTAAGTTGTCAAATATGGAATCTTTGCAAGCTATCAATGATTCCTTTAGTTACACGGAATTAACCTAATTAATTTGACTCAGCCCAATTGTCATTTTCAATAATTTGCAAATTTATTTTTTCTTTGATTATTACGTGAAAGCCAATTTCAGTCTACAAAATAAATAAAAAAAAATGATAAAAGAAAGAAGAAGAATGTTTATAAGGGACAACTGGACAAGTAAGAGCTAACCATGATCTTTATTCTTGAGTCACTCATGTAAATCCAGTTTACGTGAGGAACAAACCAGTAAGGTCTCCTATTCCATGTGATAGATGCTCGATTGTCTGAATTAAGGTTGAACATGATAATTCAATTGATTGGGTCTAGAGTCTAAGTTATAATACTTGTAACAAATATATGTCATATATTTGTCACAAAAACCTCTGAGAACATAACGTATAAAATACTAATTATATTTCTTTAGAGTTGGAGTGTTTACTGTTTAAACGAAAGTTTTTGCGAGGGAAAGTATTGATCTTTGAAAATGAATCAAAACCCTATTTAGGTAGTTTTTCCTATCCCATTACTTAAGTTGAACAATACTATTGCCAGTTTTCTCTTTGAGCATTTTTAATCCAAGTATAGCTATTAGAAGTTTTAAAGGTATTAACGTAGTAGGGAAGACTGACGAGGGGGTTCAGGTAATAGTAGGAGCATTTCTAACCAATAAATTAAAAAAGTATCAACTTAGTAAAGAATGTGTGTGTTGGTTGGTTTGTTTGTTTGTTTGTTTTTTTTTTTTTTTTTGTGTATAAATAATAAAATTTGATTAATGCCTAACAATGAATTGTATCTCCAATAGGACATAGGAATTGACACCTTCTTTTTGTAAAAGCAATGTGAAGGGAAGTGTTAGCTTAAAAATAGAAGAAATAAAAATCTCATCATGATTGACCTTTCACTCGAGTAGTAGGCTAGTTAGTAACTCAAAACCTAACTTGTGTTTTGATTTTGGACCTCAACGGGCCTTTCAAAGTACAATTATCTTGTCACTTTGGACCACCAATTTGGAGGGTACTTTTTTTATTTTTTATTTTTTTTGATGAACAATTTGGGGGGTACTTGAGAAACAATGTCTGGTCTTTCCACATGGTGCTTACTACTTTAGACCACCAATTTGGACCAGCGACATGGTAGTTGAGCTTTAAGCCAGTGCTTTAATACAAAAAGATGGTGTTCCTTGTTCAGTGATGATTTTGTGTTTGACTCATTCACTCACATTTTGGGCCGGTAATGGTCAACATGCATGGGTATCACACTCTTATACATCTTGGGTTTCTGGCTACTAGAAATATTGCCTAGGGTCAATTTTAAAAGAAAGGTAGTGTATGGTGCACCATTGCCAAACTAGAATGGATTTACACTTTTTCTTAATATTTTTGGCTCTTGGGTTATTAGCTAGGCTTGGGCTTCCACAACTCATATAAGGGGCTTATAGCTAGTAGTAACGAGGCATTAGTAAATTAGCAAATTTTTATACTTTTAGGCCTCTTGGTATTCAAAATAAAAATATATCTATTGGAACAAGAGAAAAAATATCAACTATATGTTAATTTACAAATATATGACGGAAATGGTAGAGTTATTATGAAGTACTGTACGTAATTGCTACCAACTAGAAGAGGCCATAAATTTTGGTTCAATATTTCTATTCATATACCAATTTTAGTTGCGAGTTGTTTTTCTCAATAAAAAAGAATTATTTGTAGTTTGGCCTTGTCAAATAACGCTTTAGTTCATTGCTGAGTTCAAATTCATAGATTGAAATTGTTAGAAAAGACAAAGATAAACATGCATTATCGCATCATCTTGTGGTCGAAAGTAACTAATCTTCAAAATGTATTACTGGGTGGTCCCCCCCCCCCCCCCCAAAAAAAAACCTACTATTTTGATCCCAATCCATACAATAGGGTAAACTTAGAAAAAAAAACATAAATAAGTCACATAACTACTTTTTCAAAATCCTTGATTTTAGATAAAATTCTACATTTAGATTTAAACGGTTCTACGTTATAGTTCAGACTATCTCCAGTTCTATAAATTAATCCCACTTGACTCCTTTCAGTTTTTTTGCACAGATAGACTTTTTAGATTCATCAAATTTGTTTTTCTTAACTCTCTCTCACTCACACTTCCTAGCAAAGAATAAGAAATGACAAGCTGTTCTTCACTCTCTCTCATCACCATTCTCTTCTCTCTCCTAATCCCAAGCCTCATTGCCACCAGACCAGTTAAAGACCCAGGAATTGTAGTACAAGCGGTACAAAGGTAAGAAACCATAAATGTTACAATGTTACCTTGAAAAAAAAGTTAAGTTATTTTAGTTTTTACAGTTTAAATTCTATAGCGTTAAAAAAGTGTCACATTTTTTATATGGCGGGAGCATCAATGCCTCTTTGACTAGGAGGAATTTGAAGGGGGATTCCTCTTGCTCAACTGGGAACCCAATTGATGATTGTTGGAGGTGTGACTCTAATTGGGATAAGAGTCGACAAAAGCTAGCAAATTGTGCAATTGGGTTTGGCAAGAATGCTATTGGTGGAAAAAATGGTAAGATTTTTGTGGTTACAGATTCCAGTGATAATGATGTTATAAATCCCAAGAATGGGACTCTAAAACATGCAGTAATCCAAGAAGAACCATTGTGGATTATTTTTGAACATAATATGATGATCAAATTGAAGGTGGAATTGAATATGAACTCTTATAAGACCATTGATGGTAGGGGAGTTAATGTGCACATAGCTGGTAATGTGGGATGCGAAAGCGTCCAGAAGCAGAACACGTTTACTTCTAAAAAACAAGAAACAAAACACGTTTGCTTCTAAAAATAACCTCGAATCCATGAGGGTTCCTTGAGTCCACAAGGGTCCTTAAATCCACAAGGAGAAAGAGTTTGGAATTCACTAGAAACTAGAAAGACAAAAGTCTGAATTTAATTTTATTGATTGAATAATTGTTTAAATACATGTACAGACTTAGAGGCCTATTTAAGAGCTCTGTAAAACTTGACAGACAAGAAAATATAATATAAAATAACTCCTAATTGATACCTAACCATAATAGAAACCAAATTTGACTTAAAAAACATTAAAAACTCCTAAAAACAAGGAAATAATAACCCTAAACCTAAAATAACTAAAATTACAAATTAAGTACCAAAATGAATAAATTACAATAATTAAATTGTAGGTTTTGTCCTACATCAGCTGGTGGTCCATGCATTACTATTCAGTCAGTGACTAACATTATAATTCATGGGATACACATACATGATTGTAAGCTAGGAGGGAATACTAATGTGAGAGATTCCCCCGGTCACTTTGGATAGGGGTGTTTCAGATGGTGATGCTGTAAACATCTTCAGTGGTAAACATATTTGGGTGGACCATGTCTCATTTTCCAAACGTGATGATGGTCTGATTGATGTAGTTGATAGTTCTTCTATGTTTACTATTTCAAACAATTACATGACACTAACATGATAAGGCTATGTTATTGAGACATAGTGATCCCTACACTCAAGACAAGGTAATGCAAGTCACTATTGCCTTCAATCACTTTGGAGAGGGGCTCGTTCAAAGAATTCCAAGGTAACGAACCAAAAGGAAAAATATAAAAAAAATTGTAAATTAACCTGTCGATTTAATTGCTTTGGTTTGTTTGTTACCTAGTTGGGACATTTTGGTGTTTTAACATATACTTTTTCACATTAATTTGTAGGGTTAGGCATGGGTATGTCCATTTGGTGAACAATGACTACACCAAGTGGGAAATGTATGCCATTGGTGGGAGTGATTCCCCTACCATCAATAGCCAAGGGAACAGATTTCTTGCATCAGATAACAGAAACAGTAAAAGGTAAAAAACCCCTTCCCCCCATTTATTATTCAACTGCTCACTTTTTTGTTTTTGTTAAAGAGAAATAGGAAAAAGTAATGGCATCATTTTTAATTGGGTTTATCACTAGTATCACTTTTATTATGCAGTGCCAATTATAGCAAATTGTATTGTTGAATCAAGTTGTTCCAAAATTATTGCATTTATAACTTTTACTAAAACTTATCAAATTTTGAACTTGTGAAGGTGACCAAATATGAAAATGCACCAAAAAGTACTAAAACTTATTTTTAAATGGTGCATTTTTCACACCATCTGGAAATGATGCTTCCTCAAGCTATGCTAAGGCTTCGGGCATGGGTGCAAAATCAGCTTCTCTTGTTGCCACTCTTACAGCTAATGCGGGTGCACTTAAATGCCAGAAGGGTTCTACATGCTGATTTGTGATATCTCTCAAACAACATTGCTTAGAAGTGATTAAATCTTTGAAAATTTGAGTAGAAAGGGAAGGGATGTAAAAAAAAAAAAAAAAGGGTGGAAGGCCAAAAGTGTATACGTGAGAAGCCTTTTTGGGTCGATTCTTTTTATTCTATACAATTGATGAAATGAGACCACCACATTTCGAGATGTGTAAGTGGGCAAATATGGAATCTTAGCAAGTTATCAATGATTCCTTTATTAGTTACATGTAACCTAATTCGAGTCATTGGACTCAGTCCATTTGTCATTTTCATTTTCTTGCAAAATTATTGTTATTATTATTATTTTGCTCTGGTTATTACTTGAAGCTAATTTCAGTCTTTAGAATAAAAAAAAGTTTGAAAGATGAAGAATGTTTAGAAGGGACAAGTAAGAGTTGAACCTGATCTTTGTTCTTGATTCACTCATGTGAATCCAGTTTACGCGAGAAACAAATTGATCAGCAGGGTCTCCTATTCCATGTGATAGATGCTCGATTATCTAAATTAAGGTTTGAGCATGATAATTTAATTGAATGGGTCTAGATAGAGGCAGCTCTAGGAATTTTTACTAAGGTAGTCGTTAAGAAATTTAAATTATATAAAATCTAATAAAAAGAGAACTTTATATATTGACAATAGAAAAAAAAAAACACGTACACACAAATACAATTATTGCATGATAGTTTTATTATCAATACTGCAAGCTACATCTCTTCCAAAATTTTAGTTAAATAAAAATTTTCATGAGCTTTTTCTTTTTGTTTGTTATGATCTAATATATTGTTAAGAGAAACAAATTTTAAGGACGAAGTTTGGCTAAAAACATAGTTGTAGTTTAAGGCTACAACTTTCACTAAACAAATTAACATGATTACATATTTAAAAAAATCTTACCGTTGAATTGCATATTCTTTATGTTCTTAAAACACGCAACAAATTTCATGCTATCAGATATTATTTACTATTCGATCTATGAACTTATTTTTTTATGTATAATTTTAGACTATGAACTAGAAATCTAAACATTTGATTGATGTCATAGCTATTGATCTTTGATTTTCTTGAAATTTTGTATGCATGGATGATATAAGGAAAAAAAAAAGTAATATAAGACAGCCTGAACAATACAAACAACCTCCAAAAGTCAAAGTTTCAGGATAAGGGTGGGGAGGAAACCAATAAAGTTATAGGACAGTTATAGTGATAAGAGCAAGGACTTATGTTCTTAAAACACGTGACAAATTTCATGCTATCAGATATTATTTACTA
Organism: Quercus robur; assembly: GCF_932294415.1. Taxonomy (NCBI): domain Eukaryota; kingdom Viridiplantae; phylum Streptophyta; class Magnoliopsida; order Fagales; family Fagaceae; genus Quercus; species Quercus robur. The sequence continues at coordinate 50,009,280 of NC_065543.1, read as the reverse complement.
TTCGATCCATAAACTTATTTTTTTATGTATAATTTTAGACTACGAACAAGAAATCTAAACATTTCATTGATGTCATAGCTATTGATCTTTGATCTTCTTGAAATTTTGTACGCATGGAGGATATAAGGAAAAAAAAAATGTAATATAAGACAGACTGAACAGTACAAACAACCTCCAAAAGTCAAAGTTCCAGGATAAGGGTGGGAAGGAAACCAATAAAGTTACAGGATAGTTATAGTGATAAGAGCAAAGACTGAAGCTATAAAAGGGGAGAGAGAGGCAAAAGGCAAAGGATCCAGAAGAAGAAGGAAGAAAATACATAGTAGAACAATCTATTTGAGGAAGAGAGATAGAGATAGGGAGAGAGAGTATGGGTAACACTGCGGGAACGGGAGAGTTACCTATTGTAGCACCTGAATAGAAATTGTAATACTTGTGGTCAAAGAAATCAACTGCTTGAGTTTCCCATTGTGGAGTGTTTATCCCCTGTTGTTTACTTATATATAGTTTGTTTAAATAATTGCAGTGGTAATCCGTGGAAAACTCCTCGAGGGCTAGTTATTGTGTCCCCACAGTTTATATTCTATTTTTCATTATTTATTTAGATGAAGATTTTTTTTTTGAAAGGACTTGATAGTTCACATTCAAATCTAAAAATAGAATGAGAAAAATAAATAATTCATTTAAGATTCCTGGGAATAAACCAAATATTTTCATCTCACATTCTTAGGAATCTTAAGAGATTCCTAATAAAACCAAACATAAGAATAGCTACATTCTTAGACATCCAGATTGTAAGGAATCACATTCTTAAGAATCTAGATGCCAAGAGTAATGTAGATTTCTTCGTACCCAACGTCACATAAGAGAATTGGGAATTTATTTATCGAGAATTGGGAATTTATTTATCATTTGCATACCAAATATAGTCATTTGAATGAGCCTTTATACACTTGTGCCTTTCCCGCCCAAATAACTAACTTCCAGCAACTAACTACCACTCCTGCTGTCTCCTAACTAACTAACTGACCCAAGGTAGAAATCTTAGCTTACAATACTCATACCTATTCCCAGTACATCATATACAGTATATTACATTTGATCACAATCATATTAGACTCCTAATATTCATCTCTTATCCTTCTTGAAATTTAAACATACACTTTACCTTCCAAAAAAAAAAACGACCTCACGTTCCTCACGTTTCCTTTTCTTCTATTTTGTTCGAAATTCAAATAAGTCTGTATTATATTTGAACTGAAATTGAATTTTTTTTTAATTTTAATTTTTAAATATATACTCATCCTTATCCCATTCCATCCAATTTATAAAATAATTAATTAATTAAAAAAAACACTATTTATCCTTATCAGTAAAATAAATACTCATTCTTCTCCCAGCATTTACAATTGCTAATGGATAATAAATGGTTAAAGTTGTATACAGTTGCTACAAGATAAATGTAATTGTTTCATGTTGATTTGATGAATCATCATTTCATCATACATATCGAAGGATTCGAAGTGTAGAGGTGAATAAAAAATGGGAAGGTCATCTGCTAACGGAGGTAATGCTCTTTCATTCAAATAACTTTTTTCTGTGAGTTTTAGAATATGATTTTATGTCTATGATTTGTGTTTGAATGTTTTTGACAATGAAGAAGATTCAAACGTAGAAAGCTTGGGAAAATTTGTATGATTCGTAGTGGTAATCCTGGAACAATTAATTAAGTACACAACTTGGTCCTTAATTTTGGACAACCACTTCAAAAATAATTTAAATTTAGGACTATAATATCAGTTTTCTTCCCTTAATCTCTTTTATTTTGATTAGAACTTAAATTAATTGTTTCCTATCAAGATATAGTTAGATTGGGTTTCAACAATGTAAGGAATCTCTATGATTAAGCCCAAGGGAGAGGCTTTTAAGAATGTTACGATTTCCATTGGAAACCAATTGGGAGGTAAACACATGCTCTCCTGAATTTTTTTTTTTTTGGATTCCAAAATAATCAACCATTATATGTGGATGCAGCAAAAATGTAAGAGGTCTTTCATGTTCTTTTTTTTGTTTAATTAATTTTTTATCAATGAACATTTTTATTCTTAATTTTCTTCTTAAATACTAGAGGTCTAGAGAGTTTTGACTATGTTTTATTTGCAAAAGGTGTGAATCTTAATGTTACTTGCAAATGTTCATTAGTTTTTAAGAGATAGTAATTCACACTCCCGGATCTTAAGAACTATAATTACTGATAGGCAAAAACAATGTCTTAAGTGCTGGAACACCCCCTTTTTCTTTAATCTTCCAATAATAAACATATGAAGGCTGATTTTTAAAAGGCAAAGTAGCCAACTTTCATTTTAGAAAAACCAAATATTTATATTACTCTCCAATTACATTCCACATTCAAAAACTTTTTCCTTGATGAAACTATGTTGGGGGCGGTTTTTGCACGTAGCTACGTGTCTCCTGTTGGAAGTGTGACTTTGCTAAGCCCGGATTTGTTTTAGGGAGTTCAACCTGGAACTTGACATTGGGCCACATAGACCAATGGCTTTCGGTGTATTTTTAAGCCTACAAAATAGATGAAACCCAAAGTCTTAGAATCATGATAATGGTTGAAATAAATAAATAATATGCTTAGCATGATAGCTTTGATTAAATGGTGAGTTGATACATTATTATTATGTATATTAAGTGATGTCCAATATTAGAAAATAATTAATTAAGTGTCAAATGTCCAACAATGGGATGAGTCCAATAGTCCATGTCTAATTGCGGTTCATGGTTCATGTTCAACATAATAAGGTATGTCTAGCAATGGTCCATGTCCAAATAATATATGTCCAATGATAATTCATTTGTAAAAAATATGTGTCCAAGGGTGGTTCATGTCTAAATAATATATGTGTAACAATGGTAGATCGATTTATTAATATGTATGTTCATTAACGAAGTATTAGTGAGATCATGTTCATTAATTAGTGAGATGATATTAAAATAACTTGCATCCAACAGTAAAATAACAATGAATTAACATATACTTAGTGATGTAATTTCAAAGATGGAGAAAGATTGACTTATCTTCACAATTTGTAGCTCCAGCCGTAGAACAGCAGTGGACTTAACATTTCAGTAACATGAGAAAATGAGTCCAGCAATATAATAACATTAGTCGAGTGGTATAATGATAATGAATAAAATATACTTAATAATATAAATTTGAAGACAAAAATACAATGACTCATCTTCATATTTTGTAGCTCTAGCTGTATCACATCAGTGGACTTAACATTTCAGTAGCATGATGACATGAATCCTTTCATGGTGACTTCATGTTTGAAAGGGAAAAATGGGTGCAATTGGAGGGAGAGAGAGCATGTCCAGCCGCGTTGGTTAAGTTTGTCCCCTTAATCATGCACTTAAACGATTTTCCCCATGTAATGCTCTTTTAGTTTTTAGTAAAGTATGAGTGATATTGTCTTTCATGAGAAAGGCTTTTAATTTCATAAGTTTGTGCCTTTCATAAAAATATCTTTAAGTATTAGAAATTTATGTCTTCAATGAGAATGATTTTAATATGAAGCCTTTGTGCTTTTTAAGAAAAAAGCCTTAGTATTGATGTTCATATGTCTTCCATGAGAAAGGGCTTTTGTAATGTGTTCTTGGAAGAGTGTTTGATGTGTTTTAAGATGTGTGGAGATGGTAAGAAGTATATGTATTTTGTGAGATAGGTGTTTGTAATATGTATAGGAATTATATGTAGATACTTTGTTGGACATGGATCTTTTATATGTATACTTTGTGAGACATGGAGTTTAAAGATATATAAGAAGTATGTATGAGTATTTTGTGAGGAATGTGTTTGTAAAATATATGGAAGTGTGAGATAGATAATATAAAGGTTAAATATAGTAAATAGATGAGATTATAGCTGCTGTTGGAGTGGTTTTTTGTGTTATGTCATGAGTTATGTTGCTTTCTAAGAAGGGAGATTTTGTATGAGAAATAAAGAATGAGATGGAGATGTGTTTTTGGACAGCAAAATGATGAAGTTTCAGAATATTAAAGTGTGGGAGAGATGGATAGTGTGTAATGGTGTGCTCTAAGAAGAGATATTTTTGTAAGGGAGATGGAGAAGTATGGAGGAGTTTAGAGATATATGCAGCAAAGTGAAGTTTCAGAATATTGGGGATGAGAGAGGGGATCCTCCCCTGGTGTGTGGCTTGATCCTCCTTATTTAGAGCCAAGCATGTAATTAGATTAGAACTAGTTGAAGGGAAATTCAGCAAATAAGGAAAAATCTTTGACAAAGTTAGTGGTTTCATTAGTGGGATTCTGTTTTTTAGCCAAAAGAAGAAAGTTAGAGACTTAATGGTGTTGTCACAGCTGTTAGCTGTGAAATGATGCCATCTGAATGAAATCTTTTGCTTGGAGGGAAAATATTTGGCATTAAATTCATGGTTTGGCTAAAAATGGTAAGATAATCTTTATGAGATCCTTCTATTTCTGGTACCACAACTGGAGCCACTGCAGAATGTGCTGGAGCTATTGCAACTTCTGCAGAAGCTGTTCTGCTTCTGCTGGAGCTATTTGCAGCTTTTGCTGGAGCTGTTTCTACAAAACAGCTTCTGCTGGAGCTGCTGTTGGTATTTTTGGCTAAGTTTCTTCTATTGGAAAATTATATGCTTAGTCCATATATAATTTTGGTAAGTAATAGACTAGTTGGTTGATATTTGATGAAGTTTTAGAGATGTAATTATAGTCTTTTTGTATTTTAACCAAATCTTGGAGAGTAAGGAGAGCATTTTAATGCTAGATATGAGATATTAATATATATATTTAGCCATGTGCTTGGAATTGATTTAGATGATAATAATTATAATTTATATGAAATACTATAATTACATTTTTAAACTTATACTATATGATGAACATTAATTTTTATGTAAAGAACATGGGGAGTTTTATCATTTTAAGTGTTATGTGATATGAGAGGCTTACCAAATGTTACCTATTGCACACTGACTCGTCAGAGTTTAGGGAATTGGAGAAGACATGCTAAGCAACATGCTTTCCTTTATCAACTTTGAACCACTAGAGCTTTACTGAACATACTTCTTGGCCCTTCAACCCATGACTCCCAAAATTCCCCTGATGAGACTCATGAGCTTGGATCATGAGCCAAAAAATGAGATGATGTGCTATGAGCTTGAACTATGGGCTTTGACGCCTTTTTGTGTAAATATGGGCTCTTTTGGGCTTTAGAAGAAATTCTCCCAAAATCCATGATAATGTTGACGTGGTGCAGGTCGCCAATGAAATGAAGCCATGTGGTGTGAAAATTTTTTCCTCAACAAACTATATTTTTGCATTAGATTCATTTAAGTGGATGCTATTGTTTATATTATTTTCATCTCACCCCTAATTATTTTTGTAATTGAAAAATATAGCAACTCCGAATTGTGATGAATGGAATATATTTTTTCACATGCAATTTTTGAATAGTTTTATAGTTACAATTTCATTATGCATTTTCAGTTTATGTAAATTTTTGAGATTTGTTAAGAAATTCATCTTTTTTTTTTTTTTTTAATTTCTTAAGTTAATACTGAATTATAGTATCATTTTCCAATTAACGCAACATTGTTTATCACATTAAAATAATTGTAAAAAATAGATTATAATTATGAAATACTAGCCTCTAAGAACATTCATAGCAAGGTTCTAAATAAATATAGCTCTTAACAACTCAAAACCCTACTTCAGTTATTTTAATAACTCACTTTATAATACACAACATCAAAGGTTCTATTTTAACATACAACACATTAAACTAATATAAACAGGACAATAAAATAATATATCCCAGCACAATATACAATCAACCCATACCCACAACCCAAAGCCACCCTAATCAACCCACAACAACCGAATCAATCAACCCACACTCACAACCCAAAGCCACCCCGATCAATCCACACCCATATTTCACAATAAGCCCATGAGCTTTTCTCAAAAGACAAAATGCCAACACTGCACCACAAGACCAAAGAACCCTAGCAAACGTGACCTCACTCGCACAAATTTCTGATCTATTCATGTCCGAAAACAATTACAAGGCCTTCTCAGGACACCCACCTTGCAAATATGTTGTAATCATCGCATTCCAAGACCTCCCATCTCTTTGAGGCATTTCCTCAAATAGCTCTCTTACATAAACTAAACATCCACATTTACCAAAAGTCTTGATGGCCCAGTTTAGGAGAAACACTGGTGGTGTAGGGGAGAAGGTGACCAAATGGGACTCGACCTTCCAGGCTTCAACAATGGCGTGATTGGAAGAACAAATTTGGAAGAGATTGGCGTAAAGGGAATAAAGGAAAAGTACTGGAGCAGCAAAGAAAATGGAGACAGCTTTTTGGAGATGACTGGCACTAAGATGAGTGAAGATGGTGTTGGTTAAGGCTTTACCGCTAGAGTCAAATCGGAGAAAGAGGGAGATGGAGAGGCAGAGAGAAAGAGGGAGACTGAGAGAGATAGAGAGGTGGAGAGAAAGAGAAAGAGAAAGAGAGAAAAGATAGAGAATGAGTGAGAGACCTGGCAAGAGAGAGAGTGGGAAAGAAAAAGAAATAAATAAATTTAAAAAAAAAAAAAAACATAGCAACTTGCTACAGTTAGTTGTTAGTTGTAGCAACTTATGTAGCGAATTGCTAAAATGTTTTAGATTTGGCACAATTGATATAGAGCTTGTTTTAGTGTTTTGAGCTATAAAATAGCATTTTAGCAATTTTCACATCTTTGATGTGAATGCTGTAAGGAAGCAGTCACAAGCGTGCTTAGAGGCTCTTCTAAGTTTTTTTTTTTTTTTTTTTAAATGGTTATATCATATTATGTGTTTGTGAGTAAAAAAACTTTTATGTATATAATTCTCGTCACACCCTTGGGTATTGTTGTAATAAAAAAATTCAGCAAACCTCAAAATATAATGAAAGGAAATTGTTAACCTTTAAAAAAAAAAAAAAAGTGTGCTTAGACGCTAGTTTTTGCTAAGATGGTATAAATCATAAATGTATGCAATAAATGTTTATCATTGCAAAAAAGTCAAGTTGATAATAAACAAAGATAGTAATAATCCGAAAACAATGCAAGATTTTAAGCAAATGAATAATAAACTTGGAAAAATGTCCATACACCCCCTAATCTTTGGAGTAAATGGCCAAGACACCCTCTAAACTTTTATATTGACTAATTTACTCCTTAAACATTTCACAACTTTCAAATCAATACACTAGTTAGTCAAACATTAAAACACTAGCGGAAGTGGAAAGTGAGACACACTTGAACTTTAAAAAACACACAATCTCAAGAATTTGAATAACGATAGAATGAAGAGAGATAGACGTAGGTCTGAGAGAGAGAGAGAGAGAGAGAGAGAGAGAGAGAGAGAGAGAGAGAGAGAGAGAGAGAGAGAGAGAGAGAGAGAGAGAGAGAGAGAGAGAGAGAGAGAGAGAGAGAGAGAGAGAGAGAGAGAGACGAAAGACCAAGTGAAAAAAAATAAAAATAAAAAGATTGTTCTAATTCACTTTTGAAAAAAAATTTGGTTAATTTTTTGGAGGGTCACAAAAATCGAACTCATCCTAGAAACCTCATAAGAAACATTGCTCTTTTTAATTTATTTCTCTTGATTCTATTTGGCATTAGCTTTAATACATTACTTTCTTTTCTTTTCTTTTTTGGAGATACATACCTTTAGTTATTTCATATTAGGGAATAAGATTACCAAGCTATATAACAATAGGAATTGACATAATTTTCAGGCATCATATTACTTATTGTAATGAATAGAATAATGGATTGATGCTTGATGGACAAATACGTATTGATAGAGGGAAATATTTGGGAAAGTATGAATGAAAATGGAACCTAACAGAAGACATAGTTACCTTTTAAATTTTGACGTTGAGAAAATAGAAAAATTACAAATATGCCACAAATCGACAAAGTGAGTAAGCTTGTTTTGAACCATGCGGTAGAACGGCACAACAGGACCACCAGGGCACTTTCGAGATATAAAGTGCAAGATGACAATGGGATAAAGAAATAGGACCTGTGCCACGGTGGTTCTACCGCCTCTCTCTCTCTCCTCTCTACCAGTCAAATATGATATTGTAGAAGCCTAAAAAAAGGATACACAATGCTCTCTTTGATGGAATAGAAACTAAACTGTTAGTTTCTGGTAGTAAACCTCTAATCCACGAAGGGTTCCGTGAGACCACAAGGTAATTGGGTTCTAGAATCCACCTAAGAAAACAATAGAGAAAGTCTATATTTTTATTAATGTCAAAATTGAAATATCTTTGGAGGCTACAATGCATTTAAATAGTAAAATGAAAACCTAGGGCATCTAGGAAAACACACAATAACCCTAATTCGACTAAAAACAAAATTAAAATAACCAAAAAATAGGAAATAAATAACTTAAACCTAAAATAAAGAAAATTACATAAATATACCAAAATTAAATAGTAGATTAAATCCAACGCCAAACCCCTCCACTTGAAACGAACACGGCATTGAGTTGAAAGTCAAGATCTGAAACATTCCGCTCCAAATAAACAAATACTTTGAATGCTTTAGTAACTTAATCAAGGCTTGAAATACATAGTAAAATTTCTTCTCATCTGCCTTCTATTTTTTTGTAACATCAATTAACAAAGGGTTGATAATAAAATTAAAATTTTCTACTCTAAGAAAATCAACATATTGTGTAGCCATCTTCAACAAATCAATTGAAACCTAGGGACTGTGAGTTGTGGGCTCATCCTCATATTTGACCTCAATTGAATCTTCCACAATATTCTCAATAGTTACCGTCTTTTGATTTCTGTCATTATCCACAATCAACTCAACCTTCTTTTCTTTGATCTCTTCATCAAATTTTTGACAAGTGGTATCTTCAAGATTCAATTCAACAACTTGTTGCATGTCTTGATCTTTTATTAACCATTTCAAAATTTTCTTTAGAAACTGGCTACATCTAGTCAACACTTCTTAACACAAGGACTTTGCTAACCTTTCATGTTTTGAACATATTGCTTTTTGTATGAATATACAGACGTATAATCAACACTTGTGTAATCTAGTATATCATAATAGTCATTAGGAAACCTTAAATCAATTAATACCTTTTTCATTCTTTTCCAAGAGCAAATTGGATGCTTACCTCGACGTCTTTTGTCAATTTGAATGTCTTCCCACCATTCCTCTACTTCATTGTCCAATTTATTAGATGCAAGCCGTACTTTTTCTTCATCATAAATCTTCCAAAAATTAAAATTATCTTCCAAATCAAGAAGCCAATTAATAAAATTCAACTTACACATATCGCCATCAAAGAATGGAATTTTCCTGTTGTTAGGAGTGTGTCTTCGAATATATTGATCATTGTTGTAGTGATATGATTTCCTAGCAAGAAGAGTAGCAATCCCTTCACGGATTTTGCATATAGATTAATGTCTCCCTTCACTAAACTATTGGAACTCGGGCCTAGTAAGAATTACGTCTTTAACATCGTTGTTATTGTGGTGGTGATTACCGTCACGCCGATTAGCTATCAAACCAGGGTAAGTCAAGGCTCTAATACTAACTTATGTCACAAAAGATTGAAGGAAGAAAATATGATGCTCTCTTTGATGGAACAGAAACAAAAATGCTAATTTCTGGTAGTAAACCTCGAATCCACGAGAGATTCCTTCAATCCAAACGATAATAGGGTTCTGGAATCCACCAAAGAAAACAATAGACAAATTCTGTATTTTTATTAACTTCAAAATTGAACTGCCTTTAGAGGCTCCAATGCATTTAAATTGTACAAAGAAAACCTAGGACGGTAAGGAAATTTTTTTTTTTTAATTTTAAATCCTAATTTGACTAAACAACATTAAAAGAACAAAAAAAAAAGCGTGGAAATATATAACCTAAACCTAAACCTAAAATAATAAAAATTACATAAAAATACCAAATTATATAATTACTAAAATTAAATAGCTGATTCTGTCCTACATCAAAACCTAGGTCCATCTCTCTTCTTTCTTCTTTCTATTGTATTTCAAATTCTTAGAATTGTGTGTGTTTTTCAAAGTTCATGTGCGTCTCACACGCCACTTTCGTTTGTGTTTTAATGCTAGATTAACTAATGTATTGATTTGCCAAAAGTGAAATGCTTAAGGAGTAAATTGGCTAATATAAAAGTATAGGGGGTGTCTTAGCCACTACTCTAAAGTTCAAGGGGGTGTGTAAGAATTTTTCCTTGATAAATTATACCTTTTGGAGAAAGTCTCTTTTCTAACAGATATATTCAAATACTAACGTAACAAGTCATAAGTAAATGCTCTGCAATTCAACTTGTTGACAAGAATTCTTGGTATTTCCAAAACATCTAGGGTTCAAAATTTCAAATCACCCCTCCCCGGTTATAATCACATACAAAAAAAAAAAAAAAAAAAAAAAAAAAAAAAAAAAAAAAACCAAGGGCAAGATTAGTGGACCAACTATAACAAAATAAGTATAAAACTAAATGACATGACATTCATTTATTTGGTTATTCTCGTACTTTTATTCATTTATTAGGTTATTGATTGGTATGTCTATCATATGAGACTTCGTCATACTTTTTACATTTTCCGGTCCTTGTTTATTTCTTATTCTTCATTATCTTCTTCTTCTTTTATTTTTTCTTTTTTTAAGAACCATTGTTAAATGCGACAAAGATAAGGTAAGAATACATGTGTAGGATTACCTTTAATTGTGTCATTGTCTTTGTGATTATATTTGGTTATCTAATTGTGATATGATTAATATACCAATTTTAGAAGTGAGTTTTTCTCAAGCTAAAGAATTATTTGCAGTCTGGCCTTGTCAAATACCACTTCTTTTGTGATAAGGATTAGGATGAGTTCATTACTAAGTTTATATTCATAGTATGAAATGGTAAGAAAAGACAAAGGCAAACATGCATTATCGCATTGTCTTGTGGTCAAAAGTTACTATTCTTACACAATGTATTATGAATCACCCAAAAATTAATATCATTACACTATTATCGCATTAGTTTGTAATCAGACAAAGGTAAATATATATACATTTTGTTGTTGGATTGATGCTAATCTTGCTCATTTATTATCACATTATTCTGTAATTTTTTTTAAGTAAAATTAATATTAATTTTAACAATTTTCATCACAATTTAGTAAAGACGTGCACTTTATATATATAAATATATATAGACAACAGATTTAACTAAAAAAGCCTAAATATATAAGTCACATTACTAATTTTTCAAAATCCTTGATTGTAGATAAATTCTACTTTTAGTTTAAAACGGTTCTACATTATAGTACACACTATCTCTAGTTCTATATAAGCTACATGGCTCCTTTCAATTTCTTTGCACAGAACTTTTAATTTCTTCAAAAAAAAATTTTCTCTCCTCTCTCTCTCTCTTACTAACAATTTCTAGCAAAGAATAAGAAATGGCAAGCTGCAGCTTGCTCTCTCTCATTACCATTCTCTTCACTCTCCTAATCCCAACCCTTATTGCCTCTAGACCAGTTAAAGACGAATTTGTAGCAAAAGAAGTACAAAGGTAATAAATAAACTATTTATGTTATAATGTTACCTTAAAAAGAAAAAGAAAAAAAATCAGTTACTTTAGTTTTTATAGTTGAGATTCTACATTGTTAAATGTGTCATTTTTTATATGGCAGGAACATCAATGCCTCTTTGACAAGGAGAAATTTGAAGGGAGATTCCTCTTGCTCAACTGGGAACCCAATTGATGATTGTTGGAAGTGTGACTCCAATTGGAATAAGAATCGGCAGAAGCTAGCTGATTGTGCAGTTGGGTTTGGCAAGAATGCTGCAGGTGGAAAAGATGGTAAGATTTATGTGGTTACAGATTCCAATGATAATGATGCTGTAAATCCCAAGAACGGGACTCTAAGACATGCTGTGATCCAAGATGAACCATTGTGGATTATATTTGAAAGTGATATGACGATCAAATTGAAGGTGGAATTGATTATGAACTCGTATAAGACCATTGATGGTAGGGGAGCTAATGTGCACATAACTGGTGGTGGATGCATTACTATTCAGGACATAACTAACGTTATAATTCATGGGATAAACATACATGATTGTAAGCCTTCAGGGAATACTAATGTGAGAAGTTCCCCTGGTCACTTTGGGCATAGGGGTGTTTCAGATGGTGATGCTATGAGCATCTTTGGTAGTAAACATGTTTGGGTGGACCATGTCACACTTTCGAAATGTGATGACGGTCTGGTTGATGTTGTTGAAGGTTCATCCTTGGTTACCATTTCAAATAGTTTATTTACACAACATGATAAGGTTATTTTATTGGGACACGCTGATGACTACACTGCAGACAAGAGCATGAAAGTCACTATTGCCTTCAATCACTTTGGAGAAGGGCTTACTCAAAGACTTCCAAGGTAAAGTGCCAAAAGGAAAAAAGAAAAAAGAAAATGTGTAAATTAACCTATCAATTTAATTGGTTTGGTTTGTTTGTTATCTAGTTGGTACATTGTGATGTTTTAACATATACTTTTTCACATTAATTTGCAGGGTTAGGCACGGGTACGTCCATGTGGTGAACAATTACTACACCAAGTGGAAAATGTATGCCATTGGTGGGAGTGCTTCCCCTACCATCCTTAGCCAAGGGAACAAATTTGTTGCTCCAGATGATGAAAAAAGCAAAGAGGTAAAATCCCCTTATTTATTATTCAATTGCTTGCTTTTTCGGAAAAGTAAATGCATCATTTTTAACTTGGGTTTCTCACTTTTATTATGTACTACCAATTACAATATATCATATTCTTGAATCGAGTTGGTCCAAAATTATTGCATTTATAATTTTTACTAAAATTTATCCTATTGTGAACTTGTGCAGGTGACCAAATACGAAAATGCACCAAAAAGTGAATGGCATAAATGGAATTGGAAATCTGAAGGAGATGAATTTCTAAATGGTGCATTTTTCACATCCTCCTCTGGAATTATTTCTTCCTCAAATGCTACATTTTTCACATCCTCCTCTAAATCTAGTTCTTCCTCAAGTGCTTCCGACATAACTGCAAAAGCATCTTCTCTTGTTCCCAAACTTACAGCTAATGCGGGTGCACTTAAATGCAACAAGGGTTCTGCATGCTGATTTGTGATATCTATGAAACATAGCTTAGAAGCCTTTTAGGGTCAAATGCTTTTCTCTAGTAGAGATGTAACTTTCTTTTTTTTTTCCAAAATTTCACAATTTTTTAAAATAAAAAATTGTGAAAAGTTATTTGTTAAAATAACAAATTGTGATACTAAAGATACATTTCTTCACTAATAAAACTTTGATTATGCACAGAGCATTACAAGATACATTAGTTTTCCTAACTGTTGTCTCAAGACTTGTTGGAGGTAACTTGGAGATCAAACCAAACCAATAATGCTAATAATGCCTATTTTGAAGCAAAAGAGTTGATGAGAATCATAATCTTCTCAAACTCAATAAGTTAATATATGTTAAATATTGTAGCCCAAGTGACCTAAACTAATTATAGGATCTATGTACTTGTAGAATAAGTAACTTAACCTCTTGTTAATCTATGTTTAGTCTAGGATTGTTTAAATATTCTCTAATATATAAATTCTACATTAGGTACATTGTATCTTCCTCATCCACTTCGCTATTTCCCTCTCCATGGAGATGCCATCTAGTATAATTATTTGTCATCCCTTTCCATATGAGGTCTCCTATAACCTCAACTTGTGTTCTTCCATACCTATTGTTACAATCATTGCAAGGACATTTTATCTTAATATCCTCTTCTTTGACATGTTGAAATGCATACTCAACAAACTCTATTACTTCATTTACATATTCCTCACACGACCTATTAGAAAGATTGATCCAAGATTTATCAACCGGCATTATATCCACACCCTTGAAAAATGATATCTCATCACACATCTAGGTAATTTTGTAATTAAAAAATATATCAATTCTAAATTGACAAATTGTACTAACTACACATATTTTGGGCACTGGTTCAATATCAAGACAGCAATTGTCTATTTTCAAATGATAAGCTTTTTATTTTATTTTTTATACAGGATAGAAATTCTACTCTAACCTAATCTAAGTGGATATGTGTGTGAAACTCTTCCCCCCCCCCCCCCCCCACACCCTACAAGCACTTATACTTATAGAGTGACCATCGCACCAAGGGTGTGCGGTGGTTCAAATGATAAACTATTGAAAGTATAGAAATCAAAAATTGAATATTCATGAGCATCAAATTTCTAAAATATACTTATTCAATATTTTATACAGGAGGTGCACCTAAAATCAACATCACTAAGTCATGTTAATAAATAAAAATAAAACAACCATCATTTTATTTCTCTAATTTTCTCAGCATCAATATTTATTTATTTATTTTTGCTCGTCTCTATCTCATTTCAATGCCAACTGAGCGCAGAGTTGTGGCTCACCTATGTACAAATTAATGTGACAAACTAAATATTGAATCCCCTATTTCCCATACTTCCTCACCAACCAATCAAAAAACACACACAAGTACTATAAGTTCACTTTCCTTTTATCTTTTCCTATTACTTTAATTTCAACACATAGAAGATTCTCCAGCGACACCCATCTCTATCCTCTTTTTTTCCTCTTTTTTTTTTCCTTCTCTTATATGTACATGACAACAAAGTTACAAAACATGTTCAAAGTAACCAACACCTGCCAGATCATATAAGCAATAAATAAAATAAAAAAAAGTTCCACACAGACATATATTTTTGTAATATATGCATACATCCTAAAAAAAATCTTAGAGATCAAAAATGAATCGGATCATATGCAGAACCATGAGGAGTAGATACAATCTTTGTTGAGTTTGGATGGTGACACTTGTATCTCAAACTATTTGTCTCTCCCTGTGCATTCTTTGTGGTTACATTAAGGTTAATGAATGGTTTTCAGTGAGATCTAAAGGGAACTTGCAAATATAGATAAAGTTTAGCTACAAAATTGGTTGTAACATAAGACTATAACCTTGCTCAGTATCTTTTTATTGAAGGTGAATTTTGATAAATTCACCATTGAATTACATCTTCTTCTTATAACATTCATGCTTGCAAAATTTCTATGCATTAAGGTTAATGAATGGTCTTCAGTGAGATCTAAAAGGGAACCTGCAAATATAGACAAAGCTTAGCTACAAAATTGGTTATCACATAAGACTATAACCTTACTCAATGTCTTTTTGTTGGAGCCGAATTTTAACAAATTTACCATTGGATTACATCTTCTTCTTATAACCTCCATGCTTGCAAAATTTATAGAAAATTAAAAATCAATAGCTATATTATCAATAAATTGTTTAAATTGCAAGTTTTTGTAATTTAAAATTATGCATAAAATATAAGCTTATATAGTCAATAATATCTGATTAACACAAAATTTGAAATGTGTATCAAGAGAGTAGAGGGTATGCAATTCAACGGTTAGATTTTCAAAATATGTAATAATTTTTATTTTATTGAGTAAGGTTGTAGTTTAAGGCTACGACCAAGCTTAAGGCTACAACCAATTTTGTAGTTGAAATTTGTACTACAAATATGATCAGAAAAAAAAAACGGTTTAATCATACAAAATAAAATAGATAAAGAAGGTGTATAAGCATTTCCCTTCACAAAAACTATAGAGACATTACAATCGCTAAAATAACAAATTGTGATACTAAAGATACATTTCTTCACTAATGCACAGAGCATTACAAGATACATTGGATTTCCTAACTGTTGTCTCAAGACTTGTTGGAGGTAACTTGGAGATCAAACCAAACCAATAATGCTAATAATGTCTATTTTGAAGCAAAAGAGTTGATGAGAATCATAATCTTCTCAAACTCAATAAGTTAATATATGTTAAATATTGTAGCCCAAGTGACCTAAACTAATTATAGGATCTACGTACTTGTAGAATAAGTAACTTAACCTCCTGTTAATCTATGTTTAGTCTAGGATTGTTTAAATATTCTCTAATATATAAATTCTACATTATTGTATCTTCCTCATCCTCTTTGCTATTTCCCTCTCCATGGAGATGCCATCTATTATAATGATTTGTCATCCCTTTCCATATGAGGTCTCCTATAACCTCAACTTGTGTTCTTCCATACCTATTGTTACAATCATTACAAGGACATTTTATCTTCATATCCTCTTCTTTGACACATTGAAATGCAAACTCAACAAACTCTATTACTTCATTTGCATATTCCTCGCACGACCTATTAGAAAGATTGATCCAAGATTTATCAACCGACATTATATCTACACCCTCGAAAAATGATATCTCATCACACATCTTGGTAATTTTGTAATTAAAAAATATATCAATTCTAAATTATGATGAATGAAAATTGACAAATTGTACTAACTACACATATTTTGGGCACTGGTTCAATATCAAGACAGCAAGTGTCTGTTATCAAATAATAAACTTTTTTTTATATATACAAGATAAACTTTTTGAGGGAATTTTTTGACCCAACCCACCATCGTGGGTCAAAAAAAACCCAACCCAACCCAACCACCCACATGAGTTGGGTTGGGTTGGGTTGAACCCATGGGTTGGACAATTTTTTTTATTACTATTATAATTAAATTGAGCAGAAAAAAATATATCACACTTGCCACCTAAGTTGATAAACAAAATATACATTAATATATAAACTAATATTCTAACTTAGTTGTAAACAAAATATGTTTAAGTATCCAACTGAGTTGATAAACAAAATATAAATGAACTACAAAACTAGTATCCTAATTCACTTATAAACAAAATATATATGAGTTCCTAACTCAATTATAAACAAAATATATCTAAAATTTTTAAACTTTTTTTTATTAATTATATAATATATTTAAATATATATTAAAATAAATAATAGGATTTATATTATATATGATAGTAGGAACCAAGGAAGTGCTTCACAGCTGGTTTAAAAAAATATATATATTAAATATATAATATATTTTAAACATATATTAAAATATGGGTGGGTCGGGTCGAGTTTGTAATTTTATAACCCAAACCTAACCTGACCCGCTATTAAAAAAAAATTGTAACCCACCAAGCCCTAAAAACCGACCCAACCCAACCCACCAAGCCCTAAAAACCGACCCAACCCGCTAGGTCGGGTTTGGCGGGTTGGCAAGTTTTCTACACACCCCTACCTTTTAATATATAGAGATATCTATAACCTATGTTTCTATCCCTTTGTAGCTTTATAGACAAAGAACAGTCAAACTCATAAAAAGACAAACTATAAAATACTAAAACATAAAATTTGGCTAATGTGTTGGCTGAACTAGATGCGCGGCTTGTGATTGATCTGTTAATGAAAGATGAGGGGAAGTTTTTTTTTTGAGAAACTTAACGATGAAAGATGAGGGGAAGTCTAATGGTAATGATGTAATTATTGCTGATTGCAATGGTGGGCTACTAAAGATCCTAAGAGTCTGAATCTAGCACTACTATAGGGAAACAAATAAGTGTGTTGATGCTCTTGCTAGAAGAGGCGTTGTACTTTTTCAAGATTTTGTACTTTTTCGTTCCCCCAGCTGATGTTGCTCTTTTGGCTAGCCTTGATGTTGTGGGAACCTTGTATGAGCATAACTGCTCCTTTGCCTCTATTTCTTAGTTAATGAATTACTCCTGTTTACCAAAAAAAAAAAAAACATAAAATTGAATGCAACACATGCACGGACCTAGAAAGTGATATATAATGCAGTAGAGGTTGGATTTGCAGCCATCTTCAGCCACTTGGTTGGCAGGTAAAGAGAGAGAGAGAGAGAGAGAGAGATACGTTATGGAAGGGAAAATTTTCTGATCACCGGTGTAGGATCCCCTTGCTAGCAGTTTTTTGAGCCCCTTGTTAGCAGTTGAGATGGTGTACCCTACTCTCTTAATTCCCAAAGTCTAAAACTGGGTTTTTTATTCTTTATTTTTTATTTTTTAACTCTCATTTGTGAATTTCATGACTTATTGTGACAAGATTATATTATGTTGTGACAGATATTGTTGTGACAATAAGTAATCAAAGAACAGAACCAGCTCTAAATAGACTTATTATGACAACAATTGCGATCTGCCACAATAACATTTCAATTTTAAAAGACCACAATAAACGTGAAAATGTTTAAGCGGAAAACTATCTCTCTGAAATTGAAAATTGCTCATTGTGGGGACTTATTTAAAGAAAAAAACTTATATACAGTACCTTAGGTATTGTTTCTTAGGTTCTCCTCTTAAGATTCTGTCTTGTGACCACTTAACTAAAAAATATACCTTCATCTCATAAGAAAAAAGCCATATAGCAGAATTTTAAGAGGGGAACCAAAGGAATAGCATCTAAGTACTGTACCTAAGTCTTATCCTTATTTAAAATAATAATAATAAAATGATATTGTATAGGTGGGTTTCTTTTATAGCAATATAATTAACCTCAATATTTATAAATAAATAAAAATAATAATAAGCTTTGTATATTTTATTTGGCAAAATCACCCCACTTTTTGGTTGTTGTCACTTGAAATTTGAGGTTTGGAGAAACTATACTCCACCCTAAATTTGAAGGAAAAAATTTTTTTTTCCACCCTTGACATCCGAGTGACACAATTTTATTAAATTAATATTAAAAATGTTAACATGCCATTTGCCTTCCAAAATTATCTTATTTCACAATTAAAATTCATTTATTTAAATTTTCAATTAAAGAATATTTTAAAATATTTAGAATGACTCTTTATTATTTTTCTGTTTTTCAACAGTTCTTAGACCCAACTTCAAATAGTATTTTAAAATATTTAGTTGACCATGTTTGACCAAATATTTACCAATTTTGATCAAGTTTCGCAAAATTTTCCTCACAATCCGACCGTCTAATTGTTGTCATACTTCACAGACACCAATATATTACCACATTCTTCCAATCCAATGGTTAGATTTTGGATTTAAGGCTAGAAAATAATGGACATGAATCATTGTACCGGCACACCAGGAAATTTTGATTAGTCACTTTCTCACAATCCAATCGTTTGATTGAGCTCAAAATTCATCAAAACCGGCATTTTATCACACTCTTTCAATCCAGTGGTCAATTTGTAAATCTGATTTTGGCACAAGATGGACACGTCGTTGTATCCACCTAATGTGAAACTGCAATCACTAAAAATATTCAATACTCTTCCAAGAGAGTTATACACTATATAAACATTACTAAGAATCAAGAAAATTATCTAAAAGATACAACCAAACCCTACCAAATGACCTTAATGGATTTGTATGTGACTTTTGGCTGCCTTGTTTTATGCTTTTAAAACTTGAAATCGATAAAAGCATGAAAATCGAGAAAACCTTAAAACACTTACCAATACCCAAAACTGACTTGAAACCTTCCTAATCAACCTAATTTGATCAAATCTAGTGGTCCTAGAACCAACTTTGAAGTTTGACCAAAGATTGACCATGTTTAATCATCTTTGACGAACTTTAGTAAGATTTGACTGCTTTGTTTTAACAATCTAGCCTTCTAATTGTCACTGTACTTCACAGATACAAATATTTCACCACATTCTGCCGATCCAACGGCCAGAATTTGGGTCTCAAATTGTTGCATGATGGCCACGTGTTGTTGTACCCACCCACTAAGAAGCTTTGATTAACCCTATTCACACAATCTAACCATCCAATTAAGTTCAAAATTCGCTAAAACCAATATCTTACCTCACTCTATCAATATAATGGTCAAACTTTGAATATGAGTTTGGCACATGATGGATGCATGTCATTGTCTCATATGTTGATAAAAACTACCAAATAACCAATGATAACTACTAAAGCATCAAATATGACTAAAATACGCCCCCCCCCCCCCCCTTCCCCCCCCCAATCAAAGCTAGGAAATGACCAAAATACCCATAAACTTCTAAAGTAACCAAAATTCATCCCAAAACCTACAAAATGACCAAAGCATCCCTCAAAACTTCAAAATGATCAAAATACATTTTACATCTAAAATAACCAAAATAGCCTTGAAGTACTTGGAGGGCTATTTTGGTATAGTTTTTAAAATTAAGAAAATTTTCTAGAGTTTTAAGACAAAATTGAGGAAAATTCACCATTCAAAGAAAATAACCATTTTTACAGCCATATGTCTGTTGGAAATCACCTTTAGTGTGACGAATTTATCTGACCATCGCTAATACCTTCTTTTCTTAAGAAAGTTTTAATTGTTAACGACAACCAAAACATTTGTCACAAATAACAATGCAATATATATTGATGGAAAATCCATTAAACACAAGAAAAATAAGGGCATGAATTCCCCCTTTTTTTAAAAAAAAATTACCATTGTCGACAGCCTAGGTCCATCGCAAATATTATTTATTGTGAGGGATCCAATTCCATTACTAATACATTCTTTCTTTTAAAACAAATTAACTATTTACAACGGTTAACATGTTCATTGCAAATACAAACTCAATTAGAAAAATAAAACAAGAAGTGCAGCGATCCGAGTTGTCTCCGATGAGCTAGAAGTGCAGTGAAAGACTTGATCGGTGACTGGTTCTGCTTCGACATGTTTCGAGGTTTCAGGTCTTGAAGGCGAGAAACAAAGCTTGGAGAAAGGGGTGATACCTGGGGAAGTGATACCACATGTGTGGATGGACAGCTTGCTGGTGACGTACGAGTCTTCAATGGATTTCCAGAGCAAGTATTGAGTGAAGCGGCATGGTAGGTTATGAGTGTTTTGGGTTCTTGTGAGAAGTAACGTGATCATCTAAGGCAGGATATTTCAATTGAGCATAGAGGCTCTTTCTCTCATGGGCCAAAAGGCCCTACTTCACAAGGCCCAAAAGGCTCTATTTCTCAAGGGAGCCCAAGTACTAAAGCTCCTTTAGATAAGAATGAGAAAGACAGCCCAGTGAAGAAGAATGCGGCCAATGCTGTCCAAGTTGGCGTAATTTTTCAGGCCAAAACTAATGAAAAAGGAAAACAGATTTTGGGTAAAGGCAGTCTAAAAAAAGTTGCTCGTGCGAAAGGAAAAGCAAGCGATGATCAAACTCTCGCCCAGATGATGGAGATAGGAACAAAGCACTTGAGAGCGAAAGAAGCTTCAGAGGAAGAGAACAACGGGGCTCCTAAGCAATTCTGTGAACTGGTTAACTCGAGTTTAGCTGACTCTGTCTTTGAGCCAGTTTAATTGGCTGCACTTTTCGATGCTTAGTTGGGATCCTTGGGCTTTTCTTGTTTCTGTTAGTTTTGTCTACTTGAAAAGGGAATTCAACAAGAGAGTATATAAGCTTTTTAGCTGGCTAGTGTGTATAAGGTTAATCTTTTTTTAGGTTTGGGAGGAAGCTTCTTTGTTTGTTGTTCCTGTGCTGGCAAGTTAGTAGCTAGAGGTCTCTTTTCTTCTTTTGTCTTTCCTGTTGTACTTCAATTTCTTGTGGCAATGAATCTTTGTTTCCCAAAAAAAAAAAAAAAATACATAACTTGTGTTTTGAATTTTGACCCTCTAAGCAGGCCTTTTAAAATACAATTATCTTGGACCACTAATAGGGGGCCAAAATGGCCCATTAGCATTAATTTTTGAAATATTTAGCAATAGAGCACTGTTTCGGAAATAATTAGGGAAATACCACTTTTTCTGGTACTCGAGCTTGGTGAGCTCGAGTACCATGTTTTTTTAATCCATTGTCGCCCCATATTCAAGGAGCCCTATAGTGGCGTTTTTAAACCCTATAGTGACGTTTTCGGGCCCTATAGCGGCGTTTTCCTGCAAATTTTTTTTTATAAGTCCCCATAACAGGTTCAAGGGGCCCTATAGTGGCGTTTTTGGGCCCTATAGCGGCGTTTTCCTGCAAAATTTTTTTATAAGTCCCATAACAAGTTCAAGGGGCCCTATAGTGGCGTTTTTAAGCCCTATAGTGACGTTTTTGGGCCCTATAGCGGCGTTTTTTTTTTTTTTTTGAGAAGATGTTTGACCAATGAAAAGATGGTACTCGAGCTCACCATGCTCGAGTACCAGAAAAAGTGGTATTTCCCTAATTATTTCCCAAACAGTGCTCTGTTGCTAAATATTTCAAAAATTAATGCTAATGGGCCATTTTGGCCCTAATAGGGGGTACTTGAGAAACAGTGTGTGGGCTTTCCACATGGCAAAAATGGCCCATTACAATCAATTTTCAAAATAATTTGCCTAGAAACACTGTTTCCAAACTATATAGCAATATACCACTTTTTAAGGTACTCGAGCTTGCCAAGCTCAAGTACCATGTTTTTTTAATTCACTATCGCCCCATATTCAAGGAGCCCTATAGTGGCGTTTTTAAGCCCTATAGTGACGTTTTCGGGCCAAAAAACGCCACTATAGGGCCCCTTGAACCTGTTATGGGGACTTATAAAAAAATTTTGCAGGAAAACGCCGCTATAGGGCCCAAAAACGTCACTATAGGGCTTAAAAACGCCACTATAGGGCCCCTTGAACCTGTTATGGGGGCTTATAAAATTTTTTTTGCAGGAAAACGCCGCTATAGGGCCCGAAAACGTCACTATAGGGCCCCTTAACTTGGTATGGGGGCTTAAAAACGCCGCTATAGGGCCCGAAAACGTCACTATAGGGCTTAAAAACGCCACTATAGGGCTCCTTGAATATGGGGCGACAGTGAATTAAAAAAACATGGTACTCGAGCTCACCAAGCTCGAGTACCCCAAAAAGTGGTACATTACTATATAGTTTGGAAACAGTGTTTCTGGGCAAATTATTTTGAAAATTGATGGTAATTCATGGCAAAAATGGCCCATTACCATCAATTTTCAAAATAATTTGCCCAGAAACACTGTTTCCAAACTATATAGCAATATACCACTTTTTTAGGTACTCGAGCTTGGCAAGCTCGAGTACCATGTATTTTTAATCCACTCTCGCCCCATATTCAAGGAGCCCTATAGTGGCGTTTTTTAGCCCTATAGTGACGTTTTCGGGCCAAAAAACGCCACTATAGGGCCCCTTGAACCTGTTATGGGGACTTATAAAAAAGATTTTGCAAGAAAACGCCGCTATAGGGGCCAAAAACGTCATTATAGGGTTTAAAAACGCCACTATAGGGCCCCTTGAACCTGTTATGGGGACTTGTAAAAATTTTTTTGCAGGAAAACGCCGCTATAGGGCCCGAAAACGTCACTATAGGGATTAAAAACGCCACTATAGGGCTCCTTGAATATGGGGTGACAGTGTTTAAAAAGACATGGTACTCGAGCTTGGCAAGCTCGAGTACCTAAAAAAGTGGTATATACCTATATAGTTTGGAAACAGTGTTTCTAGGCAAATTATTTTGAAAATTGATGGTAATGGGCCATTTTTGCCCTTCCCACATAGTACATAACTTCAGGAGTGAGTAAATTTGGACCAGCCACAAGGTAGTTGAACTTTGAGCCCGTGTTTTAATACAAAAGGTTGGTGGTCCTTGTTCAGTGATGATTTGTGTTTGACTAATTCACTTACAGTTTGGGCCTGTAACAGTCGGTTACAGTCCACATGCATGGGTATTAGTATCACCATCTAATACAGCTTGGGCTTCTGGTCATTAGAGATGATGCCTAGGCCGGGCCACTTTTAAAAGACAGGTACTGCACGGTGCACCATTGGTCCATTGCTAAACTAGAATCGATTTTGGTTTCATAATCTTTTTTGCTTTTGGGTTGGGCTTCCACAAATTCATATATGATATATGGGGCTTATAGCTAGTAGTGATGACTAATGAGGCTGTAGTACATTAGCCCTTGATCCATCGACACCCACCAGTAGTCTAGCAAATTTTTTTTTTTTTTTAATACTTTTAGACCTATTGGCATTCAAAATAAAAATGTATCTACTGGACCAAGAGGAAAATATATCAACCATAGCATATTAAAACCTATAGGACTGAAATGGTAGAGCAATTATGAAGCACTGAAATTGCTAACTATTCTGAAAAATCTAATCGTTGGATTGCATCTCATTTATGTTCTTAATATAAATATAAAATTTTTTGTCAATTGGATTTTATTTACTATTCATTTTATAAACTTATTTTTTATGTATAATCTTGTACTACAAAAACATGAAGTTTAAACATTTTGATTGATGACATAGATCATTAAAAATATATTAAAAAAATGTAATGTAATAGTAGATTTTTCAAATTTACTTATGATAATCTTGTAATGAATCAGAATCTTTCTAGTGTTTCAATGCCAATTCAAACTTTAAAAAGTAATTGAAATGACTGGTTTAAAAGCACAATGATCTAGAGGGACAATGAGTTTCCATACTCGTGGTTCTTGTGTCACACTTTCAATCACGACAGTTACACACTCATAAGCATGAGCATCATGCTATTCTCTTATTATACGTTATGGTAAGAAAATAGTAGCTGGCCATAGCCTTTCTTCTAGGAAACGACCGATCACACGGTTGCACTAGTTTTTTTTTTTTTTTTTTTTTTAATGGCCACTGGGTCAGAATAAAATAATCCCACTTGAATCAACACCATCCACTTTGGCTAAAATAAATACCAACATTATCTAATGTTTTTTCCAAGTGGTTGAAAAGAAAAAAAATCCAACCATGCCAACCACGCCAAAATCATATAATATCAAGGTGAAATTAAAAAAGTGTGCATGACAACCATACCTTAATAAAATTAGGATAAAGTAAACCCTGATAAATAAAAAATATATGGAATTTTCAAAGGTGTATTAGTTTATTATGGGTTCGCTTAATAGTTTCCAAATGCATTGATTAAGATTGAAATCGATTTGTGGGTTCTAGTTAGCATAAATTCTTTTGTTATTAAATAAGAGATCTAGAGTTGGATCTCCAATTACACCAAAAATGTAAAAAGCAATCATCATAAGTAGACTATATACTATAGATTGAAGCTATTTCAACATTTTTTTCTTGAAGAATCAACTTTCAATCAAAAAAAGAATGTATCAAATAAAATATTTGAGATTTGATCCTCAACTGATATATCTTAATTTAACAATAAAAATTAATCATCAAGACTCTTGAATTTTTAGTGTAGAATTAAAAATCAATCATCAAATTAAGATACTAATTGAGTTTTTGACATAAAAATAAAATCTATAAATTAAAAAAAAAAAAAATATATATATATATATATATATACACACATATATATATACACACACAATCAACTCTTTTTTAAGAGTCAACTTTCAATTAAAAAATGTTCATTAAATTTTACTATATTACTTAGAGCTGATTCAATTCTTCGTTAACAAATGTAATCAAACACCCATAAACATATTCTTTAGCTTAATATAAAATATTTTATTTATATTATCAAATGAAATTATTTTATTTGGTACCGCAGAACAACATGGTAGACCTGACGGCAGAGTCGACTCCGACACAAGTTTTTGAAACTCCAGATTAGATCACTGCCAATCAAAATCTAGCTTTTCGTGTAGAGGTAGGCCCATGTAAGACATTAAACACGTCAGCTTGTTCACCTCATCAAAAACGTGTTCGCAACTAATTGGTTAAATTCAATGGTCACAAACTGGCCTGGAACAGTGTATTCAACGCGTGGCAAGAATAGATAAACTATGGGCATGTTTGGTTAGCGGGAAAAAATAACCTTTTTTGCTTTTATTTTCAATTTTCAATGGATCTCACAGCTAAAAAAAACACTAGTTTGGTTTTAGCATTTGTATTTAGTTTTTATTCTTAGTATCTTGAAAGTTTGATTTGAATATAAAAAATGAATATAACTTTTTGGCGTTATCGTTTTTTATGAATACAAATACAATGGCATATTCGTAAATATTGTTTTAAAAAAAAATCAATTTTTTAGATATGTGATGTGTGTAAATGAGAAAAGTTACTTTAAAAAAAAAAAAAAAAGTAATGACAAAATCTAAGTATGATGCATTTTATACTCAAATTATGTATTCAAAACAATTTATCAAACAGTACTAAATGTGAAACTAAATGATTTTTTTTATATTTAAATAATATAGAATAAAGAAAATGAAAAATGAATATTCCACTTTTTGAAAACAAACAGACCCTAAGTGACTTGCCTGCTACAAGTGGACGAATTCACATGTGGAAATGGATGAGAACGAGTATGACAATCCAGGTCAGATTGAGTCAAGCTCTTGTGTTCACCAAAAGTTATTATTTTAATTTATTTTTTATTTTAAATTTTGGATGACAAGGTCGTGTATTATCCATCCACTGGTCCACGTCAGATTCACAAAGTTCATCCACATTGTCTGAGTCTCTGAGATAATAAATTTTTTTTAAGCAACTTTCCATGAAGACAATGGGAATATATGGGGAACTTTGTTTACTCCATTGGAAATGATGAATGTTCGCCACGCCCCCCATGACTTTAAAAAAATGGGCAATTAATCCTTTCAATTACATAATAGAATTATTAAAAGTTCAATTTTATTTTAAAAGTATATTACATATTAACTTATAAGTATATTTTTTATACATGTGTACACTTAAAATGTATTCTTAAATCAAATACCATAGCCTGAACTTGTTTATAAATAGTATCTTACTATTATTATGTTTGAGCTTGATTTGTTTGATAGTTGAGTATAAATTTAAGCCTGACTTTGACTCATTTGCTAAATAAATTAATGTAAACAAGTTTTTCCCGTACTTAGTATGAGTTTTTCATAAACAACTTAGTTCATTTACGATTTTGAGGATGGGCAAGTAAAGGAGTCGGTCTAAGGGTTTAAATCCTAGTAAGTATAGCCTTGCTAACCAAACCCAACAATTAAAGTTCAAACCTGCAAAGGTTCGGGAAATTTGAAGGCATTCTGTTGAGCTCAAGGCAACTTGGCCAATTGAGACCCAGAGAATAGTTTTTTTGGGTCAGGGCAATCGAATATGTCAAAATTGCACCATAAAAGGGTCAAGCCTCAAATCTACGGCAATCTGCATCATACATAATCAGAAGCAACACCTCTCACCTCCATTCACATCCCACATTACTTACGCCTCAGTGCCGCACCAAAATAGCTCGCATGTAATACAACATGACAATGACGAGACTTTCCACCTGCAACCATGGGTAACATATGTGGCCGTAGCCACTGGCAAATTCCCAAATTTTCCTTATTGCATGGAAATGAATAGAGAAAGGAGTGTACTCCACTATCTCAAACACTTTCTCATTTTTTTTACTTGAGCTTATTTTATGAATTAGCTTCACGATCTAGCATTTGCTCACGATCAAGATATCACATTAAATAAGAGATCTGGGATTCAATTCTGCCTACACCAAAATTTAACTAGTATCTTGATTTGATAATAAAAAAGTTATCATCAGAAGTGAATACAATAAGTTAAAACTCTATAAAAAAAATTATTAAAAAAAAAAAAAAAAGATACCACATTAAATTTCATATGGGTCTATTGATTCTATTTTATATGTGATGCGTATATGACAATTAATTTAAACTTTGAAATTGAATAAATATTGTGATTTATTTTTAAATGGGCTGTCGTTGAGAAATAGAGACAACTATTCTTAAAAATATTTTCCATTATAAATACATATTACCGTCAATAATGGCTATGGAAATAGATACTTTCTAAGCTTTTGAACGTTACGTTCGGTTATATAGTAATTTTTAACCACTTAGAGGCGATAGCAATTTTTTTAAGCACTTAGACGTTGATAATCATGAGTTGATCAAATGGTAAGAATGGAATGAAATTGGAGTTTTCTATATTTTATAACTTATTGATAATGTATTTGGGAATTTAAATAAATAATTCAAAACCCAAGTTACTTTAGTATTTGACAAAAATAAGAAGATTTAATTAAATACTGCATATATATATTAGCTCATTAATTTGATCCCCTTCTAATCTTTAAAAGATGAACTAGAACCTTGAATTGCCGAGTCTCCAAAAAACAAAATTCTCGAATTGCCAAGAGGCCCAAGACAGAAAGGAAACACTTTTCAGCGGATTAATTTATATGTGATGCGTATCTGACAACAAATTCTAGACTTTGCATGTATAATGTGATCTTTTTTTTAATGATTCTGGTTGATGAATGGTGACAACTATTCCTAAAAATATTAATCACATATAAAAACATATTTTTCATCATTAAAACATATCATGGTCAAGAATGATAATGGAAATTGATACTTTTCTAGGCTTTTAAGCGTTACTGTTTGTGATAGTAAATTTTTTAACCAGTTTTTAATTTGTAAGCCAATTTATGATAAAATAAATAAATAAATAAATTTGTAAGCCAATTTTTTAACCAGTTAGACTTTTTTTTTCCGAAAGAATTGAATGAAATTGGCCTTTTTTTTTATTCTATAGTTATTGATAACGTATTTGGGAATTTAAATACATAATAATCTATAAAACGGAGTCACTTTATTATTTAACAAAAATAAGAATATTTAAATTAAATACTGCATAAATATACTAGCTTATTTGATCCCTTTAAAATCTTTAAAAAAAATGAACTAGAATCTCGAATTGCCTTAATAATAATAATAAAAGCAAAAAGGGACAAGAAAAAAAAATGGGAAACCCTATTCAACGAATTAATTGGCTTGACAAAACATTGTTAACTTCCTTATCCAAACAAAAAGGACCACATAAAGTTTCATCTATTTGTCTATTTATTCAAACTCAATGTACCTGCAAATCATTGTTATCCTTTGTTTTTCCCTTCTTCTTTTTTTCTCTTATGTCTTGATTGGGGATGATAACACAACCAACCTACCTAACTTCAAACACCCCAAAAAGATTCATCACCATATCATAGTCAAATGCATTAGAGCAATGTTAGAGACACAAATTTTTTACTTCTTATAGAATGCCTTTTAAAGTAATAATTTGTGATTGGAATATATTTATATATTTGTATGAATGCATCATTGAAACTATTTTTATCACACACCAATTACAAAAAAAATATGTCAATTACACACTATCATCAGTTTAGGTTACTGAAATGACACTCCCCAAACATTTGTATAAATAACACTTATCCTCGAGATTTATCAATAACACATATAAGTCTATGCCTAACTTTCTTAACAAAATATTTACTAAAAATAATATTTCTATCCAAACTATGAGCAAAATGACACTCCACTCCACTAAGGGCATGTTTGGTAGACTGTAATAGGTGCTGTAATGTAACAGTTATTCCTATGATTTAGTTATTCATTAGTTTGGTTATGTTTTTATTATAAGGAATAGTCATTCCTTATGACTAGCTATTCTTCAAAATGGGGAATAATTATTCCTCTTTAAAAGGTTGTATTAGCTATTCCTTAGTAAGTGCAATAATTTCAAAACTTAATATATTTCCAAATAAACAAACTTTCCATATACATCTAACAATTATAAAAATAAAAACACATATCACTCTTAAATTTAAAAATAACAATTTTTAAGGAGATATAATTGTATGAGTAAGATATTTCCTAAAATAAATGTTAAGTTTCATTCTAATGTTATAACTCACAACCAAACTAATGAATATGTTTAATTATTATATTACAACACACTTTATTACTAGTAATAAAGATTATAATTCATGTCGTAATCCTCATTCAATATACCAAACGTACCTTAAGTTTTATATAAATGACACTCTTACTCCTTAACAAAAATTTGTACAAATGAGTGGATTTTTTCTTTTTTTAAGTATAACATTCTATTAGAGAAGTAATAGTGTACCTAAGAGAGTAGGATCCAAATTAAGTCCAATGCTTTCAGTGCACTGGACCTACTCAGATAGTGACATGTGTCTAAAAATGGACACATGTCACGATTCCAACGAGTCTAGTACCACTGGACACTGAATCCAAGCCTCCCCAAAAGAGTATAGGCTTTTAATGATGAAAGAGTATAGCTAATTTGTTTCATTTAAAAGTACCATTAATACAAAAGTTTAAGGAAATTTCAAATTTCACTCCAATACATCTCAATGGATGTTGGTGCAACTTTCAAAAAAGAAATTAAAAGTGAATGACACGGGATTTATTTATTTTATTTTTTAATAAATAGGTAAAATTTTCCCATAAGAAAAATTTTAAAAGTTATGGGATTTCCACTTTATCACCTGAATTATAAACTGTATTCTGAAAATTAAAAAAAAAAAAAAAAAAAAAAAAAAAACCACTAATGACACACATACAAATGACACAATCACTCAACAACTTTAAAACTAATTATAAGTAACTAAAGCTGATTTTCATTTGACCAAACTTTGAATGTCCATTATATATGTGCTTAACTACCCTATCATGCATGGAGCAGTCAAAGTAGTCAAGCATAGATTGCGGTGAAGTGTGAAGACATGCAGTGCAAAATCACTGCCGATCCAGATTTCGAGTTACGATGGTCTAACTTCTAAGTTCAGGCGGTCTCCTTAATATATTCAAAATTTTAGGAGTCAATGTTCCCTCAAGAATCAGGAAAAGACTATTTCCCTCAACGTAGGTACTTGTAGAATAAGCATCTTAACCTCCTGTAAATCTATGTTTAGTTTAGGATTAGTTAAATATTCCCTAATATATAAATTCTACATTAGGTACATTGTAGCACAAATACTTGATAGAATATATAGTCGTTAAGGACTATCAAACCGTGAATGTAGGCTGTTAGGCCAAATTACGTAAACATTCATATGCTGTCTTTTTTTTGTTTCATACTTTTGTTCATTATTTAATTATCACATAAAAATTACACAATCACCCAACAACTTTAACAATAACTATAAGTAACTCAAGCTGATTTTCTTTTGCTCAAACTTTGAATATCCGTTATATATGCACTTAACTCTACCCTATCATTCATGGAATAGTCAGGGTATGGTTGATGAGTTAGTCACTGCTACAGTATTTTTTATAATAAAATATTACTTAAACTTTATTAAAGAGGGAGAGAGAGAAAAATATGGAGCATTAGATGCTCTCTGCCCTCTCTCTCTCTTCTATTTTCGGTGAGTGTAAATTGCAGAGAGAGTTCTCTCATCTCTGCCTCTCTTTCTATTTTCTTCACAACTTAGATAATCAAATCAAGCTAATCAACCAAGAAAAGTTTAGTAATTTTTGGAACTAGAGATTCAGATCTGAGAGATAAGATATTCCAATCCCAAAAAGTGGAGAGATTAGATATAATACCGAATTTGAGGGCGGCTTTTTATAGTCGTCGAAAAAGTTTCATCACAAATGTCAATTATTTTTGTAGTGAATAGGCATAGAGGCCCTTAATTTTTGTAAAAGCAATGTGAAGGGAAGTGTAAGCTTAAACATAGAAGAGATAAAAGTCCCATTATGATTGACCTTTCACTTGAGTTGTAGCTCAAAGCATAATTTTTTTACTTACCAATAACCACTCTCCAAATTTACAATTTGAATAAAAGTTTGCAACTCTAGCATTTTCCTCCATTTAAAGGCCATAAAAAAATTATAGATATAAAATCTAAAAGAAAATATTCAAGCACTAAAAAAATTAGCCCAATGACTGTTGGGGTTTATATTGCAATTGTATTCTAATGGGAAGGAGGGAAATCAGTTAATGACAGTTATTGACAGCTGTGAGTTGGTTGTGATAGTTGGAAAGTGGTTATTGTGTCAATCAGTTAGAGTCGGGGATTAGGGAATTGCTGAGTGATGTATTAAGAGGGCATTACTGATTGAATGAAGGTTAAGCAATAAGAATGTTCTAAATTCAGTTCCAATTCTTTTCTTCTTTTTTCACTCTCTCTCTCTTTCTCTCTTGGAGGTCCAGCTAACCTCGAATACAACTAGATACACACATTTCTTGATTTCCACACTTAATAATGACAAAAATTACCAATATTAAAGTTAAAAACAATTAAGTTCAATCAATCAATTTTGCTCAAAACAAATAGCCTGTCCCTTTAAAAAATTTTAAACAAAATAATTATGTCCTTACACTGTAGCAAATGCACACATCAAAAACTCAAATAAGTAATAAATAAATAAAAACCCCTTTGCAGTAGAGCAACAAATTCAGAAGTCGGAGTCATCGCACGCAATAATAATGGGATTTTTTTGTCTCTTTTATTTTATTATATATATATTATTGGTTAGAAATGCTCCTGCTACTACCGAAACCCCTCCTCCCTACTAAGTTACTACATTTGAAACTTCTAATAGCAATAATTAGACCAAAAATACTCTGAAAGAAAGGTGGCAATGGTATAGTTCAACTCAACTTAAGCGATAGAATAGAAAACACCACCTAAATGGGGTTTCAATTCATTTTACCTTTCGTTTGTAACCAGCACTCAACTCTAAAGAAATGTAATTGGTATTTTACTCTTTTATAAAGCTTTTAAGAGGCGACCATTCACGGTTGAACTAGTTTGTTAAATTTCGATGCCCACTGGTCAGAATCATCCAATTTAACCCCACTTGAATCAATACCATCCATAGAATAAATACCAGCATTATTTTTCCAAGTGGTTGGGGAAAATTTCCAATCATGCCTACCACGCCAAAATCATATTATATCAACTTGAATTTTTTTTTTTTTTTTTTATTTAAAAAAGGGTCTCCATGACAACTGTAGATACTCAAGAATTTTTGGCTTTGGCTTTGGCTTTTTGGCTTGATTGCCTTACCTTGCCTTGCCTTGAATTCTTTTGTCCCACATTCGAAAGATGACTTCCCTCTTTCTACCTTATAAGGCATGAACCAATGAGAAAGAGTACTGGCAAGGCAAGGCAATCAAGCCAAAAAGCCAAAGCCAAAGCCAAAAATTCTTGAGTACCTACAACAACTATATCTTATTATTTATCATAAAAATAAAAATAAAAACAGCAATACCATATTAATAAAATCACGATAAGAAAAACCTGGTAAATAAATACTTTTTTTTTCCCCGAGAAGCAGGTGTTGGAAATAAAGGAGAGATAATACCTGAATTTTCCTTAGAAATTACACAATTTGATTTACCAAAAAAAAGTGGCAAAGATAAGGTGTGGACCAAGTCACTGTCTTGAGACAAATCGTGCCGTCTACGGTATATCCGATATAATTAGACAAATAGTTTCTGCACGTTGTTCCCAAGATACAACAGCCCAACCACCTTTGCTGATTATCCTTGCGAGCCTACACTGCTCGTAGGATATAAGCTCTCTATAGTACTTTCTTAAATCCCATAAAATTTTGTAAAAGATAGAATATTTTGTGAGTAGTAAGAAGCAATAGATGGTAAGTATTTAAGACAAAAAATTGTTTTTGAAAAGTCTGCAGCTTTCTAATTCAAAATTAAAACGTGTCTCTGAAACTTTTATTTCTTTCCATATATATAGAACCAGACATATTGCTTGTCCTTAGCCAAAAAAATAAAATGTTTGATACCAATTAAATAGTCATAAAGTTATTGAAATTAATATATATAATCAATAGCTTTCTTTATTTATATATATATATATATATATATATATATATATATATATAATATAATATAATATAACATAATCCGGATATCAAGTCTTGGCCAGACTTTTGTACATTGAGAACAAGAAAAGAAAGTATCATGATGCTATGCATTTAATGTCCCCTAAAGTGGCTGAAGATTAAAAGCCATACAATTTCAAATATGCATAAATATAGTAAACGCTTGTGTATATATGGTAATATAAAATAATTCAGCAATAATTGTACATTTAAGTGTTGAAATTCTTCCATATATGACATTATTATGTCATATTCAATTAAGAATGTTTGAATACAAAACGTTTAGAATGGAAAGTATATATTTGTAATAAAACCAAATATGCTGGCAATTGTGGTATTAATATCACGTTAATAAATTTCTTGATTAAAATCATTGACAAAAACTATTCAAATTTTGAATTATATTTGAATTTTCAAATTTAACAATCAACATATCTGACATTAAGGGATAATTGATACACATAAATGAGTATTAAATTAAATATAATATTTTTTATAAAAATATCCAACAACAGGTAAATAAAAAACTTGAATGTGCAAGGCTTTATTAGTTTTTGGATCCGATAATCGAGTATTAAAGTCTATTGATTAATCTTCTCAAAAGTCTATTGATTAAGGTTGAGCATGTTTATCATAATCAGTCAGTTTTTTATTTTATTTTATTTAGTCCAACAACTTCTTGTTAAATAGATATTTGTTTATTAATTTTTGATACTTTGACACAGAGAGCATCTTGCTTTATCTCTTTTCTAAGGCATGCGATTAAACTTCGATTAACATATTTTTAGTTTGTTTAGCCCAAAAAAAAAAAAAAATAGTTCTTAATTTATTACTACTCGGACACAAGTTTTTGAAACTCCCATTAGATCACCACCAATCAAATCTAGTTATTTTGTTTAGAAGTAGTCCCATGTACGGCTCTAAACACGTTACATTTTTCACTTCTCAACAACGTCTGAGGTGGTGAGCATCTAGGTATTCGACACATGACAAGCATTGATAAACTATTATCCATACACTCCTCCATTTAAGAGATAAAAGAATTTATCACCGCACACCCTTAATGTGATGGTCACTCCACAAATATAAGTGTTTGTGGGGTATATGGGATAAGAGATGGGGTTCAAGTCTCCAAGAAGGAGCTTCACACGCATATACATTTAGATTAAGTTAAAGTATAATTTCTATCTTGTATTAAAAATAAATAAAAAACAACCAGAGATAAAAGAATTTGGACAAATTTGTGGGGTTTACTATTTTCAATTTATTTACAATTATGTCATCAGAAACATCTTATGTATCTTGAAAACATCCTCTCAACTATTTTCAACATCTTATTCAGGAAAATTCGTTACAATTTACTAAAACTAGTATTTAAAGAATATTTTGAAAGAATAAATTCAAGTGTAGGACCCACCAATTTTTGGTTTGCAAAACAAAAAGTATATTTAAATCCTCTTTCCATATAGACCCTAAGTCTTAGATATCCCAAAATATTCATTCTTAGCTCGCTTACAGAATTACATGTTTTCAATTAAGAGGGATAAATTTGAAAATGAATATGAATGGTGGAAGGGTAAGAATGGTGAATGAGAATAGTAGTTGTTATATGCCACTTCAAGGGGACCTAGACTTAAGGGTCATCAAATAGCCTACGGCCCACAACTCGACCCAGTAGCCTAACAACCCATGCGGCTAATGGGCAACTCGACCCATTGTTATTGAGACCCATGGGTAGCCTACAAGCCCAATGGATCAAGTTGTGGGCTAGTTTTTATGCCCATGGGCGCTTGATGGGGCATACCCAGTAGCACAACTCATTGGCCAAACCCGTTGCCCAACCCAATAACTCGAAATTCATAACAAAAATATATAGGATGAGTATGAAGGATTGATTTTGAGACATTATTAAAAAATTAAAAATTAAAAAAAATTCTTAAGAGAACTCCTCCAACCACTAAGATACTTAAAGTGATTGTGTTAAATTTAGTTTAATAAAATATATATATATATATATATATTTAGTAGTCTAACAACTTTAAATTAACCATTTGACCTTTTTTTTTATTAAAGATAAAAATAAAAAACCATTTAAAGCCTTAATAAAAAAAATTAACTAGGTTTCCATCAACAAAACAAAATTTTAAATAGATTTAACTGTAAAAAAAAAATAATTAAGCATTAAATTCTTTAATTCTTTCCATCAAAAAAAGATTGATTATTCCCTTATTAAAAATTTATTATTTCCTTATAAAAATAATAAAATAAGATCCTAAGACAAACTAATAAATAGCCAATTAGGCCCAACCTAGTATTCTAGCCCGCTAAAGACAAAATGGGCATATTCTGTGGGTTGGGATTTTCTCTTTCAGCCCAGCCCAACCCAACTCATTAACTAGTTAATAGCTCATTATGCTCAATCCATTGTACCCATGGGCCAAGTAAAAATGGGCTGACCTGGCCCATTGACGACTCTTACTTAGACCTTCCTAGAAAGAATAATGTGGGGTTTGGTACAAGGTAATGTTTTAAAATTCTTAGAAATGTTTAAAGATTTCCACGTTTAGTTGCAAATCACACTGGGAATCAGATATTAGGGGAATCTGGATTCCCCCTTTCAACCAAGGGAGTCAATTTCATACCGGAGCTTGTACCGATTTAACCAATAGAACGATATATTTCGGTACCGGTGTACCATTTCAGAATTACCGCTAATTATATAATAAGTATACAATTTATACATTTAAAAAAAATTACTATTGTACAATTCACATGGTTATATCATATTATGTGTTTATGAGTAAAAAAATTTTTATGTATATAATTCTCATCACACCCTTGGGTGTTGTTGTAATAAAAAAATGCAGCAAACCTTAAATTATAATGAAAGGAAATTGTTAACCTTTAAAAAAAAAAGTGTGTGCTTAGACGCTAGTTTTTGCTAAGATGGTATAAATCATAAATGTATGCAATAAATGTTTATCATTGCAAAAAAGTCAAGTTGATAATAAACAAAGATAGTAATAATCCAAAAACAATGCAAGATTTTAAGCTAATGAATAATAAACTTGGAAAAATGCCCATACACCCCCTAATCTTTGGAGTAAATGGCCAAGACACCCTCTAAACTTTTATATTGACTAATTTATTCCTTAAACATTTCCCAACTTTTAAATCAATACACCAATTAGTCAAACGTTAAAACACTAGCGAAAGTGGAAAGTGAGACACACTTGAACTTTAAAAAACACACACAATCCTGTGAGAGACCGCGCCCCCTGCCCGTTTTCATGGGATGTTGGGCCAAACCCGCGTGAATGGGTGGAGTCGTGTTATTGTCTCTCAAAATGGAGGTTCGACTAGTTATATTTTTCCCTTTAGATTAAGGGTTTTACAATGGAGTCGCCACTTATTTAATTATTGAAAAAATAAGAAAACCATGAATGAAAAATTCCTCATTTTATTAATTTGAAATTGAATTTACATTGATCATAGGAAAATTACATGGCTTTAGTCCTAGATACAATCTAAGATAAAGTACATGGTTTTATTTCCTAGTTACAATCTAAAAATCAAAAATTACATGAATAAGTATTTGATCTACTAACCCTTGATCTAAGCTCGGAGGCTATGTTACAAGATGGGAAGGTGTTAGGCACCCACCTTGCCCGGTGAAACCGGTCTTCTAGACTATGGTGGCTAACATTCATATCACATCATCCAAATATGTTATCAATCAATTTGCATATTGAATTTAATGTGTGTGCATGTGATAAACCCTAATTCAATTTATTAAACATGACATTTGGATTGAAAAATAAACTCTAGTGAATGTGTGTGGATAGTGATAACCTAGATTCAAGGATTTGAAAGAATTACTAAACAAACATGTTTTTCATATTTTTGATGTGGATTTAAGATTAAATCTAATGATATGCATGAACATGTGATGAACAACTAAGAATATGTGAAGAACACATAAGAACAATTAAGAACATTCAAACATATTCAAGAGAATTATCATGCTTTAATCTTAACTTCTCATCATGGCAATATAAGCAAACAGTTAGGGAATGAGATTATACCTTCATGCAAAATCCATATGATGGAGGAGGGGATTCTTGATGGAGGTCCTAAGGGTGGAGGAAAAGAAGAGCTAGGAGAGGGAGAGTGAGTCTCACTTAACACCTTGAGTTTCAGGAAGACTAAGATATGACAAGACTACTCAACTTCACTAGAACTCAAGAGAAGAGAAGAGAGGAGGATTTTTTGTCTGCTTTGGAATGAAGGAGAGGGGGGTTTATATAGTAGTGGTGGAGGAAATATGAATGGAAGGCCATTTAATGAGAGTTGACAAGGAATCATGAACCTAGACCTCATTTTAGCCTTTGGGGAAATTTGGTGCATTAAATGGAAAGATTGGTGGGAGTGAGGAGCAAGCCAAAATTCGGTTTTCCCGTAGCTGCTGTTACAGCCTATAGAGCCAACTTTGAAAAATCATATCTGCCTCAATTCTGATCGGAATTGTCTCATTCTTGTGCTCAAATTGAAACTCTGGATGTCTAGTTTCTGGGAAAAATA
Organism: Quercus robur; assembly: GCF_932294415.1. Taxonomy (NCBI): domain Eukaryota; kingdom Viridiplantae; phylum Streptophyta; class Magnoliopsida; order Fagales; family Fagaceae; genus Quercus; species Quercus robur. The sequence continues at coordinate 49,971,032 of NC_065543.1, read as the reverse complement.
ACCTCATTCATAGATTCAAAATATTCTGAGAGATATCAATGAAATGGTAAGCAGAGGTCATTTGTTAGAAAATGATTTCAGCACAATTAACATTAATAGGTCCCCAAATTAGCTCCCAATTAACATTAAATGGCTCCAATCACTCCCATTTCAGACTTAATTGGCTCTAAATTTACTCTAATTAAAAGATAATTGCACAAATTACTCATTGAATAATTAATGTTTAACTATCTAGTTAATTAGGTGTATGCAACTCTACCATAAAATGTAGTCCTAACCAATCAAATTATGACACATCATCGATCTCAAATTGATTATATTTATAACCAATTGAAATCAATTGTTCATAATCACATATAGTCAGACTCAATTTGTAATAGTGCATTTCAACCATTAAAACTTGGTTTGATGATAACTTTCAATCTAATGGTCCGATTAGGGCTTATGACCAATCGATTTGATCGTTACAACATCAAGATTATTTTGGTGAAATGAGATTAACGATCTAATGACCAAAATCAAGATGCATATTTCCAATGTGAAATTACCCTTTTACCCTCCATGTGAGGTTAAATACGGGTTGCAAAACAGGGTGTCAACAAATCCCAAGAATTTGAATAACGATAGAATGAAGAGAGACAAACGTAGGTCTGAGAGAGAGAGAGAGAGAGAGAGAGAGATGATAGAACCAAGTGAAAAAAAATAATAATAAAAAGATTGTTCTAATTCACTTTTGAAAAAAATTGGTTAATTTTTGGGAGAGTCACGAAAATTGAACTCATCCTAGAAACCTCATCAGTAACATCGCTCTTTTTAATTTCTTTCTCTTGATTCTATTTGGCATTAGCTTTAATACATTACTTTCTTTTCTTCTTTTTTTTGGAGATACATACCTTTAGTTATTTCATATTAGGGAATAAGATTACCAAACTATATAACAATAGGAATTGACATCATTTTTAGGCATCATATTACTTATTGTAATGAATAGAATAATGGATTGATGCTTGATGGACAAATACTTATTGATAGAGGGAAATATTTGAGAAAACAGAAAAATTACAAATATGCCACAAATCGACAAAGTGATTAAGCTTCTTTTGACCCATGCGGTAGAACAGCACAACAAGACCACCAGGGCACTTTCGAGATAAAAAAGTGCAAGATGACGGTGGGATAAAGAAATAGGAGCCATGCCACGGTGGTTCTACCGCCTCTCTCTCTCTCCTCTCTGCCGGTCAAATATAATATTGCAGAAGCCTAAAAAAAGGACACACAATGCTCTCTTTGATGGAATAGAAGTTAAACTGTCAGTTTCTTGTAATAAACCTCTAATCCACGAAGGGTTCCTTAAAATCACAAGGTAATTGGGTTCTAGAATCCACCTAAGAAAACAATAGAGAAAGTCTATATTTTTATTAATTTCAAAATTGAAATACCTTTGAAGGCTACAATGCATTTACATAGTAAAATGAAAACCTAGGGCATCTAGGAAAACACACAATAACCCTAATTTGACTATAAAAAAATTAAAAAAACCAAAAAAGTAGGAAATAAATAACTTAAACCTAAAATAATGAAAATTACATAAATATACCAAAATTAAATAGTAGATTAAATCCAACGCCAAACCCCTCCACTTGAAACGAACACGGCATTGAGTTGAAAGTCAAGATCTAAAACATTCCGCTCCAAATAAACAAATACTTTGAATGCTTTAGTAACTTAATCAAGGCTTGAAATACATAGTAAAATTTCTTCTCATCTGCCTTCTATGTATTTGCAACATCAATTAACAAACGGTTGGTAATAAAATTAAAATTTTCTACTCTAAGAAAATCAACATATTGTGTAGTCATCTTCAACAAGTCAATTGAAACCTAGGGACTGTGAGTTGTGGGCTCATCCTCATATTTGACCTCAATTGAATCTTCCACAATATTCTTAACAGTTACCGTCTTTTGATTTCTGTCATTTTCCACAATCAACTCAACCTTCTTTTCTTTGATCTCTTCATCAAATTTTTGACAAGTGGTATCTTCAAGATTCAATTCAACAACTTGTTGCATGTCTTGATCTTTTATTAACCATTTCAAAATTTCCTTTAGAAACTGGCTACATCTAGTTAACTCTCAAACTCTTGTCTTTTCTTAACACAAGGACTTTGCTAACCTTTCATGTTTTGAACATAGTGCTTTTTGTATGAATATACAGACTTATAATCAACACTTGTGTAATCTAGTATATCATAATAGTCATTAGAAACCTTAAATCAATTAATACCTTTTTCATTCTTTGCCAAGAGCAAATTGGATGCTTACCTCGACGTCGTTTGTCAATTTGAATGTCTTCCCACCATTCCACTGCTTCATCGTCTGATTTATTAGATGCAAGCCGTACTTTTTCTTCATCATAAATCTTCCAAAAATTAAAATTATCTTCCAAATCAAGAAGCCAGTTAATAAAATTCAACTTACACATATCACCATCAAAGAATGGAATTTTCCTGTTGTTAGGAGTGTGTCTTTGAATATATTGATCATTGTTGTAGTGATATGATTTCCTAGCAAGAAGAGTAGCAATCCCTTCACGGATTTTGCATATAGATTAATGTCTCTCTTCACTAAACTATTGGAACTCAGGCCTAGTAAGAATTACATCTTTAACTTCGTTGTTATTGTGGTGGTGGTTACCGTCACGCCGATTAGCTATCAAACTAGGGTAAGTCAAGGCTCTAATACCAACTTATGTCACAGAAGATTGAAGAAAGAAAATATGATGCTCTCTTTGATGGAACATACACAAAAATGTTAGTTTTTGGTAGTAAATCTCGAATCCACAAGAGATTCCTTCAATCCAAATGGTAATAGGGTTCTAGAATCCACCAAAGAAAACAATAGACAAATTCTGTATTTTTATTAACTTCAAAACTGAACTGCCTTTTGAGGCTCTAATGCATTTAAATTGTACAAAGAAAACCTAGGACAATGAGGAAAAGATTTTTTTTTTTTTTTTTTAACCCTAATTTGACTAAACAACATTAAAAGAACAAAAAAAGCATGGAAATATATAACCTAAACCTAAACTTAAACCTAAAATAATGAAAATTACATAAAAATACCAAATTATATAATTACTAAAATTAAATAGTTGATTTTGTCCTACATCAAAACCTAGGTCCATCTCTCTTCTTTCTTCTTTCTATTGTATTTCAAATTCTTAGAATTGTGTGTGTTTTTCAAAGTTCATGTGTGTCTCACACACCACTTTCGTTTGTGTTTTAATGCTAGATTAACTAATGTATTGATTTGCCAAAAGTCAAATGCTTAAGGAGTAAATTGGCTAATATAAAGGTTTAGGGGGTGTCTTAGCCACTACTCCAAAGTTCAGGGGGTGTGTAAGCATGTTTCCTTGATAAATTACACCTTTTGGAGAAAGTCTCTTTTCTAACAGATATATTCAAATACTAACGTAACAAGTCATAAGTAAATGCTCTAAATTCAACTTGTTGACAAGAGTTCTTGGTATTTCCAAAACATCTAGGGTTCAAAATTTCAAATCTCCCTCCCTGGTTATAACCACAAAAAAAAAAAAAAAAAAAAAAAAAAAAAAAAACAAACAAACAAACAAACAAACAAACAAACTTAGGGCAAGATTAGTGGACCAACTTTAACAAAGTAAGTATAAAAATAAATGACATGACAATCATTTATTTGGTTATTCTCGTACTTTTATTCATTTATTAGGTTATTCATTGGTATGTCTATCATATGAGACTTCGTCATACTTTTTACATCTTCCAGTCCTTGTTTATTTCTTCTTCTTCTTTTATTTTTTCTTTTTTTAAGAACCATTGTTAAATGCGACAAAGATAAGGTAAGAATACATATGTAGGATTACCTTTAATTGTGTCATTGTCATTGTGATTATATTTGGTTATCTAATTGTGTTACTATTAATATACCAATTTTAGAAGTGAGTTTTTCTCAAGATAAAGAATTATTTGTAGTCTGGCCTTGTCAAATACCCCTTCTTTTGTGATAAGGATTAGGATGAGTTCACTACTAAGTTCATATTCATAGTATGAAATGGTAAGAAAAGACAAAGGCAAACATGCATTATCGCATTGTCTTGTGGTCAAAAGTTACCATTCTTACAAAATGTATTACGAAACACCCAAAAATTAATATTATCACATTAGTTTGTAATCAGACAAAGGTAAATATATATACATTTTGCTGTTGGATTGATTCTAATCTCATTTATTATCACATTAGTTTGTAATTTTTTTTAAGTAAAATTAATATTAATTTTAACAATTTTCATCACAATTTAGTAAAGACGTGGACTTTATATATATATATAGACAATAGATTTAACTAAAAAAAACCTAAATATATAAGTCACATTACTAATTTATATATATATATATATATATATATATTTAGACAACAGATTTAACTATAAAAACCTAAATATATAAGTCACATTACTAATTTTTCAAAATCCTTGATTGTAGATGAATTCTACTTTTCGTTTAAAACGGTTCTACATTATAGTACACACTATCTGTAGTTCTATATAAGCTACATGGCTCCTTTCAATTTCTTTGCACAGAACTTTTAATTTCTTCAAATTTGTTTTTCTCTACTCTCTCTCTCTCTCTCACTCACAATTTCTAGCAAAGAATAAGAAATGGCAAGTTGCAGCTTGCTCTCTCTCATTACCATTCTCTTCACTCTCCTAATCCCAACCCTTATTGCCTCTAGACCAGTTAAAGACCCGGAATTTGCAGTAAAAGAAGTACAAAGGTAATAAATAAACTATTTATGTTACAATGTTACCTTAAAAAGAAAAAGAAAGAAATCAGTTACTTTAGTTTTTACAATTGAGATTCTGCATTGTTAAAATGTGTCATTTTTTATATGGCAGAAGCATCAATGCCTCTTTGACAAGGAGAAATTTGAAGGGAGATTCCTCTTGCTCAACTGGGAACCCAATTGATGATTGTTGGAAGTGTGACTCCAATTGGAATAAGAATCGGCAGAAGCTAGCTGATTGTGCAGTTGGGTTTGGCAAGAATGCTGCTGGTGGAAAAGATGGTAAGATTTATGTGGTTACAGATTCCGGTGATAATGATGCTGTAAATCCCAAGAACGGGACTCTAAGACATGCTGTGATCCAACATGAACCATTGTGGATTATATTTGAAAGTGATATGACGATCAAATTGAAGGTGGAATTGATTATGAACTCGTATAAGACCATTGATGGTAGGGGAGCTAATGTGCACATAACTGGTGGTGGATGCATTACTATTCAGGACATAACTAACGTTATAATTCATGGGATACACATACATGAATGTAAGCCATCAGGGAATACTAATGTGAGAAGTTCCCCAGGTCATTTTGGGCATAGGGGTGTTTCAGATGGTGATGCTATGAGCATCTTTGGTAGTAAACATGTTTGGGTGGACCATGTCACACTTTCGAACTGTGATGACGGTCTGGTTGATGTTGTTGAAGCTTCATCCTTGGTTACCATTTCAAATAGTTTGTTTACACAACATGATAAGGCTATTTTATTGGGACACGCTGATGACTACACTGCAGACAAGAGCATGAAAGTCACTATTGCCTTCAATCACTTTGGAGAAGGGCTTACTCAAAGACTTCCAAGGTAAAGTGCCAAAAGGAAAAAAGAAAAAAGAAAATGTGTAAATTAACCTATCAATTTAATTGGTTTGGTTTGTTTGTTATCTAGTTGGTACATTGTGATGTTTTAACATATACTTTTTCACATTAATTTGCAGGGTTAGGCACGGGTACGTCCATGTGGTGAACAATTACTACACCAAGTGGAAAATGTATGCCATTGGTGGGAGTGCTTCCCCTACCATCCTTAGCCAAGGGAACAAATTTGTTGCTCCAGATGATGAAAAAAGCAAAGAGGTAAAATCCCCTTATTTATTATTCAATTGCTTACTTTTTCGTAAAAGTAAATGCATCATTTTTAACTTGGGTTTCTCACTTTTATTATGTACTACCAATTACAATATATCATATTCTTGAATTGAGTTGGTCCAAAATTATTGCATTTATAATTTTTACTAAAATTTATCCTATTGTGAACTTGTGCAGGTGACCAAATACGAAAATGCACCAAAAAGTGAATGGCATAAATGGAATTGGAAATCTGAAGGAGATGAATTTCTAAATGGTGCATTTTTCACATCCTCCTCTGGAATTATTTCTTCCTCAAATGCTACATTTTTCACATCCTCCTCTAAATCTAGTTCTTCCTCAAGCGCTTCCGACATAACTGCAAAAGCATCTTCTCTTGTTCCCAAACTTACAGCTAATGCGGGTGCACTTAAATGCAAGAAGGGTTCTGCATGCTGATTTGTGATATCTCTCAAACATAGCTTAGAAGTCTTTTAGGGTCAAATACTTTTCTCTAGTAGAGATGTAACTTTCTTTTCTTTTTTTCCAAAATTTCACAATTTTTTAAAATAAAGAATTGTGAAAAGTTATTTGTTAAAATAACAAATTGTGATACTAAAGATACATTTCTTCACTAATGCACAGAGCATTACAAGATACATTGGATTTCCTAACTGTTGTCTCAAGACTTGTTGGAGGTAACTTGGAGATCAAAACAAACCAATAATGCTAATAATGTCTATTTTGAAGCAAAAGAGTTGATGAGAATCATAATCTTCTCACACTCAATAAGTTAATATATGTTAAATATTGTAGCCCAAGTGACCTAAACTAATTATAGGATCTACGTACTTGTAGAATAAGTAACTTAACCTCCTGTTATTCTATGTTTAGTCTAGGATTGTTTAAATATTCTCCAATATATAAATTCTACATTAGGTACATTGTATCTTCCTCATCACTATCTTCCTCATCCTCTTCGCTATTTCCCTCTCCATGGAAATGCCATCAAGTATAATGATTTGTCATCCCTTTCCATATGAGGTCTCCTATAACCTCAACTTGTGTTCTTCCATACCTATTGTTACAATCATTACAAGGACATTTTATCTTCATATCCTCTTCTTTGACACATAGAAATGCAAACTCAACAAACTCTATTACTTCATTTGCATATTCCTCACATGACCTATTAGAAAGATTGATCCAAGATTTATCAACCGGCATTATATCTACACCCTCGAAAAATGATATCTCATCACACATCTAGGTAATTTTGTAATTAAAAAATATATCAATTCTAAATTATGATGAATGAAAATTGACAAATTGACTAACTACACATATTTTGGGCGCTGGTTCAATATCAAGACAACAACTGTCTGTTATCAAATAATAAACTTTTTTTTATATATACAAGATAAACTTTTTGAGGGAATTTTTTGACCCAACCCACCATGGTAGGTAAAAAAAAATTCAACCCAACCCAACCCAACCCAACCACCCACATGAGTTGGGTTGGGTTGGGTTGAACCCATGGGTTGGACAATTATTTTTATTACTTTTATAATTAAATTGAGCAGAAAAAAATATATCCCACTTGCCACCTAAGTTGATAAACAAAATATACATTAATATATAAACTAATATTCCAACTTAGTTATAAACAAAATATGTTTAAGTATCCAACTGAGTTGATAAACAAAATATAAATGAACTACAGAACTAGTATCCTAATTCACTTAAAAACAAAATATATATGAGTTCCTAACTCAATTATAAACAAAATATATCTAAAATTTTTAAACTTTTTTTTATTAATTATATAATATATTTAAATATATATTAAAATAAATAATAGGATTTATATTATATATGATAGTAGGAACTGAGGAAGTGCTTCACAACTGGTTTTAAAAAAATATTATTATTAAATATATAATATATTTTAAACATATATTAAAATATGGGTGGGTTGGGTCGAGTTTGTAATTTTATATCCCAAACCCAACCTGACCCGCTATTAAAAAAAATTGTAACCTAACCCAACCCACCAAGCCCTAAAAACCGACCCAACCCGCTAGGTCGGGTTTTGTGGGTTGGCAGGTTTTTTACACACCTCTACCTTTTAATATTTAGAGATATATAGAGATATCTATAACCTACGTTTGTCTCCCTTTGTAGCTTTATAGAAAAAGAATAGTCAAACTCATAAAAAGACAAACTATAAAATACTAAAACATAAAATTTGGCTAATGTGTTGGCTGAACTAGATGCGCAGCTTGTGATAGATCTGTTAATGAAAGATGAGGGGAATTTTTTTTTTTAGAAACCTAACGATGAAAGATGAGGGGAAGTCTAATGGTAATGATGTAATTATTGCTGATTACAATGGTGGGCTACTAAAGATCCTGAGAGTCCAAATCTAGCATTGCTATAGGGAAACAAATAAGTGTGTTGATGCTCTTGCTAGAAGAGGCGTTGTACTTTCTCAAAATTTTGTAGTTTTTCGTTCCCCCAGCTGATGTTGCTCTTTTGGCTAGCTTTGATGTTGTGGGAACCTTGTATGAGTAGAACTGCTCCTTTGCCTCTATTTCTTAGTTAATGAATTACTCCTATTTACCAAAAAAAAAAAAACATAAAATTGAATGCAACACATGCACGGACCTAAAAAGAGATATATAATGCAGTAGAGGTTGGATTTGCAGCCATCTTCAGCCACTTGGTTGGCAAGTAAAGAGAGAGAGAGAGAGAGAGAGAGAGAGAGAGATATGTTATGGAAGTAAAACCCAAAAAAAGGGAGGGAAAATTTTCTGATCACCGGTGTAGGATCCCCTTGCTAGCAGTTTTTTGAGCCCCTTGCCAACGGTGTAGGATTCCCAAAGTCTAAAATTGGGTTTTTTTTTTTTTTTTTTAACTCTCATTTGTGAATTTCATGACTTATTGTGACAAGATTATATTATGTTGTGACAGATATTGTTGTGACAATAAGTAATCAAAGAACAGAACCAGCTCTAAATAGACTTATTATGACAACAATTGCGATCTGCCACAATAACATTTCAATTTTAAAAGACCACAATAAACGTGAAAATGTTTAAGCGGAAGCCTATCAAACTTATATACAATACCTTAAGTACTGTTTCTTAGGTTCTCCTCTTAAGATTCTATCTTGTGACCACTTAACTAAAAAATATACTTTCATCTTAAAAGAAAAAAGCCACATAGCAGTATTTTAAGAAGGGAACCTAAGGAACAACATCTAAGTATTGTACCTAAGTCTTGTCCTTATTTAAAATAATAATAATAATAAAATGATATTGTATAGGTGGGTTTCTTTTATAGCAATATAATTAACCTCAATATTTATAAATAAATAAATAAGCTTTGTATATTTTATTTGGCAAAATCACCCCACTTTTTGGTTGTTGTCACTTTGAAATTTGAGGTTTGGAGAAACTATACTCCACCCTAAATTTGAAGGAAAAAAAATTTTTTTTTTTCCACCCTTGACATTTGATTGACACAATTTTATTAAATTAATATTAAAAATGTTGTGTACTAACATGCCGTTTGCTTTCCAAAATTATCTTATTTCATAATTAAAATTCATTTATTTAAATTTTTAAATAAAGAATATTTTTAAATATTTAGAATGACTCTTTATTATTTTTCTGTTTTTCAACAGTTCTTAGACCCAACTTCAAAGAGTATTTTAAAATATTTAGTTGACCATGTTTGACCAAATATTTACCAATTTTGATCAAGTTTCGCAAAATTTTCCTCACAATCCGACCGTTTGATTGTTGTCATACTTCACAAACATTTATATATTAGCACATTCTTCCAATCCAACAGTTAGATTTCCGACGGTTTTTTGTAGTCATCAAAAAAGTTTTGTCCCAAATAACAATCTTTTTTGTAGTGAATAAGCATACACACCCTTTCTTTTTGTAAAAGCAATGTGAAGGTAAGTGTAAGCTTAAAAATAGAAGAGATAAAAGTCCCATTATGATTGACTTTTCACTCGAGTAGTAGCTCAAAACATAACTTGTGTAACATGAATCAAATCCCACTAAAAGAGCTTTCTTTTCTCTCTCCCTAGTAGGAGTTTATTTCCTCTCGTTTGAATACGAGTTGCTCCATCCCTAACCTTCTGTTTTAGGGGTTTGTATAGTTACTCTTTTGTTCTCTTTCGGAAGGAGCCAAAATTTCCTGGTTATGGATCTAAGTATTCTCTCTAGCTTACAGAACTTGCAACTCACAAAAGAAGAAGAAGAAGCTATTCCTATCAATGTCACAAACTGCTCAGGCCTCTTTGAAGAATGTTCCCTAAGTCTTTTTGGGTGGCTTCTCTATGATCGGCAACAGAAGCAACGTGCTCTGAAGAACACCCTTAAATCAGCATGGAAAATGGGTTCAGACATGAGAATTATGGAAGTTGGAAATAATATACTCCAATTCAAGTTTAGCTCAAAGTATCAATTTGAGTGGGTTGACAGGTGTGGGCCTTGGAGCTTTGATAACAACCTCCTTTTACTCTGTAAATGGAAAAAAGGGCTGACTTCCACAAATATTTCTTTCATCCATTCTCCCTTTTGGGTCCAAATTTGGGGTCTTTCTTTTGAGCATATGTCACAGGAAGTTGGGGAAGAAATTGGTAGCAAGTTAGGTAGATTTATTGAAGTCGATAGGCATTCATGGCAATCTGATCAGGCAAAATTCATAAGAGTCCGTGTGGAGTTGGAGATTGATAAGCCACTGAGAAGAGGAGCTTATATTGCAAGCTCTGATGGTGAACGACTATGGCTTATGTTCAAATATGAAAGGCTACCTACTGTTTACTTCATTTGTGGGAAGCTTGGGCATGATAATAAACATTGCCCAACGTCTGATGTCTGGTAAAGTGCTAGCCATCAATATGGGGACTGGTTAAGGGCTGGGTGGACTGCAAAAGTGGCAGCCAAAGAAAGGAACTCGAGCAAGGACATGATCCAAGTTATCTCTGATGAGCTAGAAGTGCAGCGAAAGACTTGGCCGACGACTGGTTCTGCTTTGGCATGTTTTGAGGTTTCAGGTATTGAGGGCGGGAAACAAAGCTTGGAGAAAGGTGATACCTAGGGAAGCGATAACACCACATGTGTGGATGGACAACTCGCTGGTGACATACGAGTCTTCAGTGGATTTCCAGAGTAGGTAATGAGTGAAGCGACAGGGCAGGTTATGAGTGTTTTGGGTTCTTGTGATAAGTCACATGATCATCTAAGGCATGATATTTCAATTGAGCACAGAGGCATGGGCCAAAATGCCCTACTTCACAAGGCCCAAAAGGCTCTATTTCTCAAGGGAGCCCAAGTACTAAAGCTCCTTTAGATAAGAATGAGAAAGACCGCCCAATGAAGAAGAATGCGGCCAATGTTGTCCAAGTTGGTGTAATTTTTCAGGCCAAAGCCAATGAAAAAGGAAAACAGATTTTAGGTAAAGGCAGTCTGAAAAAAGTTGCCCATGTGAAAGGAAAAACAAGCGATGATCAAACTCTCGCCCAGATGATGGAGATAGGAACAAAGGGCTTGAGAGCGAAAGAAGCTTCAAAGGAAGAGAACAACCGGGCTCCTAAGAAATTCTGTGAACCGGTCAACTCGGATTTAGCTGACTCTATCTTTGAGCCAGTTTAATTGGCTACACTTTTCGATGCTTAGTTGGGATCATTGGGCTTTTCTTGTTTCTGTTAGTTTTGTCTACTTGAAAAGGGAGTTCAACAGGACAGTATATAAGCTTTTTAGCTAGCTAGTGTGTACAAGGTTAATCTTTTTTAGGTTTGGAAGGGACCTTCTTTGTTTGTTGTTCCTGCGCTGGCAGGTTAGTAGCTAGAGGTCTCTTTTCTTCTTTTGTCTTTCCTGTTGTACTTCAATTTCTTGTGGCAATGAATCATTGTTCCCCATCACCAAAACAAAAAAACATAACTTGTGTTTTGAATTTTGACCCTCTAAGCAGGCCTTTTAAAATACAATTATCTTGGACCACTAATAGGGGGTACTTGAGAAACAGTGTGTGGGCTTTCCACATAGTACATAGCTTCAGGAGTGAGTAAATTTGGACCAGCCACAAGGTAGTCGAACTTTAAGCCAGTGCTTTAATACAAAAGGTTGATGGTCCTTGTTCAGTGATGATTTGTGTTTGACTAATTCACTTACAGTTTGGGCCTGTAACAGTCCACATGCATGGGTATTAGTGTCACTATCTAATACAGCTTGGGCTTCTGGTCATTAGAGATGTTGCCTAGGCCGGGCCACTTTTAAAAGAAAGGTACTGCACGGTGCACCATTGGTCCATTGCTAAACTAGAATCGATTTTGATTTCATAATCTTTTTTGCTTTTGGGTTGGGCTTCCACAATTCATATATGATATATGGGGCTTATAGCTAGTAGTGATGACTAATGAGGCTGTAGTACATTAGCCCTTGATCCATCGACACCCACCAGTAGTCTAGCAATTTTTTTTTTTTTTAATACTTTTAGGCCTATTGGCATTCAAAATAAAAATGTATCTACTGGACCAAGAGGAAAATATATCAACCATAGCATATTTAAACCTATAAGACTGAAATGGTAGAGCAATTATGAAGCACTGAAATTGCTAACTATTCTGAAAAATCTAATCGTTGGATTACATGTTGTTTATGTTCTTAATACAGATATAAAATTGTGTCAATTGGATTTTATTTACTTTTCATTTTATAAATTTATTTTTTATGTATAATCTTGTACTACAAAAACATAAAGTTTAAACATTTTGATTGATGACATAGATCATTAAAAATATATTTTTAAAAAAATATAATCCAATAATAGATTTGTCAAAATTTACTTTTAATAATCTAGTAATGAAACAGAATCTTTCTAGTGTTTCAATGCAAATTCAAACTTTAAAAAGTAATTGAAATGACTGTTTTAAAAGCACAATGATCTAGAGGGACTATGAGTTTCCATACTCGTGATTCTTGTTTCACACTTTCAATCACACTCATAAGCATGAGCATCATGCTATGCTCTTATTATACGTTATGATAAGAAAATAGTAGCTGGCCATAGCCTCTCTTCTAGGAAACGACCGATCACACGGTTGCACTAGTTTTTTTTTTTTTTAATGGCCACTGGGTCAGAATAAAATAATCCCACTTGAATCAACACCATCCACTTTGGCTAAAATAAATACCAACATTATCTAATGTTTTTCCCAAGTGGTTGAAAAGAAAAAAATCCAACCATGCCAACCACGCCAAAATCATATAATATCAAGGTGAAATTAAAAAAGTGTGCATGACAACCATACCTTAATAAAATTAGGATAAAGTAAACCCTGATAAATAAAAAATATATGGAATTTTCCCAGGTGTATTAGTGTATTATAGGTTCGCTTAAAAGTTTTCAAATGCATCGGTTAAGATTGAGATCGATTTGTGGGTTCTAGTTAACATAAAGTCTTTTGTTATTAAATAAGAGATTTAAGGTTGAATTTCCAATTACACCAAAAATATAAAAAGCAATCATCATAAGTAGACTCTATACTATAGATTAAAGCTATTTCTTAAAAACAATCGACATTTTTATTTTTTTTGAAGAATAAACCTTCAATCAAAGAAAAAATGTATCAAATAAAATATTTGAGATTCGATCCTCAACTGGTATATCTTGATTTAACAATAAAAATTAATCATCAAAATTCTTGAATTTTTAGTGTAGAATTAAAAACTAATCATCAAATCAAGATACTAATTAAGTTTTTGACGTAAAAATAAAATCTATAATTAAAATATATATATATATATATATATACAAACACAATCAACTCTTTTTTTAAGAGGCAACTTTCAATTAAAAAATGTTCATTAAATTTTACTATATTACTTAGAGCTAGTTCAATTTTTCGTTAACAGATGTAATAAAACACCCATAAACATATTCTTTAGCTTAAAATAAAATATTTTATTTATATTATCAAAAGAAATTATTTTATTTGGTACCGCATGACAACATGGTAGACCTGACGGCGGAGTCGGCTCCGACACAAGTTTTGGAAACTCCAGATTAGATCACTGCCAATCAAAATCTAGCTTTTTGTTTAGAGGTGAGCCCATGTAAGACATTAAACACGTCAGCTTGTTCACCTCATCAACAACATGTGTCAACGTGTTCACAACTAATTGGTTAAATTCAATGGTCACAAACTGCCCTGGAACAGTGTATTCAACGCGTGGCAAGAATAGATAAACTATGGGCATGTTTGCGTGAAAAAATAACCTTTTTTTTGTTTTTATTTTCAATTTCCAGTGGATCTCACCGCTAAAAAAACACAAGTTTGGTTTTAGCATTTGTATTTAGTTTTTATTCTTAGTATCTTAAAAGTTTGATTTGAATACAAAAAATAAATACAACTTTTCAGCGTTATTATCTATATATATATATATATATATATATATATAAAACCGAAGTCTCTGCTGGCACCACAATTTTCCACGTCAGCACAATATTTAAAAAATAAAAAATAAAAATAAAAACATTATAACACCTCAAAACCTTAGCAACCTTACCCCTCTCTCGAGTTAAGAAATATCTACAAACTCTCTCTCTCCAAACGTAAATATCAAATTCAACCCATTTAATTTCTCTTTATATTTTTGAGGCTTCTATAGAGTTATAGTGAGTTATGCTGATTTTGTTTTTTGTGTGTGTGTATAGATGGTCATAATACTTCGGTATTCTAAGTGAAGTTTGTGTTTTCGTTAATTGAAGGCCTTAGAGAGATAAGTGTTGCAGTTTGGAACATCAATACAAAAGACGATTTCATTGGCAACGGAAAGTAATTACTTTGTCTCATATTTTTGTTTTTTGAATTGATTTTGTGTGCTTTTTAGACCCTTTTGGATCAATTTTGTTAATTGGGTGTTTTTTTTTTTATAGGGTCCAATTGGGGAAGGTTCTTTCAAAGGGTTACGACGACCGCACTTGGTGTCTGTATACTAATAGTGGGGAGTAAGTGCTATAAATTACTAACCCTTTTAAGTGTATAATCTGTTTCTAAAATTATCTATAATATTTTTCCTCCGAAAATTATCTAAAATTATCTCTTTAATTTTAGTATATTGTGTTTCTTAAGTTATAGACAGATTTTCTTTGTTTCTTATTTTCAATAATAAATCATTTTATTGCAATACCGGTAATTGTTTGAAAAATCCAATATGTTCATATCTCTATAGAATAGAGAATAGTAGAAGCCAATTTTATTACAACTACTTAAATTGAGTTGACTTAATTCCGTACAATTACAAAGTATATCATGAAAGATAATGGAATTAATTGTTATAATTTTTATTTTCTTTCCATGTTTTGAATTTCCATGTTTTTATTGTTGATGAGAAATTAAGGCTCAGTTGCATAATATGTGTAAATTCTTCAGAAAGCTGCTTTAAATAGTAAGTCAATGTGTCTCTTACATTTGGGTATTAGTTAGAATTATTTTCAAATGATTGTACCAATAAAAGTGAATGTGTATAAATTTTGTTTAATTATCCCGTGCATCGCACGGGTTAACAACTAGTTTTCTATAAATACGAATACAATGACATATTTGTAAATATTATTTTTTTAAAAAAATTTAGTGATGTGATATGTGTGAATGAGAAAAGTTATTTTAAAAAAAAAATAGAAAGTAATGACCAAACCTAACTATGATGCATTTTATAACCAAATTATGTATTCAAAATAATTTATTAAACTGTACTAAATTTGAAACTAAATGCTTTTTTAATATTAAAATAATATAGAATAAAGAAAATAAAAAAAAATGAATATACCACTTTAAAAAATTTAGTGATGTGATATGTGTGAATGAGAAAAGTTATTTTAAAAAAAAAATAGAAAGCAATGACCAAACCTAACTATGATGCATTTTATAACCAAATTATGTATTCAAAATAATTTATTAAACTGTACTAAATTTGAAACTAAATGCTTTTTTAATATTAAAATAATATAGAATAAAGAAAATAAAAAAAATGAATATACCACTTTTTGAAAACAAACAGGCCCTATGTTGCTTGGCTGCTACAAGCGGACGAATTCACATGTGGAAATGGATGAGAACGAGTATGACAATCCAGGTCAGATTGAGTCAAGCTCTTGTGTTCACCAAAAGTTATTATTTTAATTTATTTTTTATTTTAAATTTTGGATGACAAGGTCGGGTATTATCCATCCACTGGTCCACGTCAGATTCACAAAGTTCATCCACATTGTCTGAGTCTCTGAGATAATACATTTTTTTTAAGCAACTTTCCATGAAGGCAATGGGAATATATAGGGAACTTTGTTTACTCCATTGGAAATGATGAATGTTCGCCACGCCCCCCATGACTTTAAAAAAATGGGTAATTAATCCTTCCAATTACATAACAGAATTATTAAAAGTTCAATTTTATTTTATAAGTATATTACATATTAAGTTATAAGTATATTTTTTATACATGCGTACACATAAAATGTATTCTTAAATCAAGTACCATAGCTTGGAACTTGTTTATAAATAGTATTACTATTATTATGTTTGAGTTTGATTTGTTTGATAGTTGAGTATAAATTTAAGTTTAACTTTGACTCATTTGCTAAATAAATTAATATAAACAAGTTTTTTCCGTACTTAGTATGAGTTTTTCATAAATAACTTAGTTCATTTACGGTTTTGAGATCCAGAGAAAAGTTTTTTCGGTCAGGGCAATCGAATATGTCAAAATTGCACCATAAAAGGGTCAGGCCCCAAATCTACGGCAATCTGCATCATACATAATCAGAAGCAACACCTCTCACAGACATAGAGATTAGTGGCCGATCTTGACTACCTAAAGATAAGGGTAGGTAGAAGGCCACCTCCATTCACATCCCACATTACTTACGCCTCATGCTCAGTGCCTCACCATCATCAACAAAGCTCGCATGTAATACAACATGACAATGACGAGACTTTCCACCTGCAACCATGGGTAACATATGTGGCCGTAGCCACAGGCAAATTCCCAAATTTTCCTTATTGCATGGAAAAGAATAGAGAAAGGAGTGTACTCCACTATCTCAAACACCTTCTCATTTTTTTTACTTGAGCTTATTTTATGAATTAGCTTCACATCTAGCATTTGCTTGCAATCAAGATACCACATTAAATAAGAGATTTGGGATTCAATTCCGTCTATACTAAAAATTAACTAGTATCTTGATTTGATAATAAAAAAACTATCATTAAAAGTGAACACAATAAGTTAAAACTCTAAAAAAAAAAAAAAAGAAAGATGCCACATTAAATTACATATGGGTCTATTGATTCTATTTTATATGTGATGCGTATATGACAATTAATTTAGACTTTGAAATTGCATAAATATTGTGATTTATTTTTAAATGGGCTGTCATTGAGAAATAGAGACAACTATTCTTAAAAATATTTTCCATTATAAATACATATTACCATCAATAATGGCTATGGAAATAGATACTTTCTAAGCTTTTGAACGTTACATTCGGTTATATAGTAATTTTTAACCACTTAGAGGTGATATTAATTTTTTTAAGCACTTAGAGCCCGTTTAGTAAGCATCTTAAACATATATTTTCAATTTTTAAACAACATTATACGCATTTTCAGACACTTTTTTATCCACACATATTTCAAAAAAATACAAACAACATTACTCAAACTTCTCTATCAAATGAGCCTTAGACGTTGATAATCATGAGTTGATCAAATGGTCAGAATGGAATGAAATTGGAGTTTTCTATATTTCATAACTTATTGATAATGTATTTGGGAATTTAAATATATAATTCAAAACCCAAGTTACTTTAGTATTTGACAAAAATAAGAAGATTTAATTAAATACTGCATAAATATATTAGCTCATTAATTTGATCCCCTTCTAATCTTTAAAAGATGAACTAGAACCTCGAATTGCCGAGCCTCCATAAAACAAAATTCTCGAATTGCCAAGAGGCCCAAGACAAAAAGGAAACACTCTTCAACGGATTAATTTATATGTGATGCGTATCTGACAACAAATTCTAGACTTTGCATGTATAATGTGATCTTTTTTTGTAATGATTCTGGTTGATGAATGGTGACAACTATTCCTAAAAATATTAATCACATATAAAAACATATTTTTCATCATTAAAACATATCATGGTCAAGAATGATAATGGAAATTGATACTTTTCTAAGCTTTTAAGCTTTACTGTTTGTGATAGTAAATTTTTTAACCAGTTTTTAATTTGTAAGCCAATTTATGATCAAATAAAAAAATTGTAAGCCAATTTTTTAACCAGTTAGACTTTTTTTTTCGAAAGAATTGAATGAAATTGGACTTTTTTTTTTTGATTGTATAGTTATTGATAACGTATATGGGAATTTAAATACATAATAATCTATAAAACGGAGTCACTTTATTATTTTAAAAAAATAAGAATATTTAAACTAACTACTGCATAAATATACTAGCTTATTTGATCCCTTTAAAATCTTTAAAAAAATGAACTAGAATCTCGAATTGCCTAAAAAAAAGAAGCAAAAAGGGACAAGAAAAAAAAAAGGGAAACCCTCTTCAACGAATTAATTGGTTTGACAAAACATTGTTAACTTCCTTACCCAAACAAAAAGGACCACACAAGTTTCATCTATTTGTCTATTGATTCAAACTCAATGTACCTGCAAATCATTGCTATCCTTTGATTTTCCCTTCTTCTTTTTTTTTTTTTTTTCCTCTTATGTCTTGATTGGGGATGAAAACACAACCAACCTACCTAACTTCAAACACCCCAAAAAGATTCATCACCATATCATAGTCAAATGCATTAGAGCAATATTAGAGACACAATTTTTTTACTTCTTATAGTATGCCTTTTAAAGTAATAATTTGTGATTGGAATATATTTATATATTTGTATGAATGCATCATTGACACTATTTTTATCACACACCAATTACAAAAAAAAATGTCAATTACACACTATCATCATTTTAGGTTATTGAAATGACACTCCCCAAACATTTGTATAAATAACACTTATCCTCAAGATTTATCAATAACACGTATAAGTCTATGCCTAACTTTCTTAACAGTTTCTCCAAAAAAAAAACTTTCTTAACAAAATATTTACTAAAAATAATATTTCTACCCAAGCTATGAGCAAAATGACACTCCACTCCACTAAGTTTTATATATATGACACTCTTACTCCTTAATAGAAATTTGTACAAATGAGTGGATTTTTTTTCATTTTTTTAAGTATAACATTTTATTAGAGAAGTAATAGTGTATCTAAGAGAGTAGGATCTAGATTAGGTCCAGTGCTTTCAGTGCACTGGACATGGTCAAATGGTGACATGTGTCTAAAAATGGACACGCATCATGATTCTAGCGAGTTCAATACCATTAGACACTAAACCCAAACCTCCCCAAAAGAGTATAGGCTTTTAATGATGAAAGAGTATAGGCTAATTTGTTTCATTTAAAAGTATCATTAATACAAAAGTTTAAGGAAATTTCAAATTTCACTCCAATACATCTCAATGGAGGTTGGTGCAACTTTCAAAAAAGAAATTAAAAGTGAATGACACAAGATTTATTTATTTTATTTTTTAATAAATAGGTAAAATTTTCCCATAAGAAAAATTTTAAAACTTATAGGATTTCCACTTTATCACCTGAACTAAACTGTATTCTGAACATCAAAAAAAAAAAAAAAAACTGAACTCCACTTTTCCTTACCCAAAAAATAATAAGAAAAAGAAAAAGAATAGAAACAACTGTACTCACAAAAATCAGAATACAAAATGAATTAAAGACAGTGATGAAAGCGCGTGCGTGGCAGAGAGGGTTAGTCAATTTAACTTTTTTTTTCACTTCTTGACTTCCTACTTCCTTCTCATTCCGCTGTCTATAAAAATTAGCAACAACCCCAACACCCAACACACGCACTCGTTTCATTTCATTTCTCACATCCTCTCTCTCTCTCTCTCTTCCCAACAAAGATTCTCATCTCTCTCTCTCTCTCTCAGACACAAATGGAAGAAAATCAAACTACATCTCTTAACATTTCCGATGACTTCTACGGTTACTCCTCAGCCACTGCCCGAGAGCTGCCGGAACCCGACGTCCACATCATCACCTCCGCTGCTCTCCGCATCCCTGCGCACTCTAGCATCCTGGTACTACTCTATATTTCCAGCCCATCTCTCATTTTTAGAAACTTATATAACATACTTTAATTACTTAGCCGAAAACAATACAGGCGTCGATTCTAACTAATCTGTTGAAGATCCATATAGACTATATTCGATCCAATATAGCTTGAGTAATGTTTTCAATATATTGGATCCGACACGATTCAGACACGGTCTAGTGCACTGGAGCATTAGACAGAACCTTTGTATATTTGATTTTGTTGTTTTAATAATTAGCTCTATACCTAGTATGGTCGTATGATTTAACCTTAGTAATTTCAATCTGACATGGTATGTTACTATGTTTCATAATACTGATTGATTTATATTTATTTGTTTTGGAAATTGTGAAGGCTTCGGCGTCACCGGTGTTGGAGAACATCATAGACAGGCCACGTAAGCATCGGAGTTCGGAGAGAGTCATTCCGATTCTCGGAGTTCCCTATGACGCTGTTGTCTCCTTCGTTCGCTTCCTCTACTCCTTCAGGTTGGTACACGCTTTCTAGTTTCTAGTCGCCTCTTAGTTTTTACGGTAACTTCACGCAAAATAGCAGCCGTCCATTTCATCTACCGTATGTTACGCCTATAATCAATCCAACGGTCGTCAGTTTTCGGTCTAGTGTGTAAAAATAAATTTTAGATATGGTCAAAACTCATATCTAGTATATACACGTGCTATTAAATAAAGGAGTACTTTATTACTTTACCTTATAGTACCTACTTTCTTTTATTTTAGAATTTTAGAATTTATGTACACATTTGACCCTGAAATCTTGAAATTATTTTTATTTTGAACCTTAAGATTATTTTTTTTTTTCATTTTAATTTGTTAATAATTAGTAAGTTTGATTTTGTTCAAAGATTATTAATTTATTATCTTAGCCGTCGTCATAACATATTTGACTGCTAAGTTCTGATTTTTATTTTATGTTATTGGGATATATCATGTCGCTCTCATGTGATAAAAATTCCATCAAATCAATTGTTAAGTCTCATCTCAAAAAACATGTGAGAGGGACATGATATATTTTCGTGACCATCATAATCATTTTAAAAATGAAATCAAACTTAATGAAAGAAAATGGGTGATCGTGTGAAATGACAAAAGTGTCACTGGTGTTTTTAGGTGTTCGGAGGAGGAGATGGAGAAGTATGGGATTCATCTACTGGCGCTGTCCCACGTGTACTCGGTCCCACAATTGAAGCAAAGTTGCACGAAGGTATTGGGTGATTGGCTTACGATGGAGAATGTGGTGGATGTGCTTCAACTTGCAAGAATGTGCGACGCACCAAATCTCTACCTCAAGTGCATGAAATTGGTGGCCAACCATTTCAAAGCTGTGGAGAAAACCGAAGGATGGAAGTTCTTGCAAGATCATGACCCTTGGCTCGAGCTCGAAATCTTACATTTTATGGATGAAGCTGAATCGGTAAATTACCCTAGTTTTTATTAATTTTGTTACGTCATGATTTATCAATACATGTAACCGATCCTAATTAATCAATTGAAAATCTATAATCGATTTGAAGTTTTGATAATATACTTAGATTAGATTAACTTAATTATATATTTTAGGCTAAATCTGCTGATATGTTTTCAATTCTATTCTTTAGTTCTTTAACTTATATTGATTAAATTTGGATTTGGTAATAACAGAGAAGAAAGAGATCAAGAAGGCTGAGGGAGGAGCAGAGCTTGTATTTACAGCTAAGTGAGGCAATGGAATGTTTGGAGCACATATGTACGGAAGGTTGCACAAGTGTTGGGCCATATGACATGGAGCCCACAGAGAAGAAGGGGCCCTGTAGCAAGTTCTCCACGTGTCAAGGTCTCCAACTCCTGATTAAACACTTTGCCACGTGTAAGAAAAGAGTGAATGGAGGGTGCTCAAGGTGTAACAGGATGTGGCAGCTTCTTAGATTGCACTCCTCAATCTGTGAGCACCATGATTGTTGCAGAGTTCCTCTTTGCAGGTAATTTTATTTCATCCTCAATGGACTCGGCTTACGTCGAGTGCTCTAGTGCATTGGAACTGACATGATACAGATACGTGTTTGATTTTTGCCACGTGTTTAAATTGTGTCGGCTCCAACACAATGGAGCACTGGAGCCAAGTCTTATCCTTCCTTAATATTATATATGATTAACCTATTGGTCATATGGTTCATTTATTTATTATTAAGTTTGTTTTTCACAAAATCGATATAATCATCAATTGGTCATTCAAATTGATCCCAAAAAATTTAGAACTAAATCTTAGTTGCTTTTCATATATAATCATTTAAATGGGCCATTGAGAAAATGAAAATTGAGAGTTTTGAGACGTTTTTATATGGTTTTGAAAATATTTATATGTTATAGGGGTGGGGTACATCATATACGACCTTTGAATTTTACAATAGCCTATATTAAATAGGTTCATGTGCTTATCAAAAAAATTTAAGTGAATAGGTTACATGAGTACGGCAGTATTGGCTTGTTCAAATTCGAATTAAAGTCTAGAATCGTGTTTGGTTAGCTTTCAATTTTCTCTTCCCCCACTGGCATGATTTAAAATTTGTCGACAGTCCCCATTTATTGGCATGGTCCAGACTGATTTTCTTTTAATTTATATATAAAAATCAATGAGTTTTGCGTAGTACATTTGTACCGTAGTATCCCCATTTAGTTTTATATTAGATAGTGACTCTAGCGGCTATCAATGTATGGTTGGCCTCCAATGAAGTTAGCAAAAAAAAGAGAAGGGTCAGCCTCCATGGTATAGTTGCTAGTGTGTCATAATCGTATAACCTGTAATTTTAATCTTTTAAACCATAGGTAAGCTGGTTCTAGCCTTTGCTCCGTGCCAACCACATTCTTAAGATGCTATCCATCAATGTCACAGCTTATTATGGACCAAACTTTGATTAGGAGGAAGGGGACATGAACTAGCCTAATAAAGCCAAGAAATGGGGTCCCACTCAAAATGACAAGAAAAGTAAACCTTTTCTTTCTTATTACTTTCCCATAAGTCCAATAAGATTAAAGAAAATGGTCCTCTCATAGTATACTAATCATGATCATGAATAGTCCACTATTAAACATGACCATAAGTATTTTAGGTGCTTGCTAGTCTCACTTCATGCAATAGATATTATGTCACATTTAGATATATGCATAATTACTTTCCAAGTGTATGGGCTCCACGATTGTAAGTCTGGGGGCTTATGCACCATGAAAAGAAAAATACATATAGTCGACAATAAGATATTTTCTTCACTTCATACTATTCAAGAAATCGACTCCTACAACTTGTGCTCCACAATCATAAGTCTGAGACTCATACTATGAAAAGAAATATACAGATATTCGACGATAAAATATTTTCTTCACTTCATACTTTTAAACCAAAAAAAAAAAAAAGACAAATAGATTATTGTCGAGTCCAACGACTTGCCATTACAAAATACCCTTCAAATCTTTTACCGGTTTATAGGTGATTAGAAAAGATAGGATTGGACAAGTCCTACTTTCTATCTCTATCTCCCCTCGAACAAATATCAATGATTTTTGTGTGTCCGGAGTCCAATGTATGCTCTGTCCTTTTCCCTAGTACACTATGGTGAATGGTCCATTGCCCTTTTGCATTTCTTTTTCATTTTACCCAACGGTGGCTATTGCGTGCACTGAATGCATGCTGCCGTGTTATTTTCAAACATGGGTTTGTCAATTGGTCATTGAATTGATGTAATTGTTTTGGGAATGTGACAGGCAATTTAAATTGAGAATGCAGCAAGACAACAAGAAAGATGATGCAAGGTGGAGATTACTGGTGAGGAAGGTTGTGTCAGCCAAAGCAATGTCTTCCTTATCATTGCCCAAGAGGAAAAGAGAGGAACTACAAGAGACCAACAACAACAACAACAATCATGGAATTAGAAGCTTCAGATTATAAATTTCTTAATTGCTCATTGTATAGGGCCAATATATTATATAAGTGTCACTATTCTATTGTCAATTATTTATTTTATTAAGAAATAAGTTTTGAGTCTTCTTTGTATATGAAGGTAGGCTAGTACTGTTGTGCTGCGCTTGTTTTAAAAGAGCGAGTCCCAAATTGTGAAATTGGGTTCAACACGGAATTTAAGAGTTAGTAGGACTAGTAGGTGAGACTTGAGAGTTGTTGCTTGTAATTTTAAATCTCTCCGTTTATTCAAATGAAAGTAACTTATAGTTTTGTTGTTTGTCTTCAATTTCCTTAGATTTCCTTATCTAGTTGCCAGATATTTATTAATTTTTTTCGGGAGGTAATACAAGGAAGAAAATAAAGTGATTAATTTATCCATCATATCTAATTCATATAAACTAACCCCTTCACACAAGTTATATGCATATTTTGAGGATTTATTTTATTTTATTTTTAAATGAATGAAAACTTTAGAAGTGGACCTCGTTTTGATTTCTATTAAAAAAAATCCTCCTTCTGATTTCTAAAAAATAAATAAATAAGGCCAACCTCATATCAAATGCCCTTTAAAATAATAAAATGTAGTTTTTTTTGGAGTAAACAAATATATATTTTATTTAAAATGGACAAAATAAAGATAAGGGAATCTTATCTATACCTATCAGAATCAAGAAGAGCCCATGTAGAATTGGAGTTTTTAAGTGACGTGGTTGCTTCTAATTTAAATCTCTCTATTTATGGAAAAGCAAGTTTACTTATGGTTTTGTTATTTTTCATCCATTTCTTGAGCTTTCTATCTTCCTTACCAAATATTTATTAATAATTTTTTTGGGGTTTGTTTATCAAAAAAAAAAAAAAAAAACTTTTTTTTTGGGGTAATACAAGGTCGAAAATGAAGTCTATAATTTATTCACACGATATCTGATTACTGATTAGTTTAAATTATGTAATCTCCAAGGCATCACTTATCTTATGGGTATTGATATTTAAAAGATTTGGAAAAGACTGACATTTTCAACTGCCTCATAAGTTAGCAACTTATAGCTTTCATTTTCTTTGTTAAAAAAACTCAATTTTCTATTGTCATTTTTAAGGACAAGATGGTTTACCAAATAATAATTAATGCTCGGAATTTAGAGAAATTTTTGTAATTTAGTGGAAGTGCTGCGTTTCCTTTTCTCTTGTTCTGTCGTCATTTCTTTACTTATAAATTTATAATCATATCATGGTGGAGATGCTTTGCACTTTGCACCTTGAAAACGTGGTACACATAATTCTCTTGATCAAGATGCTTCAACAATTACTAGGATAATAACCTTGACCATCGGAAATTAGTGGAATCTTGACTAATGGTAAAGTAGTGGAACCTTGAAGGTTGGAGAAGAGTAGGATTAAAGGCTAGACTAATTAATGGAGATAAGTTTTATGTTCAAGATATTTTCGTAATAAATCTTAAGTATCAGATTATTATTAGTTTTAGTCTGAACCTAACATTGAAATTATTATTTGCCTATTAGTAACACCAAGTAACAATTTAATTATCATCTAAGATTTGTTGTGTTCCCTTTAAAAATAAAAAATAAAAAATTGTTGTAAAAATATTGTGGACATAAGCAAAGAGTAATACTAAAAATATTACAAATTTTATTAGATAGATCTTACAAATTGATGTGTTATTATTGTATCAATAACAAACAAATTTTTTTTTTTTTTAAAAAAAGCAATTAAGATAATTTTTTATTATGTATTGAAGTGACACCAATCATATTTATTGGTACATTAGTTTATAAAACTTTCATAATTAAATTTCTAGTATTTTTTTTTTTTGCATTTTCCTAAGGAAAAATTGACAGGCTGTCATGGGCAAAAAACTTAGTATCGGTTTGAAAAATACTATAGCTAATAAATTACAATATTACTACAAAATACTTCCAACTCACAAAAAAAATGTAATAACTGCCATTTCAAGATATAATAATTAAATATTTGAATGACATTTTTTATAATTGGTGGCATGTCAATTTATAAGATTTTATATATAATAAAATTTGTAGTATCTCTATTTGGTGTATGTTTCTATAATGAACAATATCTTCCCCCTCCACCTTAGGGTAAAAGTGCTTGCTAAATGAAAAGTTCAATTACTACTGTATTAGACTACAGTTAATTAACGTAGCTATTTATACTATACAATGGAGAAGAGACGATAGAAGCCTTAATTTGTAAAGGTGGTGATTGAGCTTAAGCAAGCTCAGGGAGCTCAGAAGAACTGGGCATTTCATCAAAGGGCTGTTCTTGAAGTGGGAAAAATCCTAGTAATATTTGTGTAAATTAGATACAGTAAACAGTTATAGGCATGTGTTGTGTTGTGTTGTGTTGTGAAATCATTGTTGGGGAAATGATTTGGCCTATGACTTTAAAGTTTTGAGTGAAGGACTCGAGTCAGGAAACTCTTAAGAAATATTTTTGGTGAAATTATTGTCTCTCATGTTTTGTGTTTTGAATTGATTAGATATATCACTACATAAATACCTCTACCTCTACCCCTCCCTCTTGGGGCTTGAACCGAGGCTCTTGTGTTCCCTTGTGCACTTAAAGCATAGTGAAGTACCATCCAGCTCAACTCACCCAGTACCATTGGTATGTCTCTCACGTTTGAAATAGGAAAGTTTAGGTATACAACTTTTATGTCACAATTTTGATGCAATTTATTATATATTAGTGATGGAGAAAAAACTGTGAGTCCATGTGTAAACAATTATCCACCACTCACACTTAGTTACTTCAATAAGTAATGGCAAAAATTATGTCATGACATTGATATGCTTTATTAAAGGATCAGGCCTAAGATGATTTTTTTTCTCCGAAGATGATTTTTTCTCCAAAAGAGGGTGAAGTCATGCTTGCTGGCTGCTTCATTTAGTCCAACTGGTTCCTTGTTAGAGTAAGACTAAACAGATACACCATTGGTTCTAGTCATTGCTGTCTGATAGTGTCTTACTTGGTCCAAAAAGAAGTAATTTCATGATAGAAAGTAAAGCTAAGGTGCTCATCATGTTAAAAACATAGGTAATCAATGATAATGTCGGAAATACTTGTGCAACAAAGGAATCTTCTCATGACCTTACTTGGATCTACCATTTCCAATTACAATCTTCTTTTACAATTTTCAAATGCCATATTAACACTTTCCTAGCAACTTGTCCCATGTGCTGAGAAACTTTTTTGCCTACAACACCCACCAAGTAAAGCATAGAAACTCATATGATATTTTTCTAGCAGTTGTTTGGTGATGAGTTGCTGTGTTTAGCATTATCACAGAAAGTCGGTCAAGTAATTTGAAATTTACTCAGACAACACAAAATGGTAAGTACCTTTCCAACAGTTCTACAGTTAATTTGGCAATTAGAAAAATATTAAACGTCGGCATGGCGATTCTACCTTTATTTATCTTCTATGTTATCCATGTTGATGTGGTTTATCCAAATCCAAAAGGTACAAATAAAAAAACCTTTAGTTATTTTCTATGTAATCCATGTTGTTTATCCAAATCCAAAAAGTATATATAGAAAATCAGTCTTCACAACTTTTTTTTCACAGTGCTTTTCACAACTACTAAGATGAAAAACTATGAATGAGAGATATTGATCGATATCAGATGTGAATATCATCATAGCTTACCGACTTAAGCTGTAAAATCATTGTGAAAATGTGGTGTTTATAACATTAGTCACCAAAAAACAAGAAAAAATGAGCATCATGTTTACCAAAATTACAATATCACAGTTACTATCATGTACAGCCCCGTCAAACATCACTAGCTACCTTGCTTTACTGCATAGTATGATGGACTAAATCATGCATTCTTTAACAATCACAACCATAAGTTGGAATCTAAGAACAATGAAAATCATGATTGGCGTGCCCCTTTTGATACCTATCTACCAACAATATGTTTCATATTACAACAATTAAACTGCACAGTGAAAGAAGCAATCTGGGGCCTTAATTATGTCCAGCAATTAGGTTCTTTTTTTAGTGGCTCTCCAGCTCTCTCAAATTCTTCCAAATGCTTATCTAACTTTCCTTGGGCCAGAGTTTCCGTATGTATTGTGCTAAGACACATAATGAGTACTTTTGTCATCAAATATTCAGTTTCCTAAGAAATTAGATTATAAACCATGCATTCTTGTGAATCTAAATTATACCATGTAATATAACATTGTCACTTTACAGTAAAATGAGAAGATTTTAGTGTTTTAGCTCAACTTTAATGTGTTTGATTGTTTACTCAAATATGTGTCACTTGCCCAACTATTCTATTTCTATCTATGCATGAATGAGTGGAGTATAGCTAGGACCTCCTCACTGTGTCGTAGATCAACACTAGATGTAATGAGTAGCTTGCCCTTTTAAACTAAACCTGTTTCCAAAAGCTTTTGCTCTAACACTTGAATATGTCTAAAGCATGCTGTCCACTACTGAAGCTCTTTTTGTCAGTGGCTTGAACACTCGTGTCCAAAGTTTCCTGAAATAAGTCTAGCTTTCCTTGCACTAAGCCTTGGGAGACACAGAATGAGCTATATGGAATCCCATTGGGGTTGCCTAATCATGGTTCTTGAATTTTGCATAATTTATTTTTAGCCTTGTTTAATCATGTTTCAATTTTCTTATTTAGACCACAGCACAAAAAGTGCTTGTGAGGTGTTGTGGGGTGTGGGGAGGAAAGGACCAAAATTCAAGTCTCCAAGAGAGGACTTCATACATATATATATATACTTAGATTATATTAGAGTAGAATTTCTATTTTGTATAAAAAATAAAAATAAAAATCTTATTTAGCCCCATTTTGATTCATGAATTTTGAATAATTTTATTCCATAGACCTTTTTTTTGTTGTCCTACAAGTTTTTTAACAAGTACCAATAAAATTTCAGTCTTTCATTTTTTTATTTATATTTAAAAAAAAAAAAAAAAGGGTCTCGTATAATAAAACCTTAAAGGGAAATAGAAGGGTCACATTCCCATCAATGGGGATACTTAAAAAGTTAAAACAATTGATCCATACGCAAGCCCAAAAATGTTGGGCCAAGTGTTTATTCTAAAGGTCCAATCAGGAAAATTTAGGCTTGGAACGTTAACCTTCTTAGGCAAAATTTAGGCCAAAATGGCCCATTAGCATTAATTTTTGAAATATTTAGCAACAGAGCACTGTTTCGGAAATAATTAGGGAAATACCACTTTTTCTGGTACTCGAGCATGGTGAGCTCGAGTACCATCTTTTCATTGGTCAAACATCTTCTCCAAAAAAAAAAACGCCGCTATAGGGCCCGAAAACGTCACTATAGGGCTTAAAAACGCCACTATAGGACCCCTTGAACCTGTTATGGGGACTTATAAAAAAATTTTGCAGGAAAACGCCGCTATAGGGCCCAAAAAACGTCACTATAGGGCTTAAAAACGCCACTATAGGGCCCCTTGAACCTGTTATGGGGACTTATAAAAAAAAATTTTGCAGGAAAACGCCGCTATAGGGCCCGAAAACGTCACTATAGGGCCCCTTAACCTGGTATGGGGGCTTAAAACGCCACTATAGGGCTCCTTGAATATGGGGCGACGGTAGATTAAAAAAACATGGTACTCGAGCTCACCAAGCTCGAATACCAGAAAAAGTGGTATTTCCCTAATTATTTCCGAAACAGTGCTCTGTTGCTAAATATTTCAAAAATTAATGCTAATGGGCCATTTTGGCCCAAAATTTAAGCTTGATTATTGGAATCCTGCATTATGGGCTTGGTCGTTTTCAAGGCCAGGGAGACCATAAATCTCTTATGGCTATTTGGGCTTCTTTTTATTTATTTATTAGGACTTTAGGTTTGAATCCCTTATACACAAAAAAAAAAAAAATATATATATATATATATATATAGCTATTTAATTGGTACTATTCTCGTTACACCGATTTACGTGTGCACGAGACTTTTTATTTTTTATCATTTATTTTTTAGATTTACACATTTTACTCATGATAGTTTTATTTTATTTTTTATTTAAAAAAAAAGTTGTTTTAGTATACTTGACTACTAATGTGAGAGAAAAATGTGAAGATGGAAAAAAAAAAACAATTTAATGATTAAAAAAATGGTACATTTGTGAGAAAAAAAAAGTTTTATTTTTTATTTTTTATTTTTTTTCGAAAAAGAAAAGTTGTATTAGTATTTAGTACAATAGTACTTGACAATTAACATGAGAGAGAAATGTGAAAGTGAAAGAATTTTTTTTTTAATATAGCTAAAAATTAGGAGTTTTTAAATTACTAATTTTACATGTCTAACTCTATATTTTAAGTCTTAGAAATTGATGAATTTGAGGGTATTTTAAGCATTTAAATAGAGGATCCCAAACAAGAAAAGCTCCTTAAATAGTAGTATAGATGATATATGTTAATTTACATGATATTTTAATTGGACTAATTAGTACATATTAAAGGCTTAGTTAGTATTTAACAATCTTGCCATTAACGTGCATGAATAGAATGACGAGATTAAAAATAAATGCAAGCTTGAAGGATAAAAACCCAAAAATTTTAAGCATATGAAGCAAAATCAAATTCACCCCAAATTTAGTGAATGCAATTTGCAAAAGAGATATATGCATGATTTTTTTTTCTTGTTTTTTTAAATGTGCAAGGTTTTTTTTTTTTTTTTTTTTTGAGAAGATGGTTGCCTAATTATGGTTCTTGAATTTTGCATAATTCTTTTTTTTTGCCTTGTTTGATCATGTTTCGATTTTATTATTTAGCCCCATTTTGGTTCATGAGTTTTTATTAATTAATTTTATTCCTTAAACCTTTTTTTATGTCCTTGTTGGCCTTAGATGGTAATGCTTAATTCTACAAGTTCTAACAAGTACCAATAAAATTGCCGTCTTTCATTTACTTGTTTATTAAAAAAAAAAAAGAATTCTCTTATGATAATAAAAGTATAAAACTCAAAAGTGAGATGGGAGGGTTTACATTCCCATTAATGGAATACTTAAAATAATTGATCCATACGCAAGCCCAAGAATGTTGGGCCAAGTGTTTAATCTAGAGGTCCAAGCAGGAAAATTTAGGCTTGGAAGTTGGAACGTCAACCTTGGTGGGTAAAGTTGATCTTTGAACGTCTTTCATTTGCTAAAATTTAAAATTGGTTTGGAATTGGAAGCACTCCACCAGCTGCATCATGGGCTGGGCATTTTCAAGGCCAGGGAAACCAAAAAAAAAACTAGTACACTTTGTGAGTATGTGATTATGATGGGAAAAAAAAATGGGTATATATATACATTAAAAATTAAATACTTTTAAGTTATTTAATTTTTTTTTTTTTAAGAATTATTTGTGTGTGTGTGTATATAACTATATATAGCTATTTAATTGATAAAATATATGTTAATTCATGATATTTTAATGGGACAAATTAGTATACGTTAAAGGCTGTGGGGGCCGATTAGTCACTAAAATTATTAAACTCAAGTTAATTGGGTCTGTGACCCATCCGAGGATGCAAATCTGTTCGAGGAGGCCCATATCAAGTTGTAGGGGTAACCAAACGAAAGGAAGAGTGAATATCACGACAGGTGAGTTCAGTATTCGTCCGAGGACAAAATCCTTCTCGGCAATATGAGTCCGAGGACAACCAGAACGCCACCTTGTTACAAACGTACTTCGGAACTACGTCACCACTAAAGGTGGGATAAGGGATCAAGGGTAAGAAAGAGAAGGCAAACAAATATCTATAACAACAGCTGCCTCCGCATTAATTGCCTCTCAACCAACTCTCTGACCGCATTAATGTGGATGTGATGCCTGAACAGTGATGAAGCAACCTTACAGCTGCTAGTAGGAGATTCCAGAAGGTGTGAAATGGGACAGAAATAGATCCCCTGAACCCAACCTACACGTGTGTGGTGAAGATGATATGAAGAGGGCAGTATATAACATGAAAGGAAAGCATGCAAAAAGGGGATCGGAACATAAAAAAAGACACAAAGAACACTTAGGAAGAAAACTTAGAATCCAAAGAACTGTACTTGTTTCAAAGAAAAACTAATTGTTATATCGGTGCTAATCCATCTATAAACGTGAGGTTGAATCGTTTTACTTTTGAAAGTTAATCTAGTTCTTGAACACCCACGCTCTACAAATTTTATTATTTGGGCCTTTATTGTACGAACCCAATACCAATTTGGGATCGATACAAATTGAGTCCTTATAAAGGCTTATAGCTATTTAATTGATAAAATATATGTTAAATTCAATGTATTTTAATGGGAAAAATTAGTATATGTTAAATTCAATGCATTTAATAGTCTTTCCATTAACGTGCATGGATAGAAGGATAAGATTAAAATTGGATGCAAGCTTTAAGGATAAAAACCCAAAATTTTAAACATAAGAAGCAAAATCAAATTGACCCCAAATTTAGTGGATGCAATTTGCAAAGAGATATATGCATGATTTTTTTTTCTTTTCTTTTCTTTTTTTAAATGTGCATGGTATGTTGGGTGAAATATTATTCATGACAATGATAATACAATGTCTCAAAATAAATTTGTTTTGAAAACTTTTGAGGTAGTTGATCATGATGAAATTATGTCACTTTAAGTTGATGTGAAACACCTTCGAGTACCTTCTTAACATCTTCAAGATGCGATTTGATTTTAAATAGTAAAAAATTATTAAATTTAATGGAGATAAGAATATAATTGCTCGTTCATTTTATGTGATAACCAATGTAAAGAAGACATCTTAGACTCTTAGTTACATTTCTCTATTTGATGTCAATGTGCAATATACAAATTTAGAATGACGTAAGTATAACGTATGATGGGTATTTACCATGTGCTTTAATAGTAGGAAGTCCTCCAACTCTTCACTTTGCAAGTAGAGGTTGAGAGTTCAAGTATTGACGCACTCCATTAATTGTGTGAATAATTTCACGTTATTCATGAGTAAGATTCAAGTAGAACGAAGGCAGTGAGCTCACCTATGGGCTCTCTTTTTTTAATTACCCTCTCTCTCTCTCCATTTTGTATTTTTATTCATTGGAAAAGAAAAAAAAAAAAAAAAAAAGAGAAAAAACAAAAATTATATGATTGGGCTAAGTAGATGATGTGGTGATAAGATATGGCTGAGTTAAGTAGGTTGGCTATATCTGTATGAAATTTTGATATTACTTATTGAAAGGCCGACTCTCGAAATTGAAAGGTCATTGCAATGTTTATTACACATGTAACCCATGTTCTAACATTGTTTGTATTGTTGTTGATGTTTTTATTAAAAATATAACAGTAAAACCACTACTTTAATAGCAATAAATAACATTAAATAATATAATAATATGCATGTAACATATAATTTTTTTTATTTAAAAAAACATGTAGTATATAATTGATTGTTGGGTTAAAGAAACTATTTTCTTTTTTAAATACTAATAATAATATAATTGTGATGTGCCTTTGTATTAGAACTCATTTCTCTCTCCCTTGTGTGTGTTTTTGTTTCTCAAAAAAAAAAAAAAAAAAAAAACAATAATATAATTTATTTAAGGAGAACCAATGATGGAACGTTATTATAAACTTTTTTTTTTCATTCCTTGTTATGATATTTCTAAGTAGGATTATTTTACTCTAAATCAATATTTCACAAATTTTTTTTTTTTAGAAATAATTACAACATGCTGCTAACCCCGCAGCTCGAACCCTTTCTTCCCTAAACCCTCAAGCACTTTGTGCATGGGGAGGTGTCAATTCAGCTATAAGGCCTTTGGCCAATATTTCACAAATAGAATCAGTGTTCCTTCCAAATATCTACAAAAATGCGATGAATGCTAAGTGTTTTTTAGAAATTCAACAATTTCATTAAGAAATACAATAAGATATAAAGTTTTGACAGTCTTGCCATTAACGTGCAGGAATAGAAGGATAAGATTAAAAACGGATGCAAGCTTTAAGGATGAAAACTCAAAATTTTAAACATAAGACGCAAAATCAAATCGACCCCAAATTTAGTGGATGCAATTTGCAAAAGAGATATATGCATAATTTTTTTTTTCTTCTTTTTTTTTAAATGTGCATGGTATGTTGGGTGTAATATTATTCATAACAATGATAATACAATGTCTCAAAATAAATTTGTTTAGAAAACTTTTGAGGTGGATGATCATGATGAAATTATGTCACTTTAAGTTGATGTGAAACACCTTCAAGTACATTCTTAACATCTTCAAGATGCAATTTTTTTTTAATATAAAAAAATCATTAAATTTGATGGAGATTAGAACATAATTGCTCATTCATTTTATGAGATAACATGTAAAGAAGACATCTTCATTATGTTTCTCTATTTGATGGCAATGTGCAATATACAAATTTAGAATGACGTAAGTATAATATATGTTGGATATTTATCATTCACGGAGGTGTTTTAGTAGTAGGAATTCCTCCAGCTCTTCCATTTGTGAGTAAAGGTTGAGAATTTAAGTATTGGCATGCTACATTAATTGTGTGAATGATTTCACGTCATTCTTGAATAAGGTTCAAGTGGGTCGGAAGCAGTGAACTCACCTGTAATTTCCCTTTTTTTAATTACCTCTCTCTCTCTCTCTCTCTCTATATATATATATATATATATATATATATATATACACGGCAATTTAGTATTTTACTCTCCTTCTCAAAAAAAAAGTATTTTACTCATAGGAAAAAGACAAAAAAGAGAGAATAAAATTACACAATTGGGCTAAGTAGATGATGTGGTGATAAGATCAATTGGCTGTATCTGTATGACACGGCAATTTAGTATTTTATTCATAGGAAAAGACAAAAAAGAGAGATAAAATTACACAATTGGGCTAAGTAGATGATGTGGTGATAAGATAAATTGGCTGTATCTGTATGACATTTTGATGTTACTTATTATTGAAAAGTCATTGCAATGTTTATTACACATGTAATCCATGTACTAACATTGTTTGTATTGTACGTTGTTGATGTTTTTGTCAAAAATATTACAGTAAAAACCACTACTTTAATAGCAATAAATAAAATAAATAACATTAAATAATGTAATAATATGCACGTAGTATATAAATTTTTTTTAATATGTACGCTCTGTTTGTTTCAACATTAATGTTTTCTGGAAAATTGCTCATTTTCCAAAGAGCATTTTCTAGAAAACTATATCATTTTCCAGTGTTTGGTAACGATCTTGAAAATGAGCTTGAGAATGTTTTCTAGTGTTTGGTATGCAATTTTAAAAAAAATATTTCTTTTATAATTTAAAACATGTATATTATGTAAACTAACTAATGTAATCATTATAAATAAAAAACCAAGAATGAATTTGGTTTTCATACTAAAATTTTGACAATAAATTTTCATGATCTCTACCACTCATTTTGCTCATATATATAGACAGTAACGTACGTATACACACATATATAAACCATTTGTCTATAAATATATATATATATATATATATATATATATATAAATAAATTTGACAAGGGAATACATTTTCAATAAGTATAAATAACAATAACTTTTAATTGTCTACTCTTTTTGTTAGTATACTAGTTGTCTACTATGGTCAACCACAAGTATCCAATATTATTCTAAATTATGTATTTACATAATGTACTGTATAATATATCATCACTGCATAGTATCTACCAACAAAAAAAGTACTTGCCAACAAATGCAATTCTCCTAAACAATTATCATTCATTATATAACAAAATTATTAGTCCACGGTAAAGATTGTCCCATGTAAAAGCAATTTAGAGCAATACAGGTACTATGTTTAAAATTTTCATCTTTTACTTCATTCTTTCTCTCTTCTTCTTCTTCTTTTTATTTTATTTTTTATTTTTTTGCACTTTATGTACTAAAAAGAAGTAACTTTTGCCTGGAATCCATCAAACCGAAAATTTCTTAGAGAAAAAAGAAAATTGAGCTTGAAATTCAAAGCAAAGAATTGGGATTTTAGTAAAGAGGAATGAAATAATTACCACTGCAAATTTGTTCTCCTTTGCAAGTAGGAACTATTAACCGATTAGTGAAGGAAAAAAAAAAATCTAATCAAAGAATTGCGTTACAGAGGGGAAGAGGAACATGGAGAAAAGAGAGAAGAGAGACAGAGAGAGAGATCTATGGGAAGAGGAGAGACCAGAGTTAGTGACAGTGAGGGTGTGAGGAGAGAAAAAGCAAAGGGAAGAGAGAAAAATTGAGAAAACTTACCATGAGAGAGAGAAGGCGCCAAAAAATTATGTTTCCCACGGCTATAGACGAAGATAATATTTATAGGAGAAGCAACGCGTGAGAGAGAGATTGTTTTCCAAAAAAATTTTTTGGAAAACAACCTATAGAAAATAAGCCTTATTTTTATTAGAGTTTTCTGTTGACCAAAGATAGTTTTCCATTGACCAGGCTTTTTTTGTGCTACCAAATACTAGAAAATGTAGAAAACTATCTTTACAGAAGGTTTTCCAGCGAAACAAACAGAGCGGTAGTATATAATTTAAAAAAAAAAAAACAATATGTAGTAAAAAGCTATTATCAAGAGTGGACGTCATAGTTGAAACTTTAAAAAAAAAATAGTATATAATTGATTGTTGGGTTAAAGAAACTATTTTCTTCTTAAAATACTAATAATAATATAATTTATTTGAAGAAACAAATGATGGTACGTTATTATAAATTGGTTTTTTTTTTTTTTTTTTTCCTTCCTTGTTATGATATTTCTAAGTAGGATTATTTTTACTTTTCATTCTTTTATTCGCAAACCTCCAAACAAGAAAAAAAAAATGAATGTTTTATTCATTTTCATTTTATATTTCATTCATTTCATTTTATGACTTCCCATATATGCTATATGTAAGTGGAATGAATATGAATGTATTGTATTTTCTCTAATATATTTGAAAGTATATAAAAAATGAATGCTAAATAAATACTTTTGCCATAATATATCTTACTTATCAATTTATCATATATTAAAATAAAGATAAATCAATATTTCACAAATAAAATCAATGTTCCTTCCAAATATCCACGAAAATGCGATGAATGCTAAGTGTTTTTTTGGAAATTCAACAATTTCATTAAGAACACAACAAGATATAACACAAAGCCTCCACATTGCAGAGACTGACACCATCACACAATTGGAACAAATCCTATAGACTTAATCTATTCAACTAAGCTATATCAGCTTCACAAAATCACACACTTGGAACAACATAGCCTACAAGCCCTTTCTAGATAACTAAGCCATATCAATTGTATAACACATCCAACATCTACCACATTGAAATGGAATGGAATGAATATTTGTTCAGCTCCATTTTTTTAATTACCATATATATATTTTTGGCATTTTACTTATTGGAAAAGACAAAAAAGAAAAAAAAGAAGAAAAAAAAAATGTTTAAGCGGAAAACTATCAAACTTATATATAATATCATAGGTACTGTTTCTTAGGTTCTCCTCTTAAGATTCTGTCTTGTGACCACTTAACTAAAAAATATACTTTCAACTTATAAGAAAAAAGCCACATAGCAGAATTTTAAGAGGGGAACCTAAGGAACAGCATCTAAGTACTGTACCTAAGTCTTGTCCTTATTTAAAATATTAATAATAAAATGATATTGTATAGGTGGGTTTCTTTTATAGCAATATAATTAACCTCAATATTTATAAGTAAATAAATAAGCTTTGTATATTTTATTTGGCAAAATCACCCCACTTTTTGGTTGTTGTCACTTTGAAATTTGAGGTTTGGAGAAACTATACTCCACCCTAAATTTGAAGGAAAAAAATATTTTTTTCCATCCTTGACATCCGATTGACGCAATTTTATTAAATTAATATTAAAATGTTGTGTACTAACATGCCGTTTGCTTTCCAAAATTATCTTATTTCATAATTAAAATTCATTTATTTAAATTTTTAGAATGACTCTTTATTATTTTTCTGTTTTTCAATAGTTCTTAGACCCAACTTTAAAGAGTATTTTAAAATATTTAGTTGACCATGTTTGACCAAATATTTACCAATTTTGATCAAGTTTCGCAAAATTTTCCTCACAATCCGACCGTTTGATTGTTGTCATACTTCACAAACACCAATATATTAGCACATTCTTCCAATCCAACGGTTAGATTTCCGACGGTTTTTTGTAGTCATCAAAAAAGTTTTGTCCCAAATAACAATCTTTTTTGTAGTGAATAAGCATACACACCCTTTCTTTTTGTAAAAGCAATGTGAAGGTAAGTGTAAGCTTAAAAATAGAAGAGATAAAAGTCCCATTATGATTGACTTTTCACTCGAGTAGTAGCTCGAAACATAACTTGTGTAACATGAATCAAATTCCACTAAAAGAGCTTTCTTTTCTCTCTCCCTAGTAGGAGTTTATTTCCTCTCGTTTGAATACGAGTTGCTCCATCCCTAACCTTCCGTTTTAGGGGTTGTATAGTTACTCTTTTGTTCTCTTTCGGAAGGAGCCAAAATTTCCTGGTTATGGAGCTAAGTATTCTCTCTAGCTTACAGAACCTGCAACTCACAAAAGAAGAAGAAGAAGCTATTCCTATCACTGTCACAAACTGCTCAGGCCTCTTTGAAGAATGTTCCCTAAGTCTTTTTGGGCGACTTCTCTCTGATCGGCAATAGAACCAATGTGCTCTGAAGAACACCCTTAGATCAACATGGAAAATGGGTTCAGACATGAGAATTGTGGAAGTTGGAAATAATATACTCCAATTCAAGTTTAGCTCAAAGTATCAATTGGAGTGGGTTGAGAGGTGTAGGCCTTGGAGCTTTGATAACAACCTCCTCTTACTCTGTAAATGGAAAAAATGGCTAACTTCCACAAATATTTCTTTCATCCATTCTCCCTTTTGGGTCCAAATTTAGGGTCTTCCTTTTGAGCATATGTCACAGGAAGTTGGGGAAGAAATTGGTAGCAAGTTAGGTAGATTTATTGAAGTCGATAAGCGTATGTGGCAATCTGATCAGGCAAAATTCATAAGAGTTCGTGTGGAGTTGGAGATTGATAAGCCACTAAGAAGAGGAGCTTATATTGCAAGCTCTAATGGTGAACGACTATGACTTACGTTCAAATATGAAAGGCTACCTACTGTTTACTTCATTTATGGGAAGCTTGGGCATGATAATAAACATTGCCCAACGTCTGATGTCTAGCGAAGTGCTAGCCATCAATATGGGGACTGGTTAAGGGCTGGGTGGACTGCAAAAGTGGCAGCCAAAGAGAGGAACTCGAGCAAGGACATGATCCAAGTTGTCTCCGATGAGCTAGAAGTGTAGCAAAAGACTTGGCCGACGACTGGTTCTGCTTTGGCCTGTTTTGAGGTTTCAGGTCTTGAGGGCGGGAAACAAAGCTTGGAGAAGGGTGATACCTGGGGAAGCAATAACACCACATGTGTGGATGGACAGCTCACTGGTGACATACGAGTCTTCAGTGGATTTCCATAGCAGGTAATGAGTGAAGCGATAGGGCAGGTTATGAGTGTTTTGGGTTCTTGTGAGAAGTCACGTGATCATCTAAGGCATGATATTTCAATTGTGCACAGAGGCATGGGCCAAAAGGCCCTACTTCACAAGGCCCAAAAGGCTCTATTTCTCAAGGGAGCCCAAGTACTAAAGCTCCTTTAGATAAGAATGAGAAAGACCGCCCAATGAAGAAGAATGCGGCCAATGTTGTCCAAGTTGGTGTAAATTTTCAGGCCAAAGCTAATGAAAAAGGAAAACAGATTTTGGGTAAAGGCAGTCTGAAAAAAGTTGCCCGTGCGAAAGGAAAAGCAAGCGATGATCAAACTCTTGCCCAGATGATGGAGATAGGAACAAAGCGCTTGAGAGCAAAAAAAGCTTCAGAGGAAGAGAAACAACTGGGCTCCTAAGCAATTCTGTGAACCGGTCAACTCGGGTTTAGCTGACTCTGTCTTTGAGCCAGTTTAATTGGCTGCACTTTTCGGTGCATAGTTGGGATCCTTGGGCTTTTCTTGTTTTTGTTAGTTTTGTCTACTTGAAAAGGGAGTTCAACAGGACAGTATATAAGCTTTTTAGCACAAGAAAGATGATGCAAGGTGGAGATTACTGGTGAGGAAGGTTGTGTCAGCCAAAGCAATGTCTTCCTTATCATTGCCCAAGAGGAAAAGAGAGGAACTACAAGAGACCAACAACAACAACAACAATCATGGAATTAGAAGCTTCAGATTATAAATTTCTTAATTGCTCATTGTATAGGGCCAATATATTATATAAGTGTCACTATTCTATTGTCAATTATTTATTTTATTAAGAAATAAGTTTTGAGTCTTCTTTGTATATGAAGGTAGGCTAGTACTGTTGTGCTGCGCTTGTTTTAAAAGAGCGAGTCCCAAATTGTGAAATTGGGTTCAACACGGAATTTAAGAGTTAGTAGGACTAGTAGGTGAGACTTGAGAGTTGTTGCTTGTAATTTTAAATCTCTCCGTTTATTCAAATGAAAGTAACTTATAGTTTTGTTGTTTGTCTTCAATTTCCTTAGATTTCCTTATCTAGTTGCCAGATATTTATTAATTTTTTTCGGGAGGTAATACAAGGAAGAAAATAAAGTGATTAATTTATCCATCATATCTAATTCATATAAACTAACCCCTTCACACAAGTTATATGCATATTTTGAGGATTTGTTTTATTTTATTTTTAAATGAATGAAAACTTTAGAAGTGGACCTCGTTTTGATTTCTATTAAAAAAAAAAAATCCTCCTTCTGATTTCTAAAAAATAAATAAATAAGGCCAACCTCATATCAAATGCCCTTTAAAATAATAAAATGTAGTTTTTTTTTGGAGTAAACAAATATATATTTTATTTAAAATGGACAAAATAAAGATAAGGGAATCTTATCTATACCTATCAGAATCAAGAAGAGCCCATGTAGAATTGGAGTTTTTAAGTGACGTGGTTGCTTCTAATTTAAATCTCTCTATTTATGGAAAAGCAAGTTTACTTATGGTTTTGTTATTTTTCATCCATTTCTTGAGCTTTCTATCTTCCTTACCAAATATTTATTAATAATTTTTTTGGGGGTTTGTTTATCAAAAAAAAAAAAAAAAAAAAACTTTTTTTTGGGGTAATACAAGGTCGAAAATGAAGTCTATAATTTATTCACACGATATCTGATTACTGATTAGTTTAAATTATGTAATCTCCAAGGCATCACTTATCTTATGGGTATTGATATTTAAAAGATTTGGAAAAGACTGACATTTTCAACTGCCTCATAAGTTAGCAACTTATAGCTTTCATTTTCTTTGTTAAAAAAACTCAATTTTCTATTGTCATTTTTAAGGACAAGATGGTTTACCAAATAATAATTAATGCTCGGAATTTAGAGAAATTTTTGTAATTTAGTGGAAGTACTGCGTTTCCTTTTCTCTTGTTCTGTCGTCATTTCTTTACTTATAAATTTATAATCATATCATGGTGGAGATGCTTTGCACTTTGCACCTTGAAAACGTGGTACACATAATTCTCTTGATCAAGATGCTTCAACAATTACTAGGATAATAACCTTGACCATCGGAAATTAGTGGAATCTTGACTAATGGTAAAGTAGTGGAACCTTGAAGGTTGGAGAAGAGTAGGATTAAAGGCTGGACTAATTAATGGAGATAAGTTTTATGTTCAAGATATTTTCGTAATAAATCTTAAGTATCAGATTATTACTAGTTTTAGTCTGAACCTAACATTGAAATTATTATTTGCCTACTAGTAACACCAAGTAACAATTTAATTATCATCTAAGATTTGTTGTGTTCCCTTTAAAAATAAAAAATAAAAAATTGTTGTAAAAATATTGTGGACATAAGCAAAGAGTAATACTAAAAATATTACAAATTTTATTAGATAGATCTTACAAATTGATGTGTTATTATTGTATCAATAACAAACAAAAATTAAAATAAAAAAAAAAAAAAGCAATTAAGATAATTTTTTATTATGTATTGAAGTGACACCAATCATATTTATTGGTACATTAGTTTATAAAACTTTCATAATTAAATTTCTAGTATTTTTTTTTTTTTTTTGCATTTTCCTAAGGAAAAATTGACAGGCTGTCATGGGTAAAAAACTTAGTATCGGTTTGAAAAATACTATAGCTAATAAATTACAATATTACTACAAAATACTTACAACTCACAAAAAAAAATGTAATAACTGCCATTTCAAGATATAATAATTAAATATTTGAATGACATTTTTTATAATTGGTGGCATGTCAATTTATAAGATTTTATATATAATAAAATTTGTAGTATCTCTATTTGGTGTATGTTTCTATAATGAACAATATCTTCCCCCTCCACCTTAGGGTAAAAGTGCTTGCTAAATGAAAAGTTCAATTACTACTGTATTAGACTACAGTTAATTAACGTAGCTATTTATACTATACAATGGAGAAGAGACGATAGAAGCCTTAATTTGTAAAGGTGGTGATTGAGCTTAAGCAAGCTCAGGGAGCTCAGAAGAACTGGGCATTTCATCAAAGGGCTGTTCTTGAAGTGGGAAAAATCCTAGTAATATTTGTGTAAATTAGATACAGTAAACAGTTATAGGCATGTGTTGTGTTGTGTTGTGTTGTGAAATCATTGTTGGGGAAATGATTTGGCCTATGACTTTAAAGTTTTGAGTGAAGGACTCGAGTCAGGAAACTCTTAAGAAATATTTTTGGTGAAATTATTGTCTCTCATGTTTTGTGTTTTGAATTGATTAGATATATCACTACATAAATACCTCTACCTCTACCCCTCCCTCTTGGGGCTTGAACCGAGGCTCTTGTGTTCCCTTGTGCACTTAAAGCATAGTGAAGTACCATCCAGCTCAACTCACCCAGTACCATTGGTATGTCTCTCACGTTTGAAATAGGAAAGTTTAGGTATACAACTTTTATGTCACAATTTTGATGCAATTTATTATATATTAGTGATGGAGAAAAAACTGTGAGTCCATGTGTAAACAATTATCCACCACTCACACTTAGTTACTTCAATAAGTAATGGCAAAAATTATGTCATGACATTGATATGCTTTATTAAAGGATCAGGCCTAAGATGATTTTTTTTCTCCGAAGATGATTTTTTCTCCAAAAGAGGGTGAAGTCATGCTTGCTGGCTGCTTCATTTAGTCCAACTGGTTCCTTGTTAGAGTAAGACTAAACAGATACACCATTGGTTCTAGTCATTGCTGTCTGATAGTGTCTTACTTGGTCCAAAAAGAAGTAATTTCATGATAGAAAGTAAAGCTAAGGTGCTCATCATGTTAAAAACATAGGTAATCAATGATAATGTCGGAAATACTTGTGCAACAAAGGAATCTTCTCATGACCTTACTTGGATCTACCATTTCCAATTACAATCTTCTTTTACAATTTTCAAATGCCATATTAACACTTTCCTAGCAAC
Organism: Quercus robur; assembly: GCF_932294415.1. Lineage (NCBI taxonomy): Eukaryota > Viridiplantae > Streptophyta > Magnoliopsida > Fagales > Fagaceae > Quercus > Quercus robur. Next base: position 49,927,369 of record NC_065543.1, on the reverse strand, counting down.
TTGTCCTATGTGCTGAGAAACTTTTTTGCCTACAACACCCACCAAGTAAAGCATAGAAACTCATATGATATTTTTCTAGCAGTTGTTTGGTGATGAGTTGCTGTGTTTAGCATTATCACAGAAAGTCGGTCAAGTAATTTGAAATTTACTCAGACAACACAAAATGGTAAGTACCTTTCCAACAGTTCTACAGTTAATTTGGCAATTAGAAAAATATTAAACGTCGGCATGGCGATTCTACCTTTATTTATCTTCTATGTTATCCATGTTGATGTGGTTTATCCAAATCCAAAAGGTACAAATAAAAAAACCTTTAGTTATTTTCTATGTAATCCATGTTGTTTATCCAAATCCAAAAAGCATATATAGAAAATCAATACATCTACTTCACAACTTTTTTTTCACAGTGCTTTTCACAACTACTAAGATGAAAAACTATTAATGAGAGATATTGAGTTATATTAGATGTGAATATCATCATAGCTTACCGACTTAAGCTGTAAAATCATTGTGAAAATGTGGTGTTTATAACATTAGTCGCCAAAAAACAAGAAAAAAAATGAGCAACATCATGTTTACCAAAATTACAATATCACAGTTACAATCATGTACAGCCCCGTCAAACATCACTAGCTACCTTGCTTTACTGCATAGTATGATGGACTAAATCATGCATTCTTTGACAATCACAACCATAAGTTGGAATCTAAGAACAATGAAAATCATGATTGGCGTGCCCCTTTTGATACCTATCTACCAACAATATGTTTCATATTACAACAATAAAACTGCACAGTGAAAGAAGCAATCTGGGGCCTTAATTATGTCCAGCAATTAGGTTCTTTTTTTAGTGGCTCTCCAGCTCTCTCAAATTCTTCCAAATGCTTATCTAACTTTCCTTGGGCCAGAGTTTCCGTATGTATTGTGCTAAGACACATAATGAGTACTTTTGTCATCAAATATTCAGTTTCCTAAGAAATTAGATTATAAACCATGCATTCTTGTGAATCTAAATTATACCATGTAATATAACATTGTCATTTTACAGTAAAATGAGAAGATTTTAGTGTTTTAGCTCAACTTTAATGTGTTTGATTGTTTACTCAAATATGTGTCACTTGCCCAACTATTCTATTTCTATCTATGCATGAATGAGTGGAGTATAGCCAGGACCTCCTCACTGTGTCGTAGATCAACACTAGATGTAATGAGTAGCTTGCCCTTTTAAACTAAACCTGTTTCCAAAAGCTTTTGCTCTAACACTTGAATATGTCTAAAGCATGCTGTCCACTACTGAAGCTCTTTTTGTCAGTGGCTTGAACACTCGTGTCCAAAGTTTCCTGAAATAAGTCTAGCTTTCCTTGCACTAAGCCTTGGGAGACACAGAATGAGCTATATGGAATCCCATTGGGGTTGCCTAATCATGGTTCTTGAATTTTGCATAATTTATTTTTAGCCTTGTTTAATCATGTTTCAATTTTCTTATTTAGACCACAGCACAAAAAGTGCTTGTGAGGTGTTGTGGGGTGTGGGGAGGAAAGAGCCAAGATTCAAGTCTCCAAGAGAGGACTTCATACATATATATATATATATATATATACTTAGATTATATTAGAGTAGAATTTCTATTTTGTATAAAAAATAAAAATAAAAATCTTATTTAGCCCAATTTTGGTTCATGAATTTTGAATAATTTTATTCCTTAGACCTTTTTTTGTTGTCCTACAAGTTTTTTAACAAGTACCAATAAAATTTCAGTCTTTCATTTTTTTATTTATATTTAAAAAAAAAAAAAAAGGTCTCGTATAATAAAACCTTAAAGGGAAATAGAAGGGTCACATTCCCATCAATGGGGATACTTAAAAAGTTAAAACAATTGATCCATACGCAAGCCCAAAAATGTTGGGCCAAGTGTTTATTCTAAAGGTCCAATCAGGAAAATTTAGGCTTGGAACGTTAACCTTCTTAGGCAAAATTTAAGCTTGATTATTGGAATCCTGCATTATGGGCTTGGTCGTTTTCAAGGCCAGGGAGACCATAAATCTCTTATGGCTATTTGGGCTTCTTTTTATTTATTTATTAGAACTTTAGGTTTGAATCCCTTATACACAAAATATATATATATATATATATATATATAGCTATTTAATTGGTACTATTCTCGTTACACCGATTTACGTGTGCACGAGACTTTTTATTTTTTATCATTTATTTTTTAGGTTTACACATTTTACTCATGATAGTTTTATTTTATTTTTTATTTTTTAAAAAAAAAGTTGTTTTAGTATACTTGACTACTAATGTGAGAGAAAAATGTGAAGATGGAAAAAAAAATATTTAATGATTAAAAAAATGGTACATTTGTGAGAAAAAAAAAGTTTTATTTTTTATTTTTTTTCGAAAAAGAAAAGTTGTATTAGTATTTAGTACAATAGTACTTGACAATTAACATGAGAGAGAAATGTGAAAGTGAAAGAATTTTTTTTTTTAATATAGCTAAAAATTAGGAGTTTTTAAATTACTAATTTTACATGTCTAACTCTATATTTTAAGTCTTAGAAATTGATGAATTTGAGGGTATTTTAAGCATTTAAATAGAGGATCCCAAACAAGAAAAGCTCCTTAAATAGTAGTATAGATGATATATGTTAATTTACATGATATTTTAATTGGACTAATTAGTACATATTAAAGGCTTAGTTAGTATTTAACAATCTTGCCATTAACGTGCATGAATAGAATGACGAGATTAAAAATAAATGCAAGCTTGAAGGATAAAAACCCAAAAATTTTAAGCATATGAAGCAAAATCAAATTCACCCCAAATTTAGTGAATGCAATTTGCAAAAGAGATATATGCATGATTTTTTTTTCTTGTTTTTTTAAATGTGCAAGGTTTTTTTTTTTTTTTTTTTTTGAGAAGATGGTTGCCTAATTATGGTTCTTGAATTTTGCATAATTCTTTTTTTTAGCCTTGTTTGATCATGTTTCGATTTTATTATTTAGCCCCATTTTGGTTCATGAGTTTTTATTAATTAATTTTATTCCTTAAACCTTTTTTTATGTCCTTGTTGGCCTTAGATGGTAATGCTTATTTCTACAAGTTCTAACAAGTACCAATAAAATTGCCGTCTTTCATTTATTTGTTTATTAAAAAAAAAAAGAATTCTCTTATGATAATAAAAGTATAAAACTCAAAAGTGAGATGGGAGAGTTTACATTCCCATTAATGGAATACTTAAAATAATTGATCCATACGCAAGCCCAAGAATGTTGGGCCAAGTGTTTAATCTAGAGGTCCAAGCAGGAAAATTTAGGCTTGGAAGTTGGAACGTCAACCTTGGTGGGTAAAGTTGATCTTTGAACGTCTTTCATTTGCTAAAATTTAAAATTGGTTTGGAATTGGAAGCACTCCACCAGCTGCATCATGGGCTGGGCATTTTCAAGGCCAGGGAAACCAAAAAAAAACTAGTACACTTTGTGAGTATGTGATTATGATGGAAAAAAAAAATGGGTATATATATAGATTAAAAATTAAATACTTTAAGTTATTTAAAAAAATATTTTTTTTTTAAGAATTATTTGTGTGTGTGTGTGTATATATAGCTATTTAATTGATAAAATATATGTTAATTCATGATATTTTAATGGGACAAATTAGTATATGTTAAAGGCTGTGGGGGCCGATTAGTCACTAAAATTATTAAACTCAAGTTAATTGGGCCTGTGGCCCATCCGAGGATGCAAATCTGTTCGAGGAGGCCCATATCAAGTTGTAGGGGTAACCAAACGAAAGGAAGAGTGAATATCACGACAGGTGAGTTCAGTATTCGTCCGAGGACAAAATCCTTCTCAGCAATATGAGTCCGAGGACAACCAGAACGCCACCTTATTACAAACGTACTTCGGAACTACGTCACCACTAAAGGTGGGATAAGGGACCAAGGGTAAGAAAGAGAAGGCAAACAAATATCTATAACAACAGCTGCCTCCGCATTAATTGCCTCTCAACCAACTTTCTGGCCGCATTAATGTGGATGTGATGCCTGAACAGTGATGAAGCAGCCTTACAGCTGCTAGTAGGAGATTCCAGAAGGTATGAGATGGGATAGAAAGAGATTCCCTGAACCCAACCTACACGTGTGTGGTGAAGATGATATGAAGAGGGCAGTATATAACATGAAAGGAAAGCATGCAGAAAGGGGATCGGAACATAAAAAAAGACACAAAGAACACTTAGGAAGAAAGCTTAGAATCCAAAGAACTGTACTTGTTTCAAAGAAAAACTAATTGTTATATCGGTACTAATCCATCTATAAACGTGAGGTTGAATCGTTTTACTTTTGAAAGTTAATATAGTTCTTGAACACCCATGCTCTACAAATTTTATTATTTGGGCCCTTAATGTACGAACCCAATACCTGTTTGGGATCGATACAAATTGAGTCCTTACAAAGGCTTATAGCTATTTAATTGATAAAATATATGTTAAATTCAATGTATTTTAATGGGAAAAATTAGTATATGTTAAAGGCTTAATAAGCATTTAATAGTCTTTCCATTAACGTGCATGGATAGAAGGATAAGATTAAAAATGGATGCAAGCTTTAAGGATAAAAACCCAAAATTTTAAACATAAGAAGCAAAATCAAATTGACCCCAAATTTAGTGGATGCAATTTGCAAAGAGATATATGCATGATTTTTTTTTTTCTTTTCTTTTCTTTTTTTAAATGTGCATGGTATGTTGGGTGAAATATTATTCATGACAATGATAATACAATGTCTCAAAATAAATTTGTTTTGAAAACTTTTGAGGTAGTTGATCATGATGAAATTATGTCACTTTAAGTTGATGTGAAACACCTTCGAGTACCTTCTTAACATCTTCAAGATGCAATTTGATTTTAAATAGTAAAAAATTATTAAATTTAATGGAGATAAGAATATAATTGCTCGTTCATTTTATGTGATAACCAATGTAAAGAAGACATCTTAGACTCTTAGTTACACTTCTCTATTTGATGTCAATGTGCAATATACAAATTTAGAATGACGTAAGTATAACGTATGTTGGGTATTTACCATGTGCTTTAATAGTAGGAAGTCCTCCAACTCTTCACTTTGCAAGTAGAGGTTGAGAGTTTAAGTATTGACGCACTCCATTAATTGTGTGAATAATTTCACGTTATTCATGAGTAAGATTCAAGTAGAACGGAGGCAGTGAGCTCACCTATGAGCTCTCTTTTTTTAATTACCCTCTCTCTCTCTCCATTTAGTATTTTTATTCATTGGAAAAGAAAAAAAAAAAAAGAGAAAAAACAAAAATTATATGATTGGGCTAAGTAGATGATGTGGTGATAAGATATGGCTGAGTTAAGTAGGTTGGCTATATCTGTATGAAATTTTGATATTACTTATTGAAAGGCCGACTCTCGAAATTGAAAGGTCATTGCAATGTTTATTACACATGTAAGTTATGTAACCCATGTTCTAACATTGTTTGTATTGTTGTTGATGTTTTTATTAAAAATATAACAGTAAAACCACTACTTTAATAGCAATAAATAAAATAAATAACATTAAATAATATAATAATATGCATGTAACATATAATTTTTTTTATTTAAAAAACATGTAGTATATAATTGATTGTTGGGTTAAAGAAACTATTTTCTTTTTTAAATACTAATAATAATATAATTGTGGTGTGCCTTTGTATTAGAACTCATTTCTCTCTCCCTTGTGTGTGTTTTTGTTTCTCAAAAAAAAAAAAAAACAATAATATAATTTATTTAAGGAGAACCAATGATGGAACGTTATTATAAACTTTTTTTTTCATTCCTTGTTATGATATTTCTAAGTAGGATTATTTTACTCTAAATCAATATTTCACAATTTTTTTTTTTTTTTTAGAAATAATTACAACATGCTGTTAATCCCGCAGCTCGAACCATTTCTTCCCTAAACCCTCAAGCACTTTGTGCATGGGGAGGTGTTAATTCAGCTATAAGACCTTTGGCCAATATTTCACAAATAGAATCAGTGTTCCTTCCAAATATCTACAAAAATGCGATGAATGCTAAGTGTTTTTTAGAAATTCAACAATTTCATTAAGAAATACAATAAGATATAAAGTTTTGACAGTCTTGCCATTAACGTGCAGGAATAGAAGGATAAGATTAAAAATGGATGCAAGCTTTAAGGATGAAAACTCAAAATTTTAAACATAAGACGCAAAATCAAATCGACCCCAAATTTAGTGGATGCAATTTGCAAAAGAGATATATGCATAATTTTTTTTTCTTCTTTTTTTCTTTTTTTTAAATGTGCATGGTATGTTGGGTGTAATATTATTCATAACAATGATAATACAATGTCTCAAAATAAATTTGTTTAGAAAACTTTTGAGGTGGATGATCATGATGAAATTATGTCACTTTAAGTTGATGTGAAACACCTTCAAGTACATTCTTAACATCTTCAAGATGCAATTTTTTTTTAATATAAAAAAATCATTAAATTTGATGGAGATTAGAACATAATTGCTCATTCATTTTATGAGATAACATGTAAAGAAGACATCTTCATTATGTTTCTCTATTTGATGGCAATGTGCAATATACAAATTTAGAATGACGTAAGTATAATATATGTTGGATATTTATCATTCACGGAGGTGTTTTAGAGCATTTGCAGCAGTGGAGCTAAAAAGCTATAATGCTATTTTAGCTCCACTCATATAGCAAAATGAGCTCACAGCAGTGGAGCCAAAGCCATAAAATTTGGCTGATTTGCTACAGTGCACATCTATCTATAGATGTGCACTGTAGCACTTATCTAAAAAAAAAAAATTTTTTTTTAATCACCTGCAGATTAAAATAATAATAACTCATTTATTTTTTTTATTCTTTTATTCTCTCACCGGTCACTGTGCACACTCAGTTCTCTCCCTCAAGCTCTCATCTCTTTCAAGCTCTCTCTACCTCAAGCTCTCTCTCCCTCAAGCTATGATCTGCCAGCCCACTCCACGCCGTCGCCGTCTCAGCCGAGCCACGCCGTCGCCGTCCCGGCCCACACCGTCGCTCCTTACCACCATTCTTCCTTTGTTCAACCTCACGAAATGCCTGTCCTCCTTCACCGGCCTCTCGTTCACGTTCTTGCCTCCGGCGAACGACATCGAAGGGCACCGCAGGAACACTACCGGCACCGCAGGAACACTAATCCACTCCTCGACATCGGAATCGCCTCGATGTCTCAGCCGATCCTTGGAATGGCGGTGGAGAGCGAAACCTTGATTTGGGTTTTTCTTTTTTTTTGGGTTGAGCCTTGATTTGGGTTGAGCGTTGATTTGGGATGATGTCTCAACCGATCCTTGGAATCGCTTGAGCCTTGATTTGGGTTTTTTTTTTTTTCTCTGCTGTGGACCGGTGATGGTGGTGGTGGTGGTGGTGTATGTTTGTGTTGTGCTGTGTGGTGGTGGTGGAGGATGAGCCTTGATTTGGGTTTTTTTTTTTTTTTTTTTTTTTTTCTCTGCTATGGACCGGTGATGGTGGTGGTGGTGGTGGTGGTGGAGTATGTTTGTGTTGTGCTGTGTGGTGGTGGTGGAGGATGAGCCTTGATTTGGGGTTTTTTTTTTTTTTTTTTCTCTGCTGTGGACCGGTGATGGTGGTGGTGGTGGAGTATGTTTGTGTTGTGCTGTGTGGTGGTGGTGAAATATTATTTTATTATAGTAGAAATATTATTATTTTATTGTAGTAGAAATATTATTTTATTGTGGTGAATATATTATTTTATTGTGTTGAAAGCTAAAATAGATCCACTGTTGCAGCGTGTGTGTAGCTAAAATAGATAAAGTAACTTTTGGTGGAGTTAAATTGCTAAAAATTTAGCTCCACTACTGTGGATGCTCTTAGTAGTAGGAATTCCTCCAGCTCTTCCATTTGTGAGTAAAGGTTGAGAATTTAAGTATTGGCATGCTACATTAATTGTGTGAATGATTTCACGTCATTCTTGAATAAGGTTCAAGTGGGTCGGAAGCAGTGAACTCACCTGTAATTTCCCTTTTTTTAATTACCTCTCTCTCTCACTCTCTCTCTCTCTCTCTCTCTCTCTATATATATATATATATAGATATACACACGGCAATTTAGTATTTTACTCATAGGAAAAGACAAAAAAGAGAGAATAAAATTACACAATTGGGCTAAGTAGATGATGTGGTGATAAGATAAATTGGCTGTATCTGTATGACACGGCAATTTAGTATTTTACTCATAGGAAAAGACAAAAAAGAGAGATAAAATTACACAATTGGGCTAAGTAGATGATGTGGTGATAAGATAAATTGGCTGTATCTGTATGACATTTTGATGTTACTTATTATTGAAAAGTCATTGCAATGTTTATTACACATGTAATCCATGTACTAACATTGTTTGTATTGTACGTTGTTGATGTTTTTGTCAAAAATATTACAGTAAAAACCACTACTTTAATAGCAATAAATAAAATAAATAACATTAAATAATGTAATAATATGCACGTAGTATATAATTTTTTTTTAACATGTAGTATATAATTTTTTTTTTTAAAAAAAAAACAATATGTAGTAAAGAGTTATTATCAAGAGTGGACGTCATAGTTGAAACTTTAAAAAAAAAAATAGTATATAATTGATTGTTGGGTTAAAGAAACTATTTTCTTCTTAAAATACTAATAATAATATAATTTATTTGAAGAAACAAATGATGGTACGTTATTATAAATTGGTTTTTTTTTTTTTTTTCCTTCCTTGTTATGATATTTCTAAGTAGGATTATTTTACTTTTCATTCTTTTATTCGCAAACCTCCAAACAAGAAAAAAAAAATGAATGTTTTATTCATTTTCATTTTATATTTCATTCATTTCATTTTATGACTTCCCATATATGCTATATGTAAGTGGAATGAATATGAATGTATTGTATTTTCTCTAATATATTTGAAAGTATATAAAAAATGAATGCTAAATAAATACTTTTGCCATAATATATCTTACTTATCAATTTATCATATATTAAAATAAAGATAAATCAATATTGCACAAATAAAATCAATGTTCCTTCCAAATATCCACGAAAATGCGATGAATGCTAAGTGTTTTTTTGGAAATTCAACAATTTCATTAAGAACACAACAAGATATAACACAAAGCCTCCACATTGCAGAGACGGACACCATCACACAATTGGAACAAATCCTATAGACCTAATCTATTCAACTAAGCTATATCAGCTTCACAAAATCACACACTTGGAACAACATAGCCTACAAGCCCTTTCTAGATAACTAAGCCATATCAATTGTATAACACATCCAACATCTACCACATTGAAATGGAATGGAATGAATATTTGTTCAGCTCCATTTTTTTAATTACCATATATATATTTTTGGCATTTTACTTATTGGAAAAGACAAAAAAGAAAAAAAAGAAGAAAAAAAAAAAAGGAAATAAAAAGAGAGTGCATGATTGGGCTAAGTAGATGATATGTGGTGATAATTAAGGTTTGGTTGAGTTGAGTAGGTTGGCTATATGTATCAATTTGATATTATTGATTATTGAAAGGTCACTAACAATTTTTGTATTTTTGTTCATATCCTTGTTAAAAATATTACATTAAAAACTCGACTTTAATAGCAATAAATAAAATAAATATCATATAATAACATTAAATAATATGGTAATATCCATGTAGTTAGAATTGATTGTTGGGTCAAAAAACAAAAAAAAAAAAAATTCTTCCTAAAATACTACCAATAATACATAAATATATCCCATAAAAAAAATTAATACATGCATATATATTATTTTTTTACTCAATTATATTACTCTCATGTTAAGAGGGTAGGCAATAAAATAGTTCATTACCTGGCTCGATATGCTATTAATGTGCCAGGTATTTCTTAATAATTTTTTTATTGCTTTGTCTTGGTCCTTGAAAAAAAAAGCCTTATTCATTAAATCAACATTTATTATTATTATTTTTTTTTAATTTTACTAACCCAAAAAAAAAAAAAAAAAAAAATCCTCATTCATTATGTGGCCCACAAAAATCGTTTATACCTGACCAGTTCCAAAGCTAGATACAGTCTCTGCCACTTAAATTATACATACTCTATAAACTAACCTCTCTCTTTTGTCAAACCAAAGATAAAGAGTTTTTTTTGTTTGAAGAAAATGGCTACCGCAGCTGACAACAACAACAAAAACCCAGCTCTGGACCCGGATACGGATACTCCGAACGACCAGGGCCACGAGTTTGCTCAATTCGGAGCCGGGTGTTTCTGGAGCGTGGAGCTTGCGTTTCAGCGAGTGGCTGGAGTGGTGAAGACTGAGGTTGGGTATTCTCAGGGTCACGTGCCGGATCCGAATTACAAGCTGGTGTGCACCGGAACCACGAACCACGTGGAGGTGGTGCGGGTCCAGTTCGACCCGAAAGTTTGCCCGTACACCAATCTTTTCTCTCTCTTTTGGTCTCGCCATGATCCTACAACCCCCAATCGCCAGGTACAACGTTTATATCGTTTGATTCATTTCTCTTATCTTTTTTGTGGTGTATTTTTGGACAGTTGACTTTGGTGGGCCCCATTTTGGTTTTTTAGTGGGCTCCACACTTTCACTTTTCTATTTAGTGTTGTTGTTTTAAATCAAATGTTATTATGAATTAAATGTGAAATTCTATCATATGTGAAAAAAAAAAAAAAAAAAAAAAAGGTTGGTTTTAAACAAATATTTAGAATTTTTTTTATCAAAATTTTCAGAATTTATTTTTTCACTAACTGATTGCGATATTGTATAGTTGGTTGTGGGTTATGCATACTAAAGGTGTTTTTTGGTTCATGAGAAAAATAATATTGCTCTAATTATACGTTATTAAATTAACAAGGTAAAAAAAAAAAAAAAGTGATAAAATATTAAAAATTGTGCCCTTTGTATTTATCTTTTTTTCTTTTTTTTTTTTTCATTTATTAATTTGAGAGTATTTGAATCAGGATGTTAAAAGATGTCCAATTTATTATTACTTTTAAGTCCAATATTGTGTTTGGAAGTCCTTGATTGAATTAGTGGCGAGTTCTTAGTGGCACAACAATTTTCACATATTGAAAGTTGTAAGTGGTGAAAATAAAATGATAGGTTCATGTTTCTACCACTCATGTCACCATGTGACAAAATTGTGGCAAAATTGTGGAATTAGTTGTGATATTAGACTTACTCCCTTGGATTTAGAGCAATAGATGTGAATGATAGTGAATTTTTTGGACATTGCTGTATGTTGTTTGGTGCAACATTGCATAATGCTGGGTGAGATTATAAATGAGGATTATATTTATATACAAGGTAGGAAATTAGGACCAGAATTGAGAGCTCATAGTACTGAAACTTGGTGGCCAACTGGCCATTGGTTTTCTTGTAATCTTTTTTGTTAATCATATGAAAGGTGGTTCTCTTAATCACTCAAAAAAAAAAAGAGAGAGAATTAAGGAGGTAATAGAGAGAGTGATTTTGGATATAATAGAATGGCGAAAAATAATATATCTAATCAACTATGACTAGTTTGTTTGAGGATCCATTCTTGATCCTAAAATTTGGGATTAAGGCTTGGTTGTTGTTGTTATTATTATTGATTATTGTATAAGAAAGGTAATTCAAATTGATATTGATAGCAGTAGGATAAACGTAGTGGGAACACAATTTTTGGTGTGAGGAGTGAAATGTCAAAATAAAAAAAGATTTTTTTGTTAAATGCTTACAATCTGTAGCTTGGTCAACTAAATCGTTAAAGAATGCTTATTCATGGAAATATTATAGTAGTCATATTTAACTAAGAGTGATGAACATAACTATGAGGTGGTTTGATTTGGTCTAAGTTGAATGTTCTAGATAGATGAGGGAGGTCAAAAGAACGTGTATTGAATTTCAAATCCTAGAGAAAAGACTAATTCCTAGCACAAAATAGAGCAATTAGATTTAATTTATGCAGTAGATTCAATCTTGTTGGATATATGATTCAGTCAACTGTCAAGTTGTGTTCCTTGAATTAAGAATCTTATTTTTGGTGTTTGATTGTTTCACTATGAACTCACTCAGTCACCAACTTAATATTTAAGTTAAACATAGTTGCAAAGATCTTGGGGGTTGTAAACAATGAGATGAGGAATTACAAACCAAAAGGTTAAGAATCTTGATTAGATTTTTGAGGATTCACAGCCGACCCCCAAGTTTTGAGACTAAGGCTTGACTGTTGTTGAGGGACCATGAGGCTTCGAGTAAACATGAAAATGAAGGGTTTTCCTGTACTCAGGATTGTAATCAGGTCCCTGATAGTTTTCCTACTACTCATTGGAGAAAGTAGACTTAGTCTGCAGGAACCCTGAAGTTCACACATCATCTGAAACTATAAAGGAGAATAGGCATGATTCCACTGCAGGCTTCTGTCAAAGTAGAACAATTCAACTCTGTAAAACGGCCCTTTTACTCTAATTATTGCAATTCTGAGATTCTATAACCTTGCCAACCAACAAGCCCTAGCTAGGCTCAGTGTTGGAGCCTTGTAACAGCCCATCCAACCAAAGTCATTTTGAGATTTCATTTCTCTTCCTTAAGATGGACCAAATGATAAAGGCTTTGACATGGTTGTTTACCTGATATTTTAAGGACATTTTTTCTGGATGTAATTATAAAATATGTACTGAAGAAGTAACCAAGCATTTCAAGTTTTCAACGTGAATCACATGTGTCAGGGTGGTGATGTGGGCTCACAATATCGATCTGGAATATACTACTACAATGAGACCCAGGCTCGATTAGCTCAGGAATCAAAGGAAGCTAAGCAGTTGGAATTGAAGGACAAGACGATTGTGACAGAAATTCTTCCCGCAAAGAAGTTTTACAGAGCTGAGGAGTATCATCAACAATATCTGGAGAAGGGAGGACGCGGAGGCGCAAAACAATCTGCTGAAAAGGGCTGCAATGACCCCATCAGATGCTATGGTTGACAAATAATGTTTGATGCTATGGTCAAAATCCTATGTTGGAGTTCTTGCTTCGAACATCTGGTTTGGTTTCTAAAATGCTGCCAAATATTGGTATTGTACTTTACCCTTTTTATATATTGAACACATTGTGTTATATGTTGAATGCATTATAGTTTACCAATAAAAAACGGATTCTAGTAATATTAGTATTTGTGTTTTCTTGGAGTTTTGTTATGTCAATTAATGATTACTCATTTAAGAATTGAATTTGATAATCAATTTATTTGTATGGATGTGCTGTATTGTTTGCCTATATTAATGATTCTAATTATCCCCTCAGCTGGAGACTTCTGACCTTGTTGCAAGTAGATGTTTTTGGATTGCTAGAAAATATAATTTGAAAGATATAACTTTTATTCACACACCCAAACAGGTCTCAATTTTTGTATTAACATCTAATCTCTAAAACATTATTTGTTTCTGAAACCATGAAGCATGCAACTTCTAACACGCAAGAAGAAAGGAAACCACAGCTGAAGGCGAGCAAAGTTGAAGTGAACGGTGAATATTGTTTAGAGTTCGTCTTTAGGATATGATGAAGGTCCTAGTGGATTAGTTGAGGAGTTCTTGATGGGATATGAAGCCTCCATTGCTATACCACAGAGTCCCTCCTTATCAGAGATGCCACGCTCCATCCGTATGTAACCCTTCTCCCCCCATTTAGGTCCCCAAGAATTCTTCACTATCCAGTACTTGGTTCCATCTAGGGTTGTTCCATAGCCCACAATAGCAACTCCATGATCAAGCTCTGTGCCACATTTTCCATTAAACACCCCCTGTGTTCATGCACAACCAAATTAAGATAAAAACTCAGTAAATTCTCTAATAATTAGCAAGTTATTGCCTTGAGCTCAAGAAAATATTTTATTTTGATCTTGCTTTTCCCTTTTACTATCTTGAAAACACATTTGGTGGCTGCAACTTTAAGGTCCTAGCTACTTTCCACAAATTTTATGTCACATTAGATTATCATATGGTATACCTCTGAGTAGAATTGGAAATCGGAACCCCCAGCCTCTATGGCAACAGATACAGGTTGATTTGCGACTGCTTTAAGTAATGCGTCCTCATCATTAGCAGGCACATGTTCATGTCCATCTATTGACACTGATGGAGAATTTACCTGTCAAAGCAATAGGCTTTATCTACATAGTTCTCAATCCATAGTAAAGGACAGTATAAATTAATAAACAGAATTTAGTTCAAGTTGAGCACAACTTTATATATACCTTGGATGTATCACAAGTTCCATCTTTTGCATGATAAGGGTAGTTATTTTCTGTTGATATGCCCCCCTTTCGCTTGATGAATTCGAAAGCATAATGCATTAGCCCTCCATTACAGCCATGATTGTGTTTAGTGTCACAGTCTACCAACTCTTGCTCAGACAAAGAAACTAGCTCATTGGTCTTGATTTGATTAATACCCTCAACTGCTACAATGGTTGAAAATGCCCAGCAACTACCTGTATAACCAACAACCAGTCAGATCAAAGTATTATGTCACTAGAAGGAAAGGTCACTATGTTATCCCATTTAAATGTTCTATGAATGCATGCATCTACATGGAATTAATGAATTTGACAAGAATTGCACTTCAAGGTTGATGTGGATTATGGTGTGGCGTAATTGGCAAAATAATGAACTTGAAAAGATTAAACAACGTAGTTTTGAATAGAAAAACTATATATAAGTTGAGGTGATATCTAATGGTTGCCTTAGTAATGGACATAGAAGGATTCATTTTAAACGCCATATAGCATGAAGGAGAAAAATCTAAAATTTTATACTTAAAAAGGAATAAAATCAATATAACTCCAAGCTTAAATGGTGAAATTTAAGAAAAAATAATAAAATGAAAGACTTGGGTAAGGCTCGTAACAAATGAACAAGATTTTCCTTACCACAATGGCGTTGATTCTTCACACTAGTCACAGCACCTTTCAACCTCCAATCAACAGAAGCTGGAACACTGTCCTCCCTCTCATACATGAAGCTCCCACTTCCACGTGGCGTTCCTCGGAACGTCATGTGGTGCTTAATCTTTGAGCCAGCATAAATGCTCCTAAACTCATGGTTAGTCATGTCAGCAAAGCTGTTCAGTTTCAGCTTGTAAGGCTTATCCATCTTGTTGGTGTTATGAACATGCATTACATTTTCCTTGAACACATTGAAGCGCTTGTGCTTCTCATCAAGACTCCTGGAGATTGTGTGGTGGCTCCTCCACCTCTCATACAAATCCCATAAACTTTCCTCAGACGCCAAATCGTTCTCATGAAAATCAAAACCCTTAGTGACCCCAAGAACCAAAGCAAGTAAGACAGCAACACAAAAGAACCTCATTTTCATTTGCTAGCTAGGATTCAACACAAGATGGGAAATGGAGACCTTGGAGCTGCTTTATATAGAGTAATGAAATAAATTAAAGAAACAATGTATAATAAATGGAGAAGTTACAGGTTGCTTATGGGCATCAACAATTTCTAATAATGAAGAAGAAGAACAAAATGGGGTTTGAGTGTTATTGAGAAGATGATGACTGAGATTGGTTCATCTTATATAAGTGAGCTATTTCACACATGCCTTTAGGAGTAGGAGGGAAGGTTTTTCTGGTAATTAGGGGTTAAATGGAAAAAGCTGTGTGTGCTTGATAGCTTTACATGCCATACAAGTTGTGTGTGCTTGATAGCTTTACATGCCATACAAGTTATAATGTAAAGATGTGCGAGAGAGACACGATGAGCCACGATTTATTGCAAGTGCGAATTAAAGTACATATAACTGCTTTGCTTTTTATCTTTTAACTGAAATCCAAGTGCTCTTAAATGGTTTTGATAGAATTATAGATCTTAAAAGTAACTGAATGAAAATGTGCAAGTGCAACTATGCAATTAATCCTTTTGTTAGACCATTCCTTTTGCAGTTTGATCTTTGAATTGATAATAAACATTTAAAAAAAAAAAAAAGAAAGAAAAGGAAGGGAGAGGGGGGAAATTTTAGAACATGGAATTACATTATATCACATACACTTTTGCTAATGTGATGAGCTTTAACTTCTTCTTTTTTTTCTTTTTCTTTTTAAAATTTTTTGTGATAGTTACAATATGCTGCAAACTCTACAACTCGAATCATTTTTCCCCTTTTTCCCTAGACCTATAAACGCACTTTATGCTAGTGATGAGCTTAACTAAAATTGAAAAGTTAATTTACCCACCATATAGCATTAATGGAATACTTAATAAATAATCTGCATCCCTTTTTTTTTTTTTTAATACAAGATAAATTTTTTACTCTAACCTAATTTAAGTATATATGTATGTGAAACTCTCTCTTGGAGACTTAAATCTCGGGTCTTGCCCCTCACACCCCACAAGTATTTATACTTGTGGAGTGATCATTGCACCAAGGGTTTGCAGTGGTAATGCATTCCTAATATTGTTGTTAGTACCCTTTTTTTTTTTTGTTAAAAAAAAAAAAACTTGTTCTTCGGATTAATGGATTGCTGCTTTGCTTCTTGTTACCCATTTGAGTAAGACATTTGAGAGATGGCTAATAAATAATAATTAAGTTGCTTGGTTTTATTTTGTATATATTTATCTACATATATATCATTTGTTGCATTTCAGAAAGTTCGATTTTTGTTGCGTAGTCAATTATTTCCCGGTCTAGATTGTCATGATTTGTTGGGAAGCCGAAATGAATGGCAAGAATCTAAAACTTTAGAAGGCCATAAAATAATCGTTTATGGAGTTTTCGATTGGCTAAAGCGTTACAGAGTCTAAGGTATTGCTTGCAGGACACAATAGCGTGGTGTATTGGGCATTGTTCACTTCTATAGTTAGAAGTTAGAACACACATGGGAGAGATCTTATATTACATGTATGACGTATCGTACTTGTTTCTTGCAAGTGACAAAATGACCTTCAATTGGAGAGAATATGAGTAAGTAGCATATAATATCTTTGGGTGGGGTAAAAAAAATTTAACTTGTAATTGCTACATATTAAGAAAACAAGAATATGGGTGTTTTCACTGTTTTATACAGAACAGCATAGCCAACATGGTAGATATCAAGCTCAATACTCCAACATGAAGTAAAGCATGTCACTCCATGTGTTTTTCTAGTGATTTACAATAAAGTGGGCAGGTGATGTGACTTATTTGCCTTCATGAAGCTTTGGCTAAAGCCAATCAGTTGTCATTGAAATCCAAATACATATTAAGGGGTGCAATAATTGTATCAAACCTATAATAAGTAGGGTATAGTCCAAATTAATAATCCATTCTGCAGTTTGACTTTGAACAATGACATGAGGTATTTTTTTTTTAATAAATAATATCACTTACATAATTAGAAAAGGCAATAAAATTCACTCCTCTCCCATACTCTGATACTCTGATACTCATAACACTAAAATTCACTCCTAGGCTAGTGATTCATAAAACCATTTAGATTTATATCTTATAGCTTTTCTGGTGATTTGATATAATTATTGTGTATTATTTGTATTGACTTTAGAGCGAAGTATCTCAACTATGGGGATTAGCAAGTGGAGGAGAAAATCAGGACAATGGTACTTTGGCATTAGATGAGAAGTATTTACCATTCTTTCTAATCTTTTGGCTTGTAATTGTTGATTAGTAAGAAGTTGTATTGTGTTGTCAGAAAAGAAAAAGAAAAAAAAAATGAAATCAGTTAGCAGGGACGGAGTCAGAGCCTTGAGTTAAGGGGGGCAGTTTTACTGTTGGCTGTGTACAATGATTTCAATCTTTGACTGCTACTACTTAGTTGCTAAGGTTTTTTTTTTTTTTTTTTTTTTTTTTTTTTTTTTTTTTTTGTGTGCATCGGTAAGAACAAAACTATTTTTGTTTAGAATTTTGTAAATAACAGGGTTGTTTATTTTAAATAAAATTGGTTAATTGAACTTAATTTTTTTTTTTTTTAAGTTTTACTATTGGTAATTTTTGTTGTTGAGCTATTTTTTTGCGCTTGTATATTTTGTTTTAGATTTTAGATCTATAAATTTTTTTTATAATCACTAAAATAAGGAAAATACTAGTGTTACAAACTCTTTTTATAAATTATTGATGTAATAAGTGGTTACTAGTAAGTAAAAATATTATGTGAGTGGTGGGTCCATGTGAATCAATAAAAATTTGCTACTAAAACAGTTTGTAAAAATGTTGTAAAAAAGTTTGTGAGTATAGCATTACTCTTAAAAAAATCAATGATATTGTTTAAGGAAAAAAATGTAATTTTATAGAACAAAATTGCTAAAATTAGTATACACACATATATAATAATAATATTTTTTAAAAAAAATTTAGGGTGGGCAAAGCTAGCTATGTCCCTGAACCCTCAACCTTAAGATATAACAATCATGTATCTCTCGTTCTGCATATGTATATGAGACTATGAGAGATCAAACGCAAACAAAAGAATAGTATTTATTATACACATTTCAGAACAATTTTTGTGAGTGTCTAAAAAGAGTGTGCAACAAAGTGTATGAAACAGGAATTTCCCAAAACATCCACTCCAATCAGCACGGCATAGTAGAGGTTAAAGTGGGGCATCCGTTCAAGGAGAAATGGTGCCTATTGCTGTAGTAATTCAAGCACTAGGTGCCACCTCTCCTGCGACAGGAGCTCCACTGCAACCTCATATCTCTTTCCCAGCTCACTTGATCATCATCTTAATTTGCGTATACATGTACTTACAAGAAGTTGAAGGGATTCATGTCACAGAAGGATGGCCCTAGCTGAGCTTTTGCTTGTATAACCTAGCATGGGCCATCTCTCCTGCGACAGGAATCCCTCAACCTCTTTTCTTTTCTTCCTTTGCTTCCTATTTCCATGCCTCTCATCATACCTTATAACCTTCATTTTATAGACCAAAATCTGGGCTCTTTCTCTGTCCCGTCATGTAATAATTATATACAATGAAATTACTCCTATATTGCACTGAAGTTGCTTACATTTTGGTCAAAGTTCAAAGTCTTAGAATTTTTCTACTTCACATTTGAAACTTGCTGATAATTCCTTTAGCTTCCTCTTTAAGATAACTCTCCTAATACCTTGTAAACCCCACGAAATCTATAGACCAAAACTATCTATTTTCATGGAATATATTACAATGAAATTACTAGTGCAATGCAATGAAGATTACAGGGGCTTTTGCCGTCAATAAATTGGGTGGGAACGGTCATAAAGCATGGTCAATATTCATTGTTATACAATTTCTAGTTCAAACACGAATTTTACTGGTAATTAAGTTTGATTTGCTGAGTAAGTTGGCGTTGGAGACTAGTTGATTTGGAAGAGACCGTGGAACTCGATGCTTTCAGTTTGGCCGTAACGTTCTCTTCTTCTTCTTCTTCTTACTCTTGACTTTTTAATGGATTTATAGCTAGCTGCTCACTATTAGAATTATTTGACACAATGTTGTAGGCTGTCTAGGTTGTGAATAGAGGCATGAGGTGCCAAAAAGTATTAGATTATGTACTCAAATTATAGTTGAGTGGTTTTGTGCAAACATGTGATCTCCTTTTTTTTCCCAGATGGTTTTTGCCCTTTTCGGCCATTTTTTGATCGGGTAAAGACCCAACAAACAAACCCAACTTTTTTGATTCTGAGTCTGACTGACCTTTGATAATGAGAAAATTATCCTTTTACTGAAGGTATTAAAAATTTAAAAGCCCTTTCACTAAGGATTATTTGGGCTAAGTCTGTTAGTGTAGGCTTATCACTAAGTAGGTAATAAAAGTGGTTAGATCTATGTTGGATTTGTTAAGATGGAATTTTAACATTGGCCGAAGACCCTGGCCCATGGGTTAATGAGTCAAACCTCATTCTCCATGGTTGGGTAGCCAATAATATAAATATTGAAAAAAAAAAAAAAAAAAAAGGATTATTTAGTCTAGTTCTAAAAATATGGTAACTTTTAGAAAGGTACACCGCTTATACTGCTTAAGCATCTGAAAATTTGCACCACTAAAGATATCATGCCTCAAGGCTTCAGAGGTGCCTTGCCTCGCCCATGCGCCAAGGTGAGCACCTGGCTCGCATTTTAATTTTCACAACGCTGGTTGCGTTAGCACGTTTAAATCGTCATTTTTTGGGTGTAAAATTGTAAATTAGGCCAAACAAAGAGTGGATGAGATTCAAGGTCTAAAAATGTGGCTAGGATTTTGAGAAGTTTAAGGAAGTTAGGGTCCGTTTGAATACAACTTATTTTGCTGAAAACTGAAAACTAAAATACTGTAACAAAATAATTTTTAAATGTATAAAAAAGTACTGTTCACTCTTTTTTCACTCTTTTTTCACTGTTCATATACCTTGGTATACTGTTCATGAGATCATGAACAGTACACCAAGCATTGGTCTTAAAAAAAAAAAAAACTGCAAATGTGGGTTTGGAAACACGGATCCAAACCCACGCTAGATGTAGTCAAATGCAGCTGAAGGCTTGCTGTTAGCTTTATGAAGCTTGAATTCTTCTGTTTCATTCAACATTTTATTTGTTCTTCACTTTTAATTCATTACATTTTCAAGACTAGAGTCATAGACTCATAGAAACTAGAGAAATAAAGAAGAAGTAGATAGAATCTTCTGCCTAGGAGAATTAAAATATGTATGGCTAGAGGAAGCACTTGTTGAGATTAACATGGTTTTAAAAATTGAAATGATCAAATAACAGAAATCAGGTCCGATCCTCAATTTTGTCAGACCGGTTTAAGGTTAGTCTGGTCTGATTTTTAAAATAATGGAAATGGGCGCTATCATTCATCATGATATGACACCTTAAGTTTATTAATGAAATTCCAATCAATCTTTCATAAATAAAAAAGACCAAACCTCTCATTCATCATCTCTTGTTGCTACCATTAACCATGGCATGGTTGTTACTTTAGTGTTTTTCCTATTTCTTTTGTTGAGAGCGACATGTCTTATGTGTACTTTATACGGATTAGTGTTTATAAATGCAAGATATTTTTCATTAAAAAAAAAAAAAAAGTTGTCAAGAAGGATAAAATCAAGTTTTAAAAATTCCTATCATGTAGATAGCTAAGATAGGGTAAGATCCCTTCCCATGAAACCAATATTCTTGTAGGGTAAGACATTTGATATTTAAAAATTAAATAAATATCAAGAAAATCTAACTAAAAAAAAAAAAAGGAATTGAAGGATTTAATTGAAGAAGATTATTTTTCCTGGGGAATACAGCCAAACATAGTGTTTATCTCACCATATAGTACTCTACTTATTGGATAAAGTTTAATTTGGTGTTAAATTATTAATTGTGTCAATTTAATTCCTCAACTTCAAAATCAAGTCAAATTTATCTCCCGTTTAAATTTTAGAGTAATTATTAATTAGTATGGCAAGTGGAGCAAACATTGAAATGCTAATGGAAATTGTAAAATTTTCAAAATAAGTGAATTTCAACTATTAATTCTATTTAAATTCAAATGGAAAGGAGAGATCTCAAAAGTTAATGAATTAAATTGACATAATTAATAGTTGAGGGACCAAATTGAACTCGCTATGTTTTTGAAACTTGCATGAGTTTATTATTTTTGTTGTAATTTTTAAAAAGATTTATCCTAAGTTTGCTTTATTGATTCCCTATTATGGTTCATACGGTAAAGATCAGTAGATTTTATGTTGATATTGATTTTTTTTTTTTTTTTTTGGCATTTAACTGATGTTAGTGGAAGAATAATGTTTTTTTTTTTTTTTTTTTTCCTTTCTGTGATAAATATGGTAATATTTAAACATCTAGCTATCACTTTACAATGATTTCTCTTATCATAGGTTAAGATATCAATTGATTTTTTTTTTTTTTTTTTTTTTTTGAGAATCAATATCAATTGATTTTTGGTGTAGGTGTAGTTAAAACTTAAAACTCTAAAACTCATATTACATCATATTTTATTTGTTGAGCCAATTGGAACCAAGAAGAATCATGTTAAATTTTTAAATCCAAATTTTGGTGGGTTTTAGTTAATTCAACTAGTAAAATTTCTGATAGTTGAATAAGAGAT
Source organism: Quercus robur (assembly GCF_932294415.1). NCBI lineage: Eukaryota > Viridiplantae > Streptophyta > Magnoliopsida > Fagales > Fagaceae > Quercus > Quercus robur. The sequence continues at coordinate 49,905,243 of NC_065543.1, read as the reverse complement.
TTAGGGTACAATCCCTGCCACACCAAAAACCGACTAATGTCTTGATCTGACAATAAAAGAACTACCATAAGGAACAAAAGGAAACTCAACAAATTTTATATCCAAATTTTGATACCCGATGTCCTGAGTAGCAAAATGGTAATAATTTAAAAGTTAAATGGAAAGGTATCTGTGCCTTGAGAAAAATTAATGGCTTTATTATCAAATGTTTAGTGGGCTGGGCTGGCAACCTCCTATACAGCAGACTAGACTTATTCGGTATAGTAAATTGGGCTGGGCCGACCATCGCTCGATGAAATTAAGATCGGTTGTTCTGTTCATGAATCATGCGAGTTCTACTTCGACTCTGCAAAGGATTCAGTTTTAAACCCCAACTCCGAATTTGAATAGGATTTGTCAAAAATACCAAGTATAAAAATAGGGGTTTGCTTTCTCAGCCAAAAGCCAAAAATTTCAAACTCAAAAATCACAATTCATTAGCATTACCATTCAGTTTTTCTCTCTCTGCGAAAACTAAGTAAAGTTTAGAAGGCCAGAGCAGAGTGCAACCTGGATCTACAGGTTTAGTCTTTCTCAAAAGCAACCCAAATGTTATAATTTTTGTTTTTGGTTGTTTGTCTGTGTTTCTTCAAGTTCTGTTATTTGTTATTAGATTGCTTAAAATTTTAGCCACTTTATTTATCTATACCATTATTTAAGAGATTATTCTCATTTTTTTGAATTCAAAAATACCTCAACACCCTCTATGTTTATGCAGAAATAAAAGTAAAGGATAATTAAGTAAAAATATAACTCTTTACTCCTACTAAAACATTGCCTAAAAAGTAAGTCCCTTCTTCTGTTGATTTTTAAATTATTTTATTTATTTATAAATTACATTCTTAAAATAAAAAATATATATATAAAAAATAAAGACTTTTTTTTGGGCTATAAAATAGGATGACTAAGCTTAACGTTTTCACTATTAAAAAAAAAAAAAAAGCCTCAGCACTCGTATGAAGTGCATTTGATGAGACTAGTTTTTGTTTAAAATTGTTCGTATAACTGTCTGAGATTTACTCATGAAAGTTACATAATAGAGTAGGAAGTTAAAGTCTTTGCTAATATATGTTAAAATTTTTGTCACGCTGATTAGTAAAGATTTTAGTGTTCCATCTTTTGTAATGTTGGTCTCACATGCTAGGTTGTAATATTAGTGCTTGGTTAGAACTTAGAAGACTTACCTTCATGTTTTACTGCTGTTTTAGCAGATGGTGTACAGTCTGTTTAGTTTATGGATTAAATTTCTAATCTTTTCTTCAAAAAAAATTTAAAAAAATAAAAAATAAAGCTCCGTTTTGGTATAGTTTTCTAAGATTTATTATCTAAAAGTTACTTGAAAAAGTTATATAGTCTTTGCTAACATGTGTTTACATTGTCATGCTCAGTGTGATGAGACAAACAGTTTCTGCAGCATGGATCGGTCAAGTGAATTGCCAGATGAAATTACTATCTACATTCTGTCATTTTTGAAATTGAAAGAAGCAGCAAGGATTAGTGTCCTCTCTAGAAGGTACCGGGGACATCTGTGGAAATTTGCGTCCAGTAGCTTGGACTTTGATGATTCATCGTTACAATATCTCAGGAAGAAGAGCTTTTTTAAAACTTTACCTGGAATTGACAGGGATAGGTATGTCGGTTGGGTAAATCACGTATTGCGATTGCATCAAGCTCATTCCATAGATGGGTTTAAAGTTTGTTTTCCTCTGGATGAGTAGTATAACAAATTGGATATGGACAATTGGATACTTTTTTCACTGAGAAAGAATGTGAAAAGGCTTTCATTGGATTTCAACCCTATTTTTCAGAAGGTTTATAGGGGATATTACACTCTTCCTACTCAGATTCCTCATGGTTATAGCCTTGATTCCCTAACAAACCTCTGTTTGAGTTATGTGGAAGTGACCGGAAAAGTTCTTAATTATATTTTATCTAATTGTCCATATATTGAAGCATTACACGTGGACTCCTCAGCATCTTTAGTGAATTTAAAGCCTTCTAGGCCTTTGCTCAAACTAAAGCACTTAGAGATATTACATTGCGGCTATTGAGATTTCCGCTGTAAATCTTGTTTCATTCAAATATTTTGGGCTTAAGATAAGGTTGTGTCTTGGGGATGTTCCCAATCTCGTTGATGTGTCTGTGGAAGGTCTGTATGCTAGCTATTTCGTGCAGAAATGTTGCCCTATTTCAAGTTATCTCTCTCAGCTGCAGACAATTGTACTAGACGTGTCTGTTGAGGTTAGTGATAAAAACACTTATAAACAAACACTCATGATTGTTAACTCCATTGTGCTTTTTTCTTCTTCTTTTTTCCCAAACATCAATGTTTGTTTATATGAATGTGCTCATTTTTCTTGGTTTAATTTTTCAGAGGTTCCCTAAATTTCCAAAGTAAAGAAACCTCAGGCAATTAACATTGATTGTATCTTCATATCTTGCCAACAGTCTCCTTTGTTGCACTTCCACGCTGAAGGCATCTCCCTTTTTGCATAAATTTACACTTGAGGTAAATATTGTTATTATTTTATTATTTATAATTTTAGAGTTATGGAATTTATTGTTCAGAGATTTTTATGAGGTTTATTTGCACTTGAGCTTAGCACTTCGCTGTCTTTTTCTTCACATTTTGTAAAGCATATTTGCTGAAATGTTTTTGTACTTGGACAAGCTAAGCTATTGGATGGTAAATAACTTCCAATTAAAAAAAAAAAAAAAAAAAACAAGAGTATGATGGATCTTTGAAATATTAATCTAATAAAAATTTGTTTAGTGGTGTAACTTAACCAAAGAGTCTGGTGGTAGCTTGCTACGGATCTTATATGCGTTTGTGTGTGTGTGTTCTTCCACCCTTATTGTGTCTATTGTGATGCATCTTCGGTTGAAGTACAATTATTTAACTCTGTCTACCTATCGGAGAAAGTCATGAATTTGGAGTGGAAATATTGAGGCTCAGTTGATTATTGCTCCTTTCTCATTTATTAGCCCTTTAATTATTATATAATTGTAAGAATCTTTCTTTGTCTTTATCTTTTATAGGGGTGTGCAAAAAACCGAGGAATTGAAAAAACCGGCCAAAACCGACCGAACCGTGTCCAAAATTTTAGTTCGGTTTTGGTGTAGTTCGGTTTCGGTTTGCAAAAATGAAAACCGAAATTTTCGGTTTCGGTTCAGAAAATAAAAGTCCCAACTGAACCGAAACCGACTGATATGTATTAAATATAACTATGTATATTTCAGGATGTGTACTGCTAGTCTAGTGGTAAGACATGCGTGTGACTTTACTTGGCCTAGGTTTGAACCTTGCTAAAAACATTTTAATTTTTACTTCCTTATAACACAAAACTATGTTATTTTATACCAACTTAAAACATTTAAAAAAAACCCTACTCTCTACATTTCACTTTAGCCGCCTCAGCCCTTAGTGCCTCCTGCCCTCACCCTTACCCTCATTCTTTTCTTTTCTTCTCTTTGCATTCCATCTTCCATGCCTCTCTCTGCGCCGACGCTCTCTCTCTCTCTCACAATCCGTGGCTCCGTAATGTGCAAAGTTGAAGTAGAAAAAGAATGGTGAACCCACAAACAGATAGAGCTTCTCAAATGTGTTGGCCTGGCAAGGATTCCAATCTTTGATGATGTTGCCGGCGACATCCAGGAGCCACGGTGACCCTCTCTCTCTCTTTAATTTCTCCATAATTTCCTCTCTCTTTTCTATATTTTAGGTTTGTTTAATATTGAATCAATGCTGTTTTTACAATTTTTATGTGCAAATAAAGTTAGGGTTTTGAAAAAACCCATGTGCTTGGTTGTTTATATTCTGGGTTTGTTTATTTTTTCAATTTCCTCTCTTTTTTATATTCTGGGTTTGTTTTGTTTTGTTTTGTTTTTTTTTTTTTTTTTTTTATTTATTTATTTGCTTTCTTAGAAAATAAATGACAAGGAAACTGAAAAAAGCCACTGAAATCCAACCAAAACTGATTTGATTCCAATTACTTCGGTCAGTTTCGATTGAGAATTTCACAAACCGAAAATTTTAGTTTCGGTCAGCCAACACTTAGAAAATCGACCGAAACCAAACCGACACACCCCTAAGATTTTCTTTAAATATTTCTAACTTTGAATTTCCCCACAAGTCAAACTGGTGCTTGTTGTAGACTAAATTTCTTTGTGATTTAAGATATATTTGTCATTATTTGAAAACAAGTTAAATGTTCTAATGTTTTATGCAAAACTAATTAAGTACACAATGAAGTTGCTAGTTGTGGATCACAAAATCTCTCTCCCTTGTATTTTTTGAGCATTCACTGCAAATAAAATCAGTCCATTCTTTATTGTAGGGGTGTGTCGGTTCGGTTTCGGTCGGTTTTCTAAGTGTTGGCCAATCGAAATTGAAATTTTCAATTTGTGAAATTCTCAACCGAAACCGACTGAAGTAATTGGAATCAAATCGGTTTTGGTTGGATTTCAGTTTCAATTGGTTTCGGTGGGTTTTTTCGATTTCCTTGTCATTTATTTTCTAAGAAAGCAAACAAAGAAAAAAAAAAAAAAAAAAAACTCAGAATATAAAAAAGAGAGGAAATTGGAAAAATAAACAAACCCAGAATATAAACAACCAAGCACATGGGTTTTTTCAAAACCCTAACTTTATTTGCACATAAAAATTGAAAAAACAGCATTGATTCAATATTAAACAAACCCAGAATATAGAAAAGAGAGAGGAAATTATGAAGAAATTAAAGAGAGAGAGAAAGGGTCACCGTGGCTCGTGGATGACGCCGGTGACGTCATCAAAGACTAGAATCCTCGTCGGGCCAACACATTTGAGAAGCTTTGTCTGTCTGTGGGTTCACCATGCTTTTTCTACTTCAACTTTGCACATTACGAATTGTGAGAGAGAGAGAGAGGCATGGAAGATGGAAAGCGGAGAAAAGAAAAGAATGAGGGTGAAGGCGTGAGGCACTGAGGCTGAGGCGGCTGAAGTGAAATGTAGAGAGTAGGGTATTTTTTTAATGTTTTAAGTTGGTATAAAATGACTTAGTTTTGTGTTATAAGGAAGAAAAAATTAAAATGTTTTTAGCAAGGTTCGAACCTGGGCCAAGCATAGTCACACGCGTGTCTTACCACTAAACTAGCGGTACTCATCCTGAAATATGTATAGTTATATTTAATATATATCGGTCGGTTTCAGTTCGGTTGGGACTTTTATTTTCTAAACCGAAAATTTCGGTTTTCATTTTTGCAAACCGAAACCGAACCGAAATTTTGGACACAGTTTGGTTGGTTTTTTTGGTTCCTCGGTTTTTTGCACACCCCTATTTTATTGGATAAAATTCAGTATAAAAGATAAACATGATAACCCTATTTTTTACTTGTTAAAAAAATAAAAAAAAAATAAAAATAATAATAATAATAATAAAAAAAAAAAAAAAAAAACCCTACTTCAAGTGCTGTTTTGTTTTTTCTCAAAAAAAAAAAAGTGCTGTTTTGTTTTCAGTTTTTTTGTTACTTTTGTTGGGTGGAATGCGATAGGTGTAGATGCCTGTGGATTAGAAAAGCTAGTTTTGTCGATATGAGTAGCTCTAGCACTAGGCTTTCCAGATTGAAGCTGCAACTGATTGGCTCCTTAGACATTGGTAGAATGGGTTTTATTTAGAAAGAAGCCCATTTCAAGCGTTACAGAACCTACAAGGCTACAACAGTCTCAGCACAGGAGACAACCTACTTTTTTTTTTTTTTTTTTTTTTTTTTTTTTTTTTTTTTTTTTTTTAAGTAGGACTGTAGGAGACAACCTACTTCTATTAAACAAATAAGGAAAAATAATAAAGTAGTGGACCTATAATAAGTGCCAAGTCATTATTTCTCTGCTACTTTTAGCTATCGGTGATAATTGCTATTAGGGTTGTACACGGTGCGGTGCGGCCGGTTTTGGGAGGCTTTTTTGCACCGCACCCTACAGGGGCGGTTTCCCCTTATCCCTGACCGCACCTGACATATGGAGAAGTGGGAACCGGTCTACACAGGGTGCGGTGCACCATGCCGGTTCGGTGCGGTGCGTTCGGTTTAAAAAAAAAAAAAAAAAAACCACAACAAACAACCCATACAAAATCATCAAACAACCTAAACATTCATTAAAAAAACAAACAAACAAACATATTCACTATATTTCTCTAATACCCACAAAAAGATATCTCAAAGAAATTCACAATCATTCTAAAAAGTATAGCAAGACAAAGCATAGTTAGTAACCTAGATACTGAGCATCAAATGAATTCACATACCTAGTAGAAGAATGAGAAGCATAGTAGTCCTAAGCATTGACCATCAAAACATTCTCTATGAACTTCTAAAGAATAGTTAGGACAAAAAAGAAAGAGGAGAGGAAGACACTTAGAGAATGGTGGCATTGAGCAGCGGAGGACGGTGGCAGCGAGTGGCGGAGGCTGGGGAGAGAGAGAGGGGCTGTGACAAGAGAGAAAGGGAGAGTGAGGCGCTGTGGGCTGTGGTGAGAGAGAAGACGAGAGAGAGGAAGAGTGATATAAATGAGAAATTAGAAATTTAACCTAGGATAAAACGACGTCGTTCCATAATTTTGATTTTTTTTTTTAAAGTCCAAAACGACATCGTTTTAGAATCAAAAAGTTTAAAAAATAAAATACAAAAAGGGCATCGTTTTATATCAAATTACCCAACCCGTGTACTTCTTCCTCCTTCAAATTCAACGATGCCTCTCTAGCTCTCTCAGTCTCTCACTTTTAGTCTCCTCCATCGTCTTCTTCTTTAAGGCTCTCTCTATCCCACTGAAACGTAAATAAATAAATAAATATATATATATATATATAGGCGGTGCGGTGCGGTTCTCATCGGTGGGCAAAACTCACCACCGCTCCCCGCACCTGTTTGCTTCGGTTCTCGGTGAGGTGCGGTGAGGTGCGGTAATATCGGTGGCGGTCGGTGGCTGAACAGGCCTAATTGCTATACCAATATTCCAGTAGTTTTTTTAACATTCTATCTTTTAACTAGCATAAACACTGCTATTTCTTCCTTGTGACAGTCGATAGGGCTAGATAATGCCCTTGGCACAATAAAGGAGCAGAGGGCTAAATATCCACACCAATGCCTCAAGATGCTTGAATTGATTGGATTTGTGGGTGGTACACTTGACATGGAGCTTGCCCTAGACGTACTCAACAATGCTTTGTCATTGGAGACGATAATTATTGATACGCGAATTCCATTTGGGAAGCATATTAGTGATCCTGAGAAGAAATTAACTGCTATAGCTAGAGCCAGGCAACTAGAAACAACTTTACCACCAGGGATTAAAATGGTGATAGTGTAAATGTGTTGTGAAATATAAACCTTTATGTATTCATGGAGTAAGCTTAGGGTGAATGTAACTGTTAAGCTGTATTTTCTTTTCGTGTGTTACAAAAAAATCTTTAATTATTTGCTTTTTACGTATTTAAAAAAAAAAAAAAAATGAGTAACCAAATTTTTTAAAAGTTTAAAAAATAATTAAATCCTAAAAAATAACCAAGTGGAAAATGTGCAACAGTGCATGTAATCCTATTATTACACCATCCATTTTGCAGTTTGAATCATGAACAATGACATGGGGTATTTTTTTTTTTTTAATAAATAATATCACCTGTATAATAAGAAGTAGTAAAATTCACTCCTCTCCCAAAATACTAGTAACACATTGGTATTCATCTATTGGATAATGTTCTCTTTGTTAGTGTTACATCTACCAGGCTAGTGATTCATAAGACTATTCTGATTAATATCTAGCTTTTCTAGTGATTTGGAATAATTCTAGCGAGTATTATTTTGAATTAACTTTAGAGAGAAGTATCTCAACTATGGGGATTGGCAAGTGGAGGAGAAAATCAGGACAATTACACTTTAGATTGGAAGGATTGCTTGGATCCTTTATATTCCATTCTTTCTCTAGGCTGAGAAATCTTTTGGCTTGTAATCTGTGCAAACATTACATTCAAGATAGAAAAAGAAGAGACATTTTTTTTTTTTTGGTAGAAAGGAAACTGCATTAACGAAACAACTAAGGGGGAGGGGGAGGTTCAATGATGGTTCTGTTATAATACAGTCCAACTTTGTCTGAGCTTAAGAGCTCCAAAAGATCCACAAGTGGATCATGGTACAAAATAAAAGTCCTATCTTGAGTAGTTCCTATCCGAGCCAAGAGATCAGCACACGAGTTGGTAGAAGAGACATTTAAATCTTGTAACTACTACGAACATCAATTGCGCCCACCATCACTACAACAAAAAATGTTTATTACAACAAAAAAAATTGTTGCAATAATATCGAACTCATTGCAACAGTTTATGCGAAGTGTTGCAATAAAATATGAGGTAATAAGTTTGTGTTACAAAAAATTTTTGTTGCAATAAATCTTAAATATTTTAATGAAAATTTTGATGTAGTAATATATTTGCTATTGCAATAAACAATTTATTACTTCGAATATCTTGTAGCAATAGACTATTATTTCATAAATTTTATTACAATAGATTGTAAAATAATTGGAATTAGATCATTGTAATAATATATTCATTGCAGCTTCATATTTGTCATTGCAATAGATTGTAAAATAATTGATATTTTAGTTATTGCAATGTTAAATTTGTTGCAATAAGCCATCTCTTTGAAATTTTGATCTATTATAATATATCGCAAAATATATAATTGGTATCAAGTTATTACAATGGTTTCTTCAATTTAAGTTATTTAAAAAAATTGATTTCTTCAATTTAAGCTATTGCAAAAAAATTTCTAAATTCAATTTAGTATTAAAATCTCTATTGCAACTGAAAATTATAAATTATTACAACTAATTATTATTAATGTAATACTTTAATATTTTTAAGTTACTATTGCAACGACTTTTAATTTTTAAATGTGATACTATGTCTAATACCACTATACTAATTATGTTGCATTAACACTTGATGTAATAGACTTATTTTGCTGTAGTGCATATTTGGAATCGGTGGTGAAAGGGAGAACAATACTACTAGCCCGTTTCTCGATGAGAGTGAGCAAGGCATCAAAATTGCACAAGATGTGCACCAAGGTTGTCAAAATTGGGATTCTACGTATGATCGTTAAAGGTAGGTGGGATCGTAGATCGTAAGATTGGATCGTGAATCATAAGATCTTACATATTTTCAAATTTATAGCAAAAAACACATTGATAATGGCTTTGTATGTTGAATAATCATGTAAATTATAAATTCATCCATAAGAAAACTTAAATTTGCATCATATGATGTAATTTGCATGTCATGCATCACTAAGTCTATACTAACGAAACAAATATATTTAAGTTTTAACCCAATGTATCTAAAAAGTTCAATACATGTTTAATTAGCAACCAAATACCAAAATATTTATCAAAACATGTAGAAAATATTTTCCAAATTCTAAGTTCCAAGTTTGAAATCCAAAATAAGTTAGCAAATGGAAACTAGCTAACTACAATATGAAATCCAAAAGCAAGATGAATATTAAGATGAAGTAAACATTTAATTATTCTCATTCTAAGGTTCTTATAACCACCGTCCTAAATTCCTAATCATCATCATTCATTTGATCATTTATGTAGACATTATATATTTGTATATTAGAGCTACAAAAGATATCAAGATACAATTTCACACTCAACTATTCAAGTTATACTACTCAGCAACAATTAAAGAGCATGTTCAAAAAAATCAATCAATCAATATACAAATACAAGCATAACTGATAAAATTATTAAAAAAAAAAAATTAGTAATATTAGAACACAAATTAGTATATTGATCAAATAAATTTAACAACGTTATAGCTTAAAAGGCAGCAAAACCAACATCAAATTCTTCATTTAGAAATGATGAAGCATTCCTTCATTTTGATTACAAGTGAACTAGAAACTAGAAAACATTTGTTTAGGTTAACATAATTTTATAAAGTAAAAAATAAAAAGTCATACCATCAGAACATCAAAAAATAAAAGCCCTCAAAACTTCATCAAAACAAAAAATTTATCCCATAAAAAAAAATAAAAAAAAAAACCCAAAACCAAAAATTTATGTTTTTGGTAGGATCAGTAGGATCCCATATGATCCTACCATTTTTATGATCTTAGTGCGATCCTAAACGTTTTGGTGAGATGGATCGTAAAATCATGCGATCCTACGATCCAGATCGCAATTTTGACAACCATGATGTGCACAACCTCGGTAAATGGACGAACGGCATGGATGATTTCCAAAGCAATGAAATCATCCATGTGCTGAATTGGAACTGTGCATAGTGAATCCCGGAGCAGATCAACGTACAAACAAATGTTAGCCACTTGCTAAGTAACTCCTTCGTTCGTTAACAAATAACGCTTCTCCACAGAGAAAAGCAGAGCACTCCTCTTCTTAAGAAACCCCAAATTCTTTGTCTGCCCCTTCTTCACCACATGTTTCAACCTCTTCACATTATTGATCAAGAAGCGCTTAGGCACCCTAAGACCCAAACCCAGGCTGAGTTTGGCCTTGACAAGCTTCTGGGAGGCCTTATCTCTATCAATCAAATTCTATCTTAGAAACACAATCCACATCATTAACTCTTTCATCCTCATTTCCTTCTCATACCATGCAATTTGGCTTTCTATCTATCAAACCAAATTGGAAAAGGTCCGATTCCATAGCTTGAAATTAATCAATAACAATTTCAATTTATAGAGCAATCAATTCAATTAATCAATAACAATTTCAATTTACAAAGCAATCAATGCAATTAATCAATTTCAATTTCTAATTACAGAGCAATCAATTCAATTAATCAATAACAATTTCAATTTATAGAGCAATCAATTCAATTCAAAAATCAATATAGAACAAATTTAGTAACTAAAATCAAATCAAATTGAAATTAAGAACAACAATATTAATTTACAAAACTCACTCACCCTTGGAGAGTCTCTGATAGGACTCATTCTTGATTTTCTTTAGCTGCTTTCGCACCGAACTCGCAACAGGAAGAACCTTAGAAATCATGTTCACACATCCTTTCACCACATCGAAAATCACCTTGGGAATTGCCATTGCAGTGTAGAGAGATTGACGAGTTGTGAAATTTGGGAAACGAATAAAGAGAGAGAGAGAAAGACAGAGTGTGAGTGAGAGAGTCAGAGTGAAAGAGAGAGGAATATAAATAAAAAGAATTGAAAAATTGTTTAGAAAGGAGGGAATTGTAAATTGGAATGCGATCTTACACGTTGGATTGATTCAACGGATCAAAGGGAGTGAAATTTGTCATGCCACGTCATCGATTCGCGTGAAATCCAACGCGGGTTTTCGGGGAGGCAGAGCAAGTGAGCAAGTTTTGAAATTATTGCGAATTTTGACAGTTGAGAGATTTTGGGGAGTGTGTTAGAGAATGATTGTAAAATGTTAATCCCTATTATGCAATCAACCTATTCTATCACGTTACAATTTAGTAATTACCAATTGGTAACTCTCCAAAGTATAGGAATAGTTAGTATAGAAAGGCGAGAATTGTAAATTGGAATGCGATCTTACACATTGCATTGATCTAACGGATCAAAGGGAGTGAAATTTGTCATGTCACGCCATTGATTCGCGTGAAATCCAATGCAGGTTTTTAGGGAGGCAGAGCATGTGAGCAGGTTTTGAAATTATTGCAAATTTTGACAGTTGAGAGATTTTGGGGAGTGTGTTAGAAAGTGACTGTAAAATGTTAATCCAAACCAATTCTATCATGCAATCAACCTATTCTATCACATTACAATTTCGTAATTACCAATTGGTAACTCTCCAAAGTATAGGAATAGTTAGTATAGGAATATGTTTCACCTTCTCTAGTATAGGAATAACTTGTATTAAGGGGAACTATTGGGGAAGAAAATTTCAATAATCTCCTAAGTCCCTCCTAATCCACTAATCATGCCCAAATGTCTCTATATATTATGGTCATACATCAAAGCCAATCAAAGCAAATTCTTAAAATATAGGTCCGATTTCTAGCAAACTTTAGAAAATAGTACCCTTTTCTCACTTATACCACACTTAATAAAATTCTTTAAAGATTTGAGACACAGATTTGGTAGCTTTTTGGAAATTGTGGGAATTAAATGGAGAGAGGAAAAAAAATCTGAGTCTGAATTCGAGTATGTGAGAGGGAGTGGAATATATAGAAGGAATTTTTAAAAATAAAATAAAAAAAATTGAGCGACAACTTTGAAAAACCGTTGGAACTCCATGTCACCGATCTACGTGAGGGAGGGGAGAAAGGTAAGATTTGAGAAAGTGGGAATTTTTTGGATTGATCACCGTGAAAAAATATTAGCCAATAAGCCTTTGACACGTAGTTCTATAATTGCTTTGGAAATAGATTTCACCATTAACAAAGATCATCAATTCATCATCTCTTTTTGTTATTACCATTAATTATTTAACCATGGTATAACTGGAACTTTCTAGCATTTTTTTTTTTTTTTGGCTAAAATGCAAAATTAACCCTTTAAGTTTCTTAACCTTTCATTTTAGTCATTAATTGAATTTTTTTAATTAAAAAATTTTGAAGATAAATCTAAAAAATTGAAAAATTAGCCACAAAATATAACAAAAATGGATGGAAAGCCCTTAATTGAATAAACTTGAAAGTTAGAGGACTGAAATGAGCGAAAGCAAAAGTTAGAAGATTGAAATGAAATATAAAGAAACTTAGATAGTTAATTTTGCATTTTAACAATTTTTTTTTTTAAGTTTGATTTGTCTTATGTGTATACTTTATTCGGATTGTTGTTTAGTTTTCAAATTTTCATTAATGCAAAGGCTTGTCAAGAAGAGTAAAATCATGTTTCATGTGAAGATCTTCTCTAAATTTTTTCAATTTTTTATTTAGATGTAAAACATTTAATATTTAAAAATCAAGTCAACTTCAACAAATTTTTTTATTTTTTATTTTTTATTGAACTTCAACAAATTAATTCTCTTTAAATAATAGTATAGAGCATAGTTGTCAGTATCGTACGATACGCGATACGTATCGTTTGAAAAAAGTGCTGTATCGTTGATATGTATCGTAGGTGCATATGAATCGGACGATACAGTTGTATGAATCGTACGTATCGTGCGTATCGTACGTATTGGTTGTATCGGACGATACATAAACAATTTGCTTAAATAGGCTTTTTTAACCAAAATTTCAGCCCAAGTTTAGCCCAAAACGTTTTTCCATTTTTTTTAAAAGCAAGTTGGGCTATTTTGGTGGTTTGGCCCAATACAAAAGCCTTAATTTTTTTTTTTTTTTTTTTTTAGCCCTAAAAAAATTGAACCACAATTAAATCAATTTACCCACCACATAGTCGCATCAGTCAGTAGTCACCCACACGTTTTTTCCTTTGTATCTCAATTCTCAAGCTCTCAACTTTCCCAAAACCCCTTTGGCTTCCTCTCTTTCTGTTTTCATCTTTCTACCTTTTAGATCATCAAGTTTCAGGAGATCCCTCATCAAGGGACCACAAGCTCCAAAGGACCACAATCTTGTCTTTTTCTTCTATTCCTTTTCCTAACCCAAAAGTCCCACACTCTCACATGCTACTAGAGCAAGACAACAACAACAACAAGTGCTGCCTCACGTTGGGTCCACTGTGTGTGTAAGGTTAGTTTTTCTTTTTTCTTAATAAATTTTTTTGATTAATTCTTTATACTAAAAAATTATTGTAATTATTTATTGTTATTAACATATTATATTAGTTAATTTAGTTTAATATAACCGAGTGGCTTATAAAAAATTAGTTTAGTATAACTGAATATGTATCAATGTATGTATATGAGTGTTTATATATAAATATTATATATATATATATATATATATATATATATATATGTATTTTGTAATGTTAATATTAATACTGTGAATTTGTGATAGTGTAACTGTGATGCTTAATTTGTGTACATAAAAATTGTTGATTGACTATAAATTCATGTGTTCATATTTGCTTTTAGGTATATAAAAAAAATGGGTGATAGGAGGAAAAGAAATAAGGAGAAAGATCCCACTTGGGATCATTGTCTATGTATTAATGATGATAAGACAAGTAAGCTTAAGCTTAAATGTAATTATTGCTCAAATGAATATTGGGGTGGAGTCATAAGAATGAAAAACCATTTGGCACATACACATAAGGATGTTAAACCATGCTTGAAGGTGCCTGAAGATGTTAAAAATTATTTTGCCAAACTTTTGGAAAACATTAAAAAAAAAAAATGAGCAACTTGATGATGAGTTTGATGTTGAATGTCTTCAAGAAGATGAATTACAAAAGATTGGTGGTGATAATGCAAAAAAGGGAACCATGGATGCATACTTAAAAGGGAAATCAAATTCTAAACAAGTGACTTTACCTTCCTTGGTGAAAGATCGTATTGCAACTTGTTTGGCTATTTGTAGATTTTTTTATGCTCATGCTATACCTTTTCATTTAGTTAAGAGCCCTTTGTTTAAAAAAATGATGGATTTAGTTGCTAATTATGGCAAGGGATTGAAACTCCCTACTTATCATGAAACAAGGGTGACTTTCTTGAAAAAAGAGGTAGAAAATATGCACTTCACATTGGATAAGTATAAAAATGAGTGGAAAAAAATAGGTTGCACTTTAATGTCAGATGGATGGACGGATAATAGAGAGAGGTCTATCACAAACTTCCTTGTCAATAGTCCAAAGGGAACAGTTTTTCTTAAATCTATTGACACCTCCGATATTTCCAAGAATGCTGAAAATTTATTTCAATTGCTTGATTCTTTGGTGCAAGAAATTGGAGAGAAGAATGTGGTACAAGTAGTGACAGATAGTGCTTCGGCTTATGTTTTAGCTGGTGAAAAATTAATGGAAAAAAGACGTAAGATCTTTTGGAATCCTCGTGTTGCCCACTGTATTGATTTGATGCTTCATGACATTGGTGATTTGCCTGTGCATGCAAATACTATAAAAAAAGCAAAGAAGATCACTGTTTTTATTTACCGTCATATTTTGGTGCTTGATTTGATGAGAAAATATACAAAAGGGAGGGAATTGGCAAGACAAGGTGTCACAAGATTTGCCACTGCCTACTTTACTTTGAAGAGTATATATCAACAAAAGATTAGATTAAGGTCTATGTTTGCATCTGAGGAATGGGCTAAGAGTCCCTATGCAAAGAAAAGTGATGTCATTAATGTCCAATTAATTGTCTTGAGTGATCCAAAGTTTTGGCCTACTATTAAATTTTGCTTAAAATGTGTGATCCCTTTAGTAAAAGTTTTAAGGCTTGTAGATGGTGATGCAAAACTAGCAATGGGCTACATATATGAAGCTATGGATAGAGCAAAAGAGCAAATCCGGAAAAATTTTAATGATGCGCAAAGGAGATATGGACCTATATTGAGAATTATTGAAACTAGATGAAGCTTTAGCTTCATAGGCCTTTACATGCAGCAGCTTATTTTCTCAATCCTAAGTAAGTTCATTATTTGAATTGTTATATATTTTAATCTTTATCTTTATATTTTGTATGCATATTTATTAATAAGATATAAAACTGTGATAGGTTTTATTATGATCCCAACTTTGTTGCAAATGAAGAAGTGAGAGTTGGACTTTATGAAGTGATTGAAAGGATGTGTCCTACAACTTTGGAGAGGTGTAGGATTGATCTACAATTGGAGAAATTTGATAAAGCTGAGGGTTTGTTTGGAAAAGAAATGGCTATACTTACAAGAACAAAGAAGCAACCAGGTATGTGCTATTGTTATTATCATTATTATTGATTATCATTATCATCTTAATGTAACTTTTTATTTGTTGTTATCGTAATTATATTGTAGCCCTTTACAATTTCTTTTGTTGGTAATATAGCATTGTGGTGGGAAAGTTATGGAGTACATTGCAAAGAGCTTCAAAACTTAGCTATACGTGTCTTAAGCCTAACTTGTAGTGCAACGGAATGTGAAAGAAATTGGAGTACTTTTGATCATGTACACACTAAAAAAAGGAATTGTCTTGAGCAACAAAGAGTGAATGCTTTGGTGTTTGTAAACTATAATATTAATTTGGAGTTGAGACAAATAAAGAGAGAAGAGAATGGTGACTCATATGATCCAATTTGTCTATCGGATATGGAATCTGATAATGAATGGATTACCGAAAAGGAAGAACCTTGCTTGCCAGAAGATAATTCATGAATGGACATTCATGAATGCTTTGAAGTTAATGAGGAAGGATGAAGTAGAAAAAGAAAGAGAGGTATAAATTTATATTAAATTGAAATTTTCTTTTCTATATTATGAATAAAATGCTAATTTTGACAATATATATTTTTTGTTATTATTTTTATAGGTCCAAGAAATTTGAATGCCAAAAAGAAAAGTAAAGAAAAAGTTATTGAAGTTGAATAACCAGAAGAGATAGTGGATGTTGGAGATGATGAAGAAGATGTACAAGAAGATGCCAATGATGAAATGATTTTGCAAGATGATGAAGATGATAACTTCATTGTGTTGGACTATGGAGATGATTTTGATGATTTTGATTAGGCAGTGATGAATATGATTAGGAAAAAAAATATTTTGACTAATATAATATGTAGTGACTTTGAACTCTAATGAATTTGGATATGGATATTTTTATCTTTTGGATATGAATGTTAAAAATATATTTCCATTTGGTTTATTTGGTTAACTTAGTCGAATACTTTAACATAAGTGATAATTAAAGTAGTTATTATTTGCATATGTTTCAATTTTATAATAAATATATGTATATGTATAATGTTTTATAAATTTTATATAGTGTTTGTGTATCTTACGATACACGATACATAAAAATGAAAAAAACGATTTACGATACGATTCACGATTTGATAACTATGGTGTAGAGTAGATTTAAAGATTGATTTGACTTTTTTTTTTTAGAAACAAGACTTTTTCTAAAGTCTAGACATAATTAATTTTTGAAGGGACAAAATTAAACTTTACTCAATTGTTAAATGACTCAGTTGAATGAAAAACAGTTGATTTTATCCTACATTTGCTTTATCGGGTCTTGGATCCAATTGTTTTTTTTTTTTTTTTGTTTTTTTTTTTTGATGAATTGGATCCAATTGTTTTGTTTTTTAATATAAATACGCATTTGATGTAATCATATTAGTTAATGGGCCGGGTCGACCATTTATAATGTTATCAGTCTTGACTAAATTCAGATTGGTTGTCGTTGTTCTATTCAAGAATCATGCGAGTTCGATTTCGACTTTGAAAAGGATTCAGTTAACCCGAAGCCCAAATTTGATTAGTATTAGGCAAAAACACCAAAATTTTTTTTTTTTTTGATGAGCAAAAACACCAAATTTTAAAAAGGGGATTTGCTCAGCGAAAGTCGAAAATCTACAAACTCAAAAATCACAATCCGTTAACATTGGCATTCATCTCTCTCTCATATACACAAACACGCAGATTGTTAACTCCATTGTGCTTTTTTCTTCTTTGTTAAAAAAATTAATTAATTAATTAATTAAAAAATTAGTAAAATCTAAAAAAGATTTTTTTTAAAATCTAAAAATTAGTCATATCTATAACAAAATAAATAAATAATTGTAAATAACTATAAGTGTCATACAAAATCTAATATAAATGTAAAGTAAAATTAATATTTTCAAACCTAGTTTAATTTACTCGAACGTGAGATAAAGCATGTCACTGATGGAAGCCTCAAGCCTTAATTGAATGAACCAAAACAACACTATTTTAAGGGTAGTTAACAAACCAGTTTAACGGAGGATAAATGGAAGCCTCAATTGAACGAAAGTATTAGAGAATTAAAATAAATTCTTGTGAAATTTAGAATGTGAGTTTTACATTGTAGCTTCTTCTTTTTTTCATAATTCGATTGTTACGATTAAGAAGATGGGATTTGAATAGTGGACGTCTCCGTTAAAGATACCAAGAGGTGCAAATAGAGTTACGAGGCTCTTGGCTAATTTTCTTATAACTTGTTTTTATCACATAACCTAGTTTCAAGCATTAAAATCACCTAACGTGCACCTAGACACTCTTACAACGTGGTGTTAAAGTAGAGATTGAGGATGTAAGGGGGAAAAATGGTGATGTCCCCCTTAATATTGAGTTAGTTGAGTGTGTATTGTGTGGATGTGTATGGAGTCCTACATCGGACATATTTTTAGGGTCCGTTTGAGAATGGATTATTTAGCTAAAACTAAAAAATTTATGGTAAAAAAAGGGTAAAAAAAACAAACCTAAAAGCTAGCAAAATAGTATAATGAGACCCATAAATAGTACCCAAAAAAGAAATATGACCCATGAATAGTAACAAAAAGAAGTTCAAAACTCAAATAAGCTGAAACTTGCATTACATCCCAAACAGACTCTTAATATCTATTTGGAATCAACTTTAGTTTTTAGTTTTTATCTTTTATGTACAGTTTTTTAAACCTCACGTTTTCTCACTTTTTCCAAAATACAAATATACTTAAGCACACCTCCAAGCTCCAGCAAAAATTTAGATAAATTGTCCCAAACGGACACTAAGTTATATGAGCTTTATAAATAACTACAATGAGTTTCAATTGTGATTAGACTACTCCTTTTAGGATCTAGTGCCTATATGATACATGGAAAAAAAAAATTTAACGAAAAGTTAAGTAAGGTAATAGTAAAAAGAATAAGATGAATATTTTTGAATTATAATCAAGTTAGTGTAAATCAGTATACTTTTTTTTTACACTTTTTTTTGAGAATCAGTGTAAATCAGTATACTAGGTAAGTATCCATTTAATACAATCACAATTTATTTATGACCAAACATTTAGGGGCTATTTGGTATCAGAGTTTAAATAGCAATTTTCAATATTTAAACAACAATAACACTTTTGACATGTATAAAATCAAATATATATTTTCACAAATCTAAAAATTGAACAACAATTCTAAAAATCTTCAACCCTAAGTATCCTTCATGTTTTGCAAGTTACTCTTTATCGCTTCATTCAATACAAAGATGGATTCGTTTCTTTAATCGCGCCCTTTTCATTCAAACTATTGGGCCTTGAATTTTTAATATAAACAATCAATGGGTGTGTGGTCATTTAGTTAATGGGCCGGGCCGTCCAACTTTTAATATCATCCGAGCTCGACAAATTTCATTCATGAATCGCATTCATTCATGCGAGTTCGACTTCGAATCTGCAAAGGATTCAGTTAACGCCAACTCCAAATTTGAATAGGATTCGGCAAAATACTTCAAATATATATATAAAAGACTTGCTCAGCAAAATCTACAAACTCAAAAATCACAATCTGTTCTCACTCTCTCTCTCAAGGGTGTCTCTGCCAATACTACTTGTGTGAGAAGGCCAGAATAATGGAGCTTGGATCTAAGTCTCAACCACAAAAGGTTTGTCTTTCTCAAAAGCAACCCAAATTTTATATTTTTTTTTTTTGGTTGTTTTTCTGTGTTTCTTCAAGTTCTGTTCTTTTGGTTATTAGATTGCTCGATTTTTTCAAATTGAAGTCACTCTTTTTAAATTTTGTTGTTTTAAAATTGCTCAGTTTCTGGTATAATTGTCTGAGATTTACTCACTGAAAGTTACGTAATTGAGTAGGAAGTTAAAGTCTTTGCTAATATATGTTAAAATTTTGTCACACTGTTTTAGTAAAAGATTTTGTAATGTTGGTCTCACATGCTAGGTTGTAATGTTAGTGCTCGGTTAGAACTTGGAAGACTTACCTTTTTGTTTTACTGCTGTTGTGGCAGATGGTGTCAATCTGTTTAGTTTATGAATTAAGTTTCTAATCTTTTCTTTAAAAAAATTAAATAAATAAAGCTCCGTTTTGGTATAGTTTTGTAAGATATATTATCTGAAAGTTACTGAGTAAAGTGAAAAAGTTATAGTCTTTGCTAACATATGTTTACATTGTCATGCTCAGTGTGACGAGACAAACAGTTTCTGTATGGATCGGTTAAGTGATTTGCCGGACGAAATTATTGTCTCCATTCTTTCATTTTTGAAGTTGAAAGAAGCAGCAAGGACGAGTGTCCTCTCTAGAAGGTGGGGACATCTGTGGAAATTTACGACTGGTAGCTTGGACTTTGATGATTCATCATTACAATATCTCAGGAAGAAGAGCTTTTCTAAGACTTTACCTGGAATTGACAGGGATAGGTATGTCGGTTGGGTAAATCATGTATTGCAATTGCATCAAGCTCATACCATAGATGGGTTTAAAGTTTGTTTTCCTCTAAAAGAGGAGTGTAACAAATTGGATATTGACAATTGGATACTTTTTTCACTGAGAAAGAAAGTGAAGAGGCTTTCATTGGATTTTGACCCTATTATTACAGGCTCGGCTAGGGGACATTACACTCTTCCTGCTCAAATTCCTCATGGTTATAGCCTCAATTTCCTAACAAACCTCTCTTTGAGTTATGTGGAAGTGACCGGAAAAGTTCTTGCTTATGTTTTATCTAATTGTCCATATATTGAAGCACTACATGTGGAAGCCTCAAATTCTTTGGTGAAATTAAAGTCTTCTAGGCCTTTGCTCAAGCTAAAGCATTTAGAGATATTACGCTGCTTCTCTCTCAAAAAGATTGAGATTTCCGCCATAAATCTTGTTTCATTCAAATATTTTGGGGATAAGATAAGGTTATGTCTAGGGGATGTTCCCAATCTTGTTGATGTGTCTATGGATGGTTTGTATGCTTTTGATTTTATGAAGAAATGTTGCCCGATTTCAAGTTATCTCTCTCAGCTGCAGACAATTGTACTAAAGGTGTATGTTGAGGTTAGTGATAAAAACACTTATACACAAACACTCATGATTGTCAACTCCGTTGTGCTTTTTTCTTCTTTTTTTTCCTAAACATCAATGTTTGTTTATATGAATGTTCTCATTTTTCTTGGTTTAATTTTTCAGGGGTTCCCCAAATTTCCAGAGTTAAGAAGCCTCAAGAAATTAACATTGATTGTATCTTCATATCGTGCCCACAGTCTCCTTTGTTGCACTTCCCTGCTGAAGGCATCTCCCTTTTTGCAAAAATTTACACTCGAGGTAAATATTGTTATTACTTTATTGTTTATTATTTTAGAGTTATGGACTTTATTGTTTGGAGATTTTTTAAGATTTATTTTCACTTGAGCTTAGCACTTAGCTGTCTTTTCCTTCACATTTTGTAATGCATATTAGCTGGATTGTTTTTGTAGTTGGACAAGCTATTAGATAGTAAATAACTTCCAATTAATAAAAAGTTTGGCATGCATGTTAAAAAATAAGTATGATGGATCTTTAAAATGTTAATTGGTGTAACTTAACCAAAGAGTCCAGCGGTAGCTTGATACAGATCTTATATATGTGTGTGTGTGTGCTCTTCCACCCTTATTGTGTGCATTGTGATGCATCTGTCCCTTGTAGTTTATGAGTGTTCACTGCAAATAAAATCAGTCCATTATTTATTGGTTAGAATTCAGTATAAAAGATAATCATGATAACCCTGTTTTACTTGTATAAAATAATAAATAAATAAAAACCATGATAAGCCTATTTCATGTGCTGTTTTGTTTTCAGTTTTTTTTTTTTTTTGGTTACTTTTTTTAAGTGGAATGTCATAATCGTGGATGCTTGTGGATTAGGAAAGCTACTTTTGTCCATATGAGTAGCTCTAGCACTTGGCTCTCCAAATGGAAGCTACAACTGGTTGGCTTCTTAGACATTGGTAGAATGGGTTTTATTGGTCTTGTAGTATGCTTTTGTTTTCCTAATGTCATGATTATGTTCTAAAATTCTTTTGGAAATAAGCCCATTTCAAGCGTTACAGAACCTACAACAGTCAGCACAGGAGACAACCTACTATTCTTTTTTTTTTTTTTAATAAGTCAGAGACAACCTACTTCTATTCAACAAACAAGGAAAAATAATAAAATAGAGGACCTATAACATATGCCAAAGTCATTATTTCTCTGCTGCTTTTAGTTATTGGTGATAACATTGTTAATTGTGTTGCTATACCTATATTCCAGTAGTTTTTTGAACATTCTATCTTTTAACTTAGCATAACGCTGCTATTTCTTCTTTGTGACAGATGATAGGGCTAAATAATGACCTTGGAAAAATTGAGGCACAGAAGGCTAAATGTCCACACCAATGCCTCAAGGTGCTTGAATTGATTGGTTTTGTTGGTGGTACACATGACATGGAGCTTGCCCTAGATGTACTCAACAATGCTGTGTCACTGGAGACGATAATTATTGACACACGGTTACCTTTTGTGGAGAATACTAGGGATCCTATGACGAAATTAGCCGCTTTAACTCGTGCCAGGCAACTCGAAACAACATTACCACCAAGGATTAAAATGGTGATAGTGTAAAAGTATTGTGAAATGTAAACCTTAATGTATTCATGGAGTGAGCTTAGCTTCAACTTTGCAAGAATGAAGCACATAAGTTTATTTAAGTTTATCATTGAATGTAGTGATTGACAGTAGGTATATCTCATGCTTTTAGGGGAAAAAGTATGTCTCATGCAGCTTACTGTAGTTCTGGCTACAATGGTGTGTTGAGGGTGCAGCTTGCACATTTATGATGAATGTATCTGTTATTGTATTTTCTTTTCGTGTGTTACTGTTACCAAAAAGCTTTAATTATTTGCTTTTTACTTTTTTAAGGATAAAGAATGTGTTTACTGTTTAGTTAACTCATCGAAAATATTTTAATGCCAATGGGTTTTAATTCAACAATAGGAGTGTTATCAGTTATCACTTTATCACTGTTATGTTATCCCATAATGTGTTGAAATGTGTGAGCAAACCTATATTAAGGTCAAAAACCTATAACAAGGCCCATTTGGTCTTGGAGGTGCAGTAAAGATCTGTTTTGGGAATGATTGATGAACACAAACAAAGTTTATTTGTCAATTGATGCCATTGATTACTAATGATGCCATTGATTATTTCATTTAAAGAATTGAAGATATGTTCAAGAGTGTTCAAGGATAAAGCTTGATGTTTATAAATTAAAGTTTGATATTCAGATGGGATTTCACCATCTTTAGTCTTTACCAAATAGATGAGGTTGGATTGGAAGTATTGAGAAAGACAAAAACAAAATTTTCTAGTAGAGATGCCAAGACAGAATAACTCTTTTTTTTTTGGTTATCTTAGTCTGGTGGTTGTCTTAAAATTGAATTTCTATAATTTTATTTGGGACTGTCCCTTCTAATTTAGGTCCATCCTTTATAATGTAAGTTTATTTGTCAATTCTTGGGAGCTTCAAGATCCAAAACTGCAGACTAATAAAATAAGGCCATCAGAACAACAAACTACACCGCATGCAAGAAATCCCACTACAACCGATTAAATATTGGTTTGATGGGAAATTCGAATGGATGGTTCACAATAATATTCCAAGTTAAAATACAACATTAAATTTTCCAAGTTAAAAATTAAATTACCATGGAATTCAAGCTTGATCCAACTTAATGAAATTTGAACACATATTTGGGGTTTCAAACATTATATCCTCTATTCATTTCAACCGAATCAGTTGTAGAATTGCTTAGAACAGCCCTCTAAGCATAGGAATTTACACAATTCATAGTAGATTTAACTAAAAACCCCACAAAAAATCAATTTCCCCTTTTCTCCTATTTCAAAGTCATAGTAAAACTAACTACTAAAAACACACAAAAAAAAATCAATTTCCCCTGAACTTGCCCTTAGGAGAGTTGATCTGAAGATGAATCAGAGTAGCTCTTTCCTTGATTTTCCCCAATAGATCATCAGACTCGCATAGAAGAAGAACACCCTCTGTCAAAGGAAAGATAGCATGAATGACCTCCAAGGACAGGAAGTCATCTATGTCACCAATAGGCACCACCGTCCCTGGCACATTTAGCAACCGATAGAGTGAAATGGAAAACAAGCAAATGCTTGCCACCTGCCAATTAAGCCCTTCCTCTGCCAAGAAATATTCTCTCTCCACGTTGCACAGAGTAGCCCTTCTCTTTTCCATCCAACCTCTGTTCTTTGCTCTAGACTTCTTCATCACAGCTGTAGCGTCCAGCCCATTTTTCACCATCAATTTCTTTGACACATTCAATCCAGCAGGTAAATTCAGTTTGGCTTTCGCCAATTTCTTCTTGGCTCTATTCCAGTCAGCAAAATTGTATCGCAGGAATTTGATCCACAGCTTGAGCTCTTCATACTCTCTATTGCGGTAATAAGTTGCCAACATCACCTCCTGTCGATCAAACCATATAGGCAGTGGTCCGATGCCACACGCTGAAAATAAACACAACATTCAACATTCCAGAGACACAAAAATTAATTGGAAACTGAAATTCAATGCAATTGCAATTCTAATTTATTATAGAAACTGAAATTACAAGAAAAAAAAAATATAGAAATTACCTTCGGAGATCTTACGATGGAGCTCATCCCGAATTCTCTTCACTTGCTTCCTCACAGACTCTTGGTTTGGAAGGAGAAATTCAGAAAGGTTAATGGCACGACTTTTCACCAATTCGCAAAGCTTTTTTGCTTCGGGAATCGCCATGAGTGTGAATGTGGGTAGGTTTTTTTCTGCTTTCGAAATTGGGAATTTCAGAGGGAAATGAATGAAGAAACAGAGTATGAGCCTGAGTTGAGTCTCTGTGAGGCGGGAATTTAAAGCGGGTAGCGGCAAATTCATATAAACCGTTGGATGATTTAAAACCATTCGTGTCCGTTGATTTTTTACTACGATCCGTGTGAATAAAGATTTTTTTTATTGATCCGCGTAATCAAAAATCAACTTATAAGTTATAACTATCTGCCAGGTGTTCTCCACAACTTGTAACTCACTCGTTAACGTTGAAACTCTCTACAACTTATATACTTTCAACATAAAAATATAAAGATATATTTGTGTTTGCTTGAGATTTAATATTTCTTGTTTGCCTTGTCAAAATTTTGATATGAAAAATATAAAGATATATAATTGGACTATTTTAGTTAATTTTTCTATTTGTACTAACCAAAAATATTTATTTATATTTTAAATAATTGTTAAATTAATTATGATGTCATTAAGGTTTAACCTTTATTCGATTTCGATCCGACCTCAAAAACTTTGAATCTTTTCTTTTTATATATGAGGAGCTCCTTTTATTTTGAAGTAAAATATTTTCCGAAAAATGTTTTCCCATTTCATGTGCTTGTTTGTATGTAAAATATGGTCAAACTTGTAAAATATTTTCCGTTAACTATAAAATCCTTTATAAAAAGTCATAAAACATTTTACCTTAAAAATTTTGATAAAATATTTTAATTTTAAATGTATTTATATATTTGCATGGGTTACATGCTAGTAATAAATAATAAAGGAGATCCATGACTATTAAACGATGCTTAGAAATTAGAATACAAATCAAAAATAAAAATATTTATTAATTTTCAAATGCACTATTATTATTCTGAGCATAAATGCACTATTTGTTTTGTAAAATGGTATTTAATATCTCTTATTTTCATGTCCCAACTATGTTCTAAAATATATATATATATATATATATATATATATATTAAATAACATGACCGAGACATGCATGCAGAAGTGTTCCATGAGTATCAAGTGTTCGACATGGAAATGAAGTGTTTGTGTTTCATAGAATTTTTCACTCTTCGAGTAATTTTACTGTTTTTATATGTT
The DNA here is from genome assembly GCF_932294415.1 of Quercus robur. Lineage (NCBI taxonomy): Eukaryota > Viridiplantae > Streptophyta > Magnoliopsida > Fagales > Fagaceae > Quercus > Quercus robur. The sequence continues at coordinate 49,879,445 of NC_065543.1, read as the reverse complement.
TTTACTAAGTTTATGATCCTTGTAGGGACACGATTTTCAACCCAAGCCCAAAATGTAAGGGATACTGGCCCAGTGAACCCAATACAATAAATTTATAGAGAATGGGTAGAAGAACTAGGCTTTAGTGAATGGGATAACAGTTATAATGAGTTTCCAAGACAATCAAACAGAAACGAACCAAGTTTGTACAAGAGAGTTTGTTCTCGGCACAATCCGAGAAGTTTTGTTCCGGTATATATTGGATAATAATGGTTACAGGAGTTATTGAGATTGCTACAGTGCTTTCTCTTCTCCTTTTTCTCTCTCCGATCCTTGGGGTCTCTACCCTTATTTATACTACATATCTTCCTTCATCTCTACCCTACACGTGGATAGTTGATAGTTTATACTGATATTTGTCCCATCAACCCCCTCTAGAAGTCTTTTCGGATGGTTGTAAGGATGCAATAATACTGTGCAGAAGTCACTTCCTCATCAATGCAGCCAAAGAGTTAGCTGGGGTGCATTCAATGCGGTGATAGCAACTTTTCCCATGATATTTTGGGATTCTTCTCTATCTTTTGTTCCTGCAATGCTTATCCATATTTCCAGAATTTCATGGATCGCACCTCTAGATGGCAGGCATCCTTTACGGACCTCTGCCTTGGCTAGTCGAGGACAAATTCATCCTCGGCACAAACTCCTAGGCCATTATGTTCAATATTGTCTTCCTTATCCACTAGCATGGATTTCCTTGGCTATACTTACCCATCCTCGGACAGCCCCTTATCCTCGGCTTGGGCCTTAGGCCCAAAACCCAATTGTATGATCTGGGCCCATGACCCCACAATAGCCCCTCAAAACTCCAGTTTTTTCCTCTCATCCGAGGAAAAAGGTGGGGTTTTAAATTCTTAAGAGTTAATTCTGCTTTGATCCTTTGATTTACACCCGAGGGAGTGCCGTTTCACGCGCCCCATATTTGTACTGTAAATTGCTCCTTTCAGAGCTACCAATCTGAGGAGTTGGTTATAATTTTGAGTCTGTCTTGACACTTATAGAAAGATGCCATGTGTGTTAATTTTCCCAAAGTATGTGGTTCGAGGACTCATGCATAGCTAAGGTTTTGCTTAACACTTAGCAGGAGATCCGAGGGGATCCGACATAGTTATGGTTCTTCTTAGCAGGAGGTCTGAGGGACCCGACATATCTAAGGTTCCATATAACGCTTAGCAAGAGATCCGAGGGGATCCGACATAGCTAAGGTTCTTCTTAGCAGGAGGTCTGAGGGACCCGACGTAGCTAAGGCTCTTCTTAGCAGGAGGTCTGAGGGACCCGACATAGCTAAGGTTCCGTATAACGCTTAGTAGGAGATCCGAAAGGATCCGACATAGCTAAGGTTCTTCTTAGCAGAAGGTCTAAGGGACCCGACGTAGTTAAGGCTTTTCTTAGCAGGAGGTCTGAGGGACTCGACATAGCTAAGGCTCCGTATAACGCTTAGCAGGAGATCCGAGGGGATCCGACATAACTAAGGTTCTTCTTAGCAAGAGGTCTGAGGGACCCGACATAGTTAAGGTTCTTCTTAGCAGGAGGTCTGAGGGACCCGACATAGCTAAGGCTCTGTATAACGCTTAATAGGAGATTCGAGGGGATTCGACATAACTAAGGCTCTTCTTAGCAGGAAGTCTGAGGGACCCGACATAGCTAAGGCTCTGTATAACGCTTAGCAAGAGATCCGAGGGGATCCGACATAGCTAAGGTTCTTCTTAGCAGGAGGTCTAAGGGACCTGACGTAGCTAAGGCTTTTCTTAGCAGGAGGTCTGAGGGACCCGACATAGCTAAGGCTCTATATAACGCTTAACAGGAGATCCGAGGGGATCTGACATAGCTAAGGTTCTTCTTAGTAGCTTCAGTGCGTGTTAATTTCCCCAAAGCAGAAGGTCCGAGGACCCGACATAGCTAAGGTTCTGTTTAACCGCTTCTCCATCCATGCTTTGACTCTCGGCTTCTTTCTCCAATGGGAATTCAGTGTACTGGGCTACTAGACCCGCGAGAACTAGCCCCTTGACAAGTGTACGGGGCATATACTTGACGTCAGAAACCCCTAGAATTGCGCCCCATTTAGCAATCCTCCCCGCGTAATCATTACTTCAAAGTGCAGACCTAAGCGGGAGCTAAGTTATGACAATAATTGTGTGTTCTTGGAAATAATGAGAAAGCTTTCGTGTGGCATGCACTATCGCCAAAATGGTCTTTTCGAGGGACTCTTGCTGATAGGAGCTTGATCCCACCATGGTTAACCATTGCATTCACCAACGCACAAGCTCTCCTCACAGACGGCGCCAATTGTAGGGACACGATTTTCAACCCAAACCCAAAATGTATGGGATACTGGCCCAGTGAACCCAGTACAATAAATTTGTAGAGTGTGGGTAGAAGAACTAGGTTTTAGTGAATGGGATAACAGTTATAATGAGTTTCCAAGACAATCAAACAGAAACGAATCAAGTTTGTACAAGAGAGTTTGTTCTCGACACAATCCGAGAAGCTCTGTTCCGGTATATATTGGATAATAATGGTTACAGGAGTTGTTGAGATTGCTACAGTGCTTTCTCTTCTCATTTTTCGCTCTCCGATCCTTGGGGTCTCTACCCTTATTTATACTACATATCTTCCTTCATCTCTACCCTACACGTGGATAGTTGATGGTTTATGCTGATACTTGTCCCATCAACCCCCTTTAGAAGTTTTCTGGGGTGGTTGTAAGGATGCAATAATACTGTGCAGATGTCACTTCCTTATCAATGCGGCCAGGGAGTTAGCTAAGGTGCATTCAATGCAGTGATAGCAGCTTTTTCCAAGATATTTTGGGATTCTTCTCTGTCTTTTGTTCCTGCAATGCTTATCCATATTTCCAAAACTTCATGGATCGCACCTCTAGATGGCAAGCATTCTTTACGGACCTCTGCCTTGGCTAGCTGAGGACAAATTCATCCTCGGCACAAACTCCTAGGCTATTATGTTTAATATTGTCTTCCTTATCCACTAGCATGGGTTTCCTTGGCTATGTTTACCCATCCTCGATCGGCCCCTTATCCTCGGCTTGGGCTTTAAGCCCAAAACCCAATTGTATGATCTGGGCCCATGACCCCACAATCCTAATTTAAATAAAATTGAAAATTAGAAAAAGAAAAAGAAAAAGAGAAATAGGTAAATTGTAAAATACACCTTGAAATTCAGGATTGCTTGAATTTTACATAAAATTGAAATTTACACTAATTTTACTTTCCATTAGCAAAAGGAGCCCTTCATTAGGCGACTCACACGTGGCCCTTAAGTGACATGCTAGTAAGCCTAATACGACACCGTTTTACACAAGGTAGAATTCCACTAGACCAGGCCCACTGAACGATGCCGTTTTGGCCTGAAATCAAAACCCAAAAGTCAAAACAAAGATGTGCAACGATGCCGTTTCACCAGAACTCAAAATCCCATTCCAAAATAACATCAATACCAAGAGTCCCAGACAGCTCCACCGTCGACGGCTCCACCTCGACCAGATCAGGTCCAAGGCGACGGCGACGGCGACTGTGAATTTCTTTGGTCTTTCTCTCTAACTGTTCTCTCTCTCTCTCTCTCTCTCTCTCTTGCTTTTCCATAATTGCCATGGCTGGATTTGTTATGATTTTTGTGTTTTCATTCATTTAACGAAAATGGGTTTTTCTTTTCTGGTCTCCAATCCTTTTATATTGTCCAAATTTCGGTTTTTCTTTTTCTGGGTAAAAAATATCAGTCTTTATCTGCTACATGTTTGACAAAATGCCCCAGAGAGTTGAGTTTGTTACATGTTTTGCTATATAGTTGACTAATTGAGTTTATGTTAAATGTCAGGTCCAACATGGTTTAAAATTTATATTTGTGTAGTCCCCTTTGAAAATTTTGTTAGAATGGAGAGAATTGTTTGGTTTTCATTTTGCAAGAGAAAAATAAAAATGGGTATTGGAGTTTATTGACAACTTATACTTGTTTTCTAGGTAATGGTTTTTGTTAGTTTCAGAACCAGTCATGTATATGAAAATCTAATCTAAGCAATTCAAACTCAATTTTGAATTAAAAAAAGACAAAATAGAAGCAAGCTCCTGTACTACTCTGCTATTTTTACAAGCTTCTTCATGGTCTCATAGTTGATGGTTAAACTCATTGTGTAATGTGTACCTCTTTGAGTAGCTAACATATATTTATATTGTCATGGTCTGAAATCTTCAGTGTGATGAAAATGAACAATTTCGACATGGATCGGTTAAGTGAATTGCCGGATGATATTCTTGTTCCAATTCTGTCAGTGTTGACATTGAAAGAAGCAGGGAGGACAAGTGTTTTATCTAAAAGGTGGAGATATCTGTGGACATTTACGACTGGTAGCTTGGACTTTGATGGGGAGGGATTGGTTAAAACGTCTTTAAAATTTAGAAGGCGTAGCTTTGTTAAAATGGTGAACCACGTATTGAAATTGCATCAAGGTCATACTATAGATGAGTTTAGAGTTTGTTTTGATGTGAATGGAATGAAATTCAAGTCTGAAATTGACAATTGGATAAGCTTTTCATTGAGAAAGAAAGTTAAAAGACTTTTGTTGGAGTTCAAACCTATTATGTCAGACTTTCGTTATACTCTTACTATGAAATTTCTTCATGAAAGCTCTTCAAATCTATTATGTGGGGATTTCCTAACAGACCTCTGTTTGAGCAATGTGGAAGTGACTGGAGAAGTTCTTGACTGTGTTTTATCTAATTGTCCATCCATCGAAGTGTTACGTGTGGAAGGCTCACAATCTCTGGTGGAGTTTAAGCCTTCTTGCCCTTTGCTCAAGTTAAAGCATTTAATGATATTGTGCTGCAGCTTTCTTAGAATTGTCGAAATTTCTGCTATAAATCTTGTGTCATTCAAATATTGTGGGAAGGCAACAAGGATGCTTCTAGGGGATGTTCCTAATCTTGTTGAGATGTATTTGTCATTTCAATATTCTGACATTCTAGTTGACAATCGTATCCTGCCTTCACATTATTTCCCTCAACTGGAGACAGTTATAAATAATCTTCTGGAGATATCTTTGTCATTTCAGTATTCTGACATGCTAGACAATATTATCCTGAATTCATGTTATTTCTCTCTACTGGAGACACTTTTTCTAGAATTACCTGCTATGGTAAGTGATAAAAACACTTTCATGTTTGCTAATCCCATTGTGTTTTCCCCCTAATTTTAAGGTTCTTTATGTGGTTCACATGTTCAGAAATTTATTCACCTCCCCAAATTTTCCGAATTAAGAAATCTCAAGCAATTGAAATTGGTTTTCTATGCAATTCAGGTTGAAAGCCTCCATTTTTGCTCTTCCTTGCTGAATGCCTCCCCTGTATTGCACAAATTTACAATCAAGGTAAAGATGGTTACTTCAGACGTTAATTTTAAAGTTGTGGGATTTATTGTTGAAACATTTTATAATGCACATTTTCACTTAGCCTTAGCTTTAACACTGACTACAGTTTATATTATGCATGTGCATTATATAACCACATTTGCTTTGTTATCAACTGCCTATAATTCCCACATGATTGTTTGTTGTTGTGTCTAATATTCTGAAATATGTACAACAAAAGTTATTCCTAAACTCTGTTTTCAAACTCCTTTTTTGTTCCCTTGTACAGCCCTTACCAGGCAGTTTTTATTGTGTTCTTTACTGTCTAGAGAGGCTATCTATTTGGTTCAAGTTACACATGGTTTAGATTTTATCGATGTTTAATCACTGAATAACTTTTTATTGGATGAATTTTTTTTGGCCAATCCACTGTTAGATTCTTTGATTATGTCCTCCATGTTTGCAAATATCAAAGTTATTAGAGTTCAATCACTATATTATACAAAAGAATGTTCAAATTTTATGTTTTATATTCTTTACAATTATACACATAGCATGTGTTTATGGATTAGATAATAAATAACATTTACTTAACATGAAATTTGGCTTGTGTAACATTACCAAAGAGTTACTCTATGGTCAATGTGTGACTTGGCTAACCCTATATACATGTGTGTGGGTGTTCCCCCCTTATTGTGTTGTGATGTCTGTGAATTAAATTAGTCCATAGTGCACTTGCTAGTTGTGGATCATTCTCTCTATCTCGAGAATTATAATTTTCTGAGTGTTTTCTGCTAACAAAATGAGTCCATTCTTTAGTAGATAGAATTTTGTATAAATAATAAACATGATAAGCTTATTTCAAGTGCTAATTGTTATTAGTTTTTTTTTTTTTTTTTTTTTTGGTAAATGTTGTTTGGTTGAATATGGTATAATAGTAGATGCCCCTAGATTAGGAAAACTACTTTTGTTCATAAGAATAGATCTCAGCGCTCGTCTTTCCAGATGTAAGATTAAACTGTTTGTCTTAGTATGCTTATATTTTCCTTCTATTGTAATGATATTCCAAAGTTCATTTTGAAATAAGCCGATTACAAGCCTTTGAACCTAAAGCGGTCTCAATTGACACAGGAGATCATCTACTTCTTTTGACTAGCATAACACCTTTACTTCTTCCCTGTGACAGTTGATAGGGCTTGAGGATGTAGCTGCGGAAGGAAACAGAACGGTGACGAGGGATGAATATCCACACCAATGCCTCAAGGTGTTTGAATTGATCGGTTTTGTTGGTTGTGCAATTGACATGGAGCTTGCCATGTACATAATCAACAATGTTGTGTCGTTGGAGAAGATTATTATTGATACACGAAGTCCAGATGTGGAGGAAATGCTACTCGATTATAGGGATCATGAGAAGAATTTAGCAGCTATTACTTGTGCGAGGCAACTAGAAACAAGATTACCTCTAGGGGTGGAATTGGTGATATTGTCATAGTTTTGTAAAATAACCTTTTTAGTGACTAATAAGTGAGCTTAGGGAAAAAATGAGTTTAAGTTCAACTTGGCAAGGTTAATCACATTAATGCATTGGTGGTGCATATCATGCTGTGCATTTTGGTTTTGGTGGTATGTGTTATTTTGCACTTCTGTGAATGTGATGAGATTATAGATATGCAAAGCAAATTGATATTGAAGAATTAGTAAAAAAAACCAAATGCCAGGGAATGTTTCTCATATATCCAGGATGAGATTATAGACTACAAATTTATGTAAATGTGTCTTTAAGTTGCTACAACTAAGCCTTAAGTGTAGGTTCAGATTAAATGGCAGTAAGTATAAGTTGGATGAAGCAAATGAAGTAGTTTATAAATGATGTCTTGAAGTCGAACGCATGACCTTTAAGTTATCAATAAGTCTAGAGGCAAAACAGATTTCACAAGACCTGCAAGAATGCCATTATACTTTCTGTCTATGAGGAAGGAAAATTCCATGAAACCAAAAAAAAAAAAAGAAAAAAAAGTGCAACACTACATCTACACATACACAGTAAAACACTAGCTAGCTACAGAATTGTTTCACAATACAATGTGCAAGAACTGAATCATAAAGTTTTAATCCCAACCTCATAATAGCAAATATTCAACCGCACAATGAGAACTAGAGAACCAAAAATATATTTACTTGCATTGATTAGACAAGTCATCTCACTCTCATCCTAATCAACTCTCTCTGATTAGCACTCCCTGCAACAAAGATGAGCTTTATGACTCAAAAGTAATATGAGTTTTTAGTGCAACCTATTTGGACTAAAGTCTAAAGGATCCACTCCTAGTTGCAGGGACGAAGTGAAAAACCTTCCTTTGGGGGGCCTATCTTAGGAGTTGGGTCATTGGGATACACATACAATGTGTTGAGGGTGAAAACGACATGCTTAGGTTGCAAAAAAACTCATTGGGATTTTTTGTTTTATTGGTTCAATTGCATAAGTGATCAAATTAAACAGCCAAAACTTTTCAAGTATCAATTCACTAGATTACCTATACCTTCATTTTGAACCAGGATTTTACAAGCTCCTTTTCCCTAACAATAATAAATATTTTGAAAAATTTTGGTTTGAAATCCTAAAAAATGATGCTCATAATGGAAATTAGAAGCAATATACTACCACAGTTCATTCAAGATTTGGACACAAAATCACTGCAAGATCCATGATTGTCAAACTTAATTCAAAAAATAATGTCCAAGCAGAAGGAATATTCCACCCGCCAAAAGTTCATTGGCTCACTAATTCAAATAATTCCCTCCATGTGCATGTGGATCCCTCTTGGCCAATAATATATTGGTTGAACCAGTATCCCAATGACCCAACTCCTAAACCAAATTATTAAGGTATAATCTAGATTTAATAACCATGTTTGTATGCTTTTCTTATTTCTTAATAAACACTAGAAGATATAAAAAATGATGTCCAAGTAGAAGGAATATTCCACTTGTCAGAAGTCTATTGGCTCACTAATCCAAATAACTCCCTCCATGTGCATGTGGACCCCTTTTGACCAATGAATCAATGATATACTGGTTGAACCAATATCCCAATGACCCAACTCCTAAACTAAATTATTAAGGTATAATCTAGATTTAATAATCATATTATGTATGCTTTTCTTATTTCTTAATAAACACTAGAAAATATAAAATAAAGGATGACATATAATTGCAGCCAAATATTCTCTAAATAATAAATATACTTAGCAAAAATAAAAATCTTTGCTAAATAAAATCTTATTACATATCTTAAAATTCTATGAACAAAATCATATCTCAAATTCGAAAGTCATATTCTATGCATATTAAATATCTTACTAGCTGCTTTAATTTTATGAATTACAATTTGAGCTAAGACTTAAAACTCTATCTTATCCTCAAGAAAATAAAAAAATAACACTATACCTTGATTGAAAAGTACAACTTCAATCTCATTATACTCTTCATTCTAAAAAAAAACAATAATGTAATGTGCCTATAAGGATAATTTTGTTCAAAATTAAAAAACTTGTGGGTGAAAATGACATGACCCGGTTGGAAAAAAACTCACCGGGTTTTAGTATTTTACTAACTCAATTACATAAGTAGTCAAATTAAACAACATCGATTCAGGTACTAGGTTGATCGTTTCTCAAAAAAATAAAAACTATTAAGTTCATCAATTCAAATTTTACTAATTATGATTCGTAAATATGACACCAAATTTTTATACGTACAATTCAATTAAATAATTAATTATTGAAAATGTGTATTAAGCTCATAATATTATATTTATTATTGATAAACAAGATCAAAATATTATTCTTCAGAAAAAAAAAAAAAAAAGAATAAAAAATTTATTTTATCAGTATAAATCTCTACTCCATGATGCTGACATGGGCTTGCCACCTTATGTACACAATAATGATTAAGAACAGGACTTCTCTCCCTATCGCAAACCCTAATTCCATCAATTTATCATACACAATCTAATTCGATCAATATGTAAGTATTAAGATTACTTAATTCTCACACGCTTTTTTTATTTATTTAATTTTTGTGTGTTAATATTCTGTTTGGTTGCTGAGAAAATTGAAGGAATACGAGGAAAAAAAAGAAAAAAAGAAGAAGAGCTCATCAATTAAACCAGAGGATACGTTGATGATAGAGCTCTCTGTGTGAGATTTTTTTTTTTTTTTTGAATTTGATGATGATGGAGATGAATTTTTTTCACAGGTCACAGGAGGTGATAGCGAGGGAAGCGATAAAGCACGCATTGAAGGCTCTGCGGAAGCGGCATTTGCTTGAAGAAGGAGCTCATGCTCCGGCTTTCATCGCGATTTCTAGGCCGATCGCCTCTCAGGTACTCTTATCTCTTGCAAAATTGGTGATTTTTTGGAATTCTGATTTTGTGCTGCTTGTGAACTTTCAAATTGTTGAAAAATGCACTCCAAGTGTTTGTTGAATTGCTAATTAGGGAAAGATAGGATATGTCGATTGTGAAAGGCAATGTTAGGCGATCTTAGGTGATATAAACTGCTTAGCTCGTCAAGGGTGAATGCCCCTGGACTACCCGGCAACTGGTCTGGCGAGTGGGGTTAGTTGTCTGTAGGTTTTACTGGCTAAGAGGCAAGTCCAAAGGATTCTAAAAAATTGTTCGAATTGCTTTTATTTACAGTCCTAATGTTTTGGGTCGTTGCAACTCACAATGTTACTTTGATGATGGTGCGTAAGTTAGTAAGCATAGAAGTTGTTTTCCAATGAAGAAATAAGTTTGTGAATTGCTTGGCTACACCATAGGCACTATGACATGGCCTAGATGTAGTTTATACCTGATAATAAGTGACCATATTGGGATTGGGTGTGTTAACCCTTCATGGAGGAATTTGGTGCAGCTAGAAATGAATACTTGCCATTATTTTTCTGGGCTCTTGATTTCTATGCAACTTTACATTGCAACTTTATATTGTTTTGGTAATTTTGAATGTTGTGAGTGAGATCCTTGGTGCGTGTTTGTTAAGGGTTCAGAATGGAAACAGAAAGCAGAAAATTTGGAGTTGGAACTTCAGCAATGTTACAAAGCTCAATCTCGATTGTCTGAGCAACTTGTGGTGGAGGTTGCTGAGTCCAGAGCTTCAAAAGCATCGCTTCAAGAGAAAGAAGAAGGAATCACTAATCTGCAGACAGAGTTGACCCAAACAAGGTTACCTTTTGCACATGTTTTAACCCACTAGACAGATAGTTTGAAATTTTCAGGCTTTTGTGGGAATGGATGATTCCAACTCAGGTATTTGCTGCAGGGATGAATGCTCTCAATTACAGGCAGACCTAGAAGAAAAAATTAAAGCTTTAGAATTGCTTGTGAGTGAGAACCATCAACTTAAAGCAGAACTGGAAGAGATGACTAATAAAGCTAAGAATGCTGAGGCTGAAAATAAGATGTTAGTTGATCGCTGGATGCTGCAGAAGATGAAGGATGCAGAACGACTCAATGAGGTACTTCATATTTTTTCCATAATTTGAATCAAAGCATTTAATTGGGTATAAGAATATAGTGTCAAAATTTTTTTTCCCAGTTTTTTTGGAATCTTCTGGTATTAAGAGTAGCACTCCAACAGAAGATTGATTGGGATTTAGAAGGATTGCCTGTGGAAGTGTTTTTTTTTTTTTTTTTAATTAATATTTGTGTGTGTGAGTTATGCCACTACTTGTAGGAAACTCCATCAAACTGTTGTTAGTTGGAACGTTATATAATTTATTTATACAAATACCTTTGTGTTTACCAATCAAAAAATACTACTGTGTTTGCTTGTACATTTCTGTCATAGCTTGTGAGTGTCTAGGAATCACTAATACCCCCTACTAAAATGAGATTTGTTCAAGTTACATATAGGGGTCCTCTTTCTTATGGATGATTTAGAAAAACCTAACTGCAGGAAGAACAGTTCCTGCACAAACCAGAATATAGTGTTTTTGGAGAACTATGCAAAAACATGTATGTTGAATGTTTAGTGCATTCAATTTGTGGGTAAGATAACTGAAACCTTAATATAAGGTGTATTAAATGTTGCCAAGAGCTTTGTAGCTCAGTGGCAAATATTGTTCTCCTTTTTGAGGAGAATCAGGGTTCAACCCCTCCTCCACTTATCGTAACAATCAAATTATAAAAAATAAAAATTAAAAATTACCAAAAGTTATTTTATTGAGGTGTGAGATTGATTGTGTTAAGATAATTGTGGTCCTTGTGGATATTTCTCAAGCTTCACAATGAAGATGTAATTGCCTTTCTCTTGTCGTGTGTTTTAGAGGAACATAATCATATCATTTTGTGGGTGCTGAATGATTTACAAGACATAACCTTCTTCCCAGAAAAGAATATATATGAAAAGCCAATGAACTTTGGCTCAAATGGCACCTCCTTTCCTTGTAGGAGCAAGGTGGAGGGTGTAATTGTAGGTTCAAAACCCACCAAGAGCGTGTGTAACTTACCAATTAAAAACCAAAAGAATGATATATATATACATGCAAGACTGCAAGAGGTTTAGTGAGAATTGGGAAATTTTATGTACTTCCTTTCAGTTTTGGACAAGGGGAGATTTTCGTTTCTTGTTACTTGTTTTCTGTTTATAACTAAGTTTTGGTTTACCTATTTCTTGGTCTCCTGTTATCTTCTTTGTGGGTTCAATTGTATATATTTTGTTACGCTTTACATGAGGCTTGCCCTTTAAAAACCACATATTATATATCATAGATGAACACATTTTATAAAGACTGCATATTGGGGCAATTCTATGTTAGCTTCTGATTTGACATATAATATATAGAAACAGATTAATCAGGGGAAGGTTTTGATCTGTTTCCCTTGATTGTAAATGAGTCTCGGTTTATTTATTGCAATCCTGTTATTCATAGCGTATATCTGAATAACCTTAGTTTTCTATGATCTACTAGGCAAATGCAATTTATGAAGAAATGGTTGATCGGCTCAAGGCTAGTGGTTTAGAAAAACTTGCTCAACAACAAGTAGATGGTGTGGTCCGTCGAAATGAAGATGGTGCTGAATTTTTTATGGAGTCAACCATTCCCTCTATATGCAAGCACAGGATCAATGCCCATGAAGGTGGCTGTGCTTCCATATTGTTTGAGTACAATTCTGGCAAGTTGGTCAGTGGAGGGCAGGACAGGACAATCAAGATGTGGGATACAAACACAGGATCACTAAGCCATACTCTCTATGGTTGCCTTGGCTCTGTTCTTGATCTTACCATTACCCATGACAATAGATCTGTCATAGCAGCAAGCAGTTCGAACAACTTGTATGTATGGGATGTCAACTCAGGTCGGGTCCGCCATACTCTCACTGGCCATACTGATAAAGTTTGTGCTGTAGATGTAAGCAAAGTTTCGAGTCGTCATGTTTTGAGTGCAGCTTATGATCGTACCATAAAAGTTTGGGACTTGAATAAAGGTTACTGCATTAACACAATCATTTGTCACAGCAATTGCAATGCTCTTAGCTTCAGCATGGATGGACAAACCATTTGTTCTGGTCACGTTGATGGGAATCTTCGATTATGGGATATTCAGACAGGAAAGCTACTTAGTGAAGTTGCTGCACATTCACTTGCTGTAACATCTATATCTCTGTCTCGGAACGGAAATGTAGTATTGACTAGTGGAAGGGACAACTTGCATAATTTGTTTGATATGCGATCTCTGGAAGTGTGTGGCACGCTTAGAGCGTCTGGAAATAGAGTGGCGTCTAATTGGAGCCGGTCCTGTATCAGTCCAGATGACAACTATGTTGCTGCTGGATCCGCTGATGGTTCTATCTCCATTTGGTCTATATCTAAAGCTGATATAGTGAGCACTCTGAGGGAACACACTTCTCCGGTGCTGTGTTGTTCTTGGAGTGGGCTTGGGAAACCTTTAGCCTCGGCAGACAGGAATGGAATTATATGTACCTGGACATGATGGGTACGCTGTCAATATTTAAATTAGTAACATGGAGTCTGGTCAGTTTCAAGATGTTTAGATCTCTTATCTACATTTTCATATACTGTATATTAGTTAAAATTAGGTGTGGGATTGGTGTAGATATTGAATTTTAAAGAATTGTACATTGTGATTATCCCTCCCTACAAAAAAAGAACAAAAAAAAAAAAAGAAGATTGGCTAATCCATAATCACGGATTTAGAAACTTCCACTTCCAATTCTCGCAGTCTTGTACTCCTTATGTATCACTTGAATGTTGAAACCATAGTGGGTAAGCATGGTTAGAGAAGATATTTAGATCATGCAGCAATTCCCAAGTCTCAGCTGCACTTCTGCTTTTTACTGCACAATTTACATACTGACCTCCTTGCTGCAGGTGAGAATGATGATACCATAACCCCACCAGGTCCTGGGCTCCCAGCTTAACTGCCATTTAGAGTGAGTTTGGAAGTTTGGAGGGAGAGGAGTAGAGAATATGAGGGGAAAGAAGGAAGGAGGGGAGGAGAACGGTTATCATTTGATTTTTTTTTTTGTGTGGATGTTTTAAGAATGTAAATGGGAAGGAGAGAAAATGATAAAGACGTCATTCAAATTGATTGTTATATCCCTCTTTTATGCCATTTAACGGAATAGATATAAATTAACATCATAAGGGTAAAATTGATAATTTAAAATAAATTAATACAAGTGGGAACCCCTACTACTCTAAAATTCCTAATTTGGAGGAACTAAAAATGAGGGGTGTGGATGATAATTTAAATGGAGAGTAACATAAGAAATTCAAGATTTTTTTAGTCTTTTTAAGTCATCCAGGAGAGTTCAGAATAAACAGTTCGCATTTTGGGGGAGATGAATGTCCTATTCCAAAGTAGATGGGAGGTAAGTGCCGTAATTGAAAACCTTAGGAGAGGCTAATGCAATTTTTCCTATCTATATCTATAAACTATTTATAAGTCGAAACATTGCTTTTAATGTTTTTATGCTCTTATTGAACCACATTATCGACTGCATCACCATTTTTTTTGTTATTGTTTTGTTCCTCTAATTTTTTTGATAATATTAAATATATTAACCAATTGACTTAACACTTTCATCTTGGACAGTTTTTTTTTAATAATATTTTGGACTGTTTTAACTTTACATTTAATTTGCATTTATACATTCATCTATTTTTAATTTAGAAAGAGTTCTTTTCACACCTTTCTTTTTCTTGGTTACTCTTACTTCAATCCATTTAGTCCAGTTCGATCTAATCCAGTTTACTTGGTTCAATTCAGTCCACTTAGATCCATTTCAATCCATTCGCCGAGTTAATCAGTCTATTTCAGTCTAAATCAGTTCATTTCAGTCCATTTGGTCCAATCCACCTCGGTCAATTTGGTTTACTTTGGTACACTTCGGTCTAATTCTGTCTACTTTTGGTTCATTTCGATGCACTTTCTTAAGAATAGGAAAATATACATTTAAGTTAAAAGTACTTGTAATGGTGGCAAAAAGAAAGGCCCAAGCCCACTAAGAACAATGGTGCCTTGTCCTACACATCTTGCTCCAAATAATAAATTTTTAAGAGAGTGGGTCTTAAACCCAAGTGCAATATAAAGATAGGTCCAAGTTTAAGACTATTGAATTCAGAATAACAAGTAAACGAATGTAGGACAACAGTTGAGGATAATACCCTCCTCAGGCAAGTTCGAGTATAAATCTTTTATTAATAACTTAAGCTCAAATTCTCTTACAAGGTTCTCCTTAGTTCTCTCCCCAGTTTTCTCTTTCTTGGAAAATGTTCATCTCCTTTTTCTAGGGGGTTTCCTTTCTTTAATAGTTTCTTCCCTGGCATCCTAGCCCTCCATCTGTACGTTTCAAGTAATCCTTCAAGATACTTGTCCCATCAGGACCATTTTGGAGGTGGTAGAAATAGTTGCTAGCTGTGATGTTACTATTCAGGTGTCATTTCCTTATTAATGTGGTTGATTAGGTTGGTGCAGAGTATTGAATGCGGAGGTGGGAGGTGTCTTCTTCAAGAAACTTCCGCCCACCATCCTCGCAGGTCTCGTCCTCTCTTGTTGATGTCCTTTTCTTTATTCTTGGGCTTCAATAAGGTGTCAGTCATCCCTTTGCTCTCTTGTTCTCCTTGGGTGGGTGGAGTCCCTTTTGCCTATTTTTCTTTATTTAGATTGGACGCCTTCACCTTCGAATTAGGTTCCTCAGTCTTCGGCTCCCTCACAGTACCTATTCTAAATCGGAATTTATTAAAAAAAAAAAATATATATATATATATATATGACAAAAAGTAATATTATTATTTTTAATTGTTTAGTTTAATGATTTGTGGTATTTTTTTTTTCCTTTTTCCCCTTAGCTAATATTAGTAGTTTAGTTTTTGAATAAATTATACAACTTTAGTGTTTTGATAAGATATAATTTGAATTTGAAGACCAATTGAGGATTATTATTATTATTATTATTTTTAAAGGGTTAAGAAATTTGAAGATTTATGACACTAAAGTTAATAAATAAAAGGAGGGAGATGATAAGTTTTGCTTTTAGTTTCTTTTTAAGTTCTACTGATTTTAAGCACATAAAAAAAATTCTCTTTTGATAATAATACTAGTATTAAGTATTAACCAAGATACTAAATATGTTATTGAGGATATGTTTCAAGCGGAGGGAGATAATAGAAAAGAGAGAACTTCACCTATTCTCTCCTTGCCCTTCCCACCATATCTTCCCCATCTAAATATTGGGTTTTGTTAGACTTCTATTAAGCTTCCTGAGAAATAATTTATTATTATTTTTATTTATCTATATTATAAAATTCACAGAACTTAAACTCTGTGGTGACCTTAAATTCTATTTTTAGCAGTCAACAGACCCAAAGCGAGTAATAATATCCATAATCTTTTTGTCATTTGTGATATTAAGGTTCTTAGAGTTCAAATTCAAAATCCTTGGTAGACTAGCTTTCTTCAAAGTCTTTTGCTACATTTGTCATGACATGTACCCAGTGTTCCAGTCTTGGACATTCGTCTCTAAATTGTATAGAATGAAAAGAAGCATTCTATAACAATGAAGATGCTATCACTTTAGAAACATGATAATATAAATAAACCTCAAGCCTCATTTTCTTTCAATGATAAAAAATAAAGAGGTTAGAGTTCTTTCATTGACAATCAAGGATAACGATCCCAACATTTCTCACCCTACAATCCATAACACAACCAATGGAAATTCAAAAGAAAAATCCTGAAACCATAAATGAAACACAAAATAATTTCCTCATCTTTCCTTTGTTGCTTTTTTTGGTCCCCTTCCCCAAGAACAAATGCAGTGCACAAATTTTACAAAGAATAGGTCTACCCAGCTCGAATCCTATCCAACCAGTCAACACTCTTTCGTGCCTTTTGTAGCTGTTGATCAATGCTTCTCCTAGATTTCTCATGGTATTCCACACTTCTCCGTGACCTTTCCATTTGGTCATATGAGATTCCTAACTTATCTAACTTGTCAATGTTATGAAACTTGTAGTCATGAATTTTCAGTTTTTCAGACTTATCTATGCTCTTCCTAGGTGTTTCTCTCCAGTCAGAACTCTTCCTAGGAGCCTCAAAAAAATCAGTACTCCGTCTGGACTTCTCCGATCGGTCTGTGCTGCTCCTTGAACCATTCCTTCGTGAAGGTGACTTTTCCACTGAAAATATGAACTTCTTTAGATGCCTAAGATATTCTGGATAAAGTTCCAAATCACAGTGGTTTCCTCCTTTGAGCCACAAAGGTTCATACTTCTCCTGACACATTTGCCAAAGCTGCTTGCCATGAGAACAGTCGACAACTTCATCAGCAGTTCCCTGAATGACAAGGGTAAGATACCAAATCAGATAATTTAATACTTAATTCAGAGATTGTGCCAAGTATAACTAGAAATAACTAGAGAGAATACGCATGTGTAATGCAAGATTGACTCATCCCATGACCATGGACCAAGACAAACATTGTCAAGAACAGCAGCTGCTAGAACTCCATATAGCAGTGCCACAAAACAAAAACAAAAACAAGAAAAACTTAACTTTATTTTTTAACTTCTGATCAACGATACTCTCCCAGATTTAAATTTGTATTTTATGTGCCATATTTGACCAAGACCTCAACTTTATGGGGGTGTTTTTGTTCCACACATAGCATATAAGAAAATATTGTTTAAACCTCAAATTACCTTGAGGAACTTAAAGAAAAGATTTGGAAACGTTCTTTAATAGAAGGTGTACATGCAAGTAACATTTAAAACCATAAATGTCTGATGAGCAACTTAATTCACCTGTTTGTTAATTTGATGAACAACTCAGATGTAAAAAGGTACTTGGATCACAACAAGTTGGCATTTGCCACAAATGACGAAAGATCTTTTTTTAGCTCTATTTAAAACTATATCCTCTATTAGGCCAATGATCTCTAACTCAAATTGCGCCTCCAACCACCTCCCCCCCCTCTCTCTCTCTCTCTAAAAAGGGGATGGAGAGTGAGGTCGTGGGTTCAAAATTCATTGGGTGTGCACATGTAACTTGCCAATTAAAAAAAAAAAAAACCTCATATCTTCTATGAAATCACAAACTGCCATGTCTTCTTCCATTGCTAATTTTCTAGCCGTCCTCTTTCCTTAGATGCCTCCTACAACAACAACAAACAAAGCCTTAATCCCAAATTTTTGGGGTTGACTATGGATTCTCGACAGATTAGTTAGGGTTAGTTATGTGTATTCTTTTCCTCCATTATACTCTATCTAAAATCATAGTCTCTATTACTCCCTTAATTGACATGTCCTTAGATGCCTCCTACTTAATATAAATTTAACCTCTTTGCTAGTATACGCTTTAAGTCTTTGTTGAAAAATTATCTCCTTGTCATAATTGTCACTACCTCAACCTCTTTTCTAGGATACACCAGCCTGTTTCTTAATTGCCAGGCATTCAACAACTCTAAACTTCTAATTAGTCTCTTACTATTGGATAAGGCAGAATGCAGATATTAGATTAGAAACTACACAGCATCCCATACCATAAAATTTTCACTCCTCTTAAATTGAAGCTAGTTGATGTCGTGAGCAACAATATAAACCAAATTTAAAAAGGTGATAGGAACATATTTTATGAATAATGGTAACTAGGTTTATGCTCCATTTCTACTTTATTCACCTCAACAAAGCCCTATTTTAATTACTGGAGGTCAACTACACATTCTATAATAATCTTGCTGCAACAGATTCTGCTCAATCCTTACTGTAGACGTAAACCTTTATCTCTTATCTCTAGTCCTTTAGGTGCCTTACATAAATAACAGTTTCATCCATTGCTCTTACTTGCATGTGATACATGAGCGTCTGGTATTCAACCACCATCTCTGGCTTCTTACAGAAGCACATATTCTATCCTTACTTCTTTTGCCACTCATTCTTCAACATTTCCATTTTCAGGAAATTACCTGAGTCTCCAAATTTTCTATCACACTTATTTTGACATTATTTTCTGCAACAATTTGATTCTAAAGTTTTTATAAGACTAAATGGTATCATTTTATTTCTAGTATAAGCCCAACTACCCCCAAGAATGACTACATGGGTTGTTACAATTGCATGATACTGCATTAATGTAGTCAACTAAAGAAACAATAAATAGAAGCAGCATGTAACCAAAATTAGATAATGGTAACACTCCTATATTACACTATTGGCAAACAAGATATTAAATTCTGGACACTTACGTGAATTACCAGTACAGGACACTTTACCAAAGGAATTTTGTCAATATTCTGCACAAAAACAAATTAATATTCAGACACAGAACAAACACAATATTTTTGGATTTAACAATCTTTGACAGTGTTATAGATCAATAAACAAGAATTCGACCTTATAGATGTCAAACCAGTATGTGCGCTTCACAGGATACATGACTCTTAAGCCTGATAGAATAGGGCTATGAAGAACAACAGCTCTTAGTTTAGGTAAACGGGCAGCAAGATCCAAAGTAGGGCCACTTCCAACAGATTGGCCATACAGAATTATATCTCCCTGCTTAGTACCATAGTTCTCTTCTAGACACTTGTATGCTGCCTCAATGTCTGCGTAAGTATTTTGCTCACTTGGCTGCAGAAAGGTTCACATATGAGATTCAGAGTGCTTTTGTGTAGCATGTTTTAATTGTAGAACTATAAAAGGAAATTAATATTGCCTTAATTTTTTTATACTGTGGTTACCTTTCCTGATGACTGCCCGTAGCCAGAGTAGTCATACCTGCATAAATTTAATAAGGTGATTGAGAGTATATTCAATACATGAGGCTCAAGTGGAAAGTCAGTTGCCTCTTATCTAGATAACTCTACAATAAGAGAGCCATCATATAATAAAATGGGCACTGTAATCTATGGCTTAATGCTGCCAAGGAATATCTTGTGGTGTTCAGCCTTAGAACAAAGGCTCACGCATATGACAAGCAAATATAATCTTCAATAAATAATAATCATAATTCTTATTGAAACAAGGAAACATTTTTCTAAAGTATAGGCAAGTGAAGCTCCTTTTAGGCTTGTTTTTGCTACTTTGCTTCCATATGTAAAAAAGTTTTCTTTGCCACATAACCAAAAGAGATTCTTTTCTTCTGCTTCCAACAAAAATCCTTTTTTTCTTTATTCCTTTTTTTTTTTTGGGGGGGGGGGGGGGGGGGGTGGTGAATTCAGGAGGGTGCAGGTAAAAGAATCCTACTCAAAAGGGGAAAAAAGTAGTAAAGTCATTCTAAATTACTAAGGCATAATTAGTGTACAAATGTACACGAGTAAGTATTTAGAAGCTAAATTTTTGTGCAATCAATGTCACAAATAAAATAAGTGGCACGGTTGGTGAAATATCACACATTCTGATCCCACATGGTGCTTAAGTTGGGCAAAACTTGATTTTGTAATTTATCATTAAAATAAATTAATGTACTAGTCCTAACCATGCATTGATGCATTCACCAACATTTATTTAAATCCATCTATAAAACTTTTTTCTTTTCTCATTACACCTGGACCAAAAAGTGAACCACAAATAGAAATTAATGTACTGGTCTCAACCAAGCATAGGTGCATTCACCAACTTCTTTAAATTCATATAACACTTAATTTTTCTCCCACTAAAACCCTGGACCAAAAGTATACCAGAAAAACAAATCGTTGTACTAGTCTCAACCATGCAGATGCATTCACCAGCCAATTTGGTAACTGTTGTGGAATCAATTGATTAAGCTTAGCAGGGTAATAGAAATTCATATGATTCTCCATATCCACTACCAATGTCTATTTAATTGGGTGAAGAATGAAAACAACCTAAAAATAACATTAGATGTGTAAGAATTCAAATCTATACAGATAACAAATGAACAAAATCTATATGTGTGTGCATTCTTTTTTCCCATCGGATGCAAGATTCAGACCTAAGAACCAACCCAACCCAGCCACCCTACATCCCAATCTACTTGAATTCCTTGTTTCATCTAATTTATCACCAAGTTTTCAATGAACAAAGTTTCTCTCTAAACTAGTTTGGAGAGAAGCTCTACAAACTTCTCATATATCTCTATATTGAGTGTGAATTTTGAAAATCTAACCGTTAGATTGTATGTTTTTATTATATTCTTCATGCATATAAAATTTCAAGAAAATTAAAGATCAATTGCTATCTCATCAAATAAATATTAAAATTTCAAATTTTTATGATCTAAAATTGTGTATAAAAAATGTTTATTGATCGAATAGTAAATAATATTCAATTTAAATGAAATTTGATATGTATATTAAGAAAATAAAGAACAATAAAATTTAATGATTAGATTTTCAAAATTCACACACACACACACACATATATATATATATATATATATATATATATATACAAGAATTTTGAAACTTCTCTCTGAACCACTATCACAAGAATTTTGAAACTTCTCTCTGAACCACTATCTCCCATTACTTTTACCCAAAGAAACTTTAAATTCCCACATAAACACAAAAAAGGGTATCTAAAAGTCATCTTAGTTTCACCAATTCACACACAAAAACATGACCAAATTTCACATGTATGAGCAAAATCTTCCAAAATGGACAAAAGGGTAGAGAGAGAAGAGTTACCCAAAGAGATTGACACGCAAATGGACGCTGAGTTCGACGAAAAGCTCGTACATTTGGCCAATATCAGCTGCATTTCCATGAGAGTAAAGGAGGGTAGAGGTGGCCATGGGGTGCCGAATATAAACGGCAACGATCTCAGTGCCACGACGCGTTGGAAGCCTCAGAACCTCGATGTTTGCACGGCGAGGGAATGAGTCCAAGACCAAAAGGCCAGTGGCATTATCTGTAATTAGCTTGTAGGAAGGTGGGTTTGGAGGAAAGAAAGCAAATTTTGCAGCCATTGATGAAGTCATCCCACCCATTATTCTCTCTCTCTCTTTGTGTGTCACTGACTGAATCAAGTACTGCAAAACTGTGTTTTTGGTTATAAGATGAGAGAATAAGAGAGAGAGTTCTCAGAAGGAAATTGACATTCCTTGGAATTTTGTCAAGTTTTCTTGTGCTTGGTGTTTGCACAGTGAAAAGAGACAAGAAGAGTCAATGAGAAGTGTGCGTAAGAGAGATTTGTGGGGAAAGTGTGTGGGACTGTTCTCTCTCTCCTATTCTTTAGTTTTTTTTTTTTTTTTTTTTGTTGAGAAACAATCATATAATGTACCCACTTGGTCTTATGTAGTTGTCCATTACTCTATGAACATGCTCCACGTGTTATATCACTTTCCCTTTTTTTTTTTCTTTCCCTCCCTAATTTGTTGAACTAAAGATGAATAATGAATATCACTGCTAATATAAATTTTTACTATGGATGAGTTATAAAGTTGTTTTAGATTGTTATCTAGATGGACCACTTATGATATTTTATCGTCTCCACTTATAACTTATCACCCTAGTGTTTGAGAAAAAAAATTATGACTCTATACTTATTGGAAAAAAGAGAAAGAAAAAAAAAAAAAGAAACCCACCACCAATCTAGTTCAAAAGTGGTATGTAAGGATGCTACCAAGAAAGGGTGGGATTAGGTGATGGGTCTATTTCGTCCTTTTATTAGAATGGAAGCTGGAGAAGTTGAGATTGTCATTTTTATGGAAAGTTTTTATATGTGTCTCGTCTCGTCTCGCGTATTGAACTATTCTTTCATTAACACGTGAATTATACATAGTCTATTTTTAGAATTGAAGCAGGACAAATTGGAATGATGTCATTTTAATGAGAACTTTTCATATGCATCTAAGGTATGAGACAATCTCTCTTGTTGAATGTTAATGCTAAGTATGCAATTTTTTCAAAACATTTTTCACAATAAAAAGTTGATTGTAAGTGGTGGTAAAAAGTTTTGGGTTTACCAATACTTATAATCAAGCATTTTAATAATTTTGAAAATTTTGTGTAGATGGTACTAGTAGTATTGTTTTGCCATCTCTAATCAGGTAACTTTTCTAGAAAAAAAAAAAAAAAAAGTGACTTTAGTATAAATGAAATAAAGATGAAAAAGAAAAGAAAAGATAGGGACAAATCGGACAATGGCAAGACTTAAGAGTGTCAAGAGAAAGATGATTGTTCTTAGATATGTTAACAGAACGTCCCTAAAAAAATTAAAAAAAAAAAAAGAAAAAAAAAAGAAAAAAGAAGAGAGAACATGTAAAAAATAAATAAATTAGAATTATGTATAAAAAATTAAATAATATAACACACACTCGAAGCAAAAAAAATAGTTAAAACCTGTTCCCATTCCATTCTTCTTCAAGATTAGGAAAATCTATACAGAATGGAGCAGGATAGGAAGATATGAAATAGTGTTAATTTCCTTTTCTTTTTCTTTTTTTCCTTTGTCTTTAATGTATTTTAGTTATGAGCTAACTTGAGTAGATCTCTTGCATTCATGCCCCACTATATTTTTGTTTTATTATTTTTGGCTATAACTAAAAAGCAAGACTTAGGTACATTATTTAGGTGCTGTTCCTTAGGTTACCTTTTTAAGATTTTGCCATGTGGATTTTTTCTCGTGGAATGAAAGTGTATTTTTTAATTAAATAGCTACATGGCTAAATTTCAAGAGGGGAACCTAAGGAATAGCATTTAAAGTACTATACCTAAGTTTTGTCCATAACTAAAGAGCAAGACTTAGGTACATTATTTAGGTGCTGTTCCTTAGGTTCCCTTTTTAAGATTCTGCCATGTGGATTTTTTCTCGTGGGATGAAAGTGTATTTTTTGGTTAAATAATCACATGACTAAATCTTAAGAGGGGAACATAAGGAACAACACTTAAAGTACTATACCTAAATTTTGTCCATAACTAAAGAGCAAGACTTAGGAATATTACTTAAGTGTTGTTTCTTAGGTTTCATTTTTAAGATTCTGCCATATAGATTTTTTCTTGTGAGATGAAAATGTATTTTTTAGTTAAATAGTCACATGACTAAATCTTAAGAGGGAAACCAAAGAAACAGCACTTAAAGTACTATACCTAAGTTTTGTACATAACTAAAAAGTAAGACTTAGGTACATTACTTAGGTGCTGTTCCTTACATTCCCTTTTTAAGATTCTGCCATATGGATTTTTTCTTGTGGAATGAAAATGTATTTTATAGTTAAATAGCCATATGGATAAATCTTAAGAGGGGAACCTAAGGAACAACACTTAAAGTACTGTTCCTAAGTTTTCTCTATAACTAAAGAGCAAGACTTAGGTACATTACTTAGGTGTTGTTCCTTACGTTCTCTTTTTAAGATTCTGCCATGTGGATTTTTTCTCATGGGATGAAAGTGTATTTTTTAGTTAAATAGACACATTGCTAAATCTTAAGATGTGAATCTAAGGAACAGCACCTAAAGTACTGTACCTAAATTTTGTCCATAACTAAAAGGCAAGACTTAAATACATTACTTAGATGCTATTCTTTAGATTCCCTTTTTAAGATTCTGCCATGTGAATTTTTTCTCGTGGGATAAAAGTGTATTTTTTAGTTAAATAGCCACATTACTAAATCTTAAGAGGGGAACCTAAGGAACAACATCTAAAGTACTGTTCCTAAGTTTTCTCCATAACTAAAGAGCAAGACTTAGGTATATTACTTAGGTGCTGTTCCTTAGGTTCTCTTTTTAAGATTCTGCCATGTAAATTTTTTCTCATGGGATGAAAGTGTATTTTTTAGTTAAATAGACACATTGCTAAATCTTAAAAGGGAAACCTAAGGAACAGCACCTAAAGTATTGTATCTAAGTTTTGTCCATAACTAAAAAGCAAGACTTAAGTACATTACTTAGATGTTGTTCTTTAGGTTCTCTTTTTAAGATTTTGCCATGTGAATTTTTTCTCATGGGATAAAATTGTATTTTTTAATTAAATAGCCACATGACTAAATCTTAAGAGAGGAACCTAAGGAACAACACCTAAAGTATTGTACCTAAATTTTGTTCATAACTAGAGAGTAAGACTTAAGTACATTACTTAGGTGCTGTTCCTTAAATTCTTTTTTTAAGATTCTGCCATGTGGATTTTTTCTCATGGGATGAAAGTGTATTTTTTAGTTAAATAGCCATATAGCTAAATCTTAAGAGGAGAACTTAAAGTATAGCACTTAAAATACTGTACTTAAATTTTGTCCATAACTAAAAAGCAAGACTTAGGTACATTACTTAGGTGCTTTCTTAGGTTCTCTTTTTAAGATTCTGCCCTATGGAAGAATCCTCATTTTTTTAAGACTTGGACATATTTAGATGAGGTAATTATTGAATACTTTCGAAATACTATGAGTGCATACTCTTCTCTCTCACATAATTGTGGGTCTTACTAATTAAATTCATGGTGAGACCCACAATTCATGTGAGAAGGGAGAGTGCATATTTATTGTACTCCCGAAATATTCAATAATTTTCCATTTGGATGTTGTTAACTCAAAAATTTTCACTATTATAGGGGCACCATTTATTTATAACGCATGTGACAGTTTTATTACAGAAAGTTATGTTAAATTTATATCCTTAAGTAGTGAGTAGTAAGGCGATAATTATCGTCACAATAAAGCTTCAATAGAATTTTGAAATGCAAGAATGAAGATCCATGATTAAATCTTATCTTGTAAGTTGTAATTGAGTATATGGTACCTTATCATTAAAATTCTAAATAACATGACATTATATACCTTCAAAAATGTGTATATTTGGTTCAAAACTTAATTTTATTAAATTCATGGAACTTTTGTCTTTTTATATTTGCAAACCAAAAAATAGAAAATAACAATCAACAAGAGAAGATAAAAATATATGGATGAATTCCTTTTGGGGCCTTTTCTTAAATAATATTTTTTTAAAACTAACAAATAAAAATTCCATAGAATTATTTTATGGAATTTAATAGGGGAAAATTTTACCTCTAAATCAGTTTAGAGGAATCTTCCTCCAACTCACTACGTGACAGTTGAAAGATCATCCATATGTACTTTTTAGTTTTTAGTCACATGCATGACTTTTTTTTCCCCCAAAAAACGTAATGAATCATATGACCTTTTTAATAAGTCTCGTAAACTTTTTTTTTTTTTTTTTTTGAGAATTAAGTCTCATAAACTTGTTTAAATAATATAGCTTAATAATCATATAAATTGTCATGTAGTAGATTAGAGAAAAATTCCTGCAAACTCATTTGGAGGAAATATTTGTCAATTGAATCGAGTGATCTTAAAGGAGAGAGCTAGAGAGAGACAAAGAGTTTTTTTTTTTGGTGAAGAATCAAGTCGAACTGACTTTTATTGAAAAAACTAAAGCAGATCACGAATTACAAAAGGAAGGACATCAAGTGGAATCTCTTTCAAGCCACATGTGAAAATATCCTACAAAGTTTTCCTTTTTTGCTAAAACATGAGCAACAATATTGCCCTTGCGTTTAAAACGAGTGCCTTTAGCTCTTCCAAAAGGCTGACATACACTGCAACCTTTAATTACCTCACCAAACTTAGCTAGAACTTCTTCTGCACAGCAGCTGATTAATAATGGTTTGAGCATCACTCTCCATGAATGCCAATCTCTGCTGCGAATGGAAATTTTAATTGTTCTTTGGAAGTTATTTTGAATGAAAATTTTAATGTGTAGTTGAAAGTTATTTTTAAAAATATTAAAAAATATAGGGAAAAATGTTCATACACCTTCTGAACTTTGGATTAGTGGCCAAGACATCCCCTAAACATTTTTATTGGCCAATTTACTTCTTAAACTATACACACATGCCAAATTAATGCCCCCGTTAGTTTCGCGTTAAAACACTAATAGAATAAGAGCACATGAGAAGCATGCAAACTTTAAAAACTAACTAAATCACACAATAGAAAGAAAAAAGAGAGGAGAGAACTAGTTTGACCGGTAGAGAGGAGAGAGAGGCAGTAGAACCAAAGCCACCGTGGAGCGCCACCGAGTTCTTCATCCAGCCATTGTCTCACTGCTTGTATCTTCAGGTCCTCTCTTTTTTTATTTTATTTTTATTTTTCTAATGCAAGTATTGTTCTTTTTCTATCGTGTGATTTGGTTAGTTTTTAAAGTTCACGTGCCCTTATTCCATTTGTATTTTAACATGAAATTAACTAGGGTCTTAATTTGGCAGGTGTGTATAGTTTAGAGATTAAGTTGGCCAATAAAAAAGTTCATGGGTATCTTGGCCACTAATCCAAAGTTGAGGGACGTATGAACATTTTTCCTATGTATATATATATAAGAGCAAGAAAAATTCATTTCTAAAGATACTAACTACTAAGAAAGAGATTATTGTTGGTCATCAAAAAAAAGAAAGAAAGAGATTATTGTTCATTTATTATGTGGTATGGGGTTTTATAAAATCAAAATTAATTCGGGTCCATATTTTGTTAATTGTCTTAAATAGACTGACCCCGAAAATAATCAATACTATATAGAATAAAGTTTCTTTGGAGAGAAACATTTCAAACTTATCATATATTTTTATATTGAGTGTGAAATTTGAAAATTTAACCGTTGGATTGCATGTTCTTATTATATCCTTCATGCTTGCAAAATTTCAAGAAAATCAAAGATCAATTGTTATGTCATCAAATAAATGTTAAAATTTCAAGTTTTTGTAATCTAAAATTGTGTATAAAAAATAAATTCATTGATCACATAGTAAATAAAATCCGATTAAACGAAATTTGATATGCATATTAAGAACATAAAGAACACGAAATTCAACGATTAGATTTTCAAAATTCACTCTTGAAAAAGAGATATATGATAAGTTTGAAAGGTTTCTCTCTAAACTAGTTTGGGGAGAAATTTTGTTCTAGTGTCTTTAAGAGTTAAAGGTTTGTATGGTTAGCTAAAAAGAAGTGGAGTTCTTTGTTTTTATTTTTAGTTTTTAGTGGGCCTACCAAAAAAAAAAAAAAAAAAAAACCTGAACTTGTACTTAGTTTTCATTTTCAGTATTCTAAAAGTTAGATTCAAGTACAAAAAATGAATACACTTTTTCAGTATTTTCATTTTCATAGAAAAACAATTTTGTAAATATTGTGAAAATGCAAAGTGCCTCACTTGATTGATTTTTTTAGAGAGTGTCAACTTATAATGTCCGTTCTTGATCATAACTCTTTATTATCATACCAAAATATCAATAAATTTTCACATAACTCACATATATTTTCACACATACATTTAAACAACAAAATAGATATTTTCAAACACATGTACCGAAAATCCTAAAATCTCTCCGAAGAGATAGCAGTACAGTCTACCAGATAAATCTCTCAACAACCAGATCTGAGTGACACATCTTGTTAAAAAAAGAAGAAGATCTAAGTGATACAGACAGTGATAGCTATCACTGTTTAGTGATACAGACATATATTAATAGCTATCACTGTTTAGTGAGTGATTAAAATAGACCAACGACTCTCTGTACGTACCGGAGCTTTAAGCAAGTTGAACTAGATTCAACACGAGGCTGAGAAAGATGCATCCCATTGCACACTTGATTGTGCAATGCCAAATGTGTATGATGAATATCAATGATACCTAAATGTGAATGCTTGAATAGATGAATATCATGTCAACTGAACTGGCACACAGAGTACGGCAGATCTAATTGACTTTTTAGCTCTATGGTTTAAAGCTCCATGAAAAGACTTTTCCACTCCTGCAGACACAGAAAAAGATAAAAACTGTCAAATTTTTTAATCTTAATTTTTTATGTTTAAATAATATTATATATATTTTTATATATTTTTTATTTATATATATTTTTAAAAAATACAAACAATATTGTTAGAATGATATTATCAAGTGAGTTCTTATTTTTTTAATTTGAAATTATGTTTTTAACTCACAATTTTAGAAATTTTAAAGTACAGGCTTAGTAGCTCCTAAGACTTTATGATATTTATAAAATATTGAGTTCAAAATTTTTTGTCAACATCTTAGGGCCACTTTTATGAAATTTTTTTTGTAATAATATGGTGTATGTAGGACGAAAAAATTATATATATTTAAGAAAATAGTCAAATACTCGAAGAGGTAAAATATACTAGCTCTTGCAGCAGTAGACTTTGATAAGGTGAGTAGTGTAGTATCCTTTTTATTATTTTTAAAAAAGTATGCCAGTCTTTGATGAGCTTGCTCACTGTGTGTTTGAAACTTTGGAAACAAGAAGCAAGGAGAGAAGGAAAAGAGGACGAGGAAGAAGAGAGGAAAATGATATTCTTTGTTTGGTTGAGATAGAAAAGTAAGGAAGGGAGGAATCTACTTTTCTTTCGGACCCTATCATTTTTTTCCCTTCCAAATTGGGAGGAAATGGACAGGAGTATTCTGATGAAAAAATTTGAGGTAAAAAAAAAATTCTTTTAAAAATGAATTATAAATTAAAAAAAAAATCTAAAAACTACAAAACCAAACACCTACTAACTTTTATACGTTATCATTTACAGTTGATTGCTTTCCTCGTGAATAATTGGGTGAACCAGTCTATTTAAGTGCTGTGGGATCACTACAATTTTTCCTTCCTTTTTAATTTTCTTTCACAAATCATATATACAATCAAAAACCTCATGAGATTTCTCCATTCTTGTTCCTTTCTTCTCCTTTCCCTTTATATTTTTCCTTCCCTTCTCTTCTCTCCTCTCCATTTTACCTAACATATAATAGATGAAATTGAACTCATCAAACCAAGACATCAATTAGTTTTTGATATAGGCAGGGATTGAACTCCAGATTTCTTATTCAACCATCAAAAACTTTACCAGTTGAGCTAGTTAGAACCCACTGGCAAAAATAAGCCGATTTTAAACTTACTTCGCAAACATTTGTGTTCTCTTCTTCCCATAAATAGGGAAATCCATTTCCTTTTGATGTGGAGGCAAATTTTCAAAAAAAAAAAAAAAAGTTATTTTCATCATGAGCCCAACGAGATTTATGACTGAGAAAACAAAAAGTTAAGATCCTTTAATAACAATTCTCCCATTTTCGTATTAAGAAGTGAAGAACCTATATTAGACTCCTATTCCCTTATTTTTAACTTAAAAAACATTAAGAGTTCAAATCTCATATCCCCTAATTATTGAATTTTTAAAAGGGAAAAAAAATAAAAAAAACACACACTCACAAAAATTAAGGAACTATTTGATAACGTTATTTGAACAACAGTTTTCGTTATTTAAACAACACAACACGTATTTTCATAACACTTTTTCACCCACACGTATTTCCATAACACTTAAACAACGTTACTAGAACAACATTACCAAACAACGTTACCAAATTGTCTCTTACCTGAGACACTTTTAGGTTCCAATTTTCTTGAATTTTTAGGCTCTTGTAATTTGTAACTTTCTGCACATCTAGTAGCATTAATAAATAATTAAAGGATTTTCCATCTTTTTATATATTTTTCCTATAAGGACGCATATCAAATTCAAGTTTTAGGGAAAATTATTAAACTCTATAATCTAATGGATGTAAGAAATTGACGCTATAATTTCAAAAGTAATAAATTGAACTCTAAAGTTAAAAAAAGTAACAAATCAAACTTTATAGTTTCAAAAATAAACAATTTAGACAATGAGTTTTCGAAAAGCAATAAACTATTAAACCTCGGTCCATTTAACTAAAATGACATTTTATTTGAGGTTTGTTATTGGTTTAGGGTTTAATTTGTTACTTTTTACAAAATCACGGTATAATCTTCTACTTTTAAAACTATAGGACTTAACTTGTTATTTTTTGAACCTCAAGATTTAATTTTTTATTTTTAAAATTATAGAATTAGATTTATACTCCCTTAACATCTAGGGTTAATACGAAAATTTCCCAAAGTTTTATGTAAGAAAGATTAAAATGACCTTTTGTTGCTATTACTTTGAATATTACTCACTTTTTATATTGTGGAAAAAAAAGAAAAAAGAAGATTTATGAGTACCTGACTACCTACCTAGCTATTGAGTATTTAATTCTTTATTTGATGCTATGGTATTTCTACGAGTGCATTTCAAAATCTACAGCTAGTATTACTTTTTTCTTTTTCTTTTTTTTTTTTCTTTTTTTTTTTTCATGTTTTAATCTGGTTTTTCTCAATGAAGATTTGATTTGGAACACACAAAAAAAAACCTCTAAAATGCGGGAGTGATATTATGGATACTATAAATTTTACTAAATAGATCTTACAAATGGATATGTCACTAATAACCAAAATAATAATAATTAAAGACATATAGTAATAATAATAATAAAGACATATGGATATGTGAGCCCATTCCCATGCCTTCCAGGACCACGACACCTTATTAATATTAATAATTCTAGGTAGGTTTAAAATGGTCATCCCCATGCATGAAGCTCCTCTAGAAATTAGAAAATGCAAAAAAACTAATATAAATTTTATTACAAAACACTTACAATATGCTAATAAATATGATTAGTGCCACTTCAAGATAATAAATGAGGGTTTGATTTTTTTTTTTCTTCTTATTAATGACATATCAATTTGTAAGACACATACAGTAAAATTTATAATATTTCTAATATCACTTTGACCAATTCATTGAGTCTTGCCATTGAAGCATACAATGTAGGAACCTTTTCAGTTTTTACCTTCTAGGCTTAGTAGTATCTCTCATTTTTCTCACACATTCTAAGGCTTAAAAGTATGAACCTTTTGTTCATATTTGCTTGTCTTCTTTTCTGCTTCTTAAAGCTTCTGCTCTGGCTTCCTAATGCACCTATTTAGTACAATTTAATGATCAAGCAGAGTTGATAATTAAGGATCCGTTTGGATTGAGATTATTTTTGCTGAAACTGAAAATTCTATAGCAAAATAATTTTTAAATGTGTGAATAATACCGTATGACCCATTTTTAATGAAAAAGTTGCTGAAAAGTGAGATTTGTGGGTCCCGTATACTGTTCATGGGACCCACTGATGTGCTGAAAAGTGGAAAAGTCAAATAGTGCAGCTACTGTTCATGAACAGTAGGCGCACTATCTCCTTAAACGCGTGCCAAAAAAAAAAAAAAAAAAAAAAAAAAAAGGAATATGCAAGGGTGAAAACGCAACGCAGTAAACGCCGAATCCAAACAGCTTCTAAGTAGAACTAGTAGCTAGCTTTTTGAATAGGCAGCCGATGAATGGGTTTTGAGTAATGGCATATGAGTGCTGAAAAGAATCACAGTAATTAATGGGTGATAGATCAGAATTTAAAAAGCGGCTGTACCAAGTCATTAATTTGAAAGAGTGACGTACTTTTCTATCATTCAGATAAGATTCAACTAAACCATGAATATTAATTTGTAAAGACACTAAAAAAAACCTATACAAGTCAAGAAATTTGTAATTCAACTCGCGTCTCTTGATGCTTCCAACGAAAATTTCTCATATGTTCAAACCCTCCTTCCATGTTATTGTAATGATCGAATTATTAAAACAAAATCTATACAAGGGTGTGCAGTCTCAAAGGAAGCCGGCCAGTATGGTCATCCTCAGCAGAAAGTATGAATCATAATCTCTTGAGATTGATGAATTAAGGAAATCCAATGAACCCCCCTTGCCTGCCTGAAGAATAGAACAAATTATATATAAGAGTGAGACACTGACATGGATTGTATCATGGAATTCAAACAAACAAAACACTAGCACATCCACTTCAATTGTATCGAAGTCCAGCTTTTGCACCTAGTACGTACAGCTGAGTGAAATAGCTTGCAAGCTTTAGTACTAAAAGCTTAACAAGCTAGCTTAGGATAAAGGGCATGCTTATGAGTTATGATCTTCAACACCTAAACCTAATTGCTCAAAAAGTGGTTATAAAAATTGATCCCGCCGTTTTAAAGATATATGGTCCTTACGGCTTATAAGTGGTCACTCATTCAACTAACAGATAGGTGCCTTTCCACCTACTTCTCTAGCTTTTCAAAGAGTGAAAAATTCAAACCCAACTTCTTCTTTTTTCTTTTTTTCTTTTTCACTTCCCAAATTGTTTAGATTAAATTATTTGAGCTGCTCTCATGAGAAATAAACGAGAAAAGAAGTGGTATTTCATGTAGATAAGATGTTAAACAGAAAGAACACAAATGGACTATATTAACGAAAATTGAATTCAACACATCAGCCATGAGTTCTTGGTGAAACTTGTAATTTGTATGGCCTATTGATGGATGCAGCTTGTTCAAGCATTCTGCTCTCTGGCCATTACTGAATTTGAAATTGGAAAATTTACTTAATTTAATCATGATATCGAAAGATATTAGATACAAACATCTTAAAAATTATTACAATTTAGGGAAACAATTTTTTAGAAACCCTAGACAAAATCCTCAGATCTCCATATATTTTCAAGAATCTTAAGTATACACACTAAACTCTTCTAAGAACTTTTAATATATATTATGAATTGTTTATTGACTTTTGTGAACTGATGGTCTTTCTATCAGACTACCTATATATGATTCTATACATAGAAAAACAGTGTTTCAAGAAACAAGAAGATACAGGAAATGTTGAAAGTGATAAATTTCCAGCTATATATCCCAAGTTTAAGTTGTTATTCATTTACCAATTATTTTAACACTCCCTCGCATATATGCATTTAGACTCTGTCTTAATAAGAAATTAAAACCCAATATATGAGATTTTAAACTTTTTAATATGAGATAGAGTAGAGATAAGGATTCAATAATCTTGATACCATAGTAAGTATGCCAATTTCTTATCTTTTAACATGAGTTATTGCGCTTAGAGTACTCACATCATAAGGTTTATAATAGAAAAAAAAAGTGTCAAATTTACTTATTTTTTTGGTCCAAAAATGACCTACATTAAAAAAGCTAAAATTGTGTAAATATGCATTGTTACTATAGTAATTATGTGAATTTATTCACATAAAAAAATTGTATAAATTTATACTAACACTATTTATTTTACATTTAGTTTCTTATTATATTTTTTCATATCCTAAGGATGAAGAAAGAAAGAGTTGATGGTTATTGTTGTATGTAAAAAAAGAGAAACAATTAAATAATATTGATATTTTAATTATAAAATGTAATGTAAAATAAATAAGTTAATGTGTAGTGTTTTGAAAAATGAATATGTAAAATAAAAAATATAGATTATTATGTTAAAATACACGTAAATTTTTACACAAGTTAAAGTAGAGGCTCTAATATTCAATAACACGTACGTACCATTCATTCTCATCAATTAATACCTACTAAAAAGTCTCATTGAAAAATGAATTGTTGGAAGGGTTTTACCCATCATTATTATCTTTCATGAATGCTTAGATATATAGTCCATGAATATGATTATCCCATCTTATTAATTGGGGACCATTAGTGTACCACTTGCAATCAGCATTATCTTCTCTACCTACTAAAAAGCCTATAATGAAAAATGAATTGCTGGAAGGGTTATTCATATTTTGATTCATGTACCTATTTCTTTTGATTTTTTTCAAAACTCTCAGGTGATCCCAACTCCAAAGGACCCAACTGCCCTAAGCACTACCTTTTAATTGACAAACCTCGACAAGACACTACAGCAAGATCAGTGTGCTGTTATAAATTATATGTCACTCGAGAGTAGTATTGTTAGTTCCATGCACACGTACTAGAATAACTACAGATAATGGATCTATTGCTCTTGGAGGCAGCATTCACTGCTGTTAGAACCAAATTTGATTCCCTTCTATTTCTTTGTTCTCCTCTACCCTTTTTCCCTTATTTGAATGTTAAAACAAAACATGAGCTGTGCTACCTCACAGACCTGTTTTTAGAGTTGTCATAGGAAGCTAAATTGTGGTCCTCCCAACAATCCATTCCTCATGACGACGCTTTCACAGCTTGAACTCATAATTTTGGCTTTGATCAATACCAATTATTGGTCCCTCCCAACAAACTTGTTTTAATGCTCTTCGTTATCTTATTTGCTTTGAGTTATATATATATATATATATATATATATATATATATTTAAACAAAAAGTATAACTTTAAGCAAATAAACTTACTTAATTAGAAAAATTAATTGATTGATTTTTAAGTCAGTTGATTTACATAATATTTTAAATTTTTTTTTTTTTTTTTTTTTTTGTCTTACCTCTCACTACAAAACACGCAGGTCTATGACCGCATTTTTTTTAGCCGCGTTTATAAAAAATGCGGCTATTGACTTAAACTATAGCTGTGTTTTCAAAACGCGACTATAAGTAAACCTATAGCCACATTTATAAGTGGTTTTAGCCGCGTTTTATAGAGTAATTCTATAGCCGCATTCATAAACGTGGTTATAGGTCTAGTCAAATATATATATATATATATATATATATATATATATATATTTTAAAGGAATACCTATAGCCACGTTTTAAACGCGGCTATAGGTTAAGTCTATAGCCGCGTTTTAAATATGGCTATTGTGGGGGCTGGTTAATCGGTAATTATTGAAACCATGTCATTTGGGCCTGTGGCCCATCCGAGAACGTAAAACCATTCGAGGAGGCCCATATCAGATTATAAGGGTAACCAAATGAAAAGAAGAGTAGATACCCAGGGAGATAAGTTCAGCGCTCGTCTGAGGACAAAATCCTTCTCGGCAATATGTGTCCGAGAATGACCTAAATGCTAGGTTGTTGCAAGCATACTTTAGAGCTACATTACCACTAAAGGTGGGATATGGGAGCAAGGGTAAGAAAGAAAAGGTAAACAAATATCTATAATAACAGCTGTCTCCGCATTAATTACCTCTCAACCAACTCTCTGGCCACATTAATGTGGAGGTGATGCCTGAACAGTGATGAAGCAACCTTACAGCTGCTGGTTGGAGATTCCAAAAGGTGTTAGATGGGACAGAAAGAGATCCCCCGAACCCAACCTACACGTGTGTGGTGAAGATAATATCAAGAGGGTAGTATATAACATGAAAGAAGGCATTGAGGGAAAGGGATCGGAACTTCAAAACAAAAAGACTGAAAAGAAAACCATATGAAAGAAAGAACTGAGCTTGTTTCAAAGAGAAATTAATCGTTATATTAGGGCTAATCCATTTATAAACGTGAAGAAAAATCGTTTTTCTTTTGGAGTTAACATAGTTCTTCAATATCCACGCTCTACAAATTTATTGTTTGGGCCTTTAACGTTCGAACCCAATACGAATTTGGGATCGTTACAAATCGAGTCCTTACAGCTATAAACTTACATTTAAAAAAAAAAAAAAAAAAAAAAAAAAACACCCACCGAATGGGTTCAACACTTGCAAAACACAAATTTTTTTTTTCTTTTTTTAAAGAAGGACCTATAGCCACGTTTAAAACACGGCTATAGACTTAACTTATAGCCGCGTTTAAAACGTGGCTATAGGTCCTCATTAAATATCGATTATCAAATACATAACGTTGTCTATAACCACCATCATAAGCTTAACAAAAAAAGATGTGGTCCTTTGAATAAAACAACCGCTCAAATTAAGCTAATACTATAATCAAAGTTCTAAAGTGTTTAAAAATATCTTTCAACACTTGCAAAAAATGCGGTTGTTCTTCCATAGTTCTTTGTAAACAAAAAAGTTCTCGAACACCAAGATAAAACTTATAAGCTGCTTGGTTGATAGGATGCGGCTGACGATTTTTGGAGAGCTGGAGATTGTTGAACCGAAGGAACATCCTACATACAA
This sequence comes from Quercus robur, assembly GCF_932294415.1. Taxonomy (NCBI): domain Eukaryota; kingdom Viridiplantae; phylum Streptophyta; class Magnoliopsida; order Fagales; family Fagaceae; genus Quercus; species Quercus robur. The sequence continues at coordinate 49,842,795 of NC_065543.1, read as the reverse complement.
AATATGATTACTCAATAAGTGTGCATAAATGGAATAGGATGACAAAAAAATATTACCAAGGCAAAAAATGGGAACAAGTTAAATGAAGACATTTATACACACTCACAACAACAACGAAGTACTTACAAAGAGAAAAACATTGACTAAGTCTTTGTTAATATACCTGATTGCATTGGGAAGAAATTTGTTGCATTTGTTGAAACATGCGAGCCATTCTTTGCTCCATTTCTTCGAATTGATTAAGTTTTTCCTTCATTTCGTCAAAACTTGCAAGTTTATCCTCCATAGTAGCCAAGGAAGCCTTCAGTTATGCAACTTCGTTGTCCCTTGCTTGACTTGAGTGTATTTCAATGTCTGTGAGAGCACTCTTGCTACTTTGACTACTTGGGCTTGGACCAAATCCTACCCCACGAATACGACCTTTGCGCTCCTTACTCATCACTTTGGCAAACACACCATCTGTTGACCATGCAATACTACCACTTATGTCAGATGACTGCAAATGATTCGAAGAATCATCCAACAATTCCTTCATTTTATCCTGATATTTGGGTTTGAACAAAACAAAAAAAGTTAGAAATCATATAGTTAAAATGACACCACAACATATATATACATATATATAGGATGAGACAAGCAACCATCAATATGTACTAGTAACCTTCAAGAGAAAATTGACAATCTACAGGCAACTCACCATATGAACCTCTCCAAAAAAAAAAAAAAAGTCCTAAACATCCACTGGGTGTGTTGTAATATAACAAAGGAATTAAACATAGAGGCCTCAACTCAGTAAGAATAACATTTTCACAATGAAATGGAGTTTGCTATGTAATCCAACAATCAAATGACCCCTCAATAAAAACTAATGTGTATTGGCTAACATCAATTTGAAATAAATCAATTTAAAAATTAAAAGAATCACTACAGGATTAACTGTAGATTCATCTTTACGAGTATGTAATATCAGATATAATATTGCACGCTCTACAGGATGTCCATCCGTTTTTGCCTACATTAGGAACAACATATTTATGTAGTGATAAATATCAGTTCCACATAAACCTTAGGAGAAGTCAAAATCATTTAAAAAATAGTCATAATATTTATTACCTTTTTTGCAGCGTGCATAGCAAAGTTACAAGAACCAGTAGTATGTAAGTCATCCTGTTTAGAATGACGCTCCTTATTCTTATCTGACTTTAACTACATTCAACAAAATTATATGTTTATATACAGTATGCTTTAAGTATTTAAAGCCACTTTTAGCTAAAGCCAAAATGCAAACAATATTTACAGTATTTTACTAATTTATCAGAGTTGCACACAAAAAATTGCAATGTATTGGACACAAGCTACACAAAAACATTACTATAAAATTACCATAAATAAAAACTTTTAGCGCATCTATGATCTATCTATACATTGTACATTAAAAGTGGCAGGAAATATGAAATTTGCTTGATAAATAAGATTACTCAAAGTTGACATATGCTTGGCACAAAAAGGTCACTCATTTATAGAGCCATATGCTTAGGTTAATGATAATACAAAGATCTATCATAATCATGAGTTTCTCACATAAAATAAAAATTAAGTATCATTCATTAAATTCCAATATGTCATTTCAACTTTGCATAACATAAAACAATGAATAAAACCAAAAAAAAAAGTCTGATTTTGAGATTTTCTTTATTGCTTGTTGTTAACACAAACGGTAAAATAAAGCTATATGCACACACACACCAGATCCTTGTCTTAATTCTCTTAGACTTATGCTAAAAGACTAGAATCATCTAACAATTTGTAGTTACCATTATTATTTTTAACAAAGAGTAGAATTCCCACATTCAAACTCACTGAGTTGGGGGACTCTCCCTCCCCTATTTATTAGGAATTGTATTGATGTAGTCCTAAAATAAAGAAAGCCCTATGAATTTTTAGTCTACCTTTCATGTGCATAAAATATGATCTTCATAGTCTACATTGTCAAGCATCTTCATCACAAAACAAGCATGGCAAACAAAATTAAATGCTTAATCATTTCTGTAAATACACTAAAACCAAACTGCAAATCTTCGAAAATATAACAATGGTGAAGCCACAAAAGGAGTTTAGTATAAAACAACTACAAGCCATCTAATTTAGTACTAACAAACTATACACCATCAAAGAGCTTTGTTGAATATTTTCTTATGAAATATGAAATACAACTTCTCATATATACCAGTTTCACAAAAAGTCCACGAAACTAACAAATCCTATCTGAAAGCAATCCAATATTATTCTCTCAATTTCTCAATAACCATTCTCCTTTTGATATGATCCATGATGGAAAAGAGAGAAAAAATAAACATACCATTGCATCATCAGTATACCAATGATCAACAAGTATTTCCCAATTTTGTGTTATGCATCCCGGGGGTATGTTGTTCTTTACCCGTGCTTTGTTTCTTGAATGAGGTATATAATGCTGTTTCTTCAGCCTAGACTTATGATCCCTCCAAGCCTTCCCAATTTTTTGTAAAGTAAATGTCTTTAGAGCCGCATATGCAATAAGATCAACAGGGACACTGTATTTTCACTACAATCAAATAATTGAGTTATCAAATTACAAATATTTTCATGCTAAAATACTTATGTAAAACCTAGTACAAAATGTCATAATTACAAGTATTATAACTTCTTTAATACCTCTACAAGACGCTAACACTCTTCTTTAAATTCTTCTGCCACGTCCTTCCAATTAAGAAATCTAATTGGGCACATGTGGGGTTTCCGCGCAATCGTACCCAAGAAACCAGTGAAAGTCCTCGCCCCATCATCAATCGGCTGATGCATACTATTTAGCGGCAACTCAATTTCTTCTTCATCGGGAAGATCCCAAATATCCAAGTACTTGCTTGGCCTGCGAGTGATACGTATAGCTAGCTGCACATCTGAATTTTGAAGGAGATAATATCAACCAATGTCAAACAAAAAAGCATGCAAAGCTAAGGATGAGTCTAAATATTCTATTAAACAAGTGGTCATTATACGCTAAAGAAAACAAAATATTAGAAACATGCTGAATTATACTTATACTACACTCATATTACTTGTATAGTACTCATATGTTTGCTTATATAAAGACATTTTTATTTATATCAATATACCAAGAATTCCTTCTCGATTCCAAACACAACATAAACATCATAATATCAAAAGTTTTGATGGGATTCGGTGTATTAGTATTGGTATGATCACACCCTTGTAACGTCAACAATTAAGTCTATGTAATTGACCTACATTTAGTATAATATGAAAAATATTGCAAGTAACCGTACCCTTCTTCCCTATCAATTATGTGGTGGTGTATTATTGCAGTGATAACAAAATGTGGAAAAAAACTGCTACTGTCATCTTCAAAGACATAATAGTAAATAAAAGTTTACTGAATAAGATTTGCCTTTTCATCAGATGGATATATATATATATATATATATATATATATATATATATATATATATATATATATGCATGTGGTACAAGCAGTGGCGGAGCCAGGAATTTATATTTGGGGGGGCCATGTATAATTTTTTTTTTTTTTTTTGTGTGTGTATGAAATGTCAAATAGTAATATATAATATTTCATAACTGAGTATGTATAAACCAAAGTATATTTAATTAAAATTAAGCAATCATGAGACAAAATTAAAAAAAATGATTTAATATCTTTAATCAACTATAAAATGGGCAAAGTCGCAAAACATACAATAACATAAAAGCTAAACATCTTTGTTCAAAACTGTAACCTACGCTCTTTAAGAGATCTAAAGTCATCAAGTATTGAGTCAGTAGTAAAGCTCTCAGCAATTTCTTTTTCAATGTAGACAACTAAGTTATCTGAATTTGCCCATGACCTAAATTATCAAATTAAATTATCACTTATTAAATAAAAGACAAACAATCATTTAAATGTCAATACATAAAAAAATATAGAATAAACAACAACTAAATACATGAATATATATTGTCTATAATATATTGATTATTATAATAATAAATAATATATTATAAGAAATTTAAAAAAGAAAGCAATGAAAAAAAAAAAAAAACAAATACCTAGAGCACGGTGACACAGCACACAAGCTGTCAAGCACAAGCACAAGCACAAGCACAAGATGCTTCACAAAATTGAGTCACAAATTGAGGGGCCCACAGCTGTAGCCTACTGACAATTGTAATAAGAATGGTACAAAATTAGTCACTTTTTATGGCCTCAATTCAACACATATCACGTTTACCCAACAAAAATTGAACACAGTACATATATATTTAACTAATTCTAGAAAGTGCAGAATAAAGAGACAAAACCATTACCTTTAAACAAAGAGACAAAAATTTTACTTTTAAACAAAGGGATGAGAAGGAAAGATCTAAAATCTGAAAAGATTAAAAAAAGAAAGAAGAAGGGGGCAAAGACAGTGCAGTGACTGTGGCGAGAAGGACTGAAGGAGGCTGAACTGCTGAAGGAAAAGAGAAAGAACTGAAAGAAGAAAAAGAAGAAGAATGCAAAGCCTAAGTCCTCAACGGAGACAGAGACAGAGAGAGAGAGAGAGAGAGAGAGTCACCTGTTGAAAGATTTTTTCTGTTCTGCAACTGCAAGACTGCTGCAACTGTGTGGCGGCGTGTGGGAGAGACAAAGTTTCAAACTTTTCAATTTTTTTTGCCGTGTACAAGTAAGACCTAGATACATTGGGATGAAAATTAGAAATTTTTTTCTCTTTTATTTGTTGAGATAATTGTTTTTTTGGCCTAATATGTTGTGGTAATTGTTAATATATCTGTATTTGTTTTAAAGATGCTAAATATGTAATTATTGTAATTTGTTTACATGTATTTGTGGATTATATTTTATTGTACTGAAAATTGTATTTATTTTTAGACTTTATATAGGTATATTATCAGGGATGGGGGCCAAAATGACAATTATTTAAGAGTCTTCAAATTATTTAAGATATTTTAAAAAAAAAAAATTTAGGGGGGCTAAGCGGAAAAATTTTGGGGGGGCCAAGGCCCCCCTCGGTCCTCACGTGGCTCCGCCACTGGGTACAAGATTGTCAGCTAGTCTTTTTTTGTACTATACTGTCCATTCAAGAAGTTTCCACTCACAAAATGATATATATCATAAGCTCTAAACATAAAATACCACACATGCATGAGAAATGCATGACGCGTTGGGGCCACGCTCCATTCATAGTGAGGGATATGTATTACAACTATACAAGTCATGAGCTGGGTCCAAACTCTTCATTGTACCTATGGAGATTCTGTGACTACATACTGGAGACAACCTCTATGTGACAATTATTTGTAGCATTTTGTCACTACAAATACAACTTGGAGTATATTGTTTGGTAGTATTTTTGTTGCATTAGCTTTGGTGCTTAAAAGTTAGCTTTCAAAAGAACTACCAAAGAGCACCTAAATTATGATGTTTCCAAGATGACTTTTAGAACCCATAGTTATGAATCCTTTGAGAGTTTGGGTTGTTTGAGCTGTATAACTTGAATATGAACTAATCAAGCTTTGGCATTACACAATTTTACTTAATTCTATTAAAACCATTCTTGACATGGATAGACCGAGCACAGTAGGAATTACTCTCCTAGCATAGGTATATTGAACTTGGTGTTTAGTGTGTTAGAGGTAAGGCACATGGAATCACATGAGGCTTTCAATTATTTAGACCACAAGTACTCAACAAATAAATAACACCCATGTATCCATCGTCAGTTAAGCCAGTAATTAATGCATGACATCTAGATCAAATGCCAACGATTACAAACCATTAATAACCTCTCATCAATGTAGCTCCCCGTATTGGACTTGAGAAGGTAACGGGCATTACAACCTTAAAAAAGAGGTTAGCCTAAAGCATAAATACAAACTTTAGCGATTTCATTCATTCACTAAAGAGTGTATCAGAGTATTGGTGGCTTGTAATTCTTGAAGCTAAACTTTCTACCCCTACAAATTTCCTAAATTAATTTGTTAACTACACTCCAATTTTAATTTTTACAAAACCTATAGCTAAAGAATTAAAACTTTAGCAATTTTAACTTTAGTGATTAAATGACAAAGAACTATGACGGGGTTTTACACTTGTAATTCTTGAGAAAATTATTTTATTAATTGCGCATAGATTTTTTTATATAGAATAAATTGCATATAGAATTAGAGCTTAATATCTTTTACCATCATGTCCAAATCATTGGTATAATGAAAAGTAAAAAAAGAAAATCAACTAGCACTCAGCTGAAAATCTTGAAATTCAAAGCTCATTGCTTTTTTTCTTTCTTCTTTCATCATTAGTTAATTAGTCCTGATTATATAATACATAGTTAGTAATTTATTTTTTGAATAAGAACTAAATTCATATATACAGACTACAATATACATAGTAGATTTTTAGACTATACTTTGTTGTGGTAAATCTTTTATTTTTTATTTTTTTTGAGAAACATGTTGTGGTAAATCTGTTGCATTGAATAACAACTTAATACTAATGGGCACAATAAATTAAACTTTCTTCTCAAAAATAAAAAACCTAAGATAGAACCTCAATTCTCTTAAAAATTAATCAAGCCTAAACTCAAAATTGAAATTCATTCAGCTATGATTCAAGAGGCCAAGAACAAGTTGAATTCAACTCATCAAAAATCAATTACTTATGCTAATTTATATACCTAGTCAATTTGCATGTTTTATATTGGTAAAAGGATGACAAAACTGTGGATATAAAATTATTATTAATTAAAATGGTCTAAACTAAAATATAAAAAAGGAAAGGCAGTCACATAAATGGGCGCCACCCTAATCTAATTAAGGGTACTAGACATACTCTTAGCTATTAACATGTTTATGGTGTGAAGCAGATTTATCATAGCCATACTCTTAGCTATTAACATGTTTATAGTGTGAGTCAAATAGCCTTTCTTTTAAGGCTGCATGATGCAAGATCTTAGAATTAACACTCTAAGGAGAATCCTAGAATTTTGTGGTAGGTAATGGTTGAGAGGAAACCAACTTACATGCCCATTTGTTTCATAAAATTTCATATAAGGGTTCACAACTTGCATGCCCATATCTTGTGTATGAATGGTAAACTATTGAGTAAAAAGCTCATACCTTGTGTAGAAGCTTCATGCGTTTCTTGGTCCCTCACTTCATCCACATCTTGTGAAGAAGCTCTTCCAATGTTACACTCTTGGAACGAGTGTGCAGCTTTGTCTTTCGCCTTCCCATTTCAAGTGTCAAAGTCTAAAATAAACAAGTATATAATTAGCACAATGACAATTAATGGTACAAATAATTGCAACACTAAAACTTCTCATAAAGCAAATCTATATAAGACTACCCTTAAACAACGCAAATACAATATTTTCAACGAGAGCCCCAAATATCTCTCTTATTTCAGCAGCATATACCACAAATTTCAACATCTAACAATCAGATTAGAGAACATAAAAGGAGAACTAAAGAAACAATTACACCATCAAAATACCCAAAATAAGATAAGGTTTCATAGATAAATTTTCATGCAATTTTACAAGCATGGAAACCTAGACCTAAAATATAATGAGTGATACAAAAGTATTAACTAGAGTCATCACCACTAAAGTCATCATCACTAGACTCATCATCATTGGACCCATCATCATTGGACTCATCATCATTAGACTGATAAACATCATCACTAAGCTCTTCATCATCGATAAAGTCTTGTTCAAGCAATTCATCCTCACTAATCAATGATGTATCATAAATGGTTCCTTCTTCATTAACTCGAGCCCAAGCATGGTTGTCATTTGCATCATCACATGTATCATCAGTAATTACATTATAAGGGACATTCTCCATATATGTATCCACTTCTTCTTCATCATCTACTGCTTCAATACCAACATCAAACACCTCCCTAAGTTTTGTTTTGACCACCACCATCCAATCTTTATGTCTCACATCCTCCACATAAAACACTTGCAAAGCTTGAGATGCTAATATATAAGGTTCATCAATCAATCGATCACCCGTGTGTATCAATCTTGAAAAATTGATGAGGGGAAATCCAAAGTCATCTTTTTTGCATCATCTCCCACTAATAACGTCAGCCCATTGACATTTGAATAATACATATCGATACTTGTCAGAATAGTTCAACTCAATAATATCGATTATTACACCATAATAAGCAGCACCACTTTTAGTAACAACACAAACTCCACTATTTTGAGTTTTCCTAGTTGTCTCAGAATCTTTGGTGCGAAACTTCAAACCATTTATGACATAACGCTTGAATCGTTTTGCTTCATTATCTGGATATCAAGAAAACCATCTAACTTTATCAGAGAGTTCCTTTCTCTCAGAGGCATCCATTGACATCACTTATTATAAAGAAAGGCTTTTATTATAAGTATACTATTTAAAGTGTTACAACAAAAAATAGTTCTATATATATATGTTTTACTTACATATTCCCTAAACCAACTGCAGAATTCCTCCATGTGCTACTTTTGAATAACATCATCAGTCACATCAAAAGGCAAACCAGCCTTGATCTCCACTATGTGTACACTATGTAGACAAACATGTTAGTGTTAATCTAGAGTATTGTATTGGAATGTAGTTAAAGGATACGCAAGGACATATAACTTACTCGCGAAATAGGGTGATTTCTTCACAATTGAATAGCACATAACGATGTGCTTGGATCCATGAATTTGAATCTAGTGTAATGCTCACCACTGCACCCATGGATTCCTCAACATTCCTTACAGGCCGATTGAATGCAGTTTCAATAGATTTAAAATAGCGTGAGCAGAATGTTAAACATTCCTCTGCTATATACCCTTCTGCAATGGTGAGTACCTTAGAGAAGACACACTTTGGTGAGTACCTTGGAAAAGCACAAATCAACCATTAATGCTTTAGCTTTGAATGGTGATGGGTCGGTTTTGTTTTCGGGTGGTTCTGACCGTTTGATCATGGTGTGGGAGAAGAAGATGATGATCAAGAATGGTGTGAAGAACAACATGGGTTTTGTGGAGGCATTGTGGGGGCACACAGGGGCTGTACTATGCTTAATCAATGTGCAGGATTGCTTGTTTGCTAGTGGGTCATCTGATCGGATGGTGAGGATTTGGCAACGTGGTAAAGAAAATGGGTATCAATGTTTGGTTGTGATGGAAGGACATGAAAAACCGGTTAAGTCATTGGTGGCAGTTTCTGCTGAGGTTTCTAATGGTGTTGTTTTAGTTTGTAGTGGAAGTCTAGATGGGGAGATTAAGATTTGGGACATCTCAGGTTCTAGGATCAACAACATATGTCCTCAAATTTGATTCAATGAAAATTTCATTTAGAAATTTAAAAATTCATGGTTTATTTTTGGGTAAGATTAATTCGTGGAACGATGTATTAGGATATGATATAAACATTATAAAATGATGTGTTGACTTTTACGAAAAATTATCAGTTTACAATTTACTATTTATATTAGATTTATGTTAATGTGTAAAATGATACACTTTGCATGAATGTGTAAAATGTTATATACGTTTATTTAGTTTATAATGTAAATCTTACATGAATAGTACCATGTAAATCTTACATGAAATAATTGTTCAACTTTTAAATACAAAATATAAATAATATGAAAATTATTTTTGATGTTATTGAAGTCAAATTAGATTATAATATAAAACAAATTTGTATGGTATATATATATAAAAAAAAAAAAAAATGAACTTACCAAGAACCCAAAAACAAATTTGAACTATTAGTGGGTGAAATACTGAAATGAAATCACATGATTTTGCATATTTTATTTTGTAACATATTGAAAACTTAGGTTAGAGCACTTTTGGGTTATAACATATGATCGGAATAATGTTATAGATATTATAAATTTTACTAAATAAATCTTACAAATTGATGTTATAGATATGAAGATTTGATTTGGAACACACACAAAAACCTCTAAAATGCGAGAATAATGTTATAGATATTATAAATTTTACTAAATAAATCTTACAAATTGATGTGTCACTAATAACAAAAAATAAATAAATAAATAAACACCCATTTATTATTCTGTTGAAGTGACACATCAATTACATTGATTATCACATTGGTTTGTAATTTTTTTTAAAAAGTAAAATTTAGAATATTTTCATATTACAGCATGCATATTTAAGACATGCATACCTTGAGCGGTGAGACTATATATTGTGAGCCCATTCCCATGCCTTCGGGACCACGACACCTTATTAATATTAATGTTAGGTAGGTTTACAACAATGGTTACCCCTATGAAGCTCCTCTTAGAAATTAGAAAATGCAAAAAACTAATATAAATTTTATTACAAAACACTTACAATTCGTTAATAAATGTGATTAGTGTCACTTCAAGATAATAAATGAGTGTTCGATTTTTTTTTTCTTATTAGTGACATCAATTTATAAGACACATAAGTAAAATTTATAGTATCCCTAATATAACTCTAACCAATTCATTGAGCCTTGCCATTGTAGCATACAATGTTTTGGAGCATTATTGTTTGGGCCTTTCGGCCCTTTTCACCTTCTAGGCTTAGTAGTATCTGAATCTCTCATTTTTATTTTTTTCTCACATTCTCAGGCTTAGTAGTACTGCATTAGTATCTCTGTATCTCTCATTTTTCTTTCACATTCTCAGGCTTAGTAGTACTGTATTAGTAGGAACCTTTTGTTCATATTTGCTTGTCTTCTTTTCTGCTTCTTAAGGCTTCTGCTCTGGCTTCCTAATGCACCTATTTAGTACAATTAATTTAATGATCAAGCAGAGTTGATAAGTAGAACTGGTAGCTAGCTTTTTGAATAGGCAGCCGATGAATGGGTTTTGAGTAATGGCATATGAGTACTGAAAAGAAACACAGTAATGGGTGACAGATCAGAATTTAAAAAGGTGCTGTACCAAGTCATCAATTTGAAAGAGTGACGTACTTTCTATCATTCAGATAAGATTCAACTAAAGCATGAATATTAATTTGTAAAGACACTAACACAAATCTATATAGGTTAAGAAATTTGTAGTTCAACTAGCGTCTTTTGGTGTTTCTAACGAAAACTATACAAGGGTGTGCAGTCTGTCTCAAAGGAAGCCAGTATGGTCATCCTCAGCAGAAAGTATGAATCATAATCTCTTGAGATTGATGAATTAAGGAACTGCAATGAACCCCCCTTGCCTGCCTGAAGAATAGAACAAATTATAAGAGTGAGACACCGGCTTGGATTGTATCATGGAATTCAAACAAACAAAACTCTAGCACATCCACTTCAATTGTATCGAAGTCCAGCTTTTGCACCTAGTACAGCTGAGTGAAATAGCTTGCAAGCTTTAGTACTAAAAGCTTAGGATAAAGGGCATGCTTATGAGATATGATCTTCTGGCCAAGTATGTGTTTGGATTAATTAGTTTTTTTGGTTAGTTTAAGTTTATTTGTTTATGAATAGCTTTTATATGAAGTCTCATTTTATTTTTATTTTTATTTTTTATTAACCAACTTTCAACAAATAAGTAAATTATAAGTTGTTCAACAATTAAAAGGCTAATCCAAATACACTTTAAGAAATGAAATTAGATTTACAGACAAATATTAATTTACTAAAGAATACGAATATTCAATACCTATTTTCTCAAAAAGTGGTTTATAAAAATTGATCTCTCCGTTTTAAAGATATATGGTCCTTATGGCTTATAAGTGGTCACTCGTTCAACTAACTAATAGGTGTCTTTCCACCTACTTCTCTAGCTTTTCAAAGAGTGAAAAACTCAAATCCAACTTTTTTTTCTTTTTCACTTCCCAAATTGTTTTGATTTAAATTATTTGAGCTGCTCTCATGAGAAATAAAGGGAAAAATAAGTGGTATTTCATGTAGATAAGATGTTAAACAGAAAGAACACAAACAAATGGACTATATTAACGAAAATTGATTTCAACACATCAGCCATGAGATTGGAAAATTTACTTAATTTAATTAATCATGATATCAAACGATATTAATTAGATACAAACATCTTGCTTCTCAAAAAAAAAAAAGATACAAACATCTTAAGAAATATTATTATAATTTAGGGTAACAAAATCCTAAGATCTCCATAAATTTTGAAGAATCTTAAGTACAAATCCTAAACACTTCTAAAAACATTTAACTGATGACCTTTCTATCAAACTACCTATGATTCTATACACAGAAAAACAGTTTTTCAAGACACAGTAAGATACATGAAATGTTAAAAGTGATAAATTTCCAACTATCCCAAGTTTATTTAGTCACTCCCTTGCATATATATACATTTAGGGTCCCTTTGGTTGGAATGGTGAAAAAGTGGAAGGATAGAAAATGGTAGGAGGATGGAAAAGTGGAAAGATAGAAAAAAATTTTACTTTCTCTTATTTTTGTTTGGTTGGAGGTGGAAAAGTGGAGGGATGAAAAAAATGAGTTTGAATAAATTTACTCATATATCCTTATTAAAGAATGATGCCTAATTAAAACAAAAAAGTGACAAATAACCACACAAAAAAAGAGAATAACCCAATTTTATTATAAAAATAAAAATAATGTCCCAAAAAAATTCACATCTAGTAAAAAAAAAAAAAAAATCATGCCCAAGCTCAAGAAAATCAAAAGAAAAAAAAAAGATTAGAAAAAAGAAAAAGAAAAAAGAGGCAACGTTCATGCCCAAGAAAAAAAAAAGTGGCAACTAGTAACGTGATTACCCAGAAAAATAAATGAAAAAAAAAAAAAGCAAAAAAAGGGGCAACGTTGTTGCTAAATAAAAATAAAAAAAAAGGGCAACGTTACTGCCAAAAAAAAATTTGAAGAAATTCACATGCATTTTTGTTAATCAAGAAAAAAAATTTATCCCCATTCAGTTTTCTCTGCATTTTAGAGAGAAAACATTTTGGTAAGTCCAAGGAGAAAATACCTGAGCCCCACAATTTATTTTTCTCCGTCCCTACCCAGCCAAACACACTCCAAAAGAATTTTCCTTCTTTTTTTCTCTCCAAAGTTTTCCATCCACCCTATTTCACCTCCAAACAAAATAAAGCCCATTATTTGAGATTTTTAACTTTTTAATTTGAGATATAATTTTTTTTTTATAGATAATTACAATATGTTACTAATTTTGTAACTTGAACCTTTCTCTCCTAAATCTTCAAGCATTTTGTGTATGTGAATATACCAATTAAACTACTAAAAATAAGGATTCAATAATCTTGATTCATAATATATGCATTCCAATTTCTTATCTTTTAAAATGAGTAATTGGGCTTATATTCAATTAATTAGTACGGTCCATTAATTATCATCAATAAATATCAAATCATATTGGGTACCAGTAGTGTACCACTTACAATCAGCATTATCTTCTCTACCTACCATAAAAAGCCTATAAATGAATGAAAAATGAATTGCTGGAAGGGATACTTAGAACTCTCTGGTGACCCCAACTGCCCAAGTACCATCTTTTAATACACCAAGGTCAGGGTGCTGTTATTATATGTCACTTTTTTTTTTTTTTTGCTGAAGTTATTATATGTCACTAAAGAGCAGTAGTATTGTTAGTTCCATGCACACGTACTAGAATAACTATAGATAATGGATCTATTGCTCTTGGAAGCAGCTTTCACTGTGGTTAGAGCCTATTGTAGCACTGTAGCAAATTTGATTCCCTTCCATTTCTTTGTTCTTCTCTGCTCTTCCTCTCTTCTTTGGTTATCAGAACGTGAGCTGTGATACCTCACTAATTTTATAGCATTCAACATCTTCATAGACTTGTTTTTAAAGTTGTTGTCAGAAGTTGAATTGTGCCCCCAACAATCGTTCCTCACAATGACGTTTATGCAACTTGAACTCATGATTTTGGCTTTAATTGATATCAGTTGTTGGATTATAAGTTGTATCATTTCACCTCAAAAAACTTAATTGATGATGAAGATGACACAGGCAAGTCTTTTAATTTATAGCACAACGTCATATCCCGCAAATTTGTTTTTACAAAGATCATAAGGAGACGAATTGCAGTTCCTCAACCGTCGTAATATCATATGTTTGCCTACATGTTCTCTTGCTTAAACACACTAGAGGTGATAATATCAAATCTTTGCCTTAATGCGTTGCTTTATCTTATTTGCTCAAACTTATATTTGTTTAAAAAATGCGACAAATTGTAACTTTAAGCAAATAAACTTAATTAGAAAAATTAATTGATTGATTTTTAATTCAGTTGATTTACTTGAATTTATTTTTTTACTCTAAACAAATAAACTAAAACTTAACCAATAAGTATGATCCCAGAATTAAGTTGTTGCACTTGGGCCACATTCCAACACTTGTGATTTTCTCATCGTAGTGATACTAGCCACTAATTCTTCATCCTTCTATTGTCATTCTTGCTCTCAATCTCCTCGAATGAGTATGGAACAGAAGAGCATCTTGACGAGGGAGTAATCAATCTCTGCAACAAATCTTGGTTTTGTTGTGTTGCACACCCTACATCAAGTCTTTCACCAACCACTCCAGTGTATAGGCTACTTTGTTCGATGATATTTTATCGAGCATCCATTAAATGAGTCTAAACCATACAACTTTTATGACAGAAAAAAAGACGATCAATCATTTTCCTCAAATGGGGCTAACAAAATAAATCAATTGGTTGCACTTGACACTTGCAAATTAAAAAGGAAGATAAATAAGACACTAGTTGTGCCAGCCAGCCATATCCGACCTCCAATACTTAAAAGTCAGTAAATTTCTTTTTTAGAGAGACGGTAGAGTATTTATAAATGATTTCATTGCAAACCTATGTTCTTCGTTTTCCGTCATTTTATCATGAATTTTTATGGCATGTTACAGGAGAGCCTTTTTTCTGAATCTTTTTTGGTTCATATATATAAAATAATGATTATAGCTTCTACTGTGATTCTAGGAAACCTAATTAATACATAGGTTGTGTAATATTTATATAGTAAAATATGTGATATACCTAACATTATCTTTCAAAATGTGTTTCATTGTGTTATGAAAATTCAACAAAGTACAAATTAAGATGTTCAATACTGTTTGTACTCATTTGTATATGACATATATATGGTAATTTCAGTAATATTTTACAAATTATCCACTTATTCAACATGATCATGATCAGATTACGATTCACGGCTGAGAGTCTTACAGTTTAGTAATATAGATCGACTCTTTTTATTAGAGAAATAACTCAAATAAGGCTTCAAAGTTCAAAACTCTTTTTTTGTTATTGTAATTATCAAATTATTTAAAAACAAAACATCACCATTCACAAAGATAGAGGGGCCACTGTACACAATCTCAACAAATTCTCAACTTAAGAAAGGTTACTTGTAAAGTACAGTGATGTTGTTTATAACTGATGAATTATAATTTTTTTCCCTGTGATTTTCTTCTCAAATTGATGATTTTGGTCAAACAAATAAT
Organism: Quercus robur; assembly: GCF_932294415.1. Classification (NCBI taxonomy): domain Eukaryota; kingdom Viridiplantae; phylum Streptophyta; class Magnoliopsida; order Fagales; family Fagaceae; genus Quercus; species Quercus robur. The sequence goes on along the minus strand of NC_065543.1, from coordinate 49,827,255 downwards.
TCTACTAAACATAATCTGTTTTTACCGTGATGAGAATAGAAGGCTTATCCAAAAAGCCAAAAATAATGATAAGCAGAGAGGAGCTGTGTCCTATAATTTTTTTTTTTCTATAGAATAATTGTGTCTCATAATTACGTTTACCTGTCGCAAGGATGCATATTAGCCCTTTGGTGGTTCGGCCTTTGGGAATTGGGATGATTTTGGGCCTACATACCTTAACCTGTTTAATTGCATTGGGCTAACTTTTGTATGAGTTATGACCCATTATCTTTTTGCTAGCATTAGCCCTACTTAGCTCGTTTTATAAGTTGGTTTGTTAGACCTCGCTATATATAGTAGCCAACAGGTGAAATTAATCTATCAATGGGTACTTGAGATTGAGATTAACATTACATTTTCAAAACAGCATAATGTGCTTAAGCCAATCATGTGTGTAAGTCCTATAATTGTGTATTTGTTGACCTAAAAGAGGCCTTAACTCTTATGTTCCCCACTCAGCACTTTACGTTCTTCAAATCAAATCATACAGATGCGATTTTGTATCAATTATCACTAAGTTTAAGTGGTAGGTCACATGTATTTTAATCATTATGCAAATCAAAGTCTAAAAGCCATAAACACATGCCATTGGGTACATTCCATTAGCTAAAAAATAGCAAACTTTAGAACTAATCTTCCCATTTTATGTAAGGAAAGTGGAACCCATAGTAGAGTGCCACATTTCATCGCATAAGGGCCTAATCAGCACAAAACATGAAGTGATTCCATTACCCCACATGTGCTCACAAGCTGTCCAATAACAAAATTTTATTTGCCCAAGACATTGGTCTTCTTTTAATATATATATATATATATATATATATATATATCCTACAGATTCTTTGGCTTAAGTAGTACTACATCTTTGGCCTTGTTTACATATTTCATCACTGAAATCTCTCTCTCTCTCTCTCACAGCAATCATTCCCAGCCAAATGCATACCAATCAAACACTACCACCACAAACCACATTGGCTCTTCAAACTCTCCATTGCAAACAAATATCATCCCTGCTTTCTCATGAAACCTTCATCAAACACCAATGCATTAACACACTCAAAACCCTGAACTCCCACATCGTCACCTGCCTCGCAGTCCACAACAACGTCCTCTATGCTGCTTCCACCAACATAATCAGTGTCTTCGATTTATCCAACCACACCCACATCGATTCATTCAACGACAATTCCACTTCTGGGTCGGTCAAATCCATTGCATTCAATAGCACCAACATCTTCACAGCTCACCAAGACTCCAAGATTCGTGTATGGCAAATAAGACTCACACACCACCACCTAGTTTCCACGCTTCCCACTCTCAAAGACCGTTTGTATCGTTCCCTTTTGCCAAAGAACTATGTCTACGTTAGAAGGCACAAGAAGAGGCTTTGGATTGAACATTGTGACACGGTTTCAGGCCTAGTTATGAACAAAGGTTTAATGTACTCTGTTTCTTGGGACAAAAGCTTTAAAATATGGAACACTTCTGACTATTATTGTTTAGAGTCAGTGAACAAAGCTCATGAAGATGCAGTGAATGCTATTGCAGTATCTGACAATGGAGTTGTTTACACTGCTTCAGCTGATGGGTGCATTAGGGTATGGGAGAGAAATGATAGTGTGAAAAGACACACTTTGGTGAGTACCTTAGAGAAGCACAAATCCACCATTAATGCTTTAGCTTTGAATGGTGATGGGTCGGTTTTGTTTTCGGGTGGTTCTGACCGTTTGATCATGGTGTGGGAGAAGAAGATGATGATCAAGAATGGTGTGAAGAACAACATGGGTTTTGTGGAGGCATTGTGGGGTCACACAGGGGCTGTACTATGCTTAATCAACGTGCAGGATTGCTTGTTTGCTAGTGGGTCATCTGATCGGACGGTGAGGATTTGGCAATGTAAAGAACATGGGTATCAATGTTTGGTTGTGATGGAAGGACATGAAAAACCGGTTAAGTCGTTGGTGGCAGTTTCTGCTGAGGTTTCTAATGGTGTTGTTTCAGTTTGTAGTGGAAGTCTAGATGGGGAGATTAAGATTTGGGACATCTCGGGTTCTAGGGTCAACAACATATGTCCTCAAATTTGATTCAATGAAAATCTCATTTAGAAATTAAAAAATCATGGTCTATTTTTGGGTAAGATTAGTGGAATGATGTATTAGGATACGATATAAAAATTATAAATTGATGTGTTGACTTTTATGAAAAGTTAGTAGTTTACAATGTACTATTTATATTAGATTTACATTAGCATGTAAAATGATAAATTTTGCATGAATATGTAAAATGTTAGTATATATATTTGTTTAATTTATAATATAGTAAATCTTATATGAATAGTGCAATATTATAAACCAGTTATTTTTCAACTTTTAAATACAAAATTAATATAAATAATATGAAAATTATTTATTATATTATTGAAGTGGTATTAATAAGATTCAAATTCAAATTAGATTATAATATTTATGTAGTACACTTAGAATTTTTCGAAATTTGTATGGTATATAAAACAAATGTGAACTTACCAAGAACCCAAAAACAAATTTGACCTATTGGTGGGTGAAATTCAGAAATGAAATCACATGATTTTGCATATTTTATTTTGTAACATATTGAAAAGCTAGGTTAGAGCACTTTTGGGTTATAATTTATAACATATGATGGGAAACATGAAATCATTACTTCCAAGTCAATTTTGCTTCGTCCATGTCTTTGTCTTCATGACTTTTGCTTGGGTGACAATCATAGCACAAAAAAAGAATGAGAAAAAATAATTTAAAAGGCTTAAAAGGCTGCAAATTACATCACAAATAACTTCTTCTTCCTTTTGTTTTTTTTACTTTTTCAAGCAATAAAATATATGCATCTATATACTTTCATAGTGGAGGCGGCATGTTTTAAAGCATTTAGATTTTAGGTATATATTGCTTCATCGATCTCACATTGTGATATTCTTTTCTTCGAGAATATCAATGTCTCAAAAGTGCTATCTAGCTACCGGTTTTAATGAGCGGAAACTACACACAGAGGAAGCCCCTCCTAATAATTGAAACATGAGAGGGTTTTGTTTGTTAATTTAGTTGTTTGAGCATTAATTTAAATCATGTAAATGGCGTATTCAGTGACATCCAAATTGGCTATAGTTGAACATAAAGAAATTCATGTGATCCCAGCTTAAAATTCCATACATTTTGAATATGAAAACACACACACACACCCCCCAAAATAAAAAGGTAAAATGCCAAAGGGATCAGTTCAGAACAAGCCAATATGAATCTGCATTCCATAAAAGTGGGAGCAAGTGGGTTACAGTGTAGCAATGCAATTGATTTAGGTTTACAATTAAAAACCTGAAATTAAAGGAGTTTTGTCCCATTGAACAACATTGGTGAATGGTGGTTATTGCCTCTTTGCGTAAGTGGCTTTTTTTTTTTTTATTATTATTCAATGAAAATCTCATTTAGAAATTAAAAAATCATGTTCTATTAGTGGAATGGTTTATAAGGATATACGATAAACGTTATAAAATGATGTGCTAACTTTTAAATACAAAATAAAAATAATAAGAAAATTATTTATTATGTTATTGATATATTACTAATAAGATTTATTGTCAAAGTTAGTTTATAAGATTTTTATAGTAAAATTAGCATTTTTCAAGATTTGTATGCTATATAAAACAAATTTGAACTTACCAAGAACCCGCATACAAATTTGAATTATTAGCAGGTGAAATACATATGATTGTGCATATTTTATTTCATATTGAAAGTTTAGGGCACTTTCGAGTTTTAAAATATGGGAAACATGAAATCATTACATCAAGTAGATTTTTCTTGGTCCATGCCTTTAATTGTTTTCATGACCTTTGCTTGGATGACAATTATAGCACAGAAAAAAGAATGAGAAACAAATATTTTTTTTTTCCAAAAAAAAAAAAAAAAGCTTAAAGTCAAATTAGATTATAATATGAAAATTATATTATTGAAGTGGTATTAATAAGTTTCAAAGTCAAATTAGATTATAATATTTATGTAGTACACTTAGCATTTTTCGAAATTTGTATGGTATATAAAACTAATGTGAAATTACCAAGAACCCAAAAACAAATTTGACCTAGTGGTGGGTGAAATACTGAAATGAAATCACATGATTTTGCATATTTTATTTTGTAAAATATTGAAAAGCCAGGTTAGAGCACTTTTGGGTTATAATTTATAACATATGATGGGAAACATGAAATCATTACTTCCAAGTCAATTTTGCTTCGTCCATGTCTTTGTCTTCATGACTTTTGCTGGGGTGACAATCATAGCACAAAAAAAGAATGAGAAAAAATAATTTAAAAGGCTTAAAAGCTGCAAATGACATCACAAATAACTTCTTCTAGCTTCTTCTTCCATTTGTTTTTGTTACTTTTTCAAGCAATAAAATATATGCATCTATATACTTTCATAGTGGTGGCGGCACGTTTTAAAGCATTTAGATTTTAGGTACATATTGCTTCATCGATCTCACATTGTGATATTCTTTTCTTCGAGAAGATCAATGTCTCAAAAGTGCTATCTAGCTACCTGTTTTAATAAGCGGAAACTACACAGAGGAAGCCCCTCCTAATAATTAAAACTTGAGAGGGTTTTGTTTGTTAATTTAGTTGTTTGAGCATTAATTTAAATCACGTAAATGGCGTATTCAGTGACATCCAAATTGGCTATAGGTGAACATAAAGAAATTAATGTGATCCCAGCTTAAAATTCCATACATTTTAATTTGAATCTGAAAACACACACACACACCCCCCAAAATAAAAAGGAAAAATACTCAAGGGAGTTTAGAACAAGCCAATATGAATCTGCATTCCATAAATGAGTTTTGTCTCATTTAACAACATTGGTGAATGGTGGTTGCCTCTTTGCGTAAGTGCCTTTTTTTTTATTCAATGAAAATCTCATTTAGAAATTAAAAAATTATGTTATATTTTTGGGTAAGATTAGTGGAATGGTTTAAAAGGATATGATATAAACGTTATAAAATGATGTGCTAACTTTTAAATACAAAATAAAAATTGTAAGAAAATTATTTATTATATTATTGATGTGTAACTAATAAGATTTATTGTAGTAAACTTAGCATTTTTCAAGATCTGTATGCTATATAAAACAAATTTGAACTTACCAAGAACCCACATATATACAAATTTGAACTGTTAGCGGGTGAAATACATGATTGGGCTAGTTTTATTTCATATTGAAAGTTTAGGGCATGCACTTTCGGGTTTTAAAATATGGGAAACATGAAATCATTACATCAAGTAGATTTTGCTTGGTCCATGCCTTTAATTGTCTTCATGACCTTTGCTTGGATGACAATTATAGCACAGAAAAAAGAATGAGAAACAAATTTTTTTTTTTCCAAAAAAAAAAAAAAAAAAGCTTAAAGCTGCAAATAACATTACAAACTATTCTTTTCTTTCGTTTTATTTAGTTACTTTTGCAAGCAATAAAATAAGCATTTATATACTTTCATAGTGATGGATTGGCCGCACGCTTAGTTTTAGCATTTTGGACCGTCTCTCACATGGTGACATGCTTTTCTCCGAGAAGATCAATGTCTCAAAAGTGCTATCCACATGTCTTAATATGCGGAATCTACACAGAGGAAGCTTCATTGCCTTATTATGAAAGTCCCTCCTGATAATTGAGAGGCCAAAGTTAAGGTTTTGTTTTTTAATAAAATTGTTTGAGCATTAATTTAAATCATGTACATGACGTATTCAGTGACATCTAAATTGACTATAGGTGAACATATATAATGAAATTCATGTGACCCAAGCTTAAAACTCCATGCATTTGGAATCTGAAATTGAAAAAAAAAAAACACACAGACAAAAGAGTAAAATACTCAAAAGGGAGTTCAGCACAAGCAAATATGAGTTTGTATTCCGGCAAAGTGGGCGAAAGTGGATTACAGTGTAGCAATGCAACTGATTTAGGTTTATTACATTTAAAAACCAGAAATTAAAGGAGTTTAGTCCCATTTAACAACATTGGTGGTTGCCTCTTCGCGTAAGTGCTTACGTATATATAGTTTCAATTGAAATTAACCAGCATCATTTGTTCATTATATGAAAAAATCTAGTATTACAAATTAGCATACAACTTTTTTGCTTTAACTATGATGTAATAAAGTGTCAGTGATGAAAGAAAAGTGGTGGGTCTATATGTAAGTGATAAACAACCACTCACAATCTGTCATGATAGAGTTGTAATAAAAAGTTGTGGAATAGTTTGTGGTACTAGAACCACTCGTCGGTCCTCTAAAATTCATGTTTCGAAAGGAAAAGCACACTAGAGCTTGACCATGTTTATAAGGGCCTACTATAATTCATTTGATTAGGTGATCCCACTTAAGAATGATTATTGACTAATGTTATTGTCACTGTCCTGTTGGTTTAATGACAATCACTTTAAAATTAATTAGCAATCAGTTTGGGTACACCAATTACTAATTTATGTGAGATTTTAATTATGCATGGACACTATGTGCAGGGGCAAACCAGAGTCGGTGGTTTATGATAAAATCATAAAACTAACCAACATTCTTGTTCATCTTTCAATATAATAGACTTATCCATAGCAATAATAATAATGGAGTCAGTCATATTCAAACCAACTATTGGACAATTGCTTTATTTTAGTACATTTCTTTGTGTGAAATGTGCAAACAAATTGTGATTTAAATGTTTGTTGAAGATTTGTGTTTTACCTAAATATTCCTCTACGGTTAGCAAAGATACTACTCTCATTATCATAAATCATAAGCATGTGATTCTAACTTTTATAATGTATAACCACATAATACTATTTCTCTCACATGAATCGTGAATCTTACAATGAATATAATTTGTAAGACCCACTATTATATAAGAGGAAAGAGTTATATTTTCAGAGTTCTAAATTTTTACCCCAACCTAACTATTCATACATATTTTCATTTATGTATGACTTTTAACTGAAAACATGCATGAATAGGTTGAACTTTACAAGTGAGAAAAAAAAAAAAATGAAGAAGGAGGGGTGTTTGAACTAAAATTATTTATTTATGTTTTAGAATGGCTGAGAACATGAATATAGGTTGAACTTGAAGTTTTACAAAATATTCCTTCTTACCTTCATCTCCATGCACTAAGATCCCTTTGTATCGTTATCTACAACAATTTGTCTTCTCATTTTTGTCTTCATGGTATCTGGCTAGCTAAGTGCTAGTCCATATTAGTTGTCCTTTAAGCCATTCGAAGTCAGAAACAGTAAGCCTGTGTCTATGGCTCCATATATTCCATAGTATGAGAGGTTTTCCTAATAAAACATCTTAAATTACAAGTTTATAGTTCAAGTTCCCAAGGTGCCATAGAGGTTTAGTAATTAGTCACTTGTCAACAGAGAGTTGCTTTGCTATATATATAATATATATGATGAAAACAACACTTATTACTTATTATAAATAATAAACCTTCCTCAATTTATCATATGCCAAACTGAATTTTTCTTCTATAAGATAAACCAGACAACAGATGATATATGAGAGTTTTGGATTGGGAGACAAGGATAACATGCATTTCGCATATATATGTATTCCCCCAATGTCATACCGTGATAACCATAATTTGCAAACAAAAGAAACCAAGGTTTCAACACTCAATAAAATGTCGCTCACTGCACGTGTGGTTGGACTATGAAATTTTTTTTTATTAAGTATTGACTAAGAATCTCATGTAAACCTTTTGATTTTCACTCTATTTTATTGTTTAGTGTTTTCTTTTTCTTTTTCTTTTTAACTTTGGAATTAAAATTTGATGAAAAGTAATATTAGGGACATACTATTTTTCATAATTGATATCATATCCTGTTATAATTGGAGTAATATCATTTTCACATAAATCAATCATTAAACCATTTTTATTATGAACCAATCACAAGATTCACAATGAATCATGTTAGCAGTTGTGAAGATTGGAGAGTGTTGTGCACTTAATCTTGGATGTAATTGGAGAATGGTGTGCTGTTCCAAATCCAAGGCCCAAGTACTCCATGTTGACTGAAGAGTAAAGACAGGCTTATAAACAAATCTGCTTAAAGAGCACAAGGCCAAGGGCACATCTCTTTGATGTCAATTTAATATTTGCTTAGGGAGGAGGATTGTCACTATACAATGGAGTTAGAGAAACTGCCGAATGATTATGAAATAGTCGGGTTGGCTAAGGCCAAGTTTTGATGAAATCACAACAGAGACCACTCGACAATCAGCATGTAAATGTGGATGTCCACTTCGATATCTAGAGTCTAGACCCACGGAAGATTCTGTACATAAAAGTTGAGGTCCAACCGATTTTGTCATTGTGCTTAGGCCACATTTGAGATGTCCAAGCTGTTCATCTAAGCTAAAGGTTAGCATGCATATATTTTATGCAGTGGGTGCTTTTGAAGATTCACTTTCGTAAGGGAGATATGTTGTTTTCAAAAGCAACTAAAATACAATAATATAGTGACTTGTCTCCAAATTTAAGTCGAAAACTATAGATAAAGTCACTGCATAAGAGGGCCCTGTGGTTCCTGCTTACTTCAGAGGCTAAGATTTATGCTGTTGATTTTCCCCCACCCTTTTTTCTTCCTAACCCCACAAAAGGGTTTTGAGGTTTTCATAAAAGATGAAAAATGAATTCAGAAAATAAAGTGAACAAATAATATATCGGTTAGCCCCAAACCCAGCACGAAGATGGAATAAAAGTATAAAATGGTGGGTGGATTCTGGGTTGAGGGTACTGCTTCTTGAAAGGGCTACGCTTGGGCAAATGCCAACCCAAACCCATTAACAATTGTTCATAATACAATATACCCATTAACAATTGTTCATAATACAATACGATTCAAGTAAATGTTTTACTCTATGATGATTATTATATAATATACCATTAATGAGTTTTATTTTTATTTTTATTATATATGTAAAATTTAATCATAGATTTCTGATTCGATAACAAAATACTTTACTAATTAAACTATCTGTAACCTACATTATTCACAAGTTATCTACTTCTCTTTGCATTGCTTTCTTTTCTTTTCTTTTTTTGTTAGAGAACATTCGAACCAAATTAGTTTTCCTAGGATACTAGTCCTAAGTTAGAGCCAACAGGTAGCTGGAGCTTTTACAAAGAACATAGAAAACTTCAGTGGTACAAAAAACTCTGATGGAAGAAAAAAAGTCGAATTTCAAGTTCTCCCATGCCAATATGGGCAATCTCCTACACCAAAAATCTCAGGATTTTCTTGTCATGACTCAGCTAATTATAATCACAGAAGACCTGGACGACCAAGCTTCCAAATGGAGTAACAGATAAAGGTGAGTAGGCAACACAAAAAGAACTTATTGCACATTTCTAAATGTAATCCGGAATAGACTGAACCAGTCTGTCATGAATGCATCATATAAAGCGTAGAAACTAAAATATGGACAAGAGGTGACCTCAAAGGACCCAGCCACTAACTGTGGCCTTTCATATTTCTGCTACAAACATAAATTTCATACTTGATTTCACTAACTTCCTCAGATGTGCTAGTGAACACTGTATTTGTGCAAGTTATATATACGTGAAAAGAAGAGAGCGTATTTGTGATTTTGGAAACAAAAGATAGCATGGTTAAAAACATAACTCATTTAGCCTAAAACAAGTCATTTCTTGATAAGAGACCAAGAGCTAAGGCAGAGAAGTGAAAGACAAGCTCATAAAATGGAAGTTTCAGACAAAAAGAAACCAAGGTGCTGCTCTCTCAAAAATACTGGGGGATGGCAGATGAAGGTTACAGAGCTCTCTTGTGAAAAACACCAGATGCACAAAATTCATTCTATTTCCACTCTGTGTTACTGAAAACTATGTCCTATAGCAATTCACAGTTCGACAAAACTATGCACCACTACAAACAGAAACAACACAATATAACAATACTCTGTGAAACAATCTTAAGATTCCAACAACCCTGGATATGAGAATACCAAAATATGTTCTTACATACATTCTCTGACAGGTAACAGATATTGAAACAAGAAGATCTAGTGTAAGAATCTGGCTCAATACACAATTGCCAAGGCAAACTAGATATTGATATATGTCCCTCACTATGAGGTTTATAACAAGTATATACAATCAAAAATAAAAACATAAATCTTTGAGGCAAAGAAATAGCATAGGAAGTCACATAATTTTTTTTTTGATAGGTAATGAGAATATTTATTGAAAGAAATTAAAAGTATCTACAAGCTGCTCCCCAAGTACACAAGTGGTGCACTATGGAAAGCCAGACAAATGGGCAAAAAGTGCACTGATCCGAAAAATCCACGGGGGAAGAAAATGAAAGACCGTTCATCACAGTCATCCAATCATACAAGAAAGCAAAAAAGACCATTCCAACTACAAGATTGAATGCTCCTCCCCCTCCAAAGTATGATGATTCCACTCTCTTCAAATAGTCCACAAAAGACACAGAGGAATTGCCCCCCCTAAAACCTAACAAACAATACAAAGTCCAAGAGATACCCCTAGTGAAAGTTATCATACTTACACAACGAACCTCAATTTTTTTATGAGCCGCAGGAATATTACAGGGCAATTCGGAAACAAGGCTCCCCTCTAAGGTGGCAATTCATAGACCAAACATTACATGAATTACCAATTCAGGTGCATGTAACCAGAAAAATTGAGTAAATTCATAGACTAACATATCTTCCCTCACTACCCCAATCCACTTCCATCCAAATGTCCCCTAATCCTTAAAACACCTCCAGACAGTAGACACAGCTCATCTTTCTCATTGTGCCCCGGATTAGTGCAACATCCACCATATCACAAATGCATCTATAATGTTTTGTTTTATAATTTTCTTTTCTTACCTATTGTCCTCACAACATCCTAAGTTAACACCTAGCAATATACATTAGATCAACAAGTTGTTTATCAAATACGCAACAACTTCTTTAGCATAGCTTGTAATACTAATAAAAAACATTAAGTATGATAAAATCTGCATAAAGAGGAAGTTCCAATTCGGTTTATTTGTTCTAGGTTTGAGAAAAGAAAAAAGTGATCTTTCCAACAAAGGGTTTGCACTGCATTCAGTTGTTTCTCATTAGTCATTTGTGAATCTATCCTATTTTACTGAAGCTAATATTGAATTATTGATTACACATAAACTGCATCTTTTAATTGTAACTCTAAAAAATATGCTATTCTAATGACATCCCATTGTTCTGATATATAGTGATGCATAATACAAGCGGTACTTCAAAAGGCCAGTTCAAGCCGGGTTAATTGTGGTATATAGATGGCCAACCATTAGCAGGTCATACTCGGTGAACATTACATATAACTGTTGAGTAAATGTAACTAGACATTAAAATTGTACAAATCGACATTCCTACAAACAGAAATGATCAAAACCATATGTAAAATTCACCTTCATGGATTTTGAGGTACACTGCATTTTCACCAAGAATGATAATGATGAATGCATATGGAGTTTCATACAAATATGGGCAAAACTTAGGTACAATTCCTAAGGTGATGCACATTAGGTTCCCCAATTAAATCCAACTATACAGATACATTGACCAATGCAACATCAAGGTGTTATCTTTCCCCAAGCACAATTAAATTCAACTATGTGGCTAGCCATGGCCAATGCAGCAACATAGTTAAATACTGGGAACCTAAGATACAGTTCCTAAAGAACTTTGTCTAACTTTTGTCCTACAATTATTATGCCAAAACTATTGTTTTGATAGGTACAATAGAATTATTCGTGACAAGAACCTTTATCAATTGAGCTAACTTGAACTCACATAATGCCAAAACTAATAAATAACCAAAGAAAGAAAAGAAGTAAGCAACTTTCAGATGGTAACATAAAAATGTTAGCCCCCATTTCTAAAAATAATTCCCAAAATGAAAAACCCAAAAGAGAAAGAATGGCTAACAATTCCATTCCAAACTCTAAAGGTATTGCATTATATCTCAAAAACCTTCAACAAAAAAAAGAGATAACAATTATCCACCAATGCATTGAACTATGAACTCTCACCAATCATGTCCTAGACTTTCGACGAAGGCGCTTCCTAAGTTTCTTGTACTTATGCTTGTTCATCTTCTTCTTCCTCTTCTTCTTCACACTGTCAGCCCAAACCGTCCTCGAATCATCAAACTCGACCTCACCAGCCTCCCCCTCGGCAAATCTCTCAAACCCAGTTGAGAAAACAGGGTTTAAGCAATACCCAAATGGGAAACTTGGGAAGAATCGCAACAGTTGAGTGGGCTCCACCTGTGCTCCGCTTGTGGGACCCGAAAGAGGAATTGGGTTGTTTGCATAGTCTTCTGGTTTTTGAGTTTTTGCGATATGGGTTTGGTGGGGAATGAGAAAAAGTTTGGGTTTTGGAGATAGTTGGGTGTTGAGGGTTGTGATGGTTCTTATGGAGGATCTGTTTTTGGCGAGCTTGTGTATAAAGCTCGCCATTGTTATTAGACAGAGAAAGACTTTGGATAAACTGTGTTTGATAAGATGAAGTAAAAACTCAAAAATTGTAGTCTTTAGAGCTACACACACAGAAATTGAGCTCGTTTCTGTTGGGAGAAGATGAAACTTGAAAGATGGGGCTCGCTTCGAATTCGAACAAAAGGGGAGGGTAAGAAAGTAAGAATGAGAGTTGGATAAATCTTAAATCATAAATCAGACTTAAAACTTAAAAGGGTTATTAATTATAAATTATCTCTCTGTAGTTAGGGGTAATTTTATTTTCCTATCACCGGGCCTTCTAGCCCAGGTAGTACCCGGTCTCCTAGTAACCTAACAGTTCAAGGGTTTTATCCCCTACATAAACACTTAACCAGCAAAAAAAAAAAAAAATTGTATTTTCCTATTGGAATTTTTAAGCACTCACTAACCCTATGGGTTTGGGGTAAAATGCAATAATGGATGGATTATGCCATGTGAAGTAGGGTTGCCCAAACATCTGAAAAACGACTTATGTGCCTGTTATAACTTATACCACGGTGTGTTAAATTTTGATTGATTTACATATATAGTGATTAATGGTGGGTTAAATACTTTAAAACCTGACTTTATTAAGTCGAGAGTCAAGTTTCTCACATGAAATCCAACACACCTGACCTTTTTGACGGAAAACTTAAAGGTCACATATTTTCTAATAAAGGGGATTAGTGATTTAGAAATCTTCATTCTCGTTTTATTGCTATGATGCTGCTAATTTGCTACTCGTTACTGTTGTGTTACATCCACGAAATTGATTGAATTTGATCACTCGTTAGAAGGCATAATATAAATATTGTTGCCAAATAAAATTAATTAAATTTAGTAGCCGAATGGTTGAATTCATCACTTCAATTGTTGAGTTCAACTTTAATTTGAAAGATTCTTCATTGCCATATTGTCCCCTTTCTATGTCACTAGCTATCTAGGTCAAGTATGAGAGTCACCATGGAATTTAGTATTTTAAGTACTGAATTTAACATGAATTTGACACTTCTTGTGCTAAATTTACATTGTTTCATATTTTTCTAAAATATTTAGTACAATCAGCAAAATGCTAAGAAGATGAAGAAGACATTATACTAGCACAACACTTAACAACCCTTGAATGACCATTTGGGGAAGGAAATTACAATAGGCCATCAAAATTATGCACTTTTTTTTTTTTTTTTTTAATGTCACTAATGATACTCTTTGGTGAAATAAGTTGTCCCTGTTGGTTATACTCTTGAACCCTTATTTACCTGTTGATAAAACTAATAAAACCTTCTAGATACTATCAATTGGAACATAGTCACTCGAGAATTTTGACAAAGCAAGGTGATTAAACGCCTTGATTATTGTGCGAGCGAGATTCAGCACTAACATTCTATTGGGTTATGCCTGTACTAGTTTGGGACTTTGGAGATACTCATATGACAAATACTATGAAGTCTTTAATTGATTTAATCTTAATGTTAGTTGGATTAGGGACATTGACTTATGTATCACTTATCCATCATTCATTCGGGTGCAAGTGTTGCATTAGATCTCAATTGATTTACAAAAGGAAAAGTGAAAAGGGAAAAACAAAAACAGAAACAAAAAAAATGGCACGCAAGTTGGAAAAACAAAAAGAAATACTGCCCCCATGCAGGATCGAACTACAGACCTTCAGTTTACAAGACTGACGCTCTACCACTGAGCTATAAGGGCCATTTGGTTCTTCCAATTTCCCAGAGTCTAAGGGCCTGTTTGGGTAAGGAATTTTCGTCACTCAATTTCCGTCACTCAATTTCCATCACTCATCACTCATCACTCATAACTCATCACTCATCACTCATCACTCATCACTTATTTTTTAACACTCATTTGGCAACATCATTTTTATTTTCATCACTCAATTTTTTCACACTATTCATGGACCCCACAACTATTACTGTGTCAGACCACTTCTGTTTTGTTACCCGCGTACCATTTTCATCCACCTTCAGTATTTCCCTTTTTCTAATTTCCCCTTCCCCTTCAACCCTGTCTCTCTCCCAAAGTAGAAACCCAAACCCAAACCCAGAAAAATGTCTCAACCTCCCTCGCCTCGTCAGTACCATCATCACCGGTGAACAACGCCGAAGTGTCCGACGTGTACAGCGGCGCCATCTCGCCGTCGTGACCCATTTCCCAGCGGCGTTGACGAGGAAACCCAAACCCATTCAAATTTCTCAAGCTTTCTCACCTCGTCAGGACCATCACCACTCGCCAGTGAACAACATCGAACAAATTAACATCTACAGTAAGCTTCCATCTTCCATTCTAATTATTGACTTTATTAAAAATAAAAATTAAAAAAACCAGTAGTAGGAGTTTAGTACAAATATGGTAGACTGGCTTCGGAGTTTGGACACATTGGGTAATTATTAGACTGGCTTCAGAGTTTGGACAGCTTGTGTAAACTAAGTAGAACAAAAAAAATAAAATAAGAAAAAGAAAATCAAATTTCAGATTGGGAATAGAACTCATTCATTAGAACTCGTTCATAATTGTCTATTAGAACTCATTTATTAGAACTCATTTCAGATTGGCTATTATTACAACTCATTCATAATTGTCATTACATGATCCCGTGCAAAATCCTATTTCATATCTAACATCTGAAATACACCCAATCCAAAATTCATGCTTTTCTACGATTGTTGCTCTACTTGAGACATACAAGGAAGTCCGTCTTCTTTTTGCAAGTGATTCTCCGAGTGGGACAAGTGAACAGAGACAAAAATACAGTGAGGCCTGCAAACCCATAACCATTGAAGCAAAACAACAACCACAGTTTCAATCATTCAACTAAAATGGATACCCAAACATCAAACAAAGAAAAAAAAATAAAAAACTACAAACCCATAACCATTGAAGCAGAACACGCATAACCACGGTTTCAAACTCAAATAAAATGCTTACCCAAACATCAAACAAAGAAAAAAAAAGAAAAAAACTGGAAACCCATAACCATTGAAGCAAACCCAGATCTATGGTTTCAATAAATCATACAAAATGCTTACCCAAACATCAAACAACGAAAAAAAGGAAAAAAAAAAAAAAAAAAAAAAGAAACCAGCGAAGCAAACAGAGAAGCATTTCGTTACCGTGGCTGGTGGCGCGGTTGGCTGAGCTTGGAGCGGTGAACTTGTGCGAGAAGAGGTCAGGCCAGTGAGAGCTTCTTGGAATGGAGATGCTCTGCTTTACTGAAATGAAGAGATGAAGTGAAGAGAGGAGCTGATATGACTGAAGAGCAGTTGGAGACACTCTCTGAAAAGGAGCGCACCACGTGATTTCTTCTGACTGTGGGACCGGGTAAGTAGATTTATTTACAAAAATACCATTGAGTTATGAGTTATGGAAACTGAAAACAGCCAAAATGTGTTTTCAGTTTCCATAACTCATAACTCAAAAATCAGAGAATTGAGTTATGGAAACAGAGTTATGGAAACAGAGTTATCGTTTGGCCAAACAACCTTTTTACTATGGGTCCCACCATTTTTGAGTTATGAGTTATGGAAACTGAGAATTGAGTTGTGGAAATTGGTTAACCAAACAGGCTCTAAATTGCTCCACATTTTCTAACTCACCATTTACTCCCTTTTAATTACCACTACAAATAAAGTTTGCGCGCGAGAACTAATTGGATTTACTCCCTTTCATTCTCCTTAATCACCACAATACCCCCAATTTGCTACTATCGTTGCTGTATTGTGTCTCACCCATGAAACTAATTGGATTTGATCACTCATTAGAAGACACAATATAAATATTGTTGTGAAATCAAATAAATTAAATTTAGTAGCTCGACGGCTGAATTCATCACTTTAACTATTGAGTTGAACTTTAATTTAAAAGATTCTTCATTGCCATATTGCCCCCTTTCTATGTCACTAGCCATCTAGGTCAAGTATGAGAGTCACCGTGGAATTTAGTATTTTAAAAGTGCTAAATTTAACATGAATTTTACACTCCTTGTGCTAAATTTACATTGTTTCATATTTTTTAAAATATTTATTACAATCAAGAAAATGCTAAGAAGATGAAGAAGACACTATACTACCACAACACTTAAACAACCTTTGAATGACCATTTGGAGAAGGAAATTACCATAGGCCCTCAAAATTATGCACCAAATATTTCACACCTAATTGTTTTTGACCTTTTGTATTGTAAGAGCATTCGCATATGGTATTTTCATACTATTCTATTTTATCATCTCAAAAAACTACTTTATCATTTATACCATATCATTTTACAACACACCTAAGAGCATCCACAGTAATGGAGCTAAATTTTTAGCAATTTAGCTCCACCAAAAGTTATTTTATCTATTTTACCTACACACATGCTGTAGCAGTGGATCTATTTTAGCTTTCAACACAATAAAATAATATAATCATTACAATAAAATAATATTTCTACTACAATAAAATAATATATCACCACCACCACCACCACACAGCACAAACATCCTCCACCACCACCACTAGCAGTCCACAACAGAGAAAAAAAAAAAAAAAAAAAAACCCAAATCCTCAATCCAGACCAAACAAAATCACCAACCAGAGACAAACCCAGCACAAATTAGAGACAAACCCACGCGTCGATGCTACCCACGCTGTCAACATCCTTGCCAACGCTTTGGTTTCCAATTACGCTACATCAGAAAGTGACGGTGAGAGAGAAGAGTGACGGTGAGTTTATCGACGGCTTGGGACCACTGGGTCGGGCCGGCGGTGGTGAATGAGGGAGATTGAGAGCGTGCCGGTGAGAGAGGAGCGACAGTGAGTGATTTGGGGCCTTAGGACGGTTGGGTCGGGAGTGGCAGCGGGAGGATGAGAGCTTGAGAGAGTTTTGGGAGAGTGAGAGGGACAGTTGGGTCGAGAGAGGATGAGAGCTTGAGTGATTTGGGAGAGGAGGTTGGATGATTTGGGAGAGAAAGAGAGGCACAGAGTGAGAGTGATTTGAGAGAGTGATGAGAGCGGAGTGATTTGGGAGAGAGACAGAGGCACGGAGTGAGAGAGAGAAAGATATAATATTTTAATGGGAGTGAGACAGAGGCACGGAATAAAAAAAAAATATATATATATATATATATATATTTTTTTTTTTTTACTCTCATGAACAATGCACATCTATTTTTAGATGTGCACTGTAGTAGTGGAGCTAAAATTTTTAGATTTAGCTCCACTGCTGCAACAACATTTTTGGGTTTGTGGAGCTAAATTTTAGCATTATACCTATATAGCACCACTGCTGTGAGTGCTTTAACATCCAAACTTTTATTTTACCATACTGCACATTAAAATAATATAAAAATATTTCTCACTTCTCTCATTGATCTCTATTTCTCTTACTCTCTCAACCACCCACCACCACCATCACCGCAGCTTCTTAGTCACACCACCCACCTCCGCTGAGCAAAATCCAGCCAAAATCAAAATCCAAAATCCATAGCAAAATCCAAATCCCAAATCAAAATCAAAATCAAAATCCAAAATTAAAACCAGAAACCTACACCGTCGTTGCACCATCTGACCCACGCCCACATTAGTCACAAGCCCACCACTGCCAGAAACCCACACAACTCGCCGATCTCCACTGCTAGAAACCCAAACCACTCATCGATCTCCACCGCCAGAAACCACAAAAAATACCCAGAAAATACATTAAAGACTATCACGCCAATCTTGCGCCAAAATCCACCTAAATCATGCAGATCTTGCCCACATCAGTCACGCCAATCTCGCGCCAAAATCCACCTAAATACGTTAAAGACTATCTCGCTGATCCACCTAAAGACTATCACGCCGATCTCGAACCATGCTTTGGCCAACAACGAGTCAGAGAGTGAAAGAGGGTAGATGATAAAATAGAGATGAAGAAAGAGAGAGTTGAGAAAGAAAGAGACCATCTCAGTCCAGAGAAAGAGAAGATAGAGGAGAGAGAGAATAAAAGTGAATTAAAAAAAAAAAAAAAACAATAGTGCTACAGTGCCATCCTAATTAAAATGGCACTGTAGCAACATTGTAAAGCTTTTTACAATTTGCATCATTTAGCAGAGTTCGGATGGAGCATCATTTTAAGGGTTTGATGGTAAATGAAACCTATATCTCCCATTTGGCTGTCCCAATGGGAATGCTCTAAGAGTATCCGTAGCAGCTGGTGCAAATATTATGCCATTTTACCACATCAAATACCTACTTTATTATTTTATCACATCATTTTGCAACATCTCATTTATCAGATGTTTTATAATCCAATTCTATACATTAAAATAATATTTACTACACATTAAAATAATATATTATCCGTTCCTCTATTATCATCAACAACAGCAACAGCAACAACAACCCACACTGCAAATCAACCGCCACAGCCCACAACCACCGGCCACCCCCACAGATCAACCACCAACCACCAATATCAGCTACTGCTACCAAAAAAAAAAAAAAAAAACTCAAACAAACACTACAATCAAAACCCGATTAACCAAAATCAGCCATCCTGATCAACCCAAACTCAAACACCAATATCAACCCAAATCTCACACCCACAACCCGATCAACCTACCACCATAAACCAAAATCAACCAACCACCAACAATCAAAACAACCAACCACCAAAAAAGAGAGAGAGAGAGAGAGAGAGAGAGAGAGAGATCGACGAGATCGGAGTGGCGATGACGATGTGGATGATCGGAGTGGCCTTGCCCATGCCGTTTGCGCCTCTGACGGCGATGACGATGGTGATGATCCAATTGGTGTGGCGATGATCGGAGTGGCCTCGCCTATGCCGCTTGCGCCTCTGACGGCGATGACGATGGCGATGATCCAATCGGAGTGGCCTCGCCTATGAAGATGATTTGCTTCTTCTTGGATCTGATTGGAGTGTCATTTTGTTCTTTCTTTGTTGAGCTGTTGAGGGAAGCTTAGGTCTGATGTGAGAAGAGAGAGAGAAGAAATCAAGAGTCAAGACCGGAAGTGAGAGGAGAGAGAAAGCCAAATATAAAACATTATTTGGTTTTACCACATCTGTTCGTACTGTTGCAAATTTACAACGGTACGGACACAAATGGAATAATTTTGGCACATATGCCACATCTTATGGGAGCTGATTTTTGTGTTTGGTGTGGGATATGTGCCAAATATTTAGCATTTGGCACATATCCCACATCTACTGTGGGTGCTCTAATGGGCCTATATAAGGTAAGTACTCGTGAGAGAGTGAAAATTTCAGTGGTTTTTATTTAATTTTTTTATTTATTATGTCACTAATGATACTCTTTGGTGAAATACGTTGTCCCTGTTGGTTATACTCTTAAACCCTTATTTACCTATTGATATAACTAATAAAATCTTCTAGATACTGTCAATTGGAACCTAGTCACTCAAGTACCTAGACAAAGCAACACTAATATTCTTGTGGGAAGACTAACCGTCACAATTGAAGAAAGCTTCTATGTGCATGAGAGAGAGAGAGAGAGAGAGAGAGAGAGAGGTGGATTACTCTCTCATTTCGGTCTAAAAAAAGTAAGGGTGAGTTTGGTTCAGCTTTTTGAAAAAGTGCATAATGAAAAAGTGGAGTTTTCAAAAAGTGCATAATGAAAAAGTGATTTTTCAAAAAGCTGAGTGTTTGGTAAAAGCTGTTAAAAAGTGTTTTTTGAAAAAGCTGAGTGTTTGGCTAACACTTATAAAAGTGGCAGTTTGAAAGATAAATTACCAAAAAGGACAATGTATATAAGAGAGTTTATTTCATACTTAAATCAATATTGTGAAATTATTTTTTTCTCACCAATATTAGGTAATAATAACCTACCACTTAAGATTTATTGTAAAAGTATTGTGATAATTTATACTGATTTTAATTTGAACGTGCTATTATAATTATTTTTTTTCAATTTCTAAATAAATTATTTTTTTTTCTCACAAATATTAACTAATAATAACATACCACTTAAAATTTATTGTGAAAATATTGTGAAAATATTGTAATAGTATTTCTCAATTTTAATTTTTTATTCTTTATTTTATGTTTTTCTTATTTTATTTTATTTTTTTATCCATATTTCTTTCTTTTTTTTCCCTCTTTTTTTATCTACCACACACGTACCCTCCATTTTTTTTTCTTTATTTCCTTATTTCCTCTCTTTCCCCTCCACACACGTGCCCCTACTTTTTTTTTTTCTTTATTTCCTTATTTCTCCACTCCACACTCCACTCCACACTCCAGACACTTCCACACACTTCAAACCCCTCTCATCCCTCAAGCCGGCTCAAGGTCTCTGCATCTCTTCTTTTTTTTTTTTTTTTTTTTTTTTGACACTTCAAAAGCTAATGATGATGATGAAGAAGATGATGATGATGATGATGATGATGATGATGATGATAAAGAAGTCTCTGCATCTCTTTTTTCGTCCTTTTTCTTTATTTCCTTATTTTGTCTTTCCTTCTTTATTCTTTTTTTTTTTTCACACTCTAGAGAAGAAGATGATGATGATTGAAACATAAGGATTTTGGGATTTTGGGTTTTTTTTTTTTTTTTTTTCTATGGATTTTGGGTTGATTTTGAGTTGGGTTTGGGATGGGTTTTCCGGATTTGAGTTGATTTTAAGTTGTTTTTGTGTTGATTTTGAGTTATTTTTGTGTTGATTTTGTTGATTCTGTGTTCGGAATATCAAAGGTTGAAATGGGTTTTGTTGATTGTGGGGGTAGACCAGTGAAGAAGCAGAGGAAGACGAAGAGGAAGAAGAAAAGGAAGATGAAGAAAAAAGAGACAGATGAGAGATGCCGTGAGAGATGCTGGGTATTTCGGTCTTTCAATGTGCTGCAACGGTAATATATCAAAACGCGCATAGCGCATTTTGATTTATGGACCGCTGATGGTCCATTTGATAAGCGCGTTTTGTCTTCAGTATTTCTAAAAGTTCAAAACGCAACTTTTATAAAAAAGTTGCGTTTTCAACTTACCAAACGCAGAACCGTTTCTGGCTTTTTTGAAAACGCCCGTTTTGGGCTGAAAAAGTGGAACCAAACGGGCCATAATTCTCACTCAAACATCTAACGTTGCTTGTGTTGTTATTGTCCAGGATAGTTTGGTATAACTATGACAAAATTGGGTTATGCCTGTACAGCTGTACTAGTTTGGGACTTTGGAGGTACCCATATGACAAATACTATGAAGTCTTTAATTGATTTAATCTTAATGTTAGTTGGATTAGGGACATTGACTTAGGTATCACTTATCCATCATTCATTCGGGTGCAGGTGTTGCATTAGATCTCAATTGATTTACAAAAGGAAAAGTGAAAAGGGAAAAACAAAAACAGAAACAAAAAAAAAATGGAATGCAAGTTGGAAAACAAAAAGAAATGCTGCCCCCATGCAGGATCGAACTACAGACCTTCAGTTTACAAGACTGACGCTCTACCACTGAGCTATAGGGGCCATTTGGTTCCTCCAATTCCCCACAATCTAAATGACACTACATTTTCTTAACTCACTTCATCCCCTTTTATTCACCACCACAATATAGTTTGCGCGCGCGAGAGAATTGGAATTAAAAATCCAAAACAAACACAGAATAGAAATACACAATTTCCCTCTCTCTCTCTCTCAATGGAAGACGAAAACAACACCTTCGATCCTGTACTCTCCAAATCCCTAAGAAATTCCAATTCCCCCTATCATTTCATTTCCTCTACTTTTCTTCGTTTTTTTAAGAATTTCTGTGTACGTTTCAGGATCTGATTCACGCTATTTTCAAGCTCGTTTGGACCAGAAGAGCCCTCGGTTTGAGAAATCTCCTTTCTCTCTTCAAATTCATTACCTTCTTCAATTTCTGTTCGGGAAATCATTTTCCAACTTCTTCGTTTTTTTTTTTTTTTGGTGTTTTCATTTTCAGAGCGAGAACGAAACGACGTCGCTGATGCTTTGGACTGCGAGGTATGCTAATTGTTCAATTTGCATTTTAGGTTTACGGCTTTTTTTTTGGCTGAAATTCATTTTGTTTGTTTGTTCTGAAACTTGATTTTGGTTTTTGATTTTCGTTCCCTAAATTTTTAAAAATTATGATCTTGTCCTTGAAAAATCTAAAAGTTATCAATTTCGTACCTACTTATGTAATGCTAAAGTTGCTTCCAAATTTTTACTTAAAAAAGATTACGTATCGACGTGACGATCAATATGATTGGTGCCACATCCATGACATAATAAATAACCTTTTGAATTACTTTTATTTTATTATTGTTGTTGTCATTATTATTATTTCGTATTTTAAAGTTGATTCGGCAGTTTGTAATGCTTATGTAGTAAAATTTGTAATAGTTGCAGCATCTCTTTTGCCGCGAACACTAATTTACTTATCGCCTTAGCTTTACATATGCCACATCAGCATTTCATTGTATATGATTCCTAACCACAATTGATAGAAATCGAATTTGGACCAAACTTAAGGGATGAAATGAATATTTTAGAATAAATTTGAAAAAAAAAAAAATTGTTTTAAAGCCGAACCAATTGGTTGTGATTTGTGAGAATGAGTCAAGTTACAGATCATTAATGGTATATTGCTAAGTGTAAACTATCTTCTTTAATTTGAAGCATCTAATAATTAAAATAAAATTACATTCTATAATTTTTCACTTATGTTCTTCAGTGGAATCACTTGATTGACTGGTGAATTGTGCGATTGGTCTTTTTGATTGGTGCAGGTAGGAGCTGGAACCTCAAAGAAGAATCGCCAAACATCTGGTATTTCTCGTCGTTACTTCATTCTATTGATGGAGTTTTCTCATGTTCTTTAGAAGAGCTTGTTCAAATTTTAGATGATGTTCTTTTCTATTTATAACTTTTCTTGATGCAGCTAATGGGAAAGCAATAAAGCTGAGTTGTGAACTTCTCCGAATCTTCATTACAGGTTCATCAATCTAATATGAAAGCTTAGTGCTTGGTTCCTTAAGATTTTATAGTTGAGTTTGCATTTTGATGTTATGACATTTCTGACAAAACTATTTGCCTTGATTTGCAGAGGCCGTGCAGCGTGCTGCTACAATTGCTGAAGCAGAGGGTGCTAGTAAAATCGAAGCAACTCATTTGGAGAGGATTCTTCCGCAGTTACTTCTGGACTTTTAAGGTAATCCAGGGGATATATTCATATGGGTTTTGTTTTTTTTGGGTGCTTTCTAACCTGTTCAGATAGTAGAGATTATAACATGTGACTTTGTAAAAGAGAAAATATAATGTGAGAGTAAAATGTAATTCTTCAGTACCAAATAGGGCACCTGATGTACTTTGTCTGTTACATGGCAATAAGATGGAGAACTGTAATTGAAGGTTTAGTCCACATTGATTCATTATCCATCAACACGGTTTATGGTCTGGACCTTCTTACTTCTCAGTAAGCTTGATTAAGATAGTAGTGCGCTTCATATTGTTTATTAAGATCCTTAGTATAAAATGAATTTGTGATGCCAGCTAATTTATATATATAAATGATCCTTGAAGCTTCGTAACTTGTAAGTTAGACAGCTAAGATATCATTCATGGGCCTAGTATTATTCTACTTCTAGTTACTTCAAAATAAATTGAGTGTACCCTAACAATGGATGTAGAAGTCACTGATCAAAGTGTTAGGCATGATGTTTAAACTCCTTCAGGAAACTGAATGAGGGGTAAGTTGGCTTGGTCCATATTTCTTTCAAGTCTGCTGGGCTGAAAACTTGTTTATTTTCCGCAAGTGAATCCTTAGGTGGCGAAAAGGAAAACACTGACCCTTATTAGTTTGTTGAGGATACATACCTGACCCCAAAGTTTTGGGGCTAAGGCTTGCTTCTTGTTGTTGAATCTTCATGTGTTTTTTCTTTGGTTAGGCCAGTGAACCTTCAGGTCAGTTTCTACCATCTGCTCTCCTGATAAAAGAAATGTTCTTTTTGTTTTGTTCACACGATGTTGGTGGACTAGTCATCCTCTTTGAATTGAAGTGTTGACTTATGTTTTGTTTATCTGTTCTTCTCTAGTAATGTCTGCTTACATCCATGTAATTTATTAAAACTGTCACAAGGAGTAAAAGCTAGGCCTTCCTTTACTGGTATTTGTAGTGCTTAGATTATTCTTCCCATTATTGAGAAAGGGCAGTTTCTATTACACCCAAAGTACACACAATTCTAATTTGCATTGAAATTGTGTCTTGAAGTCATGATTTCAGTTCAAAAACTAATTTGTGTACCGTGTGTGCAGTGATGTGTGTACTAACAATCAGCCTTTGAGATAATGACGGAATAATGAACCAGACTTTCCTGAAAGGAAAGGGGAAAAGACTGAAAAGCAGAAAGTAATGTGAAACTTGATTGGTTGCCTTAGAAAGCACTTCAGTCTTTTCCAATGGAGGAAAAACTAAAAGCAGAGCATTTACATGGAACTTTCATTTTATTGAAATCTATAAAATTCTTCTGGAATGAATATTATAGCCTTCCCTTAATGCCTAGTGAAGAAGACGTTACCTTGTACTCTCTCCGAGTGATTTTAGGATTGGGAAAACATTCAACACAACTGTCCTAGGGCATGTGCATAATTTTGGACTACAACATGCTAATTGCTTTTTTTTCGGAGTGAAAAAAGAATCTGGAATAGTGTATTTTAGAGTTTGCACAAACACACTTCTAATCTGACTTTTCTGGAGTAAGAGGCTTCTGGTTGGAAGTTATAATAGAATGCCCCTTAGATAATCTGTCTAGTTGATATAATTTCTGCTGAAGACCAGTGTAAGGATTTATCTTGACCCCTGTAGTTCTCTCTATGTCTCCATTAAAACAGTAGTTTCTTTTTGTTTAAGTCTGGCTTAAACCTGATTGTGCACATGGAATTTTTCTCATAACCAACATTTATCATAGTTGCACATTGATAGTCTGGCTTAAAATTTGAACATGAAGTGCTCATTATTTAAACTGTTAATAAGAAATAAATATTAAACATTGCACTTCATTCTATATATAAACTTAAATATTTTCCTTTACTTTATGAGCCACTATATTTATAGCCTAAAGCAGCATATGCTATTTATACTACATTTTTGACATACTATCATTTTGGTTTACATTGTGTAAATCAACATGCTGAAAAAAGGTACAATCATTTAAACAGAAAGATGCATTGGAAATATAATTGATCTAATTAAACATAACATTTGTCAAATGGCAGCATTATTCTCGGTCATCCTCAGACCTACCCTTGCATACTTATTGCTTGATCTGAGAAAGCATGCACCTAACGTCCTTACTATTAGGCCTTTGCTTCGGGTCATCTAGTGTACAAAAGCAAGCAATCTTCAAAACTAAGAGCATTTGCTCCTCAAATCCATTTCCCATGAGCCTTGAATCAATTGCTTGTCTAGGATTATCTGATGTCATCACATTCCTCAACCATTTCACCAAGCTCATCTCCTGTGTCTCCTGGAAAAACTGATCAGATGGGAGCCTTCCCATTACCAAAACCCCTAGCATCACCCCAAAACTGTAGATATCACACTTGTCTGTGAACTTCAGAGTTTGGTGGTATTCTGGTGATATATAACCCACAGTTCCTGCCACATTGGAAGTTGAGATGTGCGTGTTAGCATCAGGCATTGCTTTGGCAAGCCCAAAATCGGCAATTCGAGCTTCCATGTCATCGTCCAAAAGTATATTTGCAGGCTTGAGATCTCGATGAATTATACGTGGGCTGTGGTTGAAGTGAAGATATTCAAGCCCTGCTGCCACTCCTAGTGCAATCTTGTGACGAGCAAACCAGTCCAACTCTTTAGTCCCATTTGAAACTTCCTCCAAAATGTTTTGTAAACTACCATTCTTCATGAACTCATACACGAGGTAATGGCAATCAGGCCGACTCACATGGGCTAATAGAGGAAGAAGATTGCGGTGCCTAATTTGACCCACAGTATTAATCTCAGATCGAATTTGGCGCATTTTCTTGTTCAGAAGCTTACTGTCTTCGTCAGTCAATTCTGCTGCATCCTTTGGAGGCTGGACTATCTTCTTTATGGCAATCATTTTCCCATTGCTATTTGGAAGTTCAGCCTTGTAAACTTCTCCACACCCACCTTTTCCTATGAGTTCAAATGAAGCTAGGCCATCTTCTTTCTCCAAGAAAGCTAAGTCCTCTGCCTTTTTGATCAAAGGACTAAAGATTGCTGGACCTGCGTCTTTCACTCTACCCCTTACAACAGCCAACAGCAACTTAAATATCAAAGAAAAGATGAACCCTGATATACTTCCGGCTAACGCTCCAGCCAGGAATCCAAGTATCCAACCAGCTAGCTTCCTCTTGTTGTTTTTGTGATGGTGAGGTGATGCTGATGGGGAAGGAGCTGGAGCAGATGAAATGGAAGCTTTATGACTTGAAGCTGATGCATTTGTAGAATTATTGCTGCTTTTAGTTGGACTCTCAGCCAACATGTATCGTTTGGGAACATCAGATTCTGAGTATTCACCCCGGTTTATCATTGGCATTGAACCTTCAAGGAATTCATTTCCTGAGATGTTAAAAAACCGGAGATTACGAAAAGAACGAATAGAAGCAGGAATTTTCCCAGTAAAGAGATTGTCTGCAAGAGACAGATTTTCCAAGTTGGGAAAATATTTCATGAAACTCAAGTCCCCAGAGAATTTATTGGAAGCAAGATCAAGAACTCGAAGGCGAATAAGTGAGGATAATTCAGATGGAATATCCCCAGAAAACTTATTGTTTTGGAGGCTGAGAATTTCAAGTTTCCGGCAGTCAACTATCTGGGATGGTACTTGGTCAACTAGCTGGTTTTCAGACAGAGAGAGCTCTTTGAGCTCAGAAAGCTGTCCGATTGACGGGGACAGAAATCCGGCGAGCTTTTGGGACTTAAAGACGAGTCTGGTCACTCTGAGCTCATAGGTGTGGTTGTCTGAGAGTCTCCTCTCACAAATGACACCAGGGGAGTTGCATGGTTTGGTAGAGAGATAATGTTGACAGTTAAGACCCAAGTCTTTTTGGATTATGGAGAGGGCTTTGAGATCAGAACGATTCAGAATCAATCTTGCTTGAATTATTAGGAAGAAGGAGAGGAAAGTGAAGAGGGAGAGGTGGGCTTTGCTTGGAGAGGCTGCCATTTCCGGCAGATCTCTATGTTTTGTGTTACAGGGAGATTTGAATTGGTCAGCTTAGGAAGAGTTTTTGGCTATTACTCGTTTGCAGTTTTTGACTTTTATAAACGCCCTCCGTGTGGAAAAATTTGGATGTGGAGCCCATGCAGATGGACTATGGTTTCCATTTTTCACGTGTTGACGAGGATTTGATTTAAATTTTTTTTTTTTTTGGATAAAACTAGGATTTGATTATTGGTTTGGTTGGGATCATACTTTTTTGTTCTTTTTGCTTGGTTTAAAATTTAATGTGCTTCGATAGAAAGTATAATAATTTTTTTAATTGGTGAAATTTATTGATAGAGTCAAATTTTGATATTTTTGTTAACATCATATGGTGTTAAAAATTGTCCCTTTAAGTTATTTGGAAATAAATAACAGAGTGAATGGCCTCTGCTCGGGCTCCTCTTATATATGTAAGAGGGCCAAAAGAATTAAACAATAAAATATAAATTAGACAGTTTAATTGATTTTTTCAATATTGCAATAATGTTTCTTTATAAATGCAAAATTAGATTTTATGAAAAAAAATGATATTCTTCGTTTCTTTTGAAATGGAGAGAGTCTAATTTATAGTAAAGATTTAGTAGTTTACAAATTTTAGAGTAAATATAATAAAATGTCATTCAAAAATAATTATTATCCTCTTTTTTTTTTTACGTAATAAAAATTTGAACAATGTGACATTATTTACCTTTTTGAATTCATGAAAGTTAAATTTCAATAAGCTTTCTTCATATTGGAAGAAATGGATAGAATCTTGATCTATTTTTACTATCTAGCAAGTGATAGGAGATTAGAAGATGATCATGCTGTCCAAGGAACTCAAGTATGCTTCCTCGAATGAGATCAATTAAACTTCATAGTTATACCATATAAGATTAAGTTTATTCTTTTTTTTTTTCTTTCAATTAAAATAACCAATATTATCGGTTTCAAAGCAAATGACTGATTTTTAAATTATGTAGTATTAGAATTTTCTCAATTTTGACTTAAATTTTAATAAAGTGATATCAACACACTTTTTTATATTCACAAAAAATGAATTTTAATTAGGAAATGGTCCATTTCTATTAATCACCAAAAAAAAAAAAAAAAAGTGCCTTGCACTCATTGTCTCATTGTTTTAATCAATCATAGTATTATTTATTTATTTATTTTTACTCGCATTAAGAGAAGAATACATAAGTTGAAAATACTTCTCAGAAAAACTTTTCAGAAAAGTCTCAAGTAAGTTTTTCAATTTACTCATATGAAAAGAAAAATATGTAAATTGAAAATGCGTATACTTTTCTAGTTAAATTCGAAGAGAAGAAAAAAAAAACGTAAATTAAAGTCATGTTTTATTTTCAATTTATGTGTACTTGGCTTCGTATGAGTAATATTTCTCAAAAAAGCTTTTATATATATATATATATATATATATAAATCATAGTATTTCATTTAAGCTTTCTTTGTTTACTATTTTTCTGAGGGGTCTAAGACCATCCAGCACGCCCAATATTTTAAATTAATGACTCTCTCATCGAAGAATAAAGAATGAAAATTTTCTTTTTGTTAATTGGGTGAATTAACAAAATGAAATGAAGCTGCTGAGAAATCTCCAGTCAACAGACTCAACACTCGGGGTCGGGGGTTTACCGCAAGTCAAGTCAACAAAAACTAAGACAAGGCTTTAGGGTATTGTGGGCCGTCGGATCATATAATAATTTAAGTCTTGATAGCGACATAAAGTGAGAGACTTCCACCAGCCAATCACTAGGTTGCTAATTTTCTACCATTTCGGACGACTTAGAGCTGTTTGGTAGACGGGTTTGAGTATTGCCAGGGACGAAACTAGGATCAAAATTTAAGGGGAGGTCAAAACCTCAATAAAAAAATTCTTTAAAATACAAATTAGCATATATTTAATGTTAAGAAAATATCAACAAAAAAGAGGAGAAACAAAATAACCGTTTATTAATACATTTTAAATTAATAATTTAAAAATAGAATTCAACATTCTTTTAAATAATAAAATCAACTATAGTTGATTTTGTACTAAACTTTGCAACAACCTCCCTTTCAATCCTTATTTTCTTTAGATTAATCATACATGAATTTATAAAATAAAATTTGTAATACTAATGATTGTACACTACACATTAGCACCAATTTATTAACACAACTATTCAATTCTATAATACCCCACATAAAATTAAACTAATTTACTAGTAAACAACCAACTAGTAAGTAGTAAGTGAAAAAAAAAATTAAATATTTTAAGTTAAAAATTAATAGCCAAACACACCTGCCATCCCAACCCACACACTGATTAATGGCCACCCACGCACCCCACTCGCACTCACAACAAGTACATTAACTTGGTTTGTAATTTGTATTCATCTATCTTTCTTTTTTTATTATTATTTTTATAGCAAAAATAGTCATATGTTTTTCATGAAAATTCAAATAGCCAATCTTAACACTCATAAAAAAAATAGCTTGGATTTAAGAAGAAAGAGTAAGAAACAGCCAACCCAGTAACACAGATGTTGTAGTATAGTTGTTTGCCAGTTGGGTTTTATCATTTTCATGGGCCAAAAATAATTATTTTGGGCTGAATTGTTAAACTATTCATTAAATGTGTATACTATTACTATTTAAAAAAAAAAAATTTGGGGGGGGGGGGGGGCAATGGCCCCCCTTTGCCCCTTACTAGTTCGTCTCTGAGTAATGTTGTTTGTAGTTTTTTGAAATACGTGTGGGTGAAAAAATGTGTGAAAAAGTGTGTAATGTTGTTTAAAAACTAAAAATGAGTTGTTTAACAACTTTACCAAACGGTGCCTTATATATAGGGTATGCCTTATAACACTAATGAATATATTAGTTTTAGTTTTATACACTAATGCATGTTAATTCCGAATCCACAATATGTGGCATGAATCAAGAGTTTTTTTTGTTCAATAATATTGTTTGATTCTCTAAATAAGGGGAATATGAATTTGAATCCCTTTTATCATACTAATAAGTCAGAGAAGAGCGGTATAAATATCTATTTGAAACTATAACATATCAATTAGGATGAATATCAATTCTTATAAATTATCAGTTTAATTTCGTCTTGAACGTGTCAATTACTCTAAATTAAATAACAATGATTCAATATTACTGATACCTTTCTCTTTTAATTAGCAAAAGTGGCGGTCTAGTGGTTATTGGGATTATTTCCAAGTGGTTTGAAGGGTGGAGGTTTCAAATTTGAATTCCACAATAGAACGCACTTGGGAAAAACCCCACATCCTAGCTCAATGGCCACTAGTGCCTTGTGGGGTTGTAATAACAGTTATGATTTACTAGTTACCTTGCTTGCAAACCCGAACCTAATAGGTTATAGGTCTGATGTTACCATGATAACGCCTAAATAAAAAAACCACTCTGGTCGCTTCTTCCTACTTATTTTTTTTCTTTTCAAAAAATGGATACCTTACTCTTTTAAGAAGTTAATTGATTTCTGTAAAACGAAGTGATTCAATTTTGTAGTTGGATCAAAGAGTTTGAAGGAATTACTACTCGACTTGTATGATTATGATGGTTAATTTTGATGAGAAGTAAAGACACGGGTGACATTAAAGTATTAAGCCATTTTCAAAAGTTTAGATATGAAATTGAATTTTCAGAATTAAAATAATAGTTTGGCTTAACAATGAAAGTGGGAATTCACTCATGTTTACTAGCTCGGCGTTGCTGATCTTGATTAACTTTGATTTTCGTTCCTTATATTTTTTTTTTAAATTACAATTTTGTGCTCGGAAAAATCTAAAGTTATCAATTTCATACTTACTCATGAACTAGCATTTTTGGTACTACTACTGTTCACAAAAATGCTAAAACTACTTCCAATTTTATTATAAGAGGGTTACAAACTAACGTGACAGTGACAATAAACGTGATAATCACGTAACGAATCAATTTCTGAATTACTTTAAAATAAAAAAAACTAAAAGTTGATATGTCATTTTATAAGACTCATGTAATAAAATTTGTAATAGCCATACTCATGTCTGCTTTATGAAATAGAATCTGAATTTTGAATCAAATTTGAGGGATAAAAATTGAAATGAATATTATGGATTTAATATATATAATACATTGAGGGAAAAAAAATTGTGTTAAAGCCAAACCAAATGGTTGTGAAAATGAGACAGAATGCACATGGTCTGGCGATAAATATAAACTAGTCATTATTTTGGTGTGTTAGAGAGGAGTATTGTTAGTATAAAGGTCTTGCTATCTTTAATTTGAAGTGTGTAATAGATAAAATAAAATACATTCTATAACTTGTGCAATTGGACTGTTTGATTGGTGCAGGTTGGAGCTGGAACTTCAAAGAAGAATCGCCAAACATCTGGTATCTTGTATTGTTACTTCATTCTGTTGATGAAGTTTTCTCATTTTCTTTGAAAGTAGAGCTTGTTCTTTGTTTTACATTCGTGTTTCTTGATGCAGCTAATGGGAAGGCAATAAAGCTGAGTTGTGAACTTCTCCGAATCTTCATTACAGGTTCATCAATCTAAAATGAAAGCTTAGCGCTTGGTTTCTTAAGATTTTATAGTTGAGTTTGCATTTTGATGTTATGACATTTCTGACAAAACCATTTGCCTTGATTTGCAGAGGCCGTGCAGCGTGCTGCTACAATTGCTGAAGCAGAGGGTGCTAGTAAAATCGAAGCGTCTCATTTGGAAAGGATTCTTCCGCAGTTGCTTTTAGGTTTCGTTTTCTTTGGGTGCTTTCTAACCCGTTCAGATAGTAGAGATTATAACATGTGACTTTGTAAAAGAGAAAATGCAATATGAGAGTAAAATGTAATTCTTCAGTACCAAATAGGGCACCTGATGTACTTTGTCTGTTACATGGCAACAAGATGGAGAACTTTAATTGAAGGTTGAGTCCACATTGATTCATTATCCATCAACACAGTTTATGGTGTGGACCTTCTTACTTCTCAGTAAGCTTGATTAAGATAGGAGTGCGCTTCATATTGTTTATTAAGATTCTTAGTATAAAATGAATTTGCGATGCCAGCTAATTTATATGTATAAATGATCCTTGAAGCTTTGTAAGTTAGACAAGTAAGATATCATTCATGGGCCTAGTATTATTCTACTTCTAGTTACTTCGAAATAAAGTGAGTGTACCCTAACAATGGGTGTAGAAGTCACTGTTCAAATTGTTAGGCATGATGTTTTACTCCTTCGGGAAATTGAATGAGGGGTAAGTTGACTTGGTCCATATTTCTTTCGAGTCTGCTGGGCTGAAAACTTATTTATTTTCCACAAGTGAATCCTTAGGTGGCGAAAAGGAAAACACTGACCCTTATGAGTTTGTTGAGGATACATACCTGACCCCAAAGTCTTGGGGCTAAGGTTTGCTTCTTGTTGTTGAATCTTCATGTGTTTTTTTTTGGTTAGTTCAATGAACCTTCAGGTCAGTTTCTACCATCTGCTCTCCTGATAAAAGTAATGTTCTTTTTGTTTTGTTCACACAATGTTGGTGGACTAGTCATCCTCTTTGAGTTAAAGTGTTGACTTATGTTTTGTTTTATCTGGTCTTCTCTGGTAATGTATGCTTTCATCCATGTAAGTTATTAAAAAACTGTCACAAGGAGTAAAAGCTAGGCCTTCCTTTACTAATTTCAGTTCAAAAAATAATTTGTGTGCCGCGTGTGCAACGATGCGTGTACAAACAATCAGCCTTTGAGATAATGACGGAATAATGAACCAGACTTTCCTGAAAGAAAAGGGGAAAACTGAAAAGACTGAAAAGCAGAAAGTAATGTGAAACTTGATTGGTTGCATTAGAAAGGACTTCAGTCTTTTCCAATGAAGGAAAAACTAAAGGCAGAGCAGAGCACTTACATGGAACTTTCATTTTATTGAAATCTATAAAATTCTTCTGGAATGAATATTAGTGCCTTCCCTGAATGCCTAGTGAAAAAGACATTTCCTTTTACTGTCTCCGAGTGATTTTAGGATTGGGAAAACATTCAACTCAACTGTCCTAGGGCATTTGCTTAATTTTGGACTACAACATGCTAATTGATTTTTTTTTTTTTTTTTTTTTTTTTTTTTTTTTTCGGAGTGAAACAAGAATCTGGAATAGTGTATTTTAGAGTTTGCACAAACACACTTCTAATCTAATTTTTCTGGAGTAAGAGGCTTCTAGTTGGAAGTTAGAATAGAATGCCCCTTAGATAATCTGTCTAGTTGATATAATTTCTGCTGAAGACCTGTATAAGGATTTATCTTGACCCCTGTAGTTCTCTCTATGTCTCCATTAAAACAGTAGTTTCTTTTTGCTTAAGTCTGGCTTAAACCTGATTGTGCGCACGGAATTTTTCTCATAACCAACATTTATCATAGTTGCACTTTATAGTCTGGCTTAAAATTTGAACATGAAGTGCTCATTATTTAAACTGTTAATAAGAAATAAATATTAAACATTGCACTTCATTCTATATATAAACTTAAATATCTTCCTTTACTTTATGAGCCATTATATTAATAACTTAAAGCAGCATATGCTATTTATGCTACATTTTTGACATACTATCATTTTGGTTTACATTGTGTAAATCAACATGCTGAAAAAGGTACAATCATTTAACACAGAAAGATGCATTGGAAATATAATTAATCTAATTAAACATAACACTTGTCACATGGCATCATTATTCTCGGTCATCCTCAGACCTACCCTTGCATACTTATTGCTTGATCTGAGAAAGCATGCACCTAACGTCCTTACTATTAGGCCTTTGCTTCGGGTCATCTAGTGTACAAAAGCAAGCAATCTTCAAAACTAAGAGCATTTGCTCCTCAAATCCATTTCCCATGAGCCTTGAATCAATTGCTTGTCTAGGATTATCTGATGTCATCACATTCCTCAACCATTTCACCAAGCTCATCTCCTGTGTCTCTTGGAAAAACTGATCAGATGGGAGCTTTCCCATCACCAAAACCCCTAGCAACACCCCAAAACTGTAGATATCACACTTGTCTGTGAACTTCAGAGTTTGGTGGTATTCTGGTGATATATAACCCACAGTTCCTGCCACATTGGAAGTTGAGATGTGCGTATTAGCATCAGGCATTGCTTTGGCAAGCCCAAAATCGGCAATTCGAGCCTCCATGTCATCATCCAAAAGTACGTTTGCAGGCTTGAGATCTCGATGAATTATACGTGGGCTGTGGTGGAAGTGAAGATATTCAAGCCCTGCTGCCACTCCTAGTGCAATCTTGTGACGAGCAAACCAGTCCAACTCTTTAGTCCCGTTTGAAACATCATTCAAAATGTCTTGTAAACTACCATTCTTCATGAACTCATACACGAGGTAATGACAATCAGGCCGACTCACATGGGCTAATAGAGGAAGAAGATTGCGGTGCCTAATTTGGCCCACAGTATTAATCTCAGATTTAATTTGGCGCATTTTCTTGTTCAGAAGCTTACTATCTTCCTCAGTCAATTCTGCTGCATCCTTTGGAGGCTGAACTATCTTCTTTATGGCAATCAATTTCCCATTGCTATTTGGAAGTTCAGCCTTGTAAACTTCTCCACACCCACCTCTTCCTATGAGTTCCAATGAAGATAGGCCATCTTCTTTCTCCAAGAAAGCTAGGTCCTCTGCCTTTTTGATCAAAGGACTAAAGATTGCTGGACCTGCGTCTTTCACTCTACCCCTTACAACAGCCAACAGCAACTTAAATATCAAAGAAAAGATGAACCCTGATATACTTCCGGCTAATGCTCCAGCCAGGAATCCAAGTATCCAACCAGCTAGCTTCCTTTTGTTGTTTTTGTGATGGGGATGTGATGCTGACGGA
The DNA here is from genome assembly GCF_932294415.1 of Quercus robur. Taxonomy (NCBI): domain Eukaryota; kingdom Viridiplantae; phylum Streptophyta; class Magnoliopsida; order Fagales; family Fagaceae; genus Quercus; species Quercus robur. The sequence continues at coordinate 49,791,582 of NC_065543.1, read as the reverse complement.
GAAGGAGCTGGAGCAGATGAAGTGGAATGATTGCTGCTTTTAGTTATATTTGTAGAATGATTGCTGCTTTTAGTTGGACTCTCAGCCAACATGTATCGTTTGGGAACATCAGATTCTGAGTATTCACCCCGGTTTATCATTGGCATTGAACCTTCAAGGAATTCATTTCCTGAGATGTTAAAAAACCGAAGATTCCGAAAAGAACGAATAGAAGCAGGAATTTTCCCAGTAAAGAGATTGTCTGCGAGAGACAGATTTTCCAAGTTGGGAAAATATTTCAAGAAACTCAAGTCCCCAGAGAATTTGTTGGAAGCAAGGTCAAGAACTCGAAGGCGAATAAGTGAGGATAATTCAGATGGAATATCCCCAGAAAACTTATTGTTTTGGAGGCTGAGAATTTCAAGTTTCCGGCAGTCAACTATCTGGGATGGTACTTGGTCAACTAGCTGGTTTTCAGACAAAGAGAGCTCTCTGAGCTCAGAAAGTCGTCCGATTGATGGGGACAGAAACCCGGCGAGCTTTTGGGACTTAAAGACAAGTCTGGTCACTCTGAGCTCATAGGTGTGGTTGTCTGAGAGTCTCCTCTCACAAATGACACCAGGGGTGTTGCATGGTTTGGTAGAGTGGTAATGTTGACAGTTGAGACCCAAGTCTTTTTGGATTATGGATAGGGCTTTTAGATCAGAACGGTTCAGAATCAATCTTGCTTGAATGATGAGGAAGAAGGAGAAGAAAGTGAAGAGGGAGAGGTGGGTTTTGCTTGGAGAGGCTGCCATTTCCGGCAGAGCTCTATGTTTTGTGTTACAGGGGGAATTGAATTGGTCAGCTTAGGAAGAGTTTCTGGCTGTTTCTCGCTTGTAGGTTTTTTTTTTACTTTTATAAGCGCATGCCGTGTGGAAAAAATTGGATGTGGAGCCCATGCAGATGGACTTTGGTTTCCATTTTTAAGTGCTGACTAATTCAGCAAAAAAAAAAAAAAAAAAAAAGAAGTGCTGACTAGGATTTGATTGTTTTTATTTTTATTTTTATTTTATTTTAGATAAGACTAGGATTTGATTATTGGTTTGGTTGGAATCATACTTTTTTGTAATTTTTGGTTGGTTTAAAATTTAATTTACTTCGATAGAAAGTATAATAATTCTTTTAATTGGTGAAATTTATTGATAGAGTCAAATTTTGATATTTTTGTTAACATCATATTGTGTTAATAAATTTATTTGTTACAAAATTTTCCTTTAAGTTATTTGGAAATAAATAACTCTGAGTGAGTGGGCTCTGCTCGGGCTCCTCTTATATAAGAGGGCCAAAACAATTAAACAATAAAATATAAATTAATCATTTAGTAATTGCTTTATTCAATATTGCAATAATGTTTCTTTATAAATGCAAAATTAGATTTTATTGAAAAAAAAAAGATATTCTTCGTTTGTTTTGAAATGGAGAGAGTCTAATTTATAGTAAAGATTTAGTAGTTTACAAATTTTAGAGTAAATATAATAACATGTCATTTAAAAATAATTATTATCATTTTTTTTTTACGTAATAAAATTTTGAACAACGTGACATTATTTACCTCTTTGAATTCATGAAAGTTAAATTTCAATAAGCTTTCTTCATATTGATAGAAATGGATAAGATCTTGATCCATTTTTACTATCTAGTAAGTGATAGGGGATTAGAAGATAATCATACTGTCCAAGGAACTCAAGTATGCTACCTCAAATGAGATCAATTAAACTTCATAGTTATACCATATAAGATTAAGTTTTTTTTTTTTTTTTTTTTTCAATTAAAATAACCAATATTGTCGGTTTCAAAGCAAATGACTGATTTTTAAATTATGTAGTATTAGAATTTTCTCAATTTTGACATAAATTTTAATAAAGTGATGTCAACACACTTTTTTATATTTACAAAAAATGAATTTTAATTAGGAGATGGTCCATTTCTATTAATCACCAAAAAAAAAAAAAAAAAAACAAAAACAAAAAAAAGTGCCCTGTACTCATTGTCTCATTGTTTTAATCAATCATGGTATTTTTTTTTTAACTCGCACTAAGAGAAGAATACGTAAATTGAAAATACTTCTCAGAAGTCTCAACTCTCAAGTAAGCTTTTCAATTTACTTGTATGAAGAGTAGAATATGTAAATTGAAAATACGTATACTTCTCTAGTTAAATTCGAAGAGGAGAAAAATACGTAAATTGAAGCCATGTGTTTTATTTTCAATTTACATATACTTGGCTTCGTACAAGTAAGATTTCTCAAAAAAGCTTTTATATATTTGTGTGTGTATATATATATATATATATATATATAGTAGTATTTCATTTAAGCTTTCTTTGTTTACTATTTTTCTGAGGGGTCTAAGAGCATATCCAGCAAATTAGGCAAATTTTTGTATTGTTTGGAGAATGAACAGTGACTTTTATCTTTTAGCTATCCATTTTTTCAAATACACTTTCTTACACTTTCTAATAGATTCTCTATTTCATTCTTTATCTTATTTAAATATTATTTATTTATTCATTATTTATTCTTTTTTTAATAACTACACATCTTCCAACATTTTTTTATTCAATACTTTATTATTATAATAGAAAAAAAAACATTTGAAGAATAAACAGTAACCCATCAGACTTGTTGAGCTACTGTTCATGAGCCAAAAAAATTTTCGGGTATAAAGAGTCCACTGGAGAATGAACAATATCTTATTTTGTGGGTTTACTCTTTTAAGTAGAGAGCATTTTGTGTTTAGGAGATGCTCTAAGACCATCCAGCATTCCCAATATTTTAAATTAATGACTCTCTCATCGAAGAATAAAGAATGAAAATTTTCTTTTTGTTATTTGGGTGGATTAACAAAATGAAATGAAGCTTCTGAGAAGTCTCTAGTCAACACTCGGGGGTTTACCGCAAGTCAAGTCAACAAAAACTAAGACAGGTCTTTAGGCCATAGTGGGCCGTTGGATCATATAATAATTTACGTCTTGATAGCGACATAAAGTGAGAGACTTCCACCAGCCAATCACTTGGTTGCTAATTTTCTACAATTTCCGACGACTTATATATGGGGCATTCTTTTTAACACTAATGAATATATTAGTTTCATTTTAATACACTAACGCATGCTAGTTCCGAATCCACAATATGTGGCATGAATCAAGAGTTTTTTTGTTCAATAATAATGTTTGATTCTCTAAATAAGGAGAATATGAATTTGAATCCCTTTTATCACAGTAATAAGTAAGAGAAGAGCAGCAGTATAAATATTTTAGAAATGATATGTCTACAACATTTTTACAACAAATCTTAAGTGACAGGTTGTTACTGATTGTTATTGTTGAAGCAAAAAAGTAATCTTAGTGTTAGTTTAAAATTTGAACCAATAACAACTAACCACCCGTGATTTGTAGTAAAAATGTTATGGATGTAGCATCTCTCTAAATATTTATTTGAAACTATAACATATCAATAGGATGAATATCAATTCTTATAAATAATCGGTTTGATTTCGTCTTGAGCTTGTCAATTTCTCCAAATTAAATAATAATGATTCAATATTACTGATAGTTTTTTCTTTTGATTATCAAAAGTGGTGGTCTAGTGGTTATTGGGATTATTTCCAAGTGGTTTGAAAGGTGGAGGTTTTAAATTCGAATTCCACAATAAGAAGTGCTTGGAAAAAATCCCACATCCCAGCTCAATGGCCACTAGTGCCTTGTGGGGCTGTGATAATAGTTATGGTTCACTAGTTCCCTTGCTTGCAAGCCCGAACTTAATAGGTATGATATTACTATGATAACGCCTAGATAAGAAAACCACTATGGTCACCTCCTCTTACCCATTTTTTTCTCAGCAAAAAATAGATACCTTACTTTTTTAAGAAGTTAATTGATTTCTAAAAAACGAAATGATTCAATTTAGTAGTTAGATCAAAGGGTTTGAAGGAGTTACTACTCGATTTGTATGATTATGGTAGTTAATTTTGATGATAAGTAAAGACACGGGTGACATTATTAAAGTATTAAGCCATTTTCAAAAGTTTAGATATGAGACTGAATTTTCAGAATTAAAAAAATAGTTTGGCCTGATAATGAAAGTGGAAATTCACTCATATTTACTAGCTCGGCGTTGCTGATCTTGAAAATGAAAATGATATCTACAATTATTAGGGGGAAAAATCGGATTTGAAATGACTTTTTTTAGTAAGTAGAGAATGTTTCTGTAGTCTCTATCAGGTTTAATAAATAAATAAAAAATTAGGTTTGATTTTTCCACCAAAATAATTAATATAGATGCGAAATGTATGTTTGGAACAATTGACAATTACATTGATGCCATCTTATATTTAAATTATGTAATTGATATTTTTGTTGTGATTCTAAATTTAGTTTTCCAATATAGATAAAGAAAAAGAATTTATGTAAGATGAAATATCAATTTATGTAAATTGATATTTCACCAAAAATAAATTTAGTTGTCTAATATTAAAAGTTCAAAGGAAAAACAAAATAGATAAAGAATTTATTTATAGCGAAATTTCTTGGTGGAAAATTATTTAGGATTTTGTTTTACTAATAAGAGGATATTCAGACTTTTTGGGAATCTTTTTACTAGATTTTGATTTTTCCGACCCAAACCTTACGCTAACCGCGTTGCGTTTGTATTTCGTACAGTCTTTAGCATGATTTGGATTGTTGGAAAGTGTTTTCCTCTTTGTGGGGCCAACTTGCAATTGCTATGTTGATTCTTGAATCAAATAATAAATAACCAAACATTGATTGATGTTCTCAACTCTCAAGTGGGAAATGGATAAGAATCATCCTCACAAACTCCAGCCAAGTACTTGGTGTTATTTATTTTTTATATATAAAAAATAAACTCTCCAGCTGAGTAATTTGGACCCCAAAAAGAAAAAGAAAGAGACAAAAAAAGCTCTTAAGTTTGTAGAAAAGTGAGTTTACACGTTTTTACTGCATAGAGTGTTGATTCATTCAGCCGTAACCAAAGGTGTGTCTAGATCAACATGTTAAACGATTTCAAGGTTGCCTTGCCCCCTTTGTAACGTCAAAGTGACATTTTTATGGTTTTGTTCACACTTGGGACAAAAGCTTTCAATTGTAGACATTTGATAGTTTTAACTTGGGGGATTTGCTACATAGTTTCTAAGGGCTTATAAAATTTATGAGGTTTTGAGTTCGAAATTTCTTGCTCTCATCTTGAGACCATCTCATGTGTGAGATGGGAGACTGCATACATTCAAGGAAATAATCAGATATTTGAGAAAGTTTAGATACCCTTGTTTGTAAATAAAATTAAAAAAAAAAAAAAAAACCTGATTATTTTAATATTTTTGATAGTACCCTTTGCAATTTTCTATTTGAAATTTATTGAAGTACTAGTTTGTGATTCTTTGTGAAGTCCTTAAGCATAGAAGAAGTGAAACAATCTTGATTTTGTTTGTTTTTGGAGAAATATGAGTAATTCTAAACAATTTTTGCTGATAATAATTTGTGTTCTTTCCTGGGAAATCTTTTAATGCTGTCTATTCTGGTGATAAAGCTTGCTTGGTTCATCGCCAGCAAAAAATGAAATAATAAAAGAAGCTTTTTGGTTGATGTTAGTCTGGACCAATAGCAATAAGGGTAAAAAGAAAAAGGCTTTTAGCCTCTCTTTGATAAAGTGCAAAAAAGAAGAAAAGATAACAAAAGGAAGTAATGTTTTCAAAAGCTGTATCCTCATTAAAGATCTCACTGCCTTGTGTAATTGTTCAAACACATTATTCTATTTGTATTAAGACAAATTCCATGATATGTATTAAGAATGCTCTACCATTATAATCCATCACCAGTGTCAAAACATTTCATTGGACAACATATTTAAAGATGATATAGTCTTTTGCAGGATGGCTTTAGTTTCATTATTTATTTTTAAGTCACCAGAGCCATCATAGTCTTAGAGATCTAACAATTTAAGTGATTGCCCCAATATAACCACAAGATAAAGCAAGATATAATAATATCTAGTGGAGAATTTCTGAGTATTCCGAAGCTATTAGATAAGTAATGATGGCAAGGGAATGAAGGAGTAATTCATTCTTAACCACAAATCAAAAAACTAAAAAACAGGAAGAAGAAGAGTTATGAATTCCATGCAAAGAAAAAAAGAAAGGGACTTTCTTCCAATTTTTTAGGTGATTTTGTTTATGATGTGCATGATGGAACTTATGAAGGATGAGTTAAAAAAAAAAAAAAAAAAAAAAATTCAATAAGAGCTTTGCTTATAGTTATAGCCATTATGTAATGCTAAATATGGTGTGCATGGAATGGACAAGACAAGTTACCAAGATGAAGGGAAAAGAACTAAGAAACATAAAACAATCATAGATTTTGTTCCTTGCTTTAATGAGAGCTTTTGTTTGCTGTCATTGGCATACTTTAATGGGAATTTTGTAAGCCTTACAATTATATTTAAACTGTAGGATTTTTCTTACCTGCTTGATTACAGAATTGAATTATTAGAATACTGCTAAAAATGACAGTAATTATTGGTATTAAACATTATGTAATAATAACTGATTTTGTTTTTCTTCTTTTGCCTATTAAGACAAACAGACAGTCCATAGGTTGCTTTTTTCTTATGATAGGTAGGTCTGAATAGCAGATATGGAATCAGGCACAGGGTTGAAATGTCAAATACAGCTATTATTATATTGACATTGACTGTGAAAGTCTAGTCTCTGAAAAATTGATGAGTAAGGAAAGGGGAAATAGGAAAAAAAATGAAGGGAAGGGAGGTGGAACGAGAGTTCATGTTGACAAGTGGTGCCATCAAAATGGCTTGTGAATAAGTAATTGTCATCCTTCCCATGTCAACTTTGTGATAGTGTTCTTTATACATTACTTTGAATTCAATGTCTTCCTAGGAAGAACTCTATTCTATGTTGAACCCTTAAGTTATGCAGTTGTTTTTTAACCTGGTTTTTTTAAATCATTGGCCTGCAGAATCTATCTGTGGTAGCTCTCCTCCTATCTGGAATTGTGTGATGTTGAACATTGGAATGATTTCCTGTGAAGTACAGTCATCACTCATCACTTGCCTAGTAAATAATGGACTAGCTAACTACTTTCAAAACCTTTGCAAAAGTGGGGTATTGTTTTTAGGTTTAAACTTAGATACAATTGTTTTTAGATATTGTATCTTAGGCTCTCTAAATGAACTTAACTACATGATTGTATTTACCAATGCAGTAAAAAAAATGTAATCTTTTTCAAGGAAATGAGGTTCAACCATATGTTTCATTGATCAATGTAATCATGTGGTTGGATTTAACTAGGGAACTTAAGGTACAATATCTAAGAAGCTGTATTTAAATTTTGACCATTTTTAAAAATTTAAAGAGTCAAACTAAATATTGAATTGCAGAATTTTAATGCCCTTATTACAATAAACATATACGGCCTCTAAGAGATGACAGGGAAAACAACCACAGACTCACACTCTTCCCATCTCAACCATAGAAAATGATTCTTCTAAGTAGCTTCTTATCTCACTTTGATATACTCAGTTTCCTTTATAGTCTTAACCTGATAACTTATACCTGAGCTACCATTTTGATATTTTGTTGGACTTGATTTATGTGATAAACAGAGGGAAGGAGGTTAGGATGATTTTACTTGTTTAACAGTTTCCAAGTGAAAAAGCCATGTTTGTTGATATATTGGTTTTTTAAAATTAACTAGCTGATGTCCCGTGCGATGCACGAGCATGATATAAATTTATTTTAAAATATTATATAAGAAATTATCTTTATGACCATGCAACATAAGCTCTTCCTTTATTGATTATTTCCTTACATGGTTAAGATAAACAAAAAGCTAATATGAAATGTTGCAACATATTTTCAAAAGTTAAATAAATCCAATAAGTGCTCTTATGTCTATCAAATATTGATATGCATGTCGAAAAAAAAAAGTCATATAGTTGACAGGACTTCAAAATTGCGAATCCTAATAATTTTGTTGAGTTTGCAAAAACCGTAAGTGTTAATGTAACTTTGACAAAACACCCAAAAGAAAAACACATATGGGTATTTTTAAGAATTTATTTTAATCAAACCTCTGTCAAAGAAAATATTTCTTTTTAATCACTATCATGTTTTATGAATACATCAAGGGTGACTATACTTTAGCCCAAGTAAAGATTCAATACACTTTTAGGCATGTCACAACCATTTATATAGATACTCTAACCAAGCTAATTGCTGAATTAGTACAATCATGAACAATTATTAAATTAGTACCTGTAAGCTCAGTTGTATGCTCATCCAAGGCACTGGCATTTGTTGGGAAGATGTCTCCCAAATTCTTGCATAGTCGTTGTAGTAGCAACATCACCATTAGTTTAGCAAAAAGAAAAAACATCACCATTAAGCCCAACAACCAAGTGAGAAAAAAACATTTATAAGTGAATGGGTTGATCACCGTAAACATTTATCATTTGAACTACTTTCCCGAGTATGGTTAAGGTTTAGTACCTTTCGCCTATTAAGTCTTGTTCTATTACAACTATCAATATCATGGATCATTGCTATGTCATTAGGCTTTTTACTCCTATGACTTCCACCTCCAAATTTCTTTGACAACTCTATGTTTGTGTAATCCATCTATGCAATCTTTTTCTTGTACATGATCATACGCCTTCTTTGGAAACGATATTTGAAAAATACTTCCTTTGTTTTGTTTTGTTTTTGTTTTTGTTTTTTTTTTTTTTTTCCCGTGGATTAACAATTGTTTTTTTTTTTAATAAATTTTTTCTTATTGAATTATAAACTAAATACTTCAAATGAATATAATATTTTGGGATTCAACAAACAAATCAATTTTTTTTTCTATTGTTAACAATTATTATTTTTTAATTTCCTTTCTTATTGAATTACAAATAATTTATAGAGACAGCTAAACTAAATACTTTAAACGAACATAATATTATGGGATTGAACAACAAATCAATATTTTTTCTGTGGGTTAACAATTAGTTTTTTATTATTATTATTGAAGTATAAATAGTTTTTAGAGAGCTAAACTAAATACTTCAAACGAACATAATGGGATTCAACAATAAATAAACTATTTAAGAGGAACATGAAATTTTGAAAATGATCATACTTTTTTGAAATGAAATGTAAATATTGGGAGAGAAATTATAGAAACATAACTTTTTGATTCCTAAGGAGACAGGGATATATAAAAGAATAGATTTTACAACATGCAAAGCCTTTCACCTACATGTGGGGAGGGTCAAGCCTAGGTCATAATTTGTAAGGTAATAAATAAGATTGGGCTTTCCATAAGGTTTAGTCTATTTTTAAAAGGTAGTCCACTGTTTAGAGTAATTGTCAATAATAGCCCATATTTTATATAACAGCAAAAAATAAGTTTTTGTGGTCTATTGGGTAACAGTTAAAATAACTTAATGAAAGAGGTTAAAAAAGCTAAATGCAAAATTAAAGCGTCATATGGCAAGAGCTCATGCATTCTCGCATGAGGTCTCTCCTTTTATATACATATTGATTGATTGATTTAAACCTTTTGCTTTTATCAGTGTGTTTGGAGCTAGCATTTAAGATCATATCTTCTATGTTTCATTTAATATGCTAACAAACATATTATAACTATGTATATATGGGTTGCCAATGACCTTTAGGTCAAATGGTATTTCTTGGTGTTTTCAATGTGAGATCTCTACATGAAATGAGTTCTTTGTCTCTGTTTCAAATTATGAACTTAAAATTTTAGTTACTAGATTTTTTTTAGGGCAATTTTGTTGCCTTGAAAAAAGCATGGTCGATCCCCAAATACAATTTGTGGTGAGATTTACATATTTGTTACTATAAACTCATTATAAGTTTAAAGCTTTTGGCAGGGCACGGAAAAATTGATCCTCTTCTAACAGAGAGAGAAAGAGAGATATTTTATTAGACAATATGGCCTGCAAGGCATCAGTACATTTATACCAAATTCTCACAGCACACTTTATTAATTAGTCACAGACTCAACTACCCAAAATGGTTCCTAGAGTCTTGACATTTCACACAAACATCATTACTAGAACAGAAATACTACATTTCATGTAGAGGGATCACACTACCAATCATTCCAATTAACCAAGATAACAAAATGGGCTTTCACAATAAACATGGATAATAGTAACATGCTCAACCATGTCATCTAGTCAGTACAGCAACGGTACATGTAGTACTTCTCCATAGGACGGCCACATTCTGCACATACCACCCTCTCTGGAATGCCCCCATCAATCCCAGGAAGGATAAGGCGGTTGCAATGATGTGGGGTGTGAAGTTTTTGTAGGTAATCTTTGAGTGCTGGTACAAAACCATTAAGCTCAGCATCCTCTCTCCACTCATTGAACTCTAGCAGGCTTCTTAGAGCCAAGTCTCCTTTGGCCCTAGCCATTTCATCTGATCCTCTAAATAATATTGCCCATCCTTGATCACTACCATCAAAGCTAAGCATAGTCATGACCTCCTGCATTATGTAATCATTTTCTACAGTCTTTTGCAATTTTGAGTACAACATACTTTCCAGTCGTGACCAAAATAATGAAACTGATGAGATGTCAGGCCAGTAGTGACTAAGCTGCTCTGCATTGATAGTAGCAATATTTTTCTTCAGCCTCTCCTTGGCATTGTTCTTTCCTACATAAACCAATTCTAAGTTGATCCCAGCAGCCTCAGCTACAGCTTTTGCTGTAGTTGTGAATTTCCGGATCCAGTTAATGTCCTCACCTCCATACAAGCATACAACACTCCCTTTTGCTATCTGGTAAAGAAAGAAGCTACATATTAGTACTATCATTGGTGAGTTAATAAGAAAAAAAGTGCATATATATATGCACGCACGAGTACAAACCTTTAATAAAAAAATTCCATCACCACATGTATTGTTAGTGTAAATAAGTAGATAAGTAGATACACACATACAAGTATGCAAAAGCATGAGTAGAAGGTTGTGAACATGGACATACCCAATCTGGTATTTCTACATCAATGCCATAAACAAGTAGATCAAGCTTCCAATTTTCCAACTTCCATAAAGCATCTTCTTTCTCACTAGTAAAAGGGAAGGCATGATTTCCCCATATCCGAACCATGTGAAGTGCATTCCGGGAAGCCACCTTTCCTTGTGGATCCAATACCACTAGAATTGACTTCTTTGCAAAATGCCACACTTCCTTGATATACTTAATGACTGCTGTTTCAATGATCCAAGGATCGTACACAGTATACCATGGCATCATTGACTGCAAATGCTCGAATATATGTTGATGCTCTTCATTCAAAGGGGTCAACCTGTCCACAATTGGGAGCCACACCAATTCATATTGGATCTCTGGCCTTTTCGGCTCCTTGTACATAGAATCAAGAAAGAGAACTTCTTCATGGGAGATATCAAGATCCGATATGAGCAGTAAAACATGCTTCTTCCTTAGAACTTCAAGGTTTGCCTGTTTGTGCCAACAGAGAACTCAACTGTTTTATATTTAGAAGCTAAAAATTGAGCTTAGTTAATGAAAAGGTGATTTGAGAACAAACCCTTGTCTTGGTTGAACCAATCACCAGTGGTTGCAGCTCATCCTTGGGGTTTAACAATGCCTTGAGAATCTTCATATTATCAAGGTGTGATGTTTCAAATAGGTGGACGAGATTTTGATAGTATTCTAGATGTCTCTTCTCATCTGCATCCCATGGTAGATGTTAAAAAATAAAAAAAATAAAAAAACTGGTAAAATTGATAAATTATAGTATGGGAGGTAAACACGACAAAGATCATTGTTTCCTCGTGTTAGTCCTAGATACACCACTGGTTTCTCAAAAAGATAAAAGAGTATTCTTCAAGAATTTGAACTGATTAGCTTGTCTATGTAATATGATTTTGATTACATGAATGTTAACGACCCACCTATCTGTTGATAGCAGAGAGCGAGTTGCTTCTTGAGGTGCTCGTGTATATTGTTGACCTTATGAGCCAAGCTTGATAGTTCCCATGCTTCAGTGGTTGATGCAGTATGCCTAAAAGCATAGAAAGGGTGTCATATATGATATATCTACATATGGCATTCATATAAAATTGATTGAGCTTTCTTGATCATGAAGACTTACTCATGTCTCAAACCTATAAGGCTTGCGATCTGTGAGGAACAAGCCACTATGCATCTAATGATCCAATAGGAAGCAGCAGGGATATGAGCTATGGCAGTTGACATTGCTGGTGTGTCATGTGAAATGTACTGAGGTGGTAGCTCCTTGAACTCAACAATGCACCTAGTTAAATCCATCATGGCCTTGATGAGTTTCTCAAGTGCATCATACTGGGGTTTCAAAGAGTTTGAATGCTCTATGATGTCGGGCAGTTGCTTAAGGAATGCCACGGACTTGGCAAGTGGATTTGTTGTGGAAAGTTTAGCTACGAGCCAGAATTCCCCATAATTCACAGCAAAAGCTGCTAGTGAGAGAACCACTTTTGCATCCCAACTATAACTCGTAAGGGTGTTGAATAACACCATAGTTGTTGCATGTGCATCTCCACCACCAGAGCATTTACATGATATCTGGTAACAAATATGTAAAAATCATTCACCTGATTTCATTTCTTCCAATAATTTAGTAAGAGGGGAATAAAAACTTCACTTGAATAAGCCAAGTTAAACAGCAACAGAGCATCATTAGAACCATAAATTACACCCCCTAGCGCACAAGAGATTAGCCTTAACCTAGAAAGCACGAACGCAGTTGGGAGGGTGTTGCACCCGAGTCCGACGCGGTTGCCCGCGCGTCAGTGCCATGTCTGAGTTTTTTTTTTTTTTTTTTTTTTTTTTTTTCTTAGATTCGCGCCGACTTGGCTCGATTCGCGCCGAATCGGCTTCGATTCGCGCCGAACTAGGCTGATTCGGCTAGAATCGGGTCGTATCGGCCATATCGAGTAGTATCGGCTGGCAACTGATATGGCCAATACGACTGAAATAGGCCGAAATCGGCCTTGAACTTGGCCGGAAAATCCAAAATTCTCACCTTAGAGGCATAGTAATGTGTTTCTTGCCTTCTTCTTTCTTTGTTTTGTGAATCAAAGCATAGTAATGTGTTTTTTAAAAATATTTTAATAGTAAAAATATATAGAAAATATAAATAAAAATATTTTTAATAATTTTTTAATCGCCGAGTCCCACTGCACACGCACCCTACTTTTTCAAAAATTGCTGAGTCCCGCACCTGCACTCGAGTCCTGAAACGCACCCGTGCTACATAGGCCTTAACTGAGCTGTGGTTTTGTACTTTGAACGAGTGATTAGCCTATCACATTATGCTGGAAAGGCTTAATCTTCTCAAGTTCAGCATGGAATTAGGCAATTAGCTGATTACTTTAATAGGCAACTCAAAATGATCATTTGGTCAATAGAGGGATTTTCAAAAAAAAAAAAAAAAAAAAAAAAAAAAAAAAAAAAGAAAGAAAGAAAGAATAACTATAAAAATAATTTTTTTGAAAAAGAAAAAATCTCAATTTGCAGCATGAGCATCCACAGTCCACACACACACACATAAATACATTAATTATTTAAGAGGGTATTAATGTATTATGCTCATTCAAAAGTTAAATTGCACTAGACATGAAAGGCAAGTGCTTAGTGTATACATGTTTCTGTCTGTTATCAATGGCAAAGAAGTGTGCTATGTAAGCACCTCAGAGGACTACTCTCTTTTTGGAGAGAAGTACCTTTTCCCATAAAAACAGAGGAAGAGAAAGTATTTGTTTTGCTTCTGTAGAAGAGTTTATTAGACTATTAGTATGAAAAGCATTTTTTATTAGCAACAGAATGGCACAGGAGTGGAATATGATAAAAGTTGAGAATATCTTGACTCAGGTCTCAAAATAAACCTCGCAGGAAATTTTATGTATGATGTAAGCCAATGCTTCAAGAATGTCGTCAAAACCAGCCAGACTAGCACTGTCCTCCACATGATCGACGTGTTCTTGAGTACCCTGCATGGTATAACATCATATCAGTTACTAAGAATAACAATAATAAAAATCATTGAATGTTATTTTGTTTGCATTTTTTTTAACTAGGCAATAAGGCCAAGTGCAAGTCAACTAACATAGAAAAAAGAGAAAATGGAAAGAGTAATACATGGAAACCACCATCAATGATAGGATTGGCACGACGCAAGATATCCTCAATGATATGGAGAAAAGGGTTGACATCAAGTTCACGACCATCAGGAGCATGTGTTGCCTGAATTTGCTTCATCATTGTACTATCATCAGATGCTGAGAACATCCTGTGATCACTCTTAATCATTCGCTGCATCTTTGGGAGCAGGCTGTGTACTGGCCAAGCTTATTTGGGATATCAATAAGCAAGAGAAGGATATACGAAATCTTGGTTTGTGTGCATGGTTTTTCGATTACGCAATCTTGGCCTTATATAATGAGAAGAAGATGGAATAAAGCCTTGTTGTACCTTGCTTGCAAGGGGGTGTAAACAAAGCTAAAGCCATGAATATGATAAGATTATATTACTACAGTGGCCCCTTACTTTGTTATCAGCATAAAGCTGGCTCGGTTTCCAGGATTTCCAGTCAAAAGGCACCTGTCACTTAGATGATTAAGCTATATATGGTGTATACCTCAGTCATTTGTGCTAAATACAGCTTTGAATAAATATTTACTATTGCTTTCACTAGCCATATCCTACCACTTACTAAATAAATATAACATACCATACAAGTTAAAAGTTAATTAGAATTTAGAAGTAGTTTAGCTAAAAAAATTACTTTATCTTTCACTGACAATGATTGTTACAGTTTCTGTTGGGTTAAAGTTTATTGTTTGTTTGTTAATGGATCAAATGCAATGTCGCCAACTCATTGTACCAGCAATTATATATGCAGAAAGGATGTTGCTTAGAGTATCTTTCTATTTTCTTATTTGGAAAGGAAAAAGAAAAAGTGAAAAGGAAAAATATAGAAGGGAACCAATAAAGAATGCTACTAGGATTGTTACATTTGTCAATTAATTTTTCAGTATAACGTCTATAAGCTACTGCAATATTCTTTGTTTCCCATATGTTACATGCAGAATGATTGCAAAGCTCTCTCGTATTTTCTTTCGTACTTTTTTTTTTTTTTAAAACTTTTTTAAAAGCTTATCAAACATGGATTTTAGTATAACAAATACCACAATACAGCATGGCAGTGACTAAAAAATTGTTTAGCAGACAAAATTTGAACAGATAGTTTCTGCAGAGACAGGAAGGATCACTCTTTAGATTTCAACTTTGAAGCTTTAAGAGAGGAAAGGGTGTTTGCACAGTAGCTCAAGAATCATCTTACTCCTCCACTCCACAGTAGCTCAAGAATCATCTTACTCCTTTAGAAAGGTAAATTCTACCAACAAATCCAAAAGGCAAAAAAGGAACTGATTTATATATATTGTGTTATTTACCAAGAGAATTCTTATTTCCACCTATACCAACTGACATGGTTGGCACATTTGCCTTTGCCAGGTGCTAAAATGTGAAGGGCATGTCACAAAGTTGCTAATGATCCTATGGACAAGTAACAACTTTGGTTTACACAGTTATGGCATTAACCATCTCTTCACTAAACAAAAAGGTATTAACAATCTCATCTGCTCATATTCATGCAGGTTTTCACACACAATCTGCTTTTATAACAAGTAATAACCACAAAGAGAAATAAAATCGACTAATTAGTGATTGTAATTTTTAAAGCATTTAAAAAAATTAGGCATTCACTTGATAGTTTGCAAAAATCATACTATTTTCATTAAATTAAATCAAATTTTATTTTTTGAGAAAATTTTCTAGAATTTTCTCTTTTATCTTGATTTTCTTATGAATATAAACCTTAAAAAAAAATTCTTTGTCAATTTCAAAATGTTAAATTAGTATTACACTCAATTTCAAATCTAGGGGGTGGATCTGCAATTGTGAATTTGGTGGGGGAGGGGGGGGGGGGGGGGGGGGGGGGGAGTGAGCGATTGATTGTGATTCTTTTTCTAATTGAGAGACTACTTGAGAAGCCACTGAATAGCATGGAGATTTCATTGTTGGATCAATTCCAAATCATTTGAGATATGTTTCAATTTTTATTGAGCATAAGATCTTTTTTTTTATTGTTATTTTTATTTTTTTGTTGTTTTTGTAGTTAATAAATTTTTTTTTTTTAATTTTAATTATAATATTTATTACTATGATTATTATTATTTCCAAATGTTGGTTTTCAAAAATTAGAGCTGCACATAATTTCATGTCACAGACTCACAATCCTCTTAAAAAAGAAAAATTGAAGTTGAGTCATAAGAGGGAAAAAGAAAAAGAAGAACATAAAATTTGTAGAAAATGCAATAATGATCTTGATGAGGCTTGTTGGTTTTTTGAAAGTTAGAGTTGCATGTAATCTAATATATTATAGTTCATTATCCAGGTAAGGATAACTTATCTACATAAATCATGACTGATAATCCACTCGTTTCATCTTTTACATGTTGTATTATTTGTTACAGGTAGTTGGAACATTAATAGGATCTTCCACAAGAACTTTAACTGCATGGTTGGCTCTCTCGCGAACAAAAATATGTGTGAAGATGCTAATTTATGGACATGCCCCAGTGACAAAGGGGCATTCAACAGATCGTTGATTTGGGGCATTGATCCCGGCCAGGTATTTTCTTAAAAGAAAGAATTGAACTTGAAAGTTTAGTTGTAAGATAAAGATAAAAATAAATGAAATAACACTAGTAAAAAATACAATATTGACTATAGGATATGTAACATTTTCTTTTAGAAGACCTGGAAATATAATAATTTAGGACAAAATTGGCCTTTGCCCTTTCTATCAAACAATTCAGCATTTTGCCCCCTGTCCCAAACAAATTAGAGAAATGCCTTTCTTTTGAAACTCGATTTTCTCAAAATCGAGTTAAGCCTTATAGTGGCATTTTAAGGAGCTTATAATGATGTTTCAATAGCCTATAGTGGCGTTTTGGAACTCTGAACTTGAGTTATAGGTAAAAAAAACTTGTATATAACTCGAGTTCATGGAGCCCAAGTTTCAAAGCGCCACTATAGGCTCATTAAAATATCACTATAGGCTCCTTAAAATGCCACTATAGGACTTAACTTGATTTTAAGAAAATCGAGTTTCAAAAAATGGGTATTTTCTTAATTTGTTTGGGAAATGGGGCAAAATGCTGGATTGTTTGATAAAAATGGGCAAAAGCCCATTTTCTCCTAATAATCTAACTTGAGTTAAGCCTTATAGTGGCATTTTAAGGAGCTTATAATGATGTTTCAATAGCCTATAGTGGCGTTTTGGAACTCTGAACTTGAGTTATAGGTAAAAAAAAACTTGTATATAACTCGAGTTCATGGAGCCCAAGTTTCAAAGCGCCACTATAGGCCCATTAAAATGTCACTATAGGCTCCTTAAAATGCCACTATAGGACTTAACTTGATTTAAAGAAAATCGAGTTTCAAAAAATGGACATTTCCTTAATTTGTTTGGGAAATAGGGCAAAATACTGGATTGTTTGATAGAAAGAGGCAAAAGCCCATTTTCTCCTAATAATCTAACATGTTCTTCTCTAACATCAATGCGAAGCTTATGCCTTTTAGGGTTACTGTCAATGAGATGATATATAACACTTACGTACAAAAACTTACTAATCTTGAAAAAAAAAAATGCTTAAATGTGAAAGGCAATAGGACATAAGTGACAGTAACATTGGATGGATGGATTATTATGGAAAAACATCATTGGCTAAACTAATTTCTATAAAGAAGAGACTAAGCGATTGTTTAGTGCACCTACCATATTATTTTAGCACTAGTTGTTATACCAGTACAAGTGTTGGATACATAGCATGAGACCGAATTGTTAGTCCATCGTAATATACTTGCATCAATTGAGTCCGAATTGTTGATGCATTTATTATTTAGGTTCCATAAATTAGAGTGCATAATTGATAATTTAAGTTGTCATTGTGATGTGCAGGTTCTCACATACGTTTCAACTCTACTCAAAGTTAAAGGCAATCAAAGCGGTGCAGAAAATAGTTAATAAAGAGAAGTTTGGCAATGACGTTAGGCAAAGGGTTGAGAGGACTAGGTTGGATTTATAACGGTAAAAACTAAAAAACCAATTGCTATCCTTTTGAGGGAACTTCAATCTTATTGCGAAGGAAAAAAGAGTCCTTGTACAACTATGTGTCCATTAGTAATGCCAAGGAAGCATTCTTGAAGCCGAAGTCCAAAATTAGTTGGCCAAATCTTAAGGACCAGAACTCTATTCTATTCCCCCCCCCCCAACAAAGTTGTAAGTTGTAAATACTAGAACTTTGAAAATTTTAGTCAAGAACTTAAAGAATGAATAGGGAAGGGCATTGATATCGGCTCAATACAATTGAAAAAACTTGATGTGAATTTCTATAAGCAACTCCTAGGTCCTCAATCCTTATTTCTTGATCCTTGTTCTACTAAGTGTTTCTATTTTGTTGAATTCGCAAATCTCATGTAAGCAAAGAGAGCACCTTATCTCAAATGTCACACCAGACGAGGTCAAATATGTTCTATTTTTTATGAAGGGGATATATCTCTAAATCCTAATAGGTATTATGTTTACAACTAAATTCTTTAAAACTCTTGGTCCATTGTTCAAAGAGATGTGATCAAGGCTATTGTGTCTTTCTTTGAATTTGGTTCCTGCTGAAGGAAGTCAATTCCTTGTTTTGGTTAGTGGGTGCTCCTAGGGCATTAACCATTTTAGAAAGTTTTAATACCACTATTATTAGTTTAGGGTTAAGAGCCCAAATCATGTATTAGGCCTTGGGCCTTGACTGAGAACGTGAGCAATCCGAGGACGAGTGAATGGTAATGAATGGTTCAAACCTAGAACTCAATGAGCAAAATACAGATAGGAGGATAGTCTGAGGAGGAATATCTCCTCGGATATGATAAGTACGTCTCAAATACGTTTTCTAACAATCATGATGACCTTCCAGGAAGCTTCAGTAATAAAGATGTGTATCATGAACGTCCAAAGACGATGGGACCTCAGAAATATCTTAGGGAAAGCTGCTACCACCGCATTGAATGCACTGCAGCTACTTTCCTGGCCGCATTTATGTTGAGGAGACCCTTGAACAGTGTTGTCTTGGCTACCACAACTCACAGAAAACCAGAGAAGGTGTCTGATGGGACAGTCACTTAAGTGAATGCTCAAATGATCAATAAATGTAGGATCAAGATGGTCCAGGGGGAGATATATAATGTAAGAGACCCTCCGTGAGGTAGGGATCGGAAAAAATAAAGAGAGAACACTATAGCAATCTAAATTGCACTTGTACCCAATTGTGATCAATTTATGAAAGTGAAACCTCCTCGGACTATAAATTCATTGATATCAAAATCTTTTATTTGAGTTTAATTGTCATTTAATCCAGTACTAGCCGTTGTCCAACTCGTTAAGACCTAGTTCTTTGGCCCACTCTCTACAAATTCATTGTACTGGGCTCACTGGGCCAGGATCATACATCTTGGGCTTAGGCTGCGAAACAGGTCCTTACAATTAGATATATAAAAAAGTTGTCAAAAAATCAATTACTTTTTTTTCATAAAAAATATTTTATTTTATTTAAAAAAATTAATGCCCTTAAGCCATTTGATAACCTTTTCCTACCTAATATATCACCTAGATCCTAGCTAAAAAATTGAGGCCTTGTTTAGATGGAATTATTATGAAAATGCGTGGTTTTCTTCTTCAAAATTTGTTGAGCCAATCGGTTTGTTATTTTCAGTATCTTGTCAATATTGCTTCTCTTAAAAGTCACTTTATTATGTCTCATATGGCTCACACAATAAGGTAGAATTGTTTCTTCAAGGTAATGATTAGCTTTTAGAATGTGGGTAATTGTACACCTGTTTCTCCATGGAATACTTGAATTAATTGGCACTTTTATTAAATTATATATATATAAGGTAGAATTGTTTCTTCAAGGTAATGATTAGCTTTTAGAATGTGGGTAATTGTACACCTGTTTCTCCGTGGAATACTTGAATTAATTGGCACTTTTATTAAAATATATATATATATATATATATATTAGCGTAACTACTATATATATATATATATATATATATATATTAGCGTAACTACTAACTAGCTCAATTGATGAAGTTGAAAGAACTAGAGCATCCCAAGACCCATGGCCAAAATGTTACCTCACTACATGTAGCCAAAATCTTAATGGGCCTCCAATGTATTAAAAAAGTATCAGGCAGAGAAAGTCCATTCAAACACAACAATTACAAAGCCCGTGAGGCAATGACCAGATTTACACAAGCCCAGCAATCTCATTAGGGAAAAAAAGAGTATTGATGAACAAATGTTTTTGATAATCTTTAAGATTGCAATGATATGGTTAGTGTATAATAAAAATCGATGGCCCAACATAAAAGTGATGTCCTTCTAATAACAACATTTCACCTATACAAAGTAGTAGAAAAGTTTTGAAAAGGTTAGGAGTTGATATTTCAATCAAGACCTTGTAGTCTAGGGTTCAAATCCACCCATAATAATTATTGAATTATAGAAAAAAAAAATGAAAATAGTTGTATCCTTAACATTACTTTGAGGAGAAGAAACATAAAATTTACAAATTGACGTGACAGTTAATGTGATTGGTATGCATGTTTAAACTACCTAATAAATGAATGTTTGACTTGTTTTTTAGGCAATCATGATCATGACACATCATTTTGTAAGATCTACATATTAAATGTTGTGGTATCCATGACATCAAGAACAAAGTTTGGCTACAAATCGGTTTGGAGCTATTTCTTCAACCCATTATGTGTTGATTTATAAGACAATATATATGTAGTAGTATTAAAAAAGCTATATGACTAAAATTACATATGAATGGTTGCTTCAATCGCCACATAGTAGGTTGGAAAAAGAAAATTCTAAAAGAGAGTACATGACACTGTAGTATTTAAGTCAATAAAGAAGAAGAAGAAGCGGCTGATTGCATTTCTCCCTTATCTCAACACTCCTTTTTTTTCCATAATTACGGAACAAAAGGGGAAAGAAAAGCTAAGTACCAATGTTTATCTTAATAATTTCAGTTGTTATATAATCATGGTTTCCCATAATCATATAACGTCTATAAGCTACTGTAATATTCTTTGTTCCCATATGTTTCATGTAGAATGATTGCAAGGCTCTCTCTCATTTTTTTTTTCCTACTTTTTTTTTTTTTCTTTTCCTTTTTCAAATGCTTATCAAACATGGCTTTTAGCATAACAAATACCGCAATAAAGCATGGCAGTGGCTAAAAAATTGCTTAGAAGACAAAATTTGAACTTATAGTTTCTGCAGAGACAAGAGGAATCACTCTCTAAATTTCAACTTTGAAGGTTTTAGACAGGAAAGGGTGTTTGCACATCAGCTCAAGAATTATCTTACTCCTTTAGAATGGCAAATTCTACCAACATATCCAAAAGGCAAAAAAGGGGGAAAAACCTTGTCCCCTCTCACCAATGCTTTGCATCCAAATTTATGAAATAAACATGTACGGTAATTTTGGGTTTAGTAAAACTTTTAAGGATAAGTGGAGGATAATTTTGGAAATCTACCTTAACCAAAGGGCAAATTAAGGTACAATATTTTTAACTTTATTTTAAAAAAGTTTGGTCAAATTAATGTCAATGGAGAAAATGTTTTTCCCCTTCAGATTTGGGGGAGTCTTACTTCTTCAAACCTGAAGGGATGGGAGATAATTTACCCTTATATATATATATATATATATATATATAAAACGAAATCAATGAAAAATGAAGAGAATTAGGTATAGCGAAGCTCAAAATGTCAATAAAAAAAAAAATATATATATATATATATATATATATCTCTTTAGTTATTTAATTATTTATTTGGTGCACATAAAAAAAAACTAAATTAAATTAATTAACTAATTTAAACTCTTTAAATATGTTACAAATGATCAAATAAGTAAGGAAATATGTGAGGCAGTGACTGTGCGAAGGTGTTTTGGCTATGTGACGGTGTGCGGGTTTTTGATTGCGGATCTCATGCCCAGCGAATGGTGGCTGTGTGATGGTGTGTGTGGCAGAAAATGATGAAAGAGATTGGAGATAGAAAGTGGTTTGCTTTTGGGGTTGAAAGAATAGAGAAAAAATAAATATTTAAATGAAATTGGGGATAGAGCATTGAGGCTGAGAAAGGTGTATTTGAAAAATGATTAATTACACAAGAAAAACTAGAATTTTTTTATTATATTAGTTTAGCTAAAAAAGTGTGGAGATTGATGTGAATGATTTAACTGGAAAAAAAACAGAGAAGATGAAGGCCAATGCAAATGTGAATTGTACATTGAACTGTCCCTGCATGTGCATAAGTTATATTTATACATGAAAGTACATCATTTCAGCATAATATATGGACCGCTTCATAAAGATACAACTCAGCTTTATTTAACTGAGCAAACACAAGTTAAAAATAAAGTTGCGACTTATTTTACATAAAAGAACTGTGAAGAACTGCAAACTTTTGCGGCTCATTAACTCTTGACAGTTTTTCCCTCCAAAGACTGCAGTCTGTCCCAAACT
Organism: Quercus robur; assembly: GCF_932294415.1. Lineage (NCBI taxonomy): Eukaryota > Viridiplantae > Streptophyta > Magnoliopsida > Fagales > Fagaceae > Quercus > Quercus robur. Next base: position 49,768,850 of record NC_065543.1, on the reverse strand, counting down.
TCATGAGCAATATTCCCCTGCATTAAAAACATCAATTTATTTAGAAGCTCCTCATTATATACAATGTCGTTAAGATTTGATGGCAAAAACAAAGGATTGAGGGAATATCATACTAGTTTTCTGAGTAATTTTCAAAAAGGGAAGAAAAGAAATCTTGCACCGCTAAGTAATTTCTTGTGGTATCCAGTTTTCTACCGAACATATTGCCTAATCCAACTCATGGTCCACTCAAATGATGCATACTATATTTCATTCAGATTAGGCATATATATCTATCTAATATATTCTCTTTATCTTTTAAAATATATAGATTGGAAATTTACTTTGGAGAGTTAAAAACGATGTTATAACTCTAGAGGTTTGATGGACTACAAATTCAGCATACCTGATGTGCATTGGTAAAACAGTTGAATCAACTCTTAGCTAGCATTTTTGTTATGTAGTGTAAGACCAGCAATGGCTCTTTAGGAAACATGAATCACACGCATATTTTAAATCAAAATGAAAAGAGAAAAAATTGAACCACGGCAGATACAGAATAAATCTTACATGGATCACATGCATATAGTTGTTGCCCAACCTTTTTCTTGCATCTTCCACAAAATCCTGCGGCATGTATGTTAAAATCAATTCCTTCAAGGCTGGGAGCTGATCTAATCCCTCTGAACTTCTAAGTTTTTCACAACTTCTGATTTCTAATTCTCGAAGCTGTGGCATGGCACCATTCTCAACTGTCAACAGCTCTAGTTTCTCTAGGTACCACAATTTCAGGACACGGAGTTCAGGAAAGTTCTGATCAGCATGACAAGTCATTTCCTGCCCTAGATAGGAGCTAGCGAAAAGATTGAGCACTCTCAGCTGAGGCAACTTCCCTAGCACCCGCATTGGATCTTCTGTGAGTTCAGAGTACCACAATGTAAGGATATTGAGGTTGCGAGGAAGGTTACCTATCCGATGATCTTTTATCACTCCAAGCAAAGATATTTTTGAGAGAGACGGATGATCTTCCAAAGGACTCAACACGAGGTTTGAAGGTTGACCGAATGGATCCATTGATCTCAGTTTTAAGGTATGAAGGTTGCCAAGTCTTGAAATGCACTCGGCTGTTTTCAGCGCTGATTCTGAATGGCATCTCAGTACCAATTTTCTAAGGCTAGTGCACCTATCCAAGCCATATATCCCGGGGTCTTTAGATCCAATTCTGAGCCCCGTTAACACCTCAAGGTTGGTTGGAGGCTGATTTGATGGCTTCTGAATGGTTACATTGTTCATGTAAAGATATCGAAGGTTATTTGCCTTCCAAATGGAACATGGCAAAATGGTTATATTAGTGTACTTCAAATCTAAAATCTCCAGGCGTGGTAGATCCCCAATTAATGCGGGAATTAAGTTTAGTTTAGTCCACCGCAAGTTCAAATACCTTAAATTAACCATGATACCAAGTTTCTTAGATAACACAGGTTTGAAGATACCCTCCAAATCGAGCACCTTCAGCATCAAAAACCCTCCCCTATTGATTATTTCCTTAAACGTTCTTCTCCAGTTGTTTCTATCACGTTTTCTGGTGTTGAAAGAAACAAAGGGTGGTCGAAATTCAAGCGAGTCTGCAGATGTACATTCTGACTCGCCATGGTGGAGATCAAGAAATCCTATATCTTTAGCTTTTGGCAAGAACACATCATAGAGATAACAAGGCATATGACATGTTTTTGGGGTTCCATCTGGCTTCCATCTTACTATTTCAATCATGTTTCTACACACTAGTTCTTCCAAATATTTCTTGGCCACATCTTCAGGGACGCTCGCCTCAGGTGATGTTTGAACAAATCCGTGTGCAAGCCACAGCAGCAACAACCTCCGTATGGAGATCTCATATGCTTTAGGAAATACAGCCAAATAAAGGAAACATGGCTTTACGACATATGGTAGCATTTGATAGCTCAAAACTACAAAATTTGATAGAGGTAATTGACCTTTACCAAAGTGTGCCGCCACTACCAGATCAATCACTCTTGACCACTCACTTGATTCCATGGTTGACAACACTCCTCCCAGTAGCATGATTGCTGGAGACAAACCGTGACATATTCTCAAAATGTCTTCTCTGAAGTTGTTTATGTCTGAGCTATTTTGTGGTCTACCTACTTTCTTCAAGAACAATGCCCAACTCCCCTCATCAGATAAACGCACTAGATTCAAATGAGAATTCCATAAATCATCATGCCACGCTACATTACAGTCACGGGTAGTGAGGATGATCCTACTTCCATTCAGGACGTTCGCGAAGGGATATGCAAGCATGAACCGCACACCATCCGTCCAGACATCATCTAAGACTATAAGAAACCTGACTTTCATTAGACTCTGGTATATCATAGCAGACAGTTCCTCCTCGCTCTTTAACTCCAAATACGTAAATTGAGGACGTGGAATCTGTTCGAGTATGATAAGCAACAGACCCCGATATGTTACATCCTTATATGCGAGATCCTTGGGAACACGAACCCACGCACGGCATTCGAAATGCTGACGAATGTCTAGTCTGTTATAAACTTTCCTTGCCAGAGCTGTCTTGCCAAGTGGTTCTTCGCTCACCAATGAAATCACACGGAGGCTTTTTTCATTGTCGTCCAACAATCGGGCTACCAGCTCCTTTTCAGTATCTTCAAGTCCAACAAGTGCTGAATGCCGTTCTTGATCGTATTGGTGGTTGTTCCATCCTCCTCCAAGGGCTGAATTTCTCAGTTCCAGTTCCGTGTGCTCGCCGAATAGCTTCTCCACCGCGTCCATTGCCGGCACCACCGCTGCTCCCACCCCGTCCATGAGCTCTCCACCGTTCTCCACAGCACTCGGTGGAGCCCTCCTCTTCAGCGGTGGAGGAGGCTTCTCCGGACTGGGCCTTTTCTTTGGACGGCCGCGAGGACAGGGGTCACTGTCAGCGGTGGCGTTGGGTGGGTTGATGAGCTGAACGTTGCTAACAGAGAAGACAGGGGATTTCTGGCTTCCAGCCTCTTCTTCGCTTGTTAGACTCGCGGCCCATATTGAGTTTTAGGGGATGTGGAAATTCAAATGCTGCGACTCAATGCAATGAGGGGAAAGACAATAGAACTGAGTTGCCAGAGAGAAAAGAAAGAGAGGGTAGGTACGTAAAAAATTTTACAGTACAAAACACTGATCAGCCACCAACAACCACCACCAAATACAAGCACAGACTAGCCACTATCAACCCACAAATCCGAGCATTAAACCACCAAATCAGCACAAATCCAACCAAATCCACCCTAACAACCACCCAAATTCCAAATTAAAAAAAAAAAAAAAAAAACCCACTACACTAAAAGTCGGATCAGAACTTGAGAGGAACCCACTGCCATGGAGGCCGACCGGCCATGGAGGCTTTACCGAAAGAGAGAAAACGAGAGAGAGAGACCGATCATAACAGATGAAGGTGAAGGAAGCCACCATCGCGATGGCGGTGATGAGAGGCTGTAGCCGGCGATGCAAGGGCTTCAGCCATGGTGGGCGTGGTTGATGAGAAGTTGGGGTGGGGGAGTGGCTTGTACTTAGTACATGAGAAAGCTGAACATGTAAGGAGCTGAAGATGTAAAATGCTTTACGCTTTCTTTGGCCATAAAACATTATACTTGTTTTTGGCTTGATTTTACCGCTTTGTTTGTTTCAGCATTAACGTTTTCTGGAAAATGGTTCATTTTTCAAAGAATATTTTCTAGAAAACTGTCTTGTTTTTCAGTGTTTGGTAACGACCTTGAAAATGCGCTTGAGAATGTTTTCTGGTGTTTGGTATGCAGTTTTTTTAAAATATTTCTTGTATAATTTAAAACATGTATATTATGTAAACTAACTAATGTAATAATCATTATAAATAAAAAACCAAGAATGAATTTGGTTTTCATACTAATTAATCTAAAATTTTGACAATAGATACAATCAAAATTAATTAGTTGTCAAATTTTCATGATCTCTACCACTCATCTTGCTCATATATATAGAGAGTAACGTACGTACACACACACACATATCAACCATTTGTCTACTATGGTCAACCACAAGTCTTCAATATTACTCTAAATTATGTATTTACATAATGTACTGCATAATATATCATCATTATATAGTATCTGCCAACAAAAAATATATTTGCCAACAAATGCAATTATCCTAAACAATTATCATTCATTATATAACAATATTATTAGTCCACGATAAAGATTGTCCCATGTAAAAGCAATTTAGAGCAATATAGGTACTATGTTTAAAATTTTCATCTTTTACTTCTTTCATTCTTTCTTCTTCTTCTTCTTCTATTATTTTTATTTTATTTTATTTTTTTGCACTTTATGTACGAAAAAGAAGTAACTTCTGCCTAGAATCCATCAAACCAAAAATTTCTTAGAGAAAAAAGAAAATCGAGCTTGAAATTCAAAGCAAAGAATTGGAATTTTGGTAGAGAGGAATGAAATAATTACCGCTGCAAATTTATTCTCCTTTGCAAGTCGGAGCTATTGATTGATTAGTGAAGTAAAGAAAAATCTAATCAGAGAATTGTGTTACAGAGGGGAAGAGAAACATGGAGAAAAGAGAGAAGAGAGACAGTTAAAGAGAGAGATCTATGGGAAGAGGAGAGACCAGAGTTAGTGACGGGAGGGTGTGAGGAGAGAAAAAGTAAAGGGAAGAGAGAAAAAGTGAGAAAACTTACCATGAGAGAGAGAAGGCGCCAAAAAATTATGTTTCCCACGGCTACAGACAAAGATAATATTTATAGGAGATGCAACGCATGAGAGAGAGATTGTTTTCCAAAAAAAAAATTTGGAAAACAGCTTATAAAAAATAAGCCTTATTTTTATTAGAGTTTTCCGTTGACCAAAGATAGTTTTCCATTGACCAGGTTTTTTTTGTGCTACAAAACACTGGAAAATGTGGAAAACTATCTTTACAGAAGGTTTTCCAGCGAAACAAACAGAGCGTACATTTGACAATTTTTTAAGACAAAACAAACATGTTAAAATGTGTAAATAATTTTCAGAAAAATACCGTTATAGATTTTTTTTAAAAAAAGAAACTAGATTTAGGGTCCGTTTGGATAGACCATATTTTACTAAAATTGAAAACTGAAAACTGAAAATACTGTAACAAAATAATTTTTAAATGTGTGAATAGTACCGTAGGACCTATTTTTAATGAAAAAGTTGTTGAAGAGTGAAATTTGTGGATGACATGCACTGTTTACAAGCCTCACAGGACTGATAAAGGGCGGAAAAAGTCAACAACCTATGACTACTGTTCATGATCAGTAGCATGAACAGTAGCCATTGTCCCCCTAAACACATGCGCAGAAAAAAAAAAAAAAACGAGCGTGAAAGACAACCTCCGGATCCAAACCACACCTTATTTAGTTTTTTTATCAAGCTACTCTGGCTTACTTTTTCAAACAAATAAAACTTATGTATAATACTTTATGTCACGTAACTACCTTAGTTATGTAACTACTATCTTAAGTACAATGCCTTATGTCTTGTAATCTTAAAATTTAGAATCGTAGCTATTTGAGATTTTCTTTGGGTGTTCATAAAGGAATGAAATGGAATTATCAAAAAGTGTAAGATTCATATTTTTATGTATTGTCATATTTGAGATCAAAATGCACTTTATATAAAATTGAGTCTTAGTTTCTAGTGTGTTCAAAAAGACCGTGAAATTGACAAACAAGTGGTATTATTGAAAACACAAAGATACTCAAGAAACTGCTCAAGAAAAGATGAAACTGCAGATCTTGACACATGCTTGATACCTGTTGATCTATCAAGATTTAATGAACCTCAATACCTTCTCAACACCTCTTGATCTATCAAGCCTCTGGTAAATTGAATTCCAAATTCAGTTTTTAGCCCACGGTGACAAAACTTTCTATGCATTCATGTACTAAGGTTCCAGAATATATGATTATTAGAAAAAGGTTCCAGAATATTTTCAAAAAAAAAAAAAACATATTTTATAACCGTCATCACAGGTACTGAGAGACACATGCTTAACAAGAGTTGTTGCGACATTTATGCACCTAGAGTTTTGTACCAAGCTAATTTTGGTCCATCCAAGCAAGAATTGAAGAACTCTGCAAAGCTACAAGCCTACAACAATAGAAAGGAAAAAAAAAAGTTATTGTGGAGTTAGTTATGAATAGGGAGATTCATGCAAAGGAGAAATCTTATACAAGATCAAGTCCAACTGGGGATCAAAGCTGAGATTGGTATAGTTCAGTAGGTTCTATAGTAGGTAGGTACTTCGAGATAGGCCTGTAGGGTAAGATTCATTGCACATGTAACCTCTTTTTCTTGTTAGTAAATTCTTCAGGAGTGATGACCTGAAATTCACCTGGTGAGGCTTTGCTTACGGGAGTTTTCCCCATCGTGATCAAATTACCGTGTCAAACTTAATTTCCGATGCACTCTACTTAGTTTGGTGATTTGATTGTCCCTTACGACTTGGGCCCCCTTTCCCCAATAATATTGGAATTCTAAAGCCCAAAGTTGGTTTAGGGCCCGATTAGATTGAAATTGACTTGAGGAAAGTGTTTTCAGAAAAATATAAGAATATGTTTGGTAATAGTTTTTGTTTTCTATTTTCAAAAACTTGTTTTTGGGAATATAAAGAAAAAACAATTTTCATATATTTTTTAAATCAGAAACATGTTTGGTTAGTTGAAATTAAAAAAAAAAAATTGAAGAAAAAAATAGAAAATACTAAAATATTTTGTTACTAGGATTTAAACTCTAATGTTAACTCATTAAATGAGACAGATTCATTAAATTAAATGCGTATTTTTATTGACTTTTAAAAATTAAAAATTGAAAACAGCATTTTGCATGTTTTCAGTTTCCTTCACAAATTAAGTTTTGAAAACAGTTTTTGTTTTATGTCCATTTTTGGTTGCCAAACAAGTTTTTTAATTTCAAAAATATAATTTTTTTTTTAAAATAGAAAATAAAGAGAAAAAAACAATTACCAAATATACCCTAACTCTTTTATGAACTAAATAAGCTATTTTTGGAAAAGAAAGGTCACGAAAGCCCTAGGGCATGTGTACGCATACACGCGTATATGCACACATGCTCAAGCTCTACGTGCGCATGCTTAATGCATGCGTATGCATACACGGGCATGCATGCGCATGTTTAATGCATGTGTACGCATACACAGGCATGCATGCACATGTTAGGGTTCTAGAAACTATGAAACTCAAGTTTTTCTGCATTAAAGATTGGTTTTGGAATGAATCCCATATCGTTTGGGAGTTGCTCCGAGCCCCCATTTTCTGACTATAAAAAGTCATACATGGTACCTTGTTAAAACACAGAGAAAATCTTAAGGTAAAACACAAGATTTACTAAAAATAATGAATCAAAGAGAGAGTTTTTCACAAAACATTCTCAAGTCAATATTTTTCTGATTGAGGCCTTTTCTGGCCTCGATCTTCGAGTTTCAAGTTTACTAATCATTTCATTATTTGATTGTGAATATATTCATTGAGGAGAATGGTCAAAATCAAACTAAAGAGCTTTGTGTTTTGAGGTATAATGTTTTAGTTCCTTTTCTCCATCTTTTCCTTGTCTTGATCTTCTTTTCCTAGTTTTTCTTGTTTGTTTATGTTATAATATGTTTGTTTAATTTAGGTTGACGTAGCTTTTCTGTTTTTAAGTATGCTAGGTTGTTAGATTTAAAGTTTTTGTTTTGCTATGTTCTTGTTTTCAGGGTTAGGGTTTAGGGCGTGTATGTGTACACATGCTTTCTGCATGTGCACGGATACTCGAAGTATGTGTACGCATACAACTAGGCTATGCATGCAGGCCTATGTATGTGCATGCATACTCATGCCCAGAAATCCTAATCTAAACCTTTTTGCTTCTGTTTATTTATTTTACTTATATAATATGCCTCTAGCTTGTCTTGTTTTATGCTTATGAGCCTTTGCCTCCATGTTTGCTTGCTTTGTTTGATCTTCATATGCTAGTTTAGGTTTTAACCTTTTGTTTTGCCATGAACATCCATATAACATGTCCATGCATTGATGCATAGATGTTGTGATGTGGAGAGGTAAAGCATGCATTCAAATGAACATGCATTTGTTTGTGGATGTGATCTTGTCTTGTCTTAATGAATATGATGTGAGTTTTGATGAACATGAATATGCAAGTCTATATGCCATGCCTTGGATATGATAATGCCATGTTGTCTGCCTTGGATATGATAATGCCATTTGTTACCATGTCTATGTTTCTACCTTGGATATGATATAATGCCATGTATGATAGATGTATGCTAGGGTTAGGGATGATACGATGCCATGTTGTCTACTAGATGTATGCTAGTGTGTGTGTGAGTCTAGAATGATAAATGTTGTATGTGCCTTTGATAAGATTAAGACGTAAGACACAATGAGTGGAAGCCGTCCCACGGGTCGGGTGGGGTTCGGTGCCTAACACCTTTCCATCCCCATAATTAAACTCCGGACATGTGCTTTGGTAGTAGATCAGTCATTTCATGAAGGACGCTATATTTATGGTTCCTAGACCTAATCTAGGTAGCAACTCCATTTCCTTCTCTGCCTCGGTTCACTGTGGTGACTCCGTTGGGGATAGAAAGTTTGATTCTAATGTGTCTTATTTCTTAGTCTTTATAAAGGCTTACTCAATATTTGTTTGCATATACTTCACTTGGTTCTTTTTGTCCCTTTCACCCCAGTTGATGATGAATGGGAAGGTGGAGGCTCCATTAGAGCCAAAATCTTCTATAGTTCATCCCACCAACTCACAATCTGTGCTATTGCCTATAATGGGCTTTAAGTACGTTAATGGTTTACCACCAATCCACTACAGTTCATTTAGGCCTTTTGTTTTGCCATGAACATGCATATAACATGTCTATGCATTGATACATAGGTGTTATGATGTAGAGAGGTAAGACATGCATTCATATGAACATGCATTTGTTTGTGGATGTGATCTTGTCTTGTCTTGATGAATATGATGTGAGTTTTGATGAACAAGAATATGCAAGTCTATATGCCATGCCTTGGATATGATAATTTGGTTACTTGATTGCTGCAATGTCTATGTTTTTGCCTTGAATACGGTATAATGCCATGTATGATAGATGTATGCTAGGATTTAGGATGATATGATACCATGTTGTCTGCTAGATGCATGCTAGTGTGTGTGTGAGTCTAGAATGAGAAATGTTGAATGTGCCTTTAATAAGATTAAGATGTAAGACACAATGTGTGAAAGTCGACCCACGTGTCGGGTGAGGTTGGGTCCCTAACCTCTTCTCATCCCCATACCTAAACTTTGGACACGTGTTCTGGCAGTGGATCAGTCCTTCCACAAAAGGTGCTATATTTATAGTTCCTAAACCTAATCTAATTGGCGACTCCATTTCCTTCTCCACCATGTTCCACTCGGTCGAGGTGTACTCCCCCCCTAGTTGCGCCCACAGTTCATAAGAAGGTGTTTAATTTCTAGCAAAGAAAGAAGATGGGGGCTAAAAGAGTTTTGTGTCTTGGGTTCAATGGGAATGTTAGGGAAAGGGGATTGATTTTGTCACGAGGATATAACGTCCATTTTGTGTATCTGTTAAGTTACCACATAACTGAATTTTAAAAGGGGAATCTAAGGTACATAACATAAGTTACTGTATCTAAGCTTTGCCCTTTCAAATAGGATTGCATGTTCAAGTTTGATACTTTTTTTTTTTTTGGTTGAAAAAGTTCAAATTTGTTCACAAGCTACTTGATTAATTTATTCATTTCCAGTACGTAGTAATACTAGCTATGACTAAATTTTTTTAGTCCTTTATAAATCAATGAATTTTTACTTATAATAAACCGTTTATACCATCAATAAATTACAAATAATAATTGATATCATATGAACCTATTTACAAATTTATACAATTTAATATCAAGTCTATATAAGTTCAAACATATTATTATGTTGGAACTTAACTTGTTTATATTTGAGCATAAACTTGGGTTTGAACTTAGCTTGCTTGCTAAACGTACGAACATTTAAAAAAAAAAAGCATTTCCTTGAGTCGAATTTGAACTATTCAAAAAAAACTTGATTCATTAAAACTCGACTCCAATCAATTAAGCAAGCCTCAAGTAAACTAAATTCTAAATTTATGGCCCATGATGACTGAGAGCATTGGGATTCATGCCCTAGGGTTCCAAAACATATTTAACATCATATTAGGTCATTAGAAACATAAAGGGAACACACAATGAAGAGGAGATCTTGTTGCGATAATTGTGTGCCACATGTTTGTACTAAGTATCATCTCTGGCACCAAATTGAAGATCAAGAGGTGCTCCAAGTGAAAATGCTGCAAAATCAACAAAATTAATGAAGTTTTTGTTGTAGTGTTAGATACAGATAAAGGATTCATGCATCAAAGAGATTTACAAGTAGAAGAGTCTGGTTAGATTAGAACTAAGGATAGTCAAGTGCGTAAGTTTATACTGTAGTAGCAATACTAAAGCCTGGCTATAGTCTTGTATTATAAAACTTCAATTCTACTGAGTAAATTCTTTCATTTGGTGGTGGTTGATACACCACTCGTAGGTTTTTCCCCTTAGAATTTTCCCTTCATAATCATATTGCTATGTCAAAATTTATTTTCCGCTATATTTATATTTTGCAAAATGGTTGTAAAGGATCTGAACAAAATATTATTTCAATTTTAAAGACATTGTTGAAGAATTCTAGTATAAGGAAGTCTAGTACACAACATGCTGAAATGATTCACTATGTGTGGTAAAAAAAAAAAGGTGGTGTGTTCCTGTGAAGTGATTGTTTACTTGTAAATACCCCATTTTAGAGCATTCCCATCAGCTCATGTATACTCTTCTAAATTAGAAAAAGGTGCAAGTTTTACACATTTTGAGCAAAATAACACCCACATCAGTGGGTGTAAAGTTGTGTATATTTTACACCCGATCGTGTAAATGAACAGTAACCGTGTATATATACACGGTTACTGTTCATCGTGTAAACCATTTTTTTTTATTTTATTTTCTCTCTCCTCTATCAAACTCCTTTCTTCCCCAACCATTACAACAACCAGCGCGCCAGAATCAACTGAAAATGAACCAAACACATCTACTGAAAATTAACCAAAATCAACCCAGTATCAACTGAAAATTAACCAAAATCAACCCAGTATCAACTGAAAATTAACCAAAATCAACCCAGTATCAACTGAAAATTAACCCAAATCAACCCAGTATCAACTGAAAATTAACCCAAAATCAACAGAAAATTAACCCAAACACATCTACACAGACTAATCTACACAGAGATAAACTTGCTAAAAAAAAAAAAAACACAGAGAGATCGGAGCTTATCGGAACAATCAGTGATTGACTGGAATGATCGGAGCTCGTGGGTCTCGCTTGATCGGAGCTCGTGGGTATGGGTCTTGCGTGCTTGTGGATCGGAGCTGTGGAGATCGGTGCTTGCCTGATCGGAGTTGTGGATCGGTGCTTGTGACCGAGATGGTGTGGATTAGACCAAGACGGAGAGTTGATTCAGAAACTAGTTGAATATAACAGGACAAGTTGTTCTTGTTGATGGGTATAGAGATGGAGATCGGTGGATTGGAGAGGCGTTGTGGTGCTTGTGATGGCTGTGGTGTTGATGGAGTTCTCTGGTGCTTCCGGGTTTTGACCGTGAGAGAATGGTGTTGATGGAGTTCTCTGGTGCTTCTGGGTTTGGATCGTGAGAGAGGGTTTTGATCATGAGAGAATGGTGTTGATGGAGTTCTCTGGTGCTTCTGGGTTTTGACCGTGAGAGAGGGTTTTGATCGTGAGAGAATGGTGTTGATGGAGTTCTCTGGTGCTTCTGGGTTTTGACCGTGAGAGAGGGTTTTGATCGTGAGAGAATGGTGTTGATGGAGTTCTCTGGTGCTTCTGGGTTTTGACCGTGAGAGAAAGAAGAGGAAGAAAAGAAAGAGGAAACGGCAGAGACAATGAAAAAGAAAGAGAGAAGAAAGAAAATGAGGTAATGGAAAAAGAACGCATAGGTGAAATAATATTAAAAAAAGAATATAAAAATATTATTTATATAAAATATCTTGTATAATAGATGATCTGATGTGGGTGTTTTGTAAAGATAGATGTGTAAAATAGAAAAAGTAACTTTTTTCGTGTAAAATAGATGATGGATTTACATGAGCTGGTGTGGATGCTCTTACAACTCTCATTTGCATCTCATGTGCATATTACTATCACATCAACTCATGGGGTAAAAATGTAATTTTGATAATTTGAATTCCAATTTCATTGCATAAAATAAATCTTGAAATCAAAATGACAGTTTATGAGCCTTAATCAGACCATCGGATTAAAAAAATATCAAAGAAACGATAATATGCGCTTGCATGAATTAAGTCACGACCACAGGTGATTGCGAACTCTTAATTTTAATTGGTCTATTTTTAGTCCAGACTAAGTTTAATGAAGTAATATTATTGCTTGCAAGTTTAATTTATTGTGAGGTTGCATGCATTGATTCAATCCATTAGACAAACTATTAATTAATTCCTCAAAATTGGATAAAATTGGTTAAATTAAATGTTAATTGATTTAATTAAATGATTTTGGAGTTAATTGGTTAAGCTTGAAGTCCAAGGAAGTCTGAAAAATAGTGAAAATTTAGGCTGTGTTTGTTTCACGTAAAATATTTTCCATGCTATTTTCAGGAAAGGAAAATATTTTTAAGTGTTTGGTTGTATTTCAGAAAATGTTGTGAAAAATATTTTCTGGTGTTTGGTTGTGTTGTTGAAAATACCATAGAAAACACATTTTCTACTTATTGCTCACATTTTCTCAACTGCCAAACAAATATATAATTTCATTCCTCAATCCAAAAGCACAAATAAAACCCAGAAAAAAAAAATTCATAATCCGGTCAAATTGAGAGAAGAGGGAAAAGAGAGAGGTGACTGGGTTCGATGAGAGGCGAGATTGCGCGGCGAAGGCAAAGGCGAGATCGCGCGGCACGGTGCTGCGATCGCTATCAGCGCGAAGGCGAGATCGCGATCGGGGACTACGAATCTGGGTCAAGGACAATCGGTTTTGGGGTGCGACGAGAACAATCGGTTTTGGGTGGATCATTGCTGGGGTGCGACGATCTCGCCGATGGTGCGATCGGCGCGACGAACGACCTCGATCTTGGGTTTTCTGGGTTCGTCGGAGTCAGTTTCTGGGTTCGTCGAAGTCGGTTTCTGGGTTCGTCGAAGTCGGTTTCTGGGTTCGGTCTCTTCTTCCTCTCTCTCTCTCTCTCTGCGCGTGGGCGCGATCTCCCTCTCTCTCAGCTCTCTCTTTGTTTTCCGAAAAATGACATTTGAAGGTAAAATAAAAACGGAAATCAATTTACACCCCAACACAGGTCAACTGAAAAGCATTTCCAGAAAATGCATTTTCCATGCGCAACCAAACACCCGTAAATACGGAAAAGCATTTCTGGAAATGATTTTCACCCAAAACAAACACAGCCTTAGAGGAAATTATATCACAATTGAGTTGGAAAGGAAAAGATCTAGGGAAACCTAGACCAAGTGCCGAGGACAAGATTCCCCATATTTCTTTCGTTCTTTCTTTTTTTGGTATGGCTTACTCCTCACTCAGTTTGACCTTGCACCCTAAGTTTTCACTCAGATTTTCAAATTTCTCAAAGTACCACATTGCTTAGAGGCTCATCACAAACCCCTAGCATTTAGTATTAATACTCTACTCTAGCATCAATTCAAAGCACCCCAAAATTTCAAATATACACCTAAAATCTCTTCTCTTATCTCTATCTCAATTCTCTAGAGTTAGTAGTAATGCTTTGGTGTTTTGGTCCTCTTAATCTCAATTCACTAGAAGGGGTAGTTTGGTCTTCTTGGTCTCAAGCTATTAACTTCTTATTATGAATCTCACTCAAGAGAAGCTTGCTTGCTTGGAGTGCCAGTGCATGTAGGTAAGGTTTCTAACTCTTCCTTTTAATTAAGCCCTAGTTCTTTAGAATTAAGCATGTTTTATTTCCTAGTTTTTCACATGTTATTGAATGTTAGCATACAAGATCTCAATTGTCCTTAACTTTCCACATTAAATATGTTTCTAGGGTTTTTCAATTCAAATAACATGCTCACATGCTTTTAGATTAGAGCTTATCACATAACACACACATATCACCATGCTTTGATTTCAATTCATGTTTGCATGCCTAGAATAGAGTTTTCAGCATGTATATGAATGATATTTTCAATGTTCTTTAATCACATGTTCTTGAATGATATAAATTGTTGTTGATGATGTGATATGCAATTGGCTACCAAAGTCTAGAAAATTGATTTCACGTGGCAAGTTTGGTGCCTAACACCTTCCAAATCCTGTAATTTAACCTCTGAACTTAGATCAAGGGTTAGTAGATTATGTTTTTCCTTGTACTTTTCAATTTATAGATTGTAACTTGGAAGCAAAATCATATACTTTTCTTAGACTGTATCTAGGACTAAAGCCATGTAATTTTCTAGTTATTTTCAAGAGATGAACAATTTCAATTCATCAATAAAAATGTACTTTTCAATTTTGGTTTTCTTATTTTTTCAATTAAATTAATTGCGACTCCATTGTAAAACCTTGGTCTAAAAGAGAATATAAAATCAGTAGAAACCCCGCTTCTTAAGAGGCACCAATACAACTCTACACATTAGTGTGGGTTTAGCCTAACAAAAGGGAACAAATTGGGCCAGGGCCATGGTCTCTCACACTACCACTCATTGTCGACTACTTCAAAAAATTGTGGTAAATTTTGTGTTCATCGGATAATTGTCAAAGAATTTTTTTTTCTTTATTTTTTAGTTTTAAGGAAACGGTGCCTTAATTTTTGGCCAAATTATTTTACTCCTGACCCATTAAACACCCCAAAAGGCCTATGTACCAGTAGTTTAAAGGGTAGCTGTCAAAGGACTTAGGTCGTGAATGCTACCAACATCTTTGAACCAAAGTCATAAAATATAGACCTCTAGATTGAAGGGCATACTTGGTGAGTAAAAGCGAGTGTTAGTTCAAATGGGTTTCAGAGGTGAATGAATTTAGTGATATTATAAATTTTGCGAAGTGACATTATACTAAAAAAATGTCGTATTAGTGCACAAAACTCATATTTTTGCGGATGATAGACAATGTTATTCCTAATTTTTTCAAAGAGACCAATTCCCAAACTAGAACTTGGGATCTATTGTTTTTGGTGAAAAACATTTGCTATTACACCAAAACTTAACCTCTAGAGACTAATATTTCATTGATCACAAAAAAATTGTTAGGTCCCAAATAATGTTATCACAAATATTAGCAATCCAAAATAGCAATCACACATAAGAATACAAATATTTACGTGAAAAAACCCTCTCTCTTGAAGGGAAAAAACCACGGGACAAATTCCGAATAATTTCACTATTATCAAATCAATTACAATAATTTTTTTGTGTATGTCTCATGGCTAAAGAAAAATATCTCTCATTTTTCTTTGCTCTTTCACACACACTCTTATTTTTCTTTGCTTTTTCACACACACACACACACACACAAATTGTTAGGTCCCAAATAATGTTATCACAAATATTAGCAATCCAAAATAGCAATCACACATAAGAACACAAATATTTACGTGAAAAACCCTCTCTCTTGAAGGGAAAAAACCACGGGACAAACTCTGAATAATTTCACTACTACCAAATCGATTACAATAATTTTTTTGTGTATGTCTCATGGCTAAAGAAAAATCTCTCTTATTTTTCTTTGCTCTTTCACACACACTCTTATTTTTCTTTGCTTTCACACACACACACACACACACACACACACACACACACACACACACACACACACACACACACACACACACACACACACACACACACACACTAATTATCTCTTTCAAAGGCAGCAACACTTTGCTCTCTCCTTCTTGGCTATCTTCTTGAAGGTGGCAACCCTTTGCTCTCTCTTCCTTGGCTATCTTCTTAAAGGTGACAATACATTGCTCTCTCCTTCCTCTTGTGTTCCTCCTAAGCAAAAATCCCTTTTTTTCTCTCTCTCTCTCTTGGTTTCACGCTCTATTTCCCCTCTCCCCATAGGAAGGACTCTTGGGCCAAAACCATCAAATTCTTTGTAACATTGTCTATTGTTGAGGTCTAAAAAAGGATCATAGTGAAATAAGCCCAAAAAGAATAAGTCAAGCCCAAAAGGAAAAATCAAGCTAAGCCCAAAGTAGTAGATACAGGAGACCCATAAGGGAATAAAAGAAAGGCTCAGAGGATCTTGAAGCCCAGACAAAGAAGCATCCAAGAAAAAAAAAAGAACCACGGCAAGGGATAAGAAGCAAGGATCCTCAGGAACCACCAAGAATCTCTCATGAGCATAGTAGCAGATTCAGGGATGGAATGCTTTACAGCGGAGTCACATACTAGTCGAGCTTTCCTGGAGACAACCAATGCAATAACCTTCACTGATGAAGACATGGAAATTGAGCACCCAGACCACCGTAGACCCCTTTATCTAATGGCCACCATAAACGGCGTTCAAGTCAGAAGAGCACTAGTGGATACGGGGGCATCACTCAATCTCATAGCCTTGAGTACCCTGGAAGCTGTTGGTTTAGTTGACAGAAGGATCCTGGGGGCTCCCATGGAAATAACAGGATTTGGAGGATCGGTGGAATCAACAGAAGGATACGTGCAGCTAGCCTTAAGGGTAGGGCCAATAGTAGCCCTGACAAGGTTTCATGTGATTAATGCAGAAGTTTCTTATCATGTGTTGCTGGGACGCCCGTGGCTTCATAAACATCGCCTTATTCCATCCACGTTCCATCAATGCATTAAAGGGAGACTGAATGGGAGGCCCATAAGGATCCCTGCCAACCATAATCCTTTCAGCCAGGGAGAAGTGAACTTTGCAGAAATGATATTTTATGATGAATTAGAGCCAGATGTTGAGAACCCCGCCCCGGGGACCCCAGGGACACCTATCCTAGAAGAAGAAGAAGGAGGGAGGGGCACCCGTGACCTGAGGAACCTTCTGGAAAGAAAAAGACAAAAAAGGGAGCCTAGCTCTTTAGGATCCCGAGAATGTGTGGTGGTGCGGGAAACTGGAGGGAGGCTAATCTATCGTTTGTGAAAGTGCGCGGGACCCGAATGCATTGTGCAGGAAGGTCCCGGACCACCAAGCTGCATGATGGCCCAAGAAGAAATTCCAGAAGACCAGTTAAGGAGGCCCAGATTCAGCCTGAGGAAGAATTAAAGGAAATAGATTTGGGGACAGAACCGAGATCCCGAAAGCCTGTCTTCATTAGCAGTCAATTGGTGGCGCAAGAAAGAGAACAACTGGTAACCTTGCTTCAAAAATACAGAGATGTGTTCGCATGGACCTATGATGAGATGCCTGGTCTAGACCCAGGGTTGGTAGTCCATTCTCTTAATGTGGACCCGGGGATGAGGCCAGTAGTGCAACCGGTTAGGGTTTTCCACACTGAGGTAGAAGCTCAAATAGTTCAAGAGGTCAAAAAATTGCTAACAGCTGGTTTTATCAAACCCATCCAACACCCAAAATGGCTTTCCAACATTGTACCTGTGAAGAAGAAAAACGGTCAGATCCGTTGCTGTGTAGACTTTCGTAACTTGAACAAGGTATGTCCTAAAGATGAATTCCCCTTGCCCAATATCGACCTCCTTGTAGATTCAGCTGCAGGAAGCTCAATGTTCTCATTTATGGATGGGTATAGTGGGTACAACCAAATCCGCATGGCAGCCAAAGATGCAGAGAAGACGGCATTCAGAACTCCGATTGGGAACTTTTACTACACTGTAATGCCCTTTGGCCTCAAAAATGCGGGGGCTACGTATCAGCGGACCATGACAGCCATTTTCCATGACATGATGCATGAGGAGATGGAAGATTATGTAGATGATATTGTGGTCAAGTCAAAAACCAGAACAGGACATTTCCAAGTACTTGAGCAAGTCTTTGAGAGATGCAGGAAGTACAAGTTACGTATGAACCCCATGAAGTGCGCCTTTGGAGTGTCTGCCGGAAAGTTCCTTGGGTTCCTGGTACATCACAAAGGCATAAGCGTGGATCCAGCCAAGGCCACAGCTATCGCCACAATGAGAAGACCAACTACTGTTAGGGAACTCAAAAGCTTCCTGGGAAGGGTCTCCTATATTAGAAGATTTATGCCTGGTTTAGCCTCGGCTACAGCAGGTCTATCCAAACTGTTGAAAAAGGGGAATGAATTTACCTGGGGAACAGAGCAGCAGGAAGCTTTTCAAAGAATTCAGGGCATCATGAATCATTTGCCCACCCTCCAGGCACCAGTACGTGGGCGACCTCTGCTACTATACTTAGCATCAAACTCCCAGGCAATAGGAGCTTTGCTGGCACAAGAAGACGAACAAGGGAATGAGCAGCCTGTATATTATGTAAGCAGAACACTCAAGGATACCGAGACCAGGTACCCCAGAATAGAGAAAGCCTGCCTAGTGATCATTTATGCGTCCCAAAGGCTAAAGAGGTACTTCTCAGCTCACCAAATCCTTTTGGTAACCAAGTCCCACCCCATAAAAGCACTCCTGCACCAGCCCCTTCTCACGGGAAGAATAGCACAATGGCTAGTGTTGCTCTCTCAATATGATATAGGTATAAGAACTCCCATGGCTGTCAAGAGTCAGGCCATAGTAGATTTGCTAGCTCAATTCCCAGGAAAGGAGGAAGGCCCGCTGAGCAAAGAAATTCCTGGTGAGGTAGCAGTGATGGAGATCCCAGGGAAGAAATGGACCATGAGGTTTGACAGGTCAGCTACAGCAACTTCAAATGGGGTAGGAATTGTACTAAGCTGTGAAAATGGGGATATCATGCCCTTGTCTTTCAAGCTTGGTTTCTCATGCTCTAATAATGCAGCTGAATATGAGGCATACTTAACTGGGTTGACTATAGCACTCAGCATAGGAGTGAAACATATGAGAGTGTTGGGAGATTCCAATCTTGTAGTCTCCCAAGTGAAAGGTGACTTCGCATTACGGGAACAAAGCTTAGCAGCCTACAGGACTTGGGCACAAAGGCTGGAGATGGAATTTCAGACCTTTAGCATAGAGTACACTCAAAGAAGTGAAAACAGGTTTGCTGATGCGCTCGCCACCCTGGGATCCCAAATACCATTTGATGGGAGGGATACGCTGATAAAAATAGGAAGGCAAGAACATTCTATTGTAAGGATCCTCCAAGGGATGTACCCCGGAGAGTCCAAACAGTGGGACTGGAGGGACGAAGTCAAAGAAAAGATGAAAGAGGCAGGACCTAGAGGGAACATCAAAGAACTAATGGATTACACTCAGATAGAAGGAGAATTGTATAGAAGGCTGCCAGGAGGAACATTGTCCAGATGTATCACCGAGAAGGAAGGAAAGTCGAAACTAGAAGAATTACACGCCCAAGCATGTGGAGTTGCAGGAAAAATCAGCCTATATAGAAGGATGCAAC
Source organism: Quercus robur (assembly GCF_932294415.1). Lineage (NCBI taxonomy): Eukaryota > Viridiplantae > Streptophyta > Magnoliopsida > Fagales > Fagaceae > Quercus > Quercus robur. Next base: position 49,749,256 of record NC_065543.1, on the reverse strand, counting down.
GCATGGGGTATTACTGGCCAGATATGGACAAGAAAGCAGCAATTATACAGGAGAAATGCCAGGAGTGTCGTTTGGCAATTGATAAAGAAGAAAGCTACGCAGTGTTTATTGCAGAAGATTGGCGGGTTCCTTTCATAGGATACCTGGTTCAGGGGATCCTGCCAAACAACAGGAAACTGGCCCACAAGCTCAAAAAGCTAGCAGGCAGGTATTTCCTGCAGAATGACATCTTATTCAAAAAGGGATACCATAGGGATCCCCTCAGGTGCCTGGGACCAAAGGAAGTTAGAGAAGTAGTCAGAGAAGTACATTCTGGAGATTGTGGAAGTCACCCGGGGAACAGAAGGCTATACAAGCAGTTACTGTTGTTGGGATATTACTGGCCAACGATGAAAAGAGACTCTGAGGAGCTGATCAAAACATGTCATGCTTGCCAAGTCCTGGGAGATGCAATTCACACTCACCCAAATGTCCTACAGGATATAACGACGCCATGGCCTTTTCATACTTGGGGGCTTGATCTCATAGGGCCTATAAACCTTCCATCCAACGGTTATATATGGATCCTGGCAGCCACCGAGTACTTTACAAAATGGGTAGAGGCCATCCCTTTAAAGAAAGCCACTGGAGCAGCTGTAGCAAATTTCATTCGAAACCACATCATTACAAGGTTCGGGATCCCCAGAAGATTGATCAGTGACAACGGAACCCCATTCATAAACAAAGATATGAAGGGGTTAACTGAAGCATACCACATCAAGCATGGGAGATCTACCCCATACTACCCACAAGGAAACGGCCAAGCTGAAGCTACTAATAGAGTAATGTTGAAGATCCTTAAGAAAATGAAGCATGAGTATGGAGGGAAATGGAGTGACCATCTGGCAGATGTGCTTTGGGCATGTAGAAGCTCTGTAAAGACAGCCACAAGATTCTCTCCATTCTCCCTGGTCTATGGAACAGAAGCCATCAGCCCCGTGGAGTTAGTCATTCCTACACCAAGGGTAGTTCTGGAGGAAAATCAAGGAGAAAGTGAGGACACAAACAATGAAAGGAGGTTAGCAGACTTGGAAGGGGTAGAAGAAGAAAGAGAGCTGGCCAAGAAAAGAAGCCAGAGGTACCAACAAAGAATGACCAGAGCATATGCACAAGCAGTACGCCCAAGAGTGTTCACTGAAGGGCAATTAGTATTAAGGATGGCGGAGCACGTGAGGAGGAACCTACCAGGGCCTTCCAAGTTCACCCCAAAATGGGAAGGACCCTACATCATCAATGCAGCTCATGAGAGTGGGTATTATTACCTTACCAAAGAAGATGGGACAGTCCTGACAGAACCCATAAACGGGAAATGGCTGAAGCAATACTATGCATAAGGACGAGGGGATCCCGGTACCTCAGGGTCCTTTTACCAGCTTCACTATCTGCTAAGTTTTTTTTTTTTTTTTTTTTTTTTTTTTTTTTTTTTTTTTTTTTTTTTAATCTTTTTATTTCAGCCTTTATCATGAATTCCGGTCTAAAATGATTTTGTTCAGGAACATATGATAGATTGACACTTTGTGGTCAATACTGCACTAAATGATTTTTCTTTGTTCCTTAAAAATGACCATGTTTTAATGAAATTCTTGTTTCTTCAACATTTAAGTCTTTCTTTAAATACTGCAAAGACCAAGTTTGGATAGATTTAAGGAAGGATACCTGAGTAAAAAAAAAAAAGGGTATGTAATACCCTTTTACATATGGCCCAGGATCCACCTCACAGATAATTTCAGATATCCCACAGACAGTTCCAAGTGCATAGGTCTAGGATCACAGATAAAAGTAAAGTATCCAGGATACCTAGCCTAGCACTTGGCAAAAGGGGAACCTATCAAAGTTCATGAACTGGGACCGTATCTCAAAAAAAAAATATATAGGAAAGGATACCAGTGTACCCAGTTCAGTACTTGCATAATAGATTACCGGGTACCTAGATCAGAACTTACAGTGAAGCCTGTGGAAACCATGGTCCAGGACTCAGGAAAGAAAAGAGTCATAGGAAAGAAAAGGCAATATATCAAAGAAAAAGGCAGATTCACATACTAAGAAATGAGAAGCAGTTTTGAAACACAAAAAAAAAAAGAAACAAAGAGGAAAGCAATGTTAAAAAAAAAAAAAAAAAAAAAAACTTATACAACCCCAAATTGTTTAAGTAAATCTAAAATAAGCTAAGGAATGAGGCCAGCCAACAGGGAGGCATCCGGAGGAAAAACAGGCACAGTCAAAGTAGAAAGGATCCTCTGCCGCTTGACCTTCAAGTCTTGTAGAACCTTGTGAGCATGAGCCAAAACTTCCTCAGCAGCAGCTATCTCGATGTCTATACTCTTGGATGATTGCCTCTGAAACAGCGTATGGGCCAACAGACGCAAGTGATCCAACAAAAAAGACAAATTGAACTTGGCCTCCAGAAGGTCTTGGACCACCCCTCTACACTCCAGAAGTTTTTCTTCAGACAAAGAATCTACAGAAGAATTCCTCAGGGAAACCAGCACAGCACATAGCAACTCCATCAAAATATTGCCCAGAAAAACGCCTCCCCTGAAGCCACTGGTGAAATCCCCGTGACTCTTGAGCAGACTCTCTAACAGCGGCAGGCCTTCAACAGGAACAGAGAAGCGCAAGAAATTGCCATAAGAAGACCCAAAAACATGGAAATGGCTGGCAGGAAGACTGTTAAATTCCAAGAGATCAAAGCGAGCTAGGAAGGAGGAAAGCCTTGAATCAAGATCTGAGGCAGCCACTTTTCGAGGCGTCCCCCATCACTGTGTCACCACTTACAAAGACAGGAGGACTTGCAGCCTTTCGCTCTGGATGAAGGTCAGCACCTTGAACGGGTCTCACAATTCCTTCAGGGATAACAGGCTCAGAATCTCCAAAGCCTGTATCGATATTCAAAAAAAAAAGAAAAAGGAAGAACAGATTTATTCTTAAAAAAAAAAAAAAAGGAGAGAAAGAAGGACAAACCAGTACCGGCTTCTTGGGGCAAAGCCTCTTCTTCTTGATCCCTTGACTTCCCCGAGGATTCTGGGAAAGAACATAAGGCAAGTTGAAGAAAGGGTGAAGAACCAATGGCAAAGTGGCTAAAGGAAGGAATAGATGCAGGGGGCTTCGCCATAAAAAAAAAAAAAGAGAAGGGCGAAGGGAAGGAAATAAAGGAAAAGGAAACATAATGGGAGCAGCTCGCACTCACCTTCTGAGCTTTCTGATTCTAAAGAAGAGGCAACACTGGGAGCGGATTTCTCACTGGTTTGACCTAAAAGGAGAAGGAAAAGGAGGAACTCAAAAAAAAAACTGGAAAAGAAAATAGAGATGTAACGCTATTTCAAGGAAACAAGGCTTACCTGTTTGTTTGGATAAAGGAGTGTCTCCCAAAGCGCCTTTATCTGACAAGGTTTGAGGAAACACAGTCCTGATAGGACTAGGAGTGCGTTCAAGATGGGGACTTTGAGATGAAGGGATCCTAGAGGCTTTGGGATCCTGAGAATCCTGGGAACCTTGCATCGGTTGCCTGGTTTCCCCAGCCAGACCACCAGTAGGGGGCTCCTCCCCCACAGTAGGAAAAGCAACAGAAAGAGCTGTGACAGTTTCCTCTCCCAGAGCCTTGCCAGTCATAGGAGGGGATACCTCCACCTAAAGGAAGAAGAAGAAAAGGCAGTGCCAAGTAAAAAAAAAAACAACGGGGAAATGCTAACAACACAATGTCAGAACAAAAGGGAGAGAAAAAAAAAAGGGGGGGACACACAAACCACGTCGTCACCAGAAGATTGTCTTTTACCCTTCTTGTGATCAGACTTGCGCTTGGACTGCAAAGGAAACCACAACTCGTCAGCAAAATAGAAATAAGTGCAACAAGGTGAACAAATGAAAAAGAGAGAAGAAGGAAAGAAGTCTTGCCCTTCTCTCTCTCTCTCTACAGATTCTCTAGAAGTCTTTTGCTTACTACGAGTACGCCCAGAGGGTCCTAAAGGAGGCTGGGATACAAAACCAGAGGATCCTAAAGAACCATGGACTGAAGCAGTCACAGGAACCTGGGAAAAATAAGACTCTACCTTGGTCTTCTTCCGGGTCGTTGAAGCCAAAGGTTCCCTGACATCCTTGCCTTCCTGAGATGCCAAGTGTGTTTGAGATTTCCCAGTTTTTCTTCTTTTTGTCTCAGAACCTATCTCCACACCCCCTGTACTTTCATCAACATCAATAGCTTTCATTTTCTTCGGCCTGACATCCTTACCTTTACTCGGAGCAGTGGCAACACTTATCGTCTCCACTGCACCTTTCTTGATGGGCACTCCAGAGGAAGCGCCAATGATGAGACTATAACCCAGCCAAGTCTCAGGAAAATCCTGTCCATAAGTCACCCAACCTCCCCTGGAGGCATGCCACTCTGCAAACCCAGTCTTGCTGCTTGCAGCAGCAGAAACAATCCCAGCAGTAGGAAGGGATAAACGCCTATTGGATGTCGGAGCAGAAACAATGCTAAGATTCGGGGCTTCCCGAACTGTACCAGAGCCAACATAGTCAACAAAAGACTTCTGTACTCTTCTCCAAAAACTGGTATAGCCACTAGAAGCAAAGACTCCTCTCTGGGAGTTAGGCACTGCAAATTGGGGGCTCCTCCGTGACCAATAAGAAAAGGCCTGCAGCCTCAGGAAAGGATCCAAAGAAGGAAGGGATGGCACCACGTCCTTAAAGGCTGGAGGAATGTCCTGGTCAAAACCGAATTGTCGGAGCACCCGGTGTGCTGAATAATGAGTATATTTTGGGCCACTTGAAGAAGGCACAGGAAGCCAGGAGGGGCTAATGCAGGCAAGATAAGCCAAACTGCCCTCATCACCACGGCGCAAGTCAAAGGTATTACCTGTAGAAGATAAAAAAGAAGACAATACAGAATCACACGCAAAGCCAGGGCCAAACTCACGAGGGGATCTCCAATGTAAGTTCCCTGCTTGGTCAAATAATTCCACAAGATTGAGGCCACCACCTTTCAAGCTAATCCAACGAAAGATAATGGGAAAGGCATCAGTAGAATTGCCACAAAGACCCTTCACTATGTCGGGGGATCCTTGGAATTTGTCCTTCACAAATTTCAAATTCCTGCATTTGGCCAAAGTAGCTGCAGAACGGTCCCACATGAAAATCTGAAGGATAGCACAGTGAAGAGATGAAGTAATCACATAACAAGAATCACCCTCAGTCTAATCTCCATGAAGCTGGTCCAATTGAGAGTAAACATGACCCAAAAACAGAGGGGCCAAAGGATATTGGGTACCTCGAGCCAACTTGATTGCCAACGGAAAAAAGGAAGACTTAACTCCATACCCAGGAAACTCACTAAACAAGAATTTGCTAAGCCAAAAAGCCAGAAAACCGGCCCACCTCACTTCCTTATGTTTCTCACGAGAGAGGGTCATCACCCATCTCCCCATCCTAGCCGGCTTACCACCAAAAGAGGCAGCGCGACCACCAAAATGACCAAACAATTTATCTTCTACCACGAGATCCTCACCAAAAAGGTTAATATCAAAGGGGCTCTCGTCATCAAATACCGGGAGGAGGAAGTTATTAACCACATCTTCCAAGGTAATTGTCAATTCACCAACAGAAAAGAAAAAAGTATGAAGGGAAGGGCACCAACGACGTACCAGATGCCTGAGCCCTTTGGCGTCTCTGAAGCCCTCAAGGTTTTTGGAAATAGCCACTGCCTTTAGGATACCAGCGCGCTCCAAGCGACCCACAAACTCAGCATCAGACAGTTCCTTGTCTACCCATATAGGCCAGCCCTGAATCTTTCCCGGGACAAAATCAAAGAAGATAGGAACCGCCTCTCGAATTCCTTGTCTAATCTGAAGATCAAAAATCTCTCTAGGGTCAGGAACCTGGGCGGAACCAGCGAAACCCGCTTAGCCAGAAAACATCCAAGCATGAGGGGATGGAGGAGCCTCACCATGAGATACATGAGGGAAAAATGAATTGAGAGAATACCAAGGATCTCGTAAAGGGAAGGCCGGACGTTCGGTAACCTCGCGAGAATCGCTCGAAGCAGAACCAGAAGAACCTTCACCCTCAGAAGGACTGGGGGTACGCTCTCTCCTCTTTCGGGAAGAAGAAGAAGCCATTGGAACAACACGTACAATGCGAAGGAAGGAGATTGAAAGTACGAAAAGGGGGAAGACCGGAGTAACAGAGAAAAAGAGAAAAAGAAAGAGAAACTCAAAGAATGAAAAACTCAGAGAAGCAAAATGATAAGATGAAACGACTACAATAAAGGCGCAAATAGCAGTTGGGGAAGACAGTTTATGGAAAGACGCGCCAGTTGCCAAAGAATTTAATTTGAAGAAGGGATTAATCAGCAGTTATTAATGAGAAGTAACGGGAAACGAGAAAAGTGGGTAGAGGAGTTTTACCTCAAATACTCAACTGCCACGTCCCGTGCAAAGAGGAAGCTGCAAAAAATAATAATTATAAGAGAACGCAACACGCAAAAAGGAGGTGACCAAAAGCAGCAGAAAAGGGCCGGGATCCCAAGTAAAAAGGAAGGGAACCCAGTAGAAGTTGAGAAAAAGGGGATCCCACAAAAATCTTAGGAAACGTAAATCACTCACGCGTGGGCTTCAGGCAACCCACGAGCTCGGGGGGCTAAATGTTGAGGTCTCAAAAAGGATCATAGTGAAATAAGCCCAAAAAGAATAAGTCAAGCCCAAAAGGAAAAATCAAACTAAGCCCAAAGTAGTAGATACAGGAGACCCATGAGGGAATAAAAGAAAGGCCCAGAGGATCCTGAAGCCCAGACAAAGAAGTATCCAAGAAAAAAAAAAGAACCACAGCAAGGGATAAGAAGCAAGGATCCTCAGGAACCACCAAGAGGCGCAGATCCCTTCAGGCACAAAGACAAAGGAAGACTAGGACAGCTCGATAGAAAAAGACAGAAGAAGAAAACTAGAAACAAAAGCAAAAAGAACGCGAGCGACCTCTCATGGCACAGACAGAAAAAAGCCTCGAGGAACCAGGACAGGGAAGAAGAATGATAACAAACGACTTTCAAAAAATGGCAGAATAGGATTCCGCCCAGATGGGAAAGAAAAGGGAAAAGTGGAAGACGCTAGAAATGGGGATGTCGAGAAGGGCATACCTCAGCACATCCCAAAGAAGATGGCCAACCAGGAACTTTCAAAAGAATCAGAGCTGAAAGAAGGAAAGAATGAGAAAAAACGGAAACGGGACTTACCGAGACGATGGGAACAGGACGTGCTCTGTTTGCAAAAGAGCAGAACAGGGGAACCAACGGTTCCCCGGGAAGACCAAAAAACTCCATTATAAAAGGAGGGGATGGGTTGTGAAGAAGAGGCAGCGAAAAAAAGGGAGAAACACAAGAAAGAAGAAATTCTCTAGAAAAACTATCAGAAAATCTTTGGAGAAGAGAAAATACTAAGGGAAAAACAAATATTGCTTCCCGGTATCCTGTAAAAGCCACTATTGCACATACTCGGATTCAACGAGAATCAAACTTTGCAAGTTTTGAAGGCTGAAATAGCCATTCAAGACTGTAATTTTTGAGTTGGATTGAACCTTGTATCACGTCCTAGTGAGCTTTCTGTAATCCAACAGATAATGTATTAATGAAACATGCTTCATATTTCCCAGGATCCCCTCAGCATTAATTTCTTATCGCTTTGCTAATCCTGTTTCTTTCCTTTTGAATTTACCTTGTTAATCTTTGGCACTCTTCGATATCCTTGCTTGTCATTTTTTATATTGTCAGGAGCATTCTCTGCATCCCACTTGATTCTTAAACAGCTCGTTAGCTGCGGTGAGTCAAGGCCCGGTTCACCAGATCCTCCTTTTCATTTAGGCCCGGGATCCTTGGGCCTGAGTGTCACGAAAAAGGCACTCTCACATCTATTTATAAGAGTCTTTTGCTATTCCCTCTTGGACAAAGAAAATATTACCTCTTTAACAAGGAATTTGTTCCCTCTTGGACTAGGAATACATTACCTCTTTAATAAGGAATCTATTCCCTCTTGGACTAGGAATACATTATCTCTTTAACAAGAAATAGACTTTCCTTCCACATTAAGAAATAGCCTTTCCATCCATAACAAGGAAATCTAAATTATTTTTTTCTTCTTCAACTAGGAAACCTAATTGACTTTCCAAGTCACAATTGGAATTTGAGGCAATTTCTCAACAATCTCCACCTTAACTCAAATTCCATTGATTGTCCTCAACTATCTTCTTTCCTCTTGGGATAGCTCCTACCTTAATCAAGTAGTCCTCTTTTCCTCTTGGAATAGCTCCACCTTAATCAAAGCAATCCCTTCACTTCCATCTTAATTCACACAAAGAGTCATCCACTAAATCAACCAAGCTTTAATACTGCTGTTGGTCTTTTCTTTCAAAACATTATGCGTAACTAATCTTAATAGAGTTAATCGAATAAGTCCCAATACTTGTCTATCAAGAAGGTTCCATTCTTCATCCTTCATAGTATCAGGTTTCCTCCCCAAAAGAGGTAGATGCAATTTCTCTCCATAGAGATAATTCTCAATCTGCATCCTCCAATATCCAAATTTTGTTCCATCAAACTTTTCAATTCTTAAGGCCTTGCCTTCTTCTCCAGCCATTGCTTCTACTCTAACCTGGCTCTGATACTACTTGTTAGGTCCCAAATAATATTATCAAAAAACTATCAATTCAAAATAGCAATCACACACATGAACACAAATATTTACGTGGAAAACCCTTTCTCTTAAAGGGAAAAAACCACGGGACAAACTCAAAATAATTATCAAATCAATTACAATAATTTTTTTGTGTATGTCTCACGGTTAAAGAAAAATCTTTCAACACTTTGCTCTCTCCTCCTTGACTATATTTTCGAAGGCGGTAACCCTTTACTCTCTCCTCCTTGGCTATCTTCTTGAAGGTGGCAATACATTGCTCTCTCCTTCCTCTTGCATTCCTCCCAAGCAAAAATCCTTTTTTTTTTTTTTTTTCTTTCTCTTGGTTTCACGCTCTATTTTCCCTCGCCCTATAAGGAGGACTTTTGGGCCAAAGCTATCAAATTCTTTATAACATTGTCTATTTATAAAGCTCTTTTGCTATTCCCTCTTAGACTAGGAAAACATTACCTCTTTAACAAGGAATCTATTCCCTCTTGGACTAGGAATACATTATCTCTTCAACAAGGAATAGACTTTCCTTCCACACTAAGAAATAGTCTTTCCATCCACAACAAGGAAATCTAAATTAATTTTTCTTTCTTCAACTAGAAAACCTAATTGACTTTCCAAGTCACAATTAGAATTTGAAGCAATTTCCCAACAAAAATAACTCAAGTATTCATTTAGTATGCTGTAAAAATCAATCAATTACAATTATTGTTACATCAATAATTATTTTTCTATACCCACTATAAGATTGTATTTAAGACCTTTTAAAGACTCAAGGATAGTTAGAAAATGGGAAATTTGAACCACGAGTCTCCACTAGAAACATCAATAAGAACCTTTTAGCTACAAGACCCATCTAATAATTATTTTAAAAGATTATTTTTATGGAATTTATTGCAAGATAAAGAAAAATAAGTAATGTGTGAGCCCCAAGAGGGGTGGCCCAATGGTGTAAGATCTCGTGTGCATGCATGAGGTCCCTTGCTTGAGTCGTGGCAGGTACCATGTGGGGGGCGGGTTTCTAACATGCATTGCGCCTCATCTGCTGGCTCTCTTGGGGTGATAGAGTGAGGTCTATGACACTCCGATCACAGTAGTTATGGCTCAATCCAACATTCTCTAACGAGAGATGTCCCTATTAGGTCACGGTCGGGGGATAAGTAAAATATGGTCGCTCGCCCCTTTTTACGAGGAGTCGTATGAGGTGAAAATCTCATGTACGGTTCTGTAGAGTGGCAGTAAGGGTGACTTATCTGTCAACTTTTCCACTATCACCCCCAAAAAACCAAACTCTACCTTACGTAAAGTTGCCAGAGTACGCTTAACCTCTGGATTTGAAATCACTGCTTATATACCTGGTATTGGCCATAATTTACAAGAACATTCTGTAGTCTTAGTAAGAGGGGGAAGGGTTAAGGATTTACCCGGTGTGAGATATCACATTGTTCGAGGAACCCTAGATGCTGTCGGAGTAAAGGATCGTCAACAAGGGCGTTCTAGTGCATTGTAGATTCTTATCCAAGACTTGTATCATTTGATGATGCCATGTGAATCGCTAGAAACGTGTGAAGTGTATGGCTAACTCAATAACGAAAGTTTCGTAAGGGAACAGGAGCAGGCTACCTTGCATCTTTTTTATTTCTCCCACATTTTGATTTGTATAAAACTTCTATTTGTCTCTATAAGTTAAGTATTTCACATTTACGATGAAATTTATGAAATTTATTGTTTGTCATTATGTAAAAAAATGTGAAAAAAAAAATCCTGCCTAATTCACTAATTCGGGGGAAGATACTGAACTCTTGTTGTATTTGAAAAATATTTCAAGAGGGATCTCCGAAGTCGATGTAGATGGTGGTTGATCGAGTAATCCTCGATCATAATTTCCAGTATGAGTACTTTGTCCAATATAAAACTTGTGGTTGATAGTAAAACACGGACAAAATAAAAATGGATGAAACGGAAGAGATCCGAATGAATGGAAAGGAAAAAACGAAGGATGAATTCCACTTTAAAGAGACACGCTATAAAAATAGACCCATTTATGAAACTTCTTATCTAGATGGCAATCAAGAAAATTCGAAGTTAGAAAAGTTTATTTCTTTAAATATTTCTAACTTATCTTATAAATTTATAAATTTTAAAAAGAAAATTAATAAAAAGATTAATATATAAGATAAATACAATAAAAGATAAGAAGAAATTCGGCCACCTCCTATATATTTGATACCCTCTCCCACAAAAAAACATGTAATACCAACCCCATTCGTAATTCCATCAATTATTCGTCTATCAAAAAAATGAGTTAATTCGGCCAATGCTCTTATAGCATCAGTTAAGGATATTACATAAAGAACATCCATGTAGCCTCGCAAATCCCAAGTTTGTCTATGAAGAGCAGATCTAATTATATTAGTGTCTATAATTAATTTCTTCTGTGTAATACTAATTGATGGGGCCCCATTGGTAAGTGCTACAAGATCTCGTACATTGGAACCCATGGTTATACTAAATATAGTTGGAATAAACACATTACTAGCTGTATTGACAGCTATTTTCGTTCTCAAATTTGTATTGATAGTTACATTTTAAGTGGTATTGTCATTGAACATTCCATTTTTGTTACCGCGAGATATATTGGAGCTGCGGATCATTTGATTGGAATGAAATTTGGAATGGGTACACTTGACAATATGAATAATTTATCTCTAAAGATAGGGTGTCCTAACCACCCAACAGCTATTCCATCCCCGTTGTCCATTGAGCCCGCTCTGAATAATCCCCCCTTTGCCGGATTATTACCGATGTAATCTGCTACTTCAGCAATCTTACTGATTAGTGTACCTGTTGTATTTGCTTCTCCTGATGGTTGGTCAAATAACAAAAATGTTGTATTTTCCGGTACATCATTATGGATTGGATTAGCCTTTTTGGTGGGTATCCTTAATTCTCTCATCTCTTGAACCTATTTGTTCTATTTAGATCCAAAAATGAAATGATCCCCCTGTCGAAGTAAGGAACCATGGCATATATGTTTGGAATAGATTCCATTTTGAGAGAGTTGAAAAAACACTATCTCATTGAACCAAAATCCTTTTTATCTGGCATTAACTTGGAATCACGTGCATCTAAAGCACCTTTTACTAAGATCAATGTAGTTGTATGTAAACCTAGAGCAATAGCATGATGAACCAAGAAGTCTCCAGGCCCTATTGTTAAAAATAGTGAATTACTATTCTCATTAATAGCATTTAACCAACCGGGCAACCATATGGTAGAGCGCGCCCCTGATAATTACGTCGTTGTGCCTGGGCTGTGAGGGCTCTCAGCTACATGGATAGTTCAATGTGCTCATCAATAGTAAGTGTACACATTTCACAAAAGAAAAAGTGTTGAGGCTGACTCAGTAGAGCTAAAACAACAATAGTGTGGGCTTTGCCCACCGCCCAGAAAGAAACGTGTTGACGAGAGAAAAGACTAGACTTCTACGTGTGAATTGTGGACCTTGGTAAGGGGAAGCTTCGGGGAAGTATAAAAAATCGTTCAACAATGACTTCTTTGCATTCTTTCTACGCGTAACTGTGGACCGCGTCTGAAACAAGACTTTGAATGGTGGGCTCGAGAGCATTTACAAACTGTCTGTTGAACTGGAAAAAGGCGAGCCAAAATGTTCAAAGTTTTTGACTAATTAGTGCCCGTTTGATTCAGCTTTTTGAGCCTAAAAAGCACGTTATTGATCCCAAAATTGAAAAAGTGTCTTTGATAAATATTCATCCAGTCAAAAACTTTTGCTTTTGCCTTTTCTTTTTCTTTTTTGCCTTTTCTTTTTCTTTTTCTTTTTATAAAGTGAAACATGGAAGATACTCTGTCAAAAAATTTTGCTTTTGCTTTTGCTTTTGCCTTTTCTTTTTCTTTTTCTTTTTATAAAGTGAAACATGAAAGATAGTCTGTCAAAAACTTTTGCTTTTGCTTTTTCTTTTTATAAAGTGAAACATGAAAGATACTCTGCCCGAGGGAGAGGAGCTTGGATAATTTGGCCTTGTTGCGCCTTTCACAAATGCTTCCAATAATAATAATAATAAAAATAATTAAAAATTAAAATATTATTTGGATCTCTAAATTTAAATAAAAGTTTATTTTTTTATTTCTAAAATTTTTAAAAAAAAATTTTATTCCTAAATTTTATGAAGAGTTTTTTCAATGATTAAAGACAAAAGTAAAAATAAAAAAGAATTTTTTTTAATAATTTAAAAATAAAAAATAAATATTTAGTAAAATTTTAAGATATAAATAAAACATTTTTAATAGTATAAGAACAAAAGGGGAACTTTTTAATAGTTTAGGATGAAAAAAATCAACTTCTCAGAGATAAAAACAAATTTTTAATAAAATTTTGAGATTAAAATAGTAAATAATCTTAGTTTAAAAAAAAAAAAAAAAAAAAAAGCATCGGCAAACAAAAGCCAGGTTATTACATAACCTTTCCAGCTAAGAATTTTTGTCTTCACTCTCCAAGGTGACTTCAGACCCTTGATAAGAAAAACTTTTTTTGCACTTTTTTTTTTTTTTTTGGGGTAAATTTTCTTTGCATTGTTATTGACTTAGTTCTCCGCGTAACCGTGGTGGAATGTTTGAAACGTGTGGACCTGGGTTAAGGGTCATCGATTAAGAAGTAAGATGCGGTGCATAAGAGTAATGTTTTTTTTTTTTTTTTTTTTAGAATGCATAAGAGTAATATTAATGACACATAATTTGATACAATTTTATACTATAACTTATTATATGGCAAGTTGTAATTTGTGAAGATATGATAGTGAGTCATGTGAGAATACACTCTTATCAATCACAACTTGACATAAGCGAATTATAACACAAAATTATGCCAAAATCGATGTCTCTAGCATTACTCGATGTATAAACACCAAATTTCGTTAGCCATAAAATAACCAAAGTGGAATCAGTTTGAAGATTAATAAATTTAAATCCCAAATTTCATGCCAAAATAAGACCATATCTAACAGATTCTAGTTCAGTAACAATTATTAGATGTGATTCCAAGATTAAGAGGAAGTTTCAAAAATAATTCAATGACAGGGGAGGAGGGTGTTTTTTTGCTTAAGTGGCCAAAAGCAATTGTAAGTTCATTTATTTGTAGAACAAGCATATTAACTATAGGTTAGTTTATAGTTAACCTATAGTTACTTAAGTATTCTCTAGTATATAAATCCTATATTAGGTTCATTATAACATAAGTGTTTTTTTTTTTTTTTTTATGGGATATAACATAAGTGTTTAATATAATATATAGTCGTCAAATGCTTTTTCACTGTGGACATAGGTCGTTAGGCTGAACCATGTAGTCCTTTGTGTGTGCTCTCTCTTTTATGCTTCCGTTCATCATTCAATCATCGCACACAATCACACAACAACTTTAATATTATTCTTCAACGTGATACAATGGAATGTCTTAAACAAGACATTGAACAGCAAGCTTAGATCATTCACATTAGTTTCTTGCAAAAAATTAGGATTGTTTTAGTATAAGGACATACCATTTATATTTTATCTAATCATTTTTCAAAAACACTCACATAACATTATCTATTCTAAACTATAGTTCTTTAAAATAAATAATAAAAAAGTTTGTTTCTCTCTCTCTCTTCACACCTTAACCACCATCAACAATTTTCTTTCGTCTTAGAGATATGCAAAGAAATAATAAAATATTGAAATGCATAGCTAGAGTGCCCATGCTTATACCCATGGTTACCATAGCAACAAGCCAACAAAGCATTATGCACAATGAAGGCATACATAGATTTGGGTGAAATTTCTATACCCATGGCCTTTTGCTTTTTCTTTTTCTTTTTATAAAGTGAAACATGAAAGATACTCTGCCCGAGGGGGAGGAGCTTGGATAATTTGGCCTTGTTGCGCCTTTCACAAATGCTTCCGATAATAAAAATAATAAAAATAAAAATAATTAAAAAATAAAATATTAATATATTATTTGAGTTTCTAAATTTAAATAAAAGTTATATTTTTTATCTCTAAAATTTTTTTAAAAAATTTTATTCCTAAATTTTATGAAGAGTTTTTTCAATGGTTAAAGACAAAAGTAAAAATGAAAAAGAACTTTTTTTAATAATTTAGAAATGAAAAATAAATATTTAATAAAATTTAAAGGTATAAATAAAACATTTTTAATAGTATAACAATGAAAGGCTAACTATTCAATAGTTTAGAATGAAAAAAATCAACTTCTCAAGAATAAAAAAAAAATTTAATAAAATTTTGAGACTAAAATAGTAAATAATCTTAATTTAAAAAAAAAAAAAAAAAAGCATCGGCAAACAAAAGCCAGGTTATTACATAACCTTTCCAGCTAAGAATTTTTGTCTTCACTCTCAAAAGTGACTTTAGACCCTTGATAAGAAAAACTTTTTTTGCACTTTTTTTTTTTGGGTAAATTTTCTTTGCACTGTTATTGACTGAGTTCTCCGCGTAACCGTGGAATGTTTGAAACGTGTGGACCTGGGTTAAGGGTCATCGATTAAGAAGTAAGATGCGGTGCATTAGAGTAATGTATTTTTTTTTTGAATGCATTAGAGTAATATTAAGAACACATAATTTCATACAATTTTATACCATAACTTATTACGTGGTGAGTTGTAATTTGTGAAGATATGATAGTGAGTCATGTGAGAATACACTTTTACCAGAATCACAACTTGACACAGGCAAGTTATAGCACGAAATTATGCCAAATTCGGTGTCTCTAGCATTACCCGATGCATAAACACCAACTTTCGTGAGCCATAAAATAACCAAAGTGGAATCAGTTTGAAGATTAATAAATTTAAATCCCAAATTTCATGCCAAAATAAGACCATATCTAACAGATTCTAGTTTAGTAACAATTATTAGATGGGATTCCAAAATTAAGAGAAAGTTTCAAAAATAATTCAATGATGGGGGAGGAGGGAGTTTTTTGCTTAAGTGGCCAAAACCAATTGTAAGTTCATGTACTTGTAGAACAAGCATATTAACCATAGGTTAGTTTATAGTTAACCTATAGTTACTTAAGTATTCTCTAGTATATAAACCCTATATTAAGTTCATTATAACATAAGTGTTTAATATAATATATAGTCGTCAAATGCTTTTTCATTGTGGACATAGGTCCTTAGGCTGAACCATGTAGACCTTTGTGTGTGCTCTCTCTTTTATGCTTCTGTTCATCATTCAATCATCACACACAATCACACGACAACTTTAATATTATTCTTCAACGTGATACAATGGAATGTCTTAAACACAAAGATGATGTCCTGCTCGAGGAGAAATCAAAGGCTGAAAAAATATGAAGGAAAGCCCCTCGGTTCTAGTTGTCCAAGGATCACAAATTGTATAGGCATTCCTATTCTGGGCCATATTTACTGTGTATTCACCCAGAAGCATCAAAGTTACTGCTCGAAGAGCTGCACGAAGGGATTTGTGGGAGTCACATAGGAGGAAGATCTCTGTCGCACCGAGCCATTTCCTAGGGATATTGGTGGCTGGGGATGCAGATGGAAGCCCTGGAATACATTAAGAAGTGTGACCAGTGCCAAAGGTTTGCCCCAAATATTCATCAGCCAGGCGGGTTCCTCAACCCTTTGACCAGTCCATGGCCGTTCGCCTAGTGGGGTTTGGATATTGTAGGCCCTTTCCCAAAGGCAGTAGGAAATAAGAGATATATGCTGGTCAGTACAGATTACTTCACCAAATGGGTCAAAGCTGAGCCATTGGCAAATATCAGAGATGTGGATGCTAAGAAATTCATCTGGAGAAACATTGTTACAAAATTCGGGGTCCCTCGTACCCTCATTTCAGATAATGGACTCCAATTTGACAGCAAGACCTTCAGAAGATACTGCTGCAAACTAGAGATCATTAATAGGTACTCAACTTTAGTTTACCCTCAGGGAAATGGGCAGGCCGAGGCTGTCAACAGGGGAGACACCTTTTGCCATGACCTATTGGGCCGAGGCTGAGGACGAACTCCTTCACCCCGGACAGCAATGATGAACTACTGGGGAAGAATCTAGACTTGATCGACGAACAAAGAAAAAAGGCAATGATCCAGTTGGCCTATTACCACTAGAAGCTCAAGCAGGGACATAATGCCAATGTGAAGCTTAGACCATTAGTGCCAGGGGACTTAGTGCTGAGGAAAGTTGTGGGTGTTGCCAAGAACCTATCCTGTGGAAAGCTTGGACCCAATTGGAAAGGACCATAACGAATTACTTAGCCGGAATAGGAGCATACTACTTAGAAGACTTAGATGAAAAATTTGTACCTCGTCCATGGAATGTAAATAATCTGAGAATGTATTATTATTAACAGAAGCATTTCTCTAGCTCAAATCTTAAGTCTATCATGGGTGTATGTCTTGCATTTTGGCAACCGTCTTAGTACTAGACAGAACCAAGGTCTTGCATGGTTCTCGGACTCAAACTTATGGGAAACTAGCTACTTCAAGAAAAATATAAGTACTAGACAGAACTAAGGTCTTGCATGGTCCTCGGACTCAAACCTATGGGGAAACTAGCTACTTCAAGAAAAATCTAAGTACTAGACAGAACCAAGGTCTTGCAGGTCCTCGGACTCAAACCTTTGGAGAAACTAGCTACTTCAAGAAAGGTATAAATACTAGACAGAACCAAAGTCTTGCATGGTCCTCGGACTCAAACCTATGGGGAAACTAGCTACTTCAAGAAAGATCTAAGTACTAGACAGAACCAAGGTCTTGAATGGTCCTCGGACTCAAACATGTGGGGAAACTAGCTACTTCAAGATTCGTAAAAGTTGTGGATATGGCCTAAGTACGCGCTTCCTATACCAAGGCCCTAGGAACGTGCCTTAGACAAGTGAAGAGGCTCTGGCATTGATGGAGGACAAGACTTGACAAGCCATGATAAAGGTTCGAGGACACCAAAACCTTCCTCATCGTCCGAGGAGTCAGATAGCAGGATTTTAAGGGGCTATTGTGGGGCCAAAGAATTTGACAATCCCGGTCCACTTTATACTAAGCCCAAGACCCACGCCGAGGAGGAATAAATGGCCGAGGATGAACAAAGAAAGCTCAAATAGCCTAGAAACGTTGCCGAGGACGATCCTGTTCTTGGCATCCCAAATCCCAGGAGGAAAGAACGGCACGTCGGCAAGGACAGCCTCCAAGAGCACCCCCAGAAAAAGGACAAGTACAGTAGGATACCCATGAGAGTATGGTGTAGGAACAATTCAAGGAGAAATTGTCACCTCCGCATTGAATGCACCCAACTAAGTTCTGGTCGCATTAATGAGGAAATGACCCCTGAATAGTGCGGTCTTAGTTGCCACAACTCATAGAGGGTTTGGGAAAGTGGCTGATGGGACGAGCATTCGAGTAATGACCTGCATGATCAACAAATGGAAGGCCAAGATCGACTGGAAAGAAATATATAATGTGAGAGATCCTCCAAGAATGGGGGATTGAGAAGGAGGCAAAAGAAAAAAGAAAAGGAGAAGACAGTAGCAATTTGCATGATTTTGGAAACCTCTGTAACCTAGTACTGAAGGAAGAAGAACACTAAGTTCCTCGGACGAAGCGCCCGAGGACAAAATTTCATGCTTTAGTCTATATCCTTGTTATTCAATCCATACATAACCGTGTCTAGTTGCTGTAATCCAGACTAAGACCTAGTTCTTAAACCCATTCTCTACAAATTTATTGTATTGGGCCAGTTGGGCTTGAGACCACTCATCCAATGGAAAAAGTGCTCGAACCCAGTCCCTATAGCTACTTATTTTTATGTTTATGTTTATTTGTCAATAATCCCAAAAAAAAAAAAAATTTAGGTACTCAAGCTTGGTGAGCTCGAGTACTTTATAAATAAAATAAACACCATTTTATGTTTATGTTTATTTGTTGATAATCCAAAAAAAATAATAATAATTACAAGGTACTCGAGCTTGGTGAGCTTGAGTACCTTAGAATTAAATAAATAAACAGCATTTTATTATAAAATGGTACTTGAGCCTAGTATACTCGAGTATTGTGTTGCCGGGTACTCATATTTACCATGCTCGAGTACCACATAATTTTTTTTAATTGCCCAATTTCCACCTCAGCAGTGCCATGGTGGCAAAACTTTTAAGAACTCGAGTTTAAGAAACTCGAGTACCATAAAAAGTGGTATTTCCCTATAAAGTTCCGAAACAATGTTTCTTTTCTACCAATTTCTGAAAATGGTGGTATTTGGCCATTTTGGCCGTAAAAATCAATCAATTACAATTATTGCTACGTCAATAATTATTTTTCTATACCCACTATAAGGTTATATTTCAGGACCTTTTAAAGACTCAAGGATGGTTAGAAAATGGGAAATTTGAACCACGAGTCTCCACTAGAAACCTCAATAAGAACCATTTAGCTATAAGACCCATCTCATAATTATTTTAAAAGATTATTTTTATGGAATTTATTGCAATATAAAGAAAAATAACTAAATAAGTATTGAGTGATTCAATAGTAAGTGGACACATTTCACAAAAGAAAAGTGTGGGGGGCTGACTCAGTAGAGCTAAAAAAAAAAAAAAGTGGGCTTGCCCACCGCCCAGAAAGAAACGTGTTGACGAGAGAGAAGACTAGATTTATTTGCATTTTTAATTGGCGAAAAGTACATTTTAGTCCCTACATTTTATTTTTACCACTTTTAGTCCCTATCCTGAAAAACGCTTCCCGTTTTGGTCCCTGCCATTACATCAAAAATGGAAAAAGCTGACGTGGAAAACGACAGAATAAATAATATCAAATTAATATCCACGTGGTCTAAATTAATACTCCCTCCATCCCATTTTTTTTTTCCTCTATTCCATTTTGGGATGTCCCAAAATATTGTTCTGTTTCTAAAAATAAAAGTCATTAATTTACTAATGTTTCTGTGGTGTCAGAGAATTTATGACCCCGGCTCACTTTATATTAAGGTTCAAGGCCCGAGCCGAGGAGAGATATTGTTGAGGACGCACAATGAAAGTCCAAATGGCCTAAGGATATGGCCGAGGACGATCTTGTTCTCGGCATCCCAGAGTGCCCCTAAAAGAAAGGGCGAGCACAGTGTAGGAGCGGCCCAAGTAAAAGGCTGCCAATACTGCAATAAAGAACTCTGCACCTGACAGGTCCATGCTCTTCATCATGCTCTTCAGCTTTTACAACCACCTTCAACCACTCTGGGTATGGGCTGATAGGACAAGTATCAACCCTAGGAAGTTGAGCCTACACGTGGACGTTGGAGGGAAGGTAAATGCTAGTATAAAAAGGAAAGAGAAGCAATTCAGAAGGGGGGAAAATCGTCTCCCAGACCATGGAGCCCTAAAAAAGGAGAACAAGAAGAACATGAAACTCCTCAGACGAGGTCTAAGGACCGGAGCCACTCAGGACGTACCAGGAAAAAGTATTGTTAAACAAGTCAGGTTCACCCTTGTGCATATTGCTATAAAAACCATGACGAACCACTATTCGGTGACCAAGGCCTAGCCTTTCAGCCCACGCTCTACAAACTTTATTGTTTGGGCCTTTAACGTACGGACCCAATACCAGTTTGGGATCGTTACAAATTGAGTCCTTACAGTTTCTATTATACCCCTATTAATTTACTAATTCAATTTTTTGATAAATTTATTTAAGAGTAATTTTGGAAAATTATACATTTTTAAAAGGTAGACAAGATAATAAATGATGTTCCCTTAAAAAGTTTGACTTTTCAAACAGGACAAACAAAATAGAATGGAGGGAGTAATAAAAATGTCACGTTAGCATTTAAATTGAAAAAATTAATTTATTAATTTTAACTAAATAAAAAAATTAAAAAAAGAATTAAAAACTAAAAATAATAGGAATTGAGATCTAAGTTTGTCTTGAACAAGAATAACAAGAACACAAACTCAGATCCAAGATCACAAACGCAGAAATTAAAAAAAAAAAAAAAACCAAGAACACAATTCCAAATTCCAGATACAATAAAGAAAGAAAATCAGGTCATTTAGTGCAAAACCTCGCCACGTCAGCGGGCCTTCGGGTTGGGAATTGCAAGACTGTCAGGGATTGTTGGATCCGAACCCGGATCTTTGGGACAAACCAGAAGACCAAGTTCGACCCGGTCAGCACGGTCCGCAACTACCACTCCAATCTCCGAATGCCCTCTCTATTCAAGAGTATCACCAATGAAATTATCGGCGAGAACTCGAAGAGTCCTATCGTTCTCGGTTCGATCTCGGTGATTAGATTGACGGCTTGTGCTTCTGGCACGTCAGCTACGGCTCTGGGTGTTTTCGGAGTTTTGCCTTTTAAGTCTTCTTTGATTTTGTCTTCGGTTTCGAAGTGGGTGCTACCACCTTGTAACGACAAGCCTGAAACATCATCGGAGTCATTGACAACAATAATGACGACGACAACAATGATGAAGATCGCTATTGCGATAGAGTCGAAGTTTGTTCAAAAGAGTGGTTGGTTGTCGAAGATTTTGAATTTATGTTCAGAGGATGCAAAGGTTGTGTTCACTGCTGTGACTGAGCATATTGTTCAAGTTATATTGGAAGAGTGGTTTTTTTTTTTTTTTTTTTTTTTTTTTTTTTAATTTCTGGGTTTGTGTTCTTCGATCTGAGTTTGTATTCTTATTGTTTTTGTTCAAGACACATTTAGATCTCAATTCCTATAATTTTTAGTTTTTAATTCTGTTTTTAATTTTTTTATTTAGTTAAAATTAATAAATTAATTTTTTTTTTAATTTTAATGCTGATATGGCATTTTTTATTATTAATTTAAGTCACATGGATATTAATTTAGTATTATTTATTCTGCCGTTTGTCATGTTAGCTTTTTTCCTTTCTGATGTAATGGTAAGAACCAAAATGAGAATAACCTGAAAATATAGGAACTAAAATGTGCTTCTGGCTTTTTTAATTTCTACGCGTGAATTGTGGACCTTCGTAAGGGGGGAAGCTTCAGGGAAGTATAAAAAATCGTTCAACAACTTCTTTGCTTTAGTGCCCGTTTGGTTTAACTTTTGAGCCTAAAAAGCGCGTTATTGATCCCAAAATTGAAAAAGTGTCTTTGATAAATATTCATCCAGTCAAAAACTTTTGCTTTTGCTTTTGTTTTTTCTTTTTCTTTTTATAAAGTGAAACATGAAAGATACTCTGCCCGAGGGAGAGGAGCTTGGATAATTTGGCCTTGTTGCTCCTTTCACAAATGCTTCCCACAATAATAATAATAATAAAATTAATTAAAAATAAAATATTATTTTAATCTTTAAATTTAAACAAAAGTTTATTTTTAATCTTTAAAATAAATTTTTTTTATCCCTAAATTTTATAAAGAATTTTTTCAATAGTTAAAAGACAAAAGTAAAAATGAAATTTTTTTTTAAATAATTTAAAGATGAAAAATAAAAGTTTAGTAAAATTTTAAAAAATAAATAAAACATTTTCAATAGTATAAGGACGAGAGACAAACTTTTCAACAGTTTAGAATGAAAAAAATAAACTTCTTAAAGATAATAGATAAATTTTTAATAAAATTTAGAAAATAAAATAATAAATGATCTTAATTGAAAAAAAAAAAAAAAAAAAATCGGCAAACAAAAGCCAGGTTATTACATAACCTTTTCAGCTAAGAATTTTTGTCTTCACTCTCCAAAGTGACTATTAGACCCTTGATAAGAAAAACTTTTTTTGCACCCTTTTTTTTTTTTGGGAGGTAAATTTTCTTTGCACTGTTATTAACTTATTTCTACGCGTAACCGTGGAATGTTTGAAACGTGTGGACCTGGATTAAGGTATGCAGTCATCGATTAAGAAGTAAGATCTGGCGCATAAGAATAATGTTAAGGACGTATAATTTGATATGATTTTGTATCACAACTTGTTATGTGACGGTTATAATTGGTAAGGATATGATAGTGAGTCATGTGAAAACACACTCTTATCAATCACAACTCGACACATGGCGAGTTATAGCACAAAGTTGTGAGAAATTCGATGTCCCTAACATTTCCCGATGCATAAACACCAACTTTTGTTAGCCATAGAATAACCAAAGTGGAATCAGTTTAAAGATTAATAAATTTAAATCCCAAATTTCATGCCAAAATAAGACCATATCTAACAGCTTCTAGTTTAGTAACAATTATTAGATGTGATTCCAAGATTAAGAGGAAGTTTCAAAAATAATTCAATGACAGGGGAGGAGGGTATTTTTTGCTTAAGTGGCCAAAACCAATTGTAAGTTCATGTACTTGTAGAACAAGCATATTAACTATATGTTAGTTTATAGTTAACCTATGTTTACTTAAGTATTTTCTAGTATATAAACCCTATATTAAGTTCATTATAACATAAGTGTTTAATATAATATATAGTCGTCAAATGCTTTTTCATTGTGGACATAGGTCCTTAGGCTGAACCATGTAGACCTTTGTGTGTGCTCTCTCTTTTATGCTTCTGTTCATCATTCAATCATCACACACAATTACACAACAACTTTAATATTATTCTTCAACGTGATACTATGGAATGTCTTAAACAAGAAATTGAACAGCAAGCTTAGATCATTCACATTAATTTCTTGCAAAAATTAGGATTATTTTAGTATAAGAACATATTATTTCTATTTTATCTAATCACTTTTCAAAAACACTCACATAACATTTTCTATTCTAAACTATATTTCTTTAAAATAAATAATAAAAAAGTTTGTTTCTCTCTCTCTTCACACACCTTAACCACCATCAACAATTTTCTTTAGTCTTAGAGATATGCAAAGAAATAATAAAATATGAAATGCATGGCTAAAGTGCCCATGCTTATACCCATGGTTACCATAGCAACAAGCCAACAATGCATTATGCACAATGAATGCATACATAGATTTGGGTGAACTTTTGAGACTGGTTGAGCAAAATTTTAGCCTTATGCTATCCTATACAATCTAGCTTTTTACTTTTATTTTTTACTCTCGCAGTCTCGCCTTTTACTTTCTATACATTTTTATGTAGTTTCATGAAATAAAAGTTTGTATCATATAAAACTCTACACTACGATATTCTATCAATAAGAGCATTAAAATCTGGTATGCAAAAGAAATTTACTTTATTAGGACGCCAAAATACTATTTTTGTTTTTTTTTTGAGAAACAAACACACAGGAGAAAGGAAAATGAGTTTTAATATAAATGCACATCACAACTCCACTCAAAAACTATGATAATTTTTTGTTACTTAAACACATCACTCATTAAAATCTCATCTCTTACTTTTTAGGGCACCACTCATTAAAATAACCTAAAATAAATCTTATTAAAAAAGGACGGATTACAAAGTATACTCCTAAAATTTAGAATTGTTTAAATTTTATATTTTAAAGTTTCGCAAATTTGATTTTACACCTTGAGCAATTCACTTTTTGTAATTAAGTGATAAATCATTGTTTATTTATTTATATATTTTTTGTCAAATCAACTGGTAAAGTTTTTTTTATGGTTGAATAAAGAGTAGTTAGTTTCTTAAGTTATTGAGCTTTCTTGGAAAAAAAAAAAAAAAAAAAAAAAACCCTTAATGATGCCACACCGTTTCAGCCAAACGCATAACCAGACAACACCCAAATCGCAGAGCACATCCGGAAAACCATCGCCTCTGAACCCATCCACCTGAAAGCCATCGGCTGATCGTGAACCCATCGGCCTGATCAGATCAGGTCCAAGGCGGCGGCACGGTGGCTTGAGTTCTCTTTCTCTTCTTTGCAGCTCTCTCTCTCTCTCTCTCTCTCTCTCTCTCTCTCTCTCTCTCTCTCTTCGCATTTGGCTTTTGTCGCTGGTCTTAGATTTTTGGGTTTTTGGTTGATTGGGTTTGTTGGGAGTGGATCATGGTGTTTGTTCTAAATTCATGGGCTTCATGGGTTAATTTTTGTTGGGTTTTCTTCCCAATTTAGGTTAGGGTGGCAGTGGTTCGTGGTTCCGATCTGGGTTTGCTTTGTGCCTTGTTTCATGGTTTAGTTCTTGGTTTGCGGTCTGGTCACAGTGTTTGTCGCTCGTGGCTTGCTTCAGACGTGGTGGTTGATGGGTTTGGGTGTTGTGAATTTTTGTGGTTGTTGGGTGCGATTTTAACTGTGTGGCAGTGGTTCCTTGGTGGTTGGTGGTGGATTTGGGTGCGTTTTGCTGTTTCTGGGTGGTGGTTGAGTTGTGATTTAATGTTATTGGGTTTTGTTGGTTGTTGTTGAGTGTGGCATGGTAATGGCGTGGTGGTGGTGATTATTGTTGTTGTGGTTGGTGGTGTGGCTAGTTAGTCTTATAGAAGTTTTTAGTGTTTACCCACAAGGGAGGGGAAATAAGTAAATATGGCAGACAATGTTGTGACGTTCCTATTGGAGAATTTGACTCAGTTGCTCACCCAAGAAGCAAAATTGCTATATGGAGTAGAAGATCAAGTCAGGTTACTTAAGAACGATCTGTCTCTGATCAACATCTTCCTCCAAAAGACTGCAGGGAATCGACATGACAATTTGGTGAAGGAGCTAGTCAGTCAAATCAGGGACGTAGCCTACGAGGCTGAGGATGTTATTGATACATTCATCGTGACGGTGACAGAGCACAGGAAAAGAAACATTCTGGAGAAGGTAATCCATTCCTATGACAGAGCAAGTGCGCTTCACAAGGTCGCAAACAAGATAGAGAGCATCAAGAATGTCATGAACGAAATTAACAACAATATGAGCAAGTACGGCATAGAAATAGTTGAATCATCTGGAGCAACTACAGAAGCAGCGGAGATACTTCACAGGCGCAGGAGATACGTAGAGGAAGATCACGTGGTAGGCTTTGGTCATGACACAGAGGCATTGTTGAAGCAACTTATTGAAGGGAGTCAACTTAATGTTGTATCAATCATAGGCATGGGTGGCTTGGGTAAGACCACTCTTGCTAGGAAGATCTACAACAACAATGATGTCAAGAGCTACTTTGATTTCCGCGGATGGGTTTATGTCTCTCAAGAATATAAAGTTAGAGACCTGTTGCTTGAAATTTTGAAGGGCGTGGCTCCAATGCCAAAGCTGAAAAAATTTATCTTAAAAGCTGAATTGAAAGAGGAATTACTCCATGGTTTGAAAGCTAAGTATAGCGCGAATAAAGATATGCTGAAAGGGACACTAGTCGAAAACTTGAAAGATATTGAGGAAAAGAGTGATGAAGAATTTAGAATGGAATTATTTGGATTCTTGGAACACATACAAGACCATCATTTGAAAAGTTCATTGTCAGATTTCGTGAAAGATATTTACAAAAAGAATGGAGAAGGATGGGAAGATATGGATGACGATGAATTGAAAACTGTGTTGCACAAATGCTTGAAAGACAAGAAGTACCTACTTGTCATGGACGACGTCTGGACAACTAAACTATGGGATGAGGTAAGTACTGCCTTTCCTAATGATCTGAATGGAAGTAGACTATTGATCACTAGCAGAATAAAAGAAGTAGCATTACATTCAAAGAGTGCCCCGTATGAACTCCCATTTCTTGAACAAGATAAAAGTTGGGATCTATTCTGTAAGAAGACGTTCTGGGGAGGTACATGTCCTCCAGAACTTGAAATTATAGGGAAACAACTTGTGGAAAGTTGCCATGGTTTACCACTTGCTATAGTGGTATTGGGGGGTCTTTTGGCGAAAAAGGAGAAAACTCTTCGAACATGGTCAAAATTCGCTGGACATGTCAATTGGTATCTGGCTCAGGATAGATCATCTTGCGGAGACATATTGGCTCTAAGCTACGACCACTTACCCCTAGAGTTGAAACCATGCTTTTTATATTTTGGTATCTACCCAGAAGACTTTGAGATACCTATGAGGCAATTGATCCAACTTTGGATAGCTGAGGGATTCATACAGCAAACTGGAATGAGAAAAAAAGAGGATGTTGCTGAGGACTACTTGGAGGAACTCATTGATCGGAGCTTGATTCAAGTGGCAACGAAAAGGATAGATGGAGGAGTCAAAACATGTCGTATTCATGATCTTCTACGAGACCTCTGTATATCGGAGAGCACTGAAGAGAGATTTCTTGAGGTTCGTTCAGATGTTAACCTTTCACCCATGAGCAAATCACGTAGGATTTCCGTCCACCTTGCCAACCGTCTATACACTTCTTCCAACCATTGCGAGCCTTCAAATATTCGTTCTTTAATAGGCTTTGGGGGGGTTGCTGGGCTCAAGCATCCTCTTGATAAACTATGGGAAAGTAACAAGTTGGTTCGGGTGGTAGACCTTAGAAATATGGGCATTTGTTGCTTAATCCCAAAAAGTATTGAAAATATGATCCTTTTAAGGTACTTGAGCATTCGATCTGATAAGCTTCAAGTCATTCCAGAATCAATATGCAACCTTTGCAATCTAGAGACTCTGGACATGAGAAATTTTGAGTCAGCAAAAGAAGGGGGGAAATCTAAAATACCATGCTTGCCAAAGTGGATATGGAAGTTACAAAAATTAAGACATTTGTGCATGGATGGGCCAATATATCTACCAAGACCTGGAAAAAAAGAAGCTTTACCCAATCTTCAAGTCCTTACTGGTATTGCTATAAATCAAGACAGTGAGAGTCTCTTTGCCAGGTTTCCTAATGTAAGAAAATTAGGATTGTTTTCTGTAAAAGAGGTGGATTCAGAGCTTTTGTCAAGCCTACGTCCCTTGAATGAGCTGCAAACTTTGAAGATTTATAAAAATTTCAAGCTTTCAAGTCCAATTTCATTTCAATTGTCACTCACAAAGATAACCTTGGTAGACGTAGACTTATCAGAAGCCACCATGAGAGTGTTGGGTTGCCTTACCAACCTTCAAATACTCAAAGCTGTACCAGCAAGGGGCGATCATGTCAAGGACATCAGACTCAATTTGAATGAAAGCAGTTTTAGTAAACTTGAAGTCCTTAAAATGGTACGTATGCATGTTTTACAATGGACTATGGCGGAAGGTGCAATGCCAAGCCTTCAACGTTTGGTCATCAAGCGTTGCCTGTTTGTTTGTCGGCCCCCAGTCGAACTGTGGTCCTTAACTGGCTTGCAGGATGTGGAAGTTTTACATCCATGTTCTCTATTGAAAAGAGTGCTACCACAGCTGCAGTTGAGGGATGAATGTAAGCTCCAAGTCGATCCACCTCTGGACACAACTATGTGAGAAAAAGTTGATGGCTTCATCTGCTCTGCTATGTTTTGGTGGCAGGCTGATGCCCAAGGGCCAATGCTCTTCTGTTTTGTCCCTTTGTTCGGGTTTTGCTGGTATGATATGTACATTTTTTTTTCCTGATTCCCTTATTCTAGTACCTTTTCAATAATTTGTTATGCTTCTAGTGATAAATCCATTTGGTTGGAAGGGACCAATCAGTTAAGATATTGGACACCACATTATCGAAAACTTAAGTCTTATGTGTTTGCCTCCAATTATATTATATTAGTTTCTCAAAAAACTTTCCCTCCATATGAGATTTGTACTACCTTTTTTTTTTTTTTTGAACCATCATTGGGGGAGGGGGATTTGAATTCAGATTCTCCCTAAAGACTTAACAGTATTACTAGGCCACAATACTCTTGCTGGCATTTACATTTGCATAATCAACAATCTGCCCCTCAAGTGCAAAATTTTAATTTGTTATTCTAAACTTAGTACACTCTTCGTGACAACCTTTGGTTCTGAAATAAAAAAACATTGAACACAATATCTACACAAGCTGTTCACAAGAAACATCTCAACACACACGCACTGGAAAAAAACCACACTTCGGTACATGGGAGTCGTTGAAAATTAGTCAACAAATGTGTCCTGATTTATTGCTCTTTGGTTTATTTTATTTGCCCCACTTATGGAAAGTAATGTTGCTATAATTTTTTTTCTGGGGATGTTAGTGCGTTTCACGAGCATGCTGGAATATAATAGTGATGTGATCAACGACCTATGTTGATGAGAAGAATTCCAAGTAACTTAGCAAAGATAAAATCTTCACTAATGATTGTCAAAAAATTAAAATCTTCACTAACACTGGTAAAATTTTCAGGACTGCCATTGCCTGTGCGTGCTAATTCTAGGTGTGGTAGACCTGTAAGCTAAATTTGGTCTCCAAGGCAATGTTGACCGCAAATGTAATTATGTCGTACATTTGTGTGCTTTGACTACTAGCTGATGCTGTCGTGTAATTATCCACCAAAAAAAAAAAAAAAACCCCTGATGCTATTCTAAGAGCATTTACATCTAGGGTTCTAAAAAATTCTCATTTTACGCTCTAAAAAATTATTTTATTATCTATTTAGCATACCATTTTATAATTCACCTGCATTAGCATCCGTTTTTTAAAAAATATCTCATTTTATCATCTTAAAAGCAACTTTATCTATTAATACCACACCATTTTGTAATACAACCAACAACAAAATTTTATTTTATCATACAACATATTAAAATAATTTATCTATATAATAAAATAGTAATACCCAAATAAAACCTAAAACCCAATAAAATATTATTTTTAAAAAAATACCATCTTGTTACGGTGTTATAAATAAGATGGTACTGTAGTAGAGTTGTAAAATATTTTACAACTACCACTCCAGATAATGTTCAATATTTGTAGGTTGATGGTATAAAATAGCATTTTGGGGGTTTTAAAACCCCTAATGCTAATGCTCAAACATCTCATTTCTTATTTTTTCACATCTCAGCCAACGCTATTAATTTATTTATTCTTTTCTCTCTCTTCCTCTCTAACTCTTTCTCTCTCTTCATCCAAAACAACCTAGCAACACCCATCATGAACACAGCCAGCACAAAACCCATCGATCCAATCCTAAAAATAACATTGATTCAAACCCAAAACACCTCAAACAAAACCCTTAAATCCCAACAAATTCAGCAAGGAGAGAGAGAAAGAGAGAATATAAAAGTAGAAGTTGTTATAGTCAGTTCTATAAGAGCATTTACAATAGAGTAAAACCACTTGTAGGGCCCGATAATCTGTGGCCCTGTCCCATTTATTCATTGGGGCCCAAGGCCCGAGCCGAGGAAGGTTATAGCCAAGGATAGGTAATACAAGTACAAGATAGTCCTGGGACACAGCCGAGGACGATTCAGTCCTCGGCATCCGAGGTCCCCCTGGAAGGAAGGACAAAAACGGAACGGAAACAGTCTGGAAAAAATCTAAAAATATTTATGTCAATAGGGAAGGACACCCTGGATAGTTTAACGACCAAGGACAAAGGGAAAGCTGCACTTACTGTCATTCAATACTCTGCACTTGACAGAGCCATACTCTTCAGCTTTTACAACCACCCCCAACCACTCTGGGTATGGGCTGATGGGACAAGTATCAGTCTTGGAAAATCGAACCCCACACGTGGACGTTGGATAAGGAAGACAGGCTAGTATAAAAGGAAAAATGAGCAATCTGGGGAAAGAGGCTGGGAAAAATGGCCAAAAACCAGAGCCTCCCAGCCCGCCTCCAGGAGAAAGACTCCCAGGGCGAACACGATCTAAATCATGTATGAACACCACGACAAACCCGCCGTCTGGTGACTAAGGCCTAGCCTTTCAAACCCACGCTCTATAAATCATATTGTTTGGGCCCTTTTACGTGCGAACCCAACCCTGTTACGGGTCGTTACAAATCGTGTCCTTACAATTGGCGCCGTCTGTGGGAAAGGCTTGTGTGTTGGCATAGGCGGTAAATCGAGGCAGTTCCCTTGTCATTTCTAACAGCCGGTTGTAGTGTTCTAGCGTAAAGTTCCACTAGGGGCTATGTTTCTTTACTAGGGGCTATGCTTTGAAGCGTTAGCCGCATAGATGTTTCTAGGGGCTTGGCCGAGTAGCTAATTCCCCTAAAACCAAGGCCTCATGCCATAGCCGAGGGGTTAATTCCCCCAACTACTTATCAAAATCAAGTTTTGGACAGAACCAAGGTATTGCATGGTCCTCGGACTCAAACCTATGAGGAAACCTATGGGGAAACCAACTACTTATCAAAATCAAGTTTTGGACAGAACCAAGGTATTGCATGGTCCTCGAACTCAAACCTATAGGGAAACCAACTACTTATCAAAATCAAGTTTTGGACAGAACCAAGGTATTGCATGGTCCTCGGACTCAAACCTATGGGGAAACCAACTACTTATCAAAATCAAGTTTTGGACAGAAACAAGGTATTGCATGGTCCTCAGACTCAAACCTATGGGGAAACCAACTACTTATCAAAATCAAGTTTTGGACAGAACCAAGGTATTGCATGATCCTCGGACTCAAACCTATGGGGAAACCAACTACTTATCAAAATCAAGTTTTTGACAGAATCAAGGTATTGCATGGTCCTCGGACTCAAACCTATGGGGAAACCAACTACTTATCAAAATCAAGTTTTGAACAGAATCAAGGTATTGTATGGTTCTCGAACTCAAACCTATGGGGAAACCAACTACTTGGAAGGAAAACTGAGTAAGTAATATCTATCAAGTTTTTGACAGAACCAGGGTATTGCATAGTCCTCGGACTCAAACCTATGGGGAAACCAACTACTTATCAATATCTATCAAGTTTTGGACAGAACCAAGGTATTGCATGGTCCTCGGACTCAAACCTATGGGGAAACCAACTACTCAAGGAGAATTTTGAGTTACTCAGTCCTCGGACCAAACACCAGAAAAAGGTTAAGGCTACGAAAGTTATTAGGAAGATGGCAAAACGCCTTATTATTCAGCAACCTGCAGGTGCTGTTCATTTTGGGTATCCTCGGGTGATTATTTCCTACACGGCATCGGGCATTCCGCCATCACCTTGTTTAAGTTTGGGGCATGCAACCCATTTTCAGGTCGGTCTTTTTGTATACAATACCTCCAATACGTTTATAATAGTATCTTTTATCTTTAGTAAGGATTTTCAGCCCTAAGTATCATTTTCTTGGGTCGGCATTATTACGCCAGATAACTCTAATAAACCCATCATAATATACTTTTCTTTTTCCTGGTAAGGATTTCTGCCTTAAGTGTCATTTGTTCAAATCGGCATTCTTACGCCGACTAACTTCGATAAGCACGGAGCAAGCTCTTTTTATTAGTGGGGTTTTCGGTCCTAGGAATCGATCAAAGTGTAAAAATAAAAAGAATTCACAAGATAGTATGTCTATTCACGGCATAACCATTTCAGAAATAAAGAGATAGAACATGTGAAATAAAGCAATAACGACTTTTATTAATATAAAGAGGTATTACAACGTACAAAGAAGGGCTTAAACAAGCCTATACAGAAGGTGGATTACAAAAACAATAAAAAAAAAAAAAAAAAAAAAAAAAAAAAACAAAACAACAACAACAACAACAACAACAACAACAACAATAAGACAAATAAACAGTTAGAGGTCTTTTTACACTCGTCTCCGTAGTCCTTCCAAACTCTGCCCCAATAGCGCCCATATTGAGAGGAGAACCTTCTTTAGAGAAAGAAGGAGGAGAAGAAGAGAAAGAAGGAGGAGAATAAGAGGAAGAAGGAAAAGCACTAGGATGGATCTGGTGGTGAAAAGAAGAAGAAAGAGAGGTAAAAGGAGGCACCAGTGAACGAAAAGAGGAAGAAGCAGGGGCACTTAGCTATGCTCACGAGAGAGTGGCTGGTATTGATAATGGGTGACCCCAGCTCAGTCGCGCCGAAAGTTTGACGCGACGAGCCCCTGCTTCGGATTTTGGCTGAAAGGAGGGTGAGAAGTATCTTGAGTCTCTGCCATCCCTGCCCTGACCGAGCCATTTTTAGCTTCATAAGAACATGGTATTTCTGAGAAGGGTATGGTTCCTTCATTACTCACTCCTATCTTGAACGTATCACAATTTAAGGTGTAACTAGCAGATAAAGTAAACTCTGGAGGTGGCTAAGGGTTTCTGGTTTCAGAATGATTAAAAGGGTCTCTATACGAAAGAAACAACCTCATGCCTTTCTTCTTATATGAAGGGCAAAACGAGAGGTATTTAATCTGTCCAGATTTCCAAGAAAACCTGTAAACTAGAATATACCCGTTCCACTTCCCCACACCGTCAAATACCGTTGAATTTAAATGGTCTCGTAAAAGGAAATCATTAAAGGCGCGTTTTGGATAACGAAACAGCAGAAACGCATTGTGAATGAATTCATAAGGAATGTCTCGTAGCCCGGTATGATTCCTGGGTAGATGAAGAGATACCAATATTAATGAAGGGCAGAGTTAAACGAGCCGTAATAAAGGCTTGGCATTACCAAAACCCTCCTCTTTGACCAAGAGGTCGGACAGCAGGATTTTGAGGGGCTATTGTAGGGCCCGATAATCTGTGGCCCTGGCCCATTTATTCATTGGGGCCTAAGACCCGAGCCGAGGAAGGTTATAGCCAAGAATAGGTAATACAAGTACAAGATAGTCCTAGGACACAGCCGAGGACGATTCAGTCCTCGGCATGTCCGAGGTCCCCCTGGAAGGAAGGACAAAAACGGAACGGAAACAGTCTGGAAAAAATCTAAAAATATCTATGTCAATAGGGAAGGACACCCTGGATAGTTTAACGACCAAGGACAAAGGGAAAGCTGCACTTACTATCATTCAATACTCTGCACTTGACAGAGCCATACCCTTCAGCTTTTACAACCACCCCCAACCACTCTGGGTATGGGCTGATGGGACAAGTATCAGTCTTGGAAAATCAAACCCCACACGTGGACGTTGGATAAGGAAGACAGGCTAGTATAAAAGGAAAAATGAGCAATCCGGGGAAAGAGGCTGGAAAAAATGGTAAAAAATCAGAGCCTCCCAGCCCACCTCCAGGAGAAAGACTCCCAGGGCGAACACGATCTAAATCATGTATGAACACCACAACAAACCCGTCGTTTGGTGACTAAGGCCTAGCCTTTCAAACCCACGCTCTATAAATCATATTGTTTAGGCCCTTTTACGTGCGAACCCAACTCTGTTACGGGTCGTTACAAATCGTGTCCTTACATCACTCAAAAGCCATTTTAACACCTCAAACCATAAAAATCATGCTACATCAAAAGTGTTATATCAACAAAATTTTAATATTCAGCTATAGTGGACTCATATAAATTAGAGTTCACTGTAGCAACTTTTTTTTTTTTAAATGATTTTTATTAATATGTTGGATTGTTTATATTACTTAATGGGTTGTACATAAAAATAAAAGATTTGATGTAGGGTGTATTGTAAAGTAGGGTGATAAAATAAATAAAGTAGTTTTTTGAAATGCTAAAACTAAATTTTTTAACACCTTTGATGTGAATGCTCGTAAGAGTTTATTGTACCAAGTGTCTATATTTTTTTTAAAGTATAACAATCTAGATGTAGCTTGTCTTTTTGTTGTTGTTTTGGTGACTAAATTAGCAATTTGGGAGTTCTACACACTCGGATACTAATGCTCTAAAGCTCTAAATAGCATGAGAAAGACACAACACAAGATAAAACAATAAGAATGCTATTTGTACAGCTGATTGGGGGGGGGGGGGGGGGGGGAACATTGAATGTCTATATTGTATTTTACTAAAAGGACAAAATTTAGCTACAAAATTGATTGTAGCCTAAGACTACAATCTTACTCAATAAAATAAATATTACTATATATTTTGAAAATCTAACTATTGAATTATATGTTCTTTACACTCTTAATACACACGTCAAATTTTGTGTCAATTGAATATTATATATTATATGATCTATAAGCTTATATTTTATATATAATTTTAAATTACAAAAACTAACAATTTAAACAATTTATTGATGGCAAGTTATTGATCTTTAATTTTTTAGAAATTTTGCAAGTATGAAGGATATAAGAAGAAGATGTAATCCAATGGTAAAATTCTCTAAATTCACCTCCAACAAGAAAATATTGAGTAAAGTTGTAGTTTAAGATTACAATCAATTTTGTAGTTAAACTTTGTTCTTACTTAAATACTACAGGCATTATAGAAGTTTTGGTGAAATTTTCATAATAAATGAATGTTTTGGAAGGGATAAAGTAAATTATAAAGGAATGAAATGTATTTAAGTAATGAAAAAAATTGAATGAAATTAAGGTAATATTTGATAATTGTTCTTGTTTTATGTTTTTAAAAACTTGTTTTTAAGAGAGAGAGAGAGAGAGAGAGAGAGAGAGAGAAAAACGATTTATTGTGTTTTCAAAGTGAAAAACATGTTTGGTTAGTTGAAAAATCGTACAAACACAAGTTTTTGTTCAATAATCTCATTTTGGTGTTTGTTGTTATTCACTTATTCCTCTTCACTCGTGTGAAATTTTAGTTCTTAGAGCATGCCAAAACAAAGTTTATTACTAGAACTTTCCAACTCGTACCAATTTAATCTCTTTCGTTTATGATTTATTCATGATTAAATCATAACAAGCTTTATGTCACTTTTTTGAATTGGCCAAGTGTTTTAGCTAGTTTCTCATTGCTTTTGCGACATCTTGCTCATCTTAAGTCTAATTTAAGCCTATAAGCAATCATTTTGCAGGAAGCTTTATGGTCTTTCAATTGGGACTGATTTTGGCACAAACGGACGGTTAGATTTTTTGTCAAACTTTGGTCAAACTTAGTCAAAAGAGTTTCAGAAGATGAGTTTGGGTTTAATATGATGGAATTTAGTGATCAAAGTTTTTTTTTTTTTTTTTTTTTTTTTTTGGAATTCGTTTGGCAGTTGATCAAACTTTGTCAAAACTAAGTTAACAAGGGCAATTTTGAAATTTTGGCTCTCATATTAAGCCATGTGGATATTTACTTTGATTTCCATTTGTAACAAAATGGAACTGAAATAAGTTTTTGTTTTTTGGTCTAATAGTTTTGTAATCCCCTTTCTTTTTTTCTTTTTTTTTAAAAAAAAAAAAAGAAAAAAAGAAATTTAAAGAAGGCATTTTTTTTTTCATGATCAAGGAATGTAGAAAAGTAAAGAACTGGACCCCGAATGGATAACAGTTCAAGGACTGCACTGGCCCAATAGTAATTTAACTAGACCCCCAATAGATGACGTGGGCTGGGCCCTTGCTACACACCCATTGAGACACTGTTCATAGTTTACTTTTTTTTTACAAACCATTGAGAGCCTAATGCAAGTGGTTTTTGAATGATTTTAGTAATATTTTTGGCTAAACTTGGGTTTGACTGGTGCTAGTACTCTTACAACTTAAATGAAGCTGCCTAGGCCTAATTTTGATGGGTTTTTATTTTTTCCTGTAGGTGTGATGGTAGTAAAATCCAAACTTACTGTATCAAGATTAGGCTTGATCCTTAAACCCAAATTAATCCCAAAACGGCAGGTCCTAACCCAACTCTATAAAAGGATTTTCCTTTTTGGTTAAATTACAAATTACACCCCTAAAGTTTGAGGGTATTTGGATTTTACATCTTGAAGTTTTAGAATTTGGAATTTACCCTCTGAAATTTGGGAGTGTTTGGATTTTACATCTTGATGTTTCAAAATTTGAATTTTATCCTCTAAAGTTTGTGAGTATTTAGATTTTACACTTTCAAATTCTGAAACTTTAGGATATAAAATCTACACACCCCTAAAATATAGGGGGTAAAATCCAAATTTTAAAACGTTAGGGTGTAAAATCTAAACATCCTCAAACTTTAGGAAGGTAAAGTTCAAATTCTAAAATTTTAGGATGTAAAATTTAAATACCCTCAAACTTTATGGTGTAATTTGCTATTTATCCTTCCTTTTTAAATTTTTGGTCATTGACAAAAAAACCCAGCCTTGGGCCTTGGTTGGCTAGTACCAATTTTTGTTGGCCCGAGTTGGCCAATTTCATCAGGTGGTCTTGTGACCTTGTTGTTCGCGGCAGTGGGCCTTGGCGCTGATAGCATTGGGGCCAAGATTAGCCAATTTCTCACCTTCTTTTTTTGGTCTACTGATCTACCTTGATGAATTGCAGACTCTTTGGGTTGAACTCCGGAACAATAACTTTTTTTGTTTTTTGTTTTTTGTTTTTTGTTGTTTTTGTTTGAGAATCCAAACCCGCAGGCCTACGTCATTGAATAGAACTGAAAAAAATTACACAGCATCACTCGTTACAAGAGGAGCCATATCTTCAGGTACGTTACATAGTATAGTAAGAAAATGGGTAATTAAATTGCCAGAACGTTTAACATGAGAGAAATTACAAGAGCAAAAGTCAGCAGCTTCAAGTGTTAATTTCCACGGGCATAATTAACAAACTTTGGGCAGACTTTTGTCAGTTTTAAGGGCTAAAACAATTTACTTTGGGCTTTATATATTTTTTTTGGAATACGAATTTTCATAGGCCCAAGGATGTCCTCAAAATATTAAGTGAACCCAAGTTATTTGGCTATTAGAATATCTCTCTCTCTCCCTCATAGTTCCTTGAGAATCAAATTCATATTATTCTCGGGTGTGTAGTCTTTGTCTCCATCCCACATACTTGATAATTACAAAAAAGAATCCTTTATGAGTAGTTCCAAAATTTTGAACTAAGAATCTAAACCTTATGAATTTTA
Organism: Quercus robur; assembly: GCF_932294415.1. Classification (NCBI taxonomy): domain Eukaryota; kingdom Viridiplantae; phylum Streptophyta; class Magnoliopsida; order Fagales; family Fagaceae; genus Quercus; species Quercus robur. The sequence goes on along the minus strand of NC_065543.1, from coordinate 49,711,964 downwards.
TGAAATTTTGGGTGTCACTAAAGTAAAGTACTAGACCAAACCCTTTGAATTGTGACTAAGATATTTCGCTACAATAATAAATTTTTATCATTATTTTTGTTGTGATTGTTGTTATATTTTCTTATTTTTATATTGTTGTTTTTGTTGTTAATAATAATAATGATGATGATGATGATGATGATAATAATTGTAAAGACTCAATTTGGGTCCCTTACCCAAGTGATGGGTGAACTTAGGCTCAAAAAGCCCAATACAGTGAATTTGTAGAGAGCGAGTTGGAAAACTGGGCTTTAATGAGTTGGACAACAAGTAAGTGGATTCAGATGACAAGAAAAGGAAGATAGACTGATTTAAACTAAAGAAAATCGTCCTTGGTACAGTTCGAGAAGATCAGTTGTTATATATTTCTCTCAAATTTGATTACAAATTCAGTTCTTGATTGTTACAGTATTTTTCTCTTAATTTCTCGATCCTCTCTCCAGGGAGGGTTTCTTACATTATATATATATATATATATATCCCTTCAGATGATCTTGACCCTCCATTTGTTGATTGTCCAGGCCATCACTTGAATACTTGTCCCATCGGACACCCTCTCAAGCCTTTTGTGAGTTAGGGTAGTCAAGATAGCATTGTTTAGGAGTCTTCTCTACATAAATGTAGCCAGAAAATCAGCTACTGAGTATTTAATGCGGTGGTAGCAATTTTCCCTTGAGATATTTCATGACTTTCCTCTATCCTGTGCCTTTCTGATACTTATTCTCATCTATGGAATGATCCAGAACGTTACTCCCGATGGTAGACCACACCCTCTAACCTCAGCTTTGCTCAGCCTAGGAGGTATTCTCCTTGGACCACCTTTCTAGATGGCTATAATCGGATTTCACTTCTTCACTTACTAATACAGATCCTTATGAAAGTGTTTACCCGTCCCCGGATTGTTTAACGTCCTTGGGTTGGGCCCCTGGCCCAATATACACATAAATATGGGCTCCTGGGTCTATCACCCCTACAATAATAATAATAATAATAATAATAATAATAACTAGTCGCTAACCCGTGCGATGCATGGGAAAGCTATTGTGTATAAAGATGTAAACTATTCTTTTTCTCTTCCTCTTTGATTGTACATTAGGATTCTAGTCTTATAGTTCCTATCCTTAATATGAAATATTAATCTTGATATGAAACATTAATTTACATAATGAAAAATAGAAATCGATCTTAAGTTTTAAAAAAAATGAAGAATTAATCTTTAACATCCTCGATTATCCATAAAACATATAAAACACAAATTTAAAGAACTACTTAATCAATATTTCAAATAAATTGAAAAATTGAAAGACAACTTTAAAGTGTTTTTTGCTACAACTAAACTTACGAAGAATCAAACTAAAACCCTCAATTATGGGAAACTCAACTAAGGCCTTAATGGCTTAATGCCGCCTCATACTTGAAATTACTACAAAATACACAAGCATTTATTTCAAGCCAAACATAATAAACCACCGCAGACCTATCAATTTTTCTTATGGTGCTTTTCAAACTTCCGCCTTCCAACACTTTAATTATACAAATATAATATTTATTTATAAAGTAAAGAAAAAACAAAGATCAGAAACCTTTTATGACTCATGTGAGCACGTCGTCGAAGGAGGGGATTCTCCTCTCTGTTCCCACAGTGGGAACTATGGAGGGGATTCTCCTCCTTGTCTCTCTGTTGCTAAGAAAAGGGGGATTTTCTTCCTTGTCTTCAACAGTAGAAGTTGTTTGTCCCTTCTACACGAAGGAGTGTTTTGTTTTGGGATTGTCCTTTTGTCTCTCTAGGGATATCAAGAGTATCCATGGAGCTAGTGGGGTGTTTTTGTTGTGGGGTTGGGGAAATACTTTTCTTTTTGTGAGGAACCTACTACTCATTCGACGTCGACTAATATGGACGAAATCACTGATACCTGGGTATTATGAGCGAAATCAGTATTGCCTAACGGGGAGGAAGACGGCGGAGACTGAGAACGTAGGGAGGAGCACAGTAAGAGCAATGGAGGAAGGCCATGCTGACATGGTGCACATGAACGTTACTTCAGTTACAACTCCTGAAGTAACGCCCTCATTAATGCTGCCCTCAGCCACGCAGCTGGATTGGGCTTCAATGCCTGCAATTATTGAGGATTTAGTGCTACCAAAGTCCACGCCAATTAGCAATAAGTCCAACTCAATTAATACACCTTCTATTTCGGTGGACGTATTACAGGAGGATACGTTTTTGGCAAATATAAATAATAATGAAGAGTTATTATTGGCAAGGATTGTTACACCCGATTTGAAGTCTACCAGCCAGCTAGCACGCACAATTGGAGTTAATCCAATTAATGCCTTGAAAAATTTTTACAAGGGAAATCAATTTCAAGTGGCGGAATTAGTGGCAATTCGGGATAATAATGGAGCTGTGCTGGCTTCTTGTTCACAAAAAATTCATCAAGCTTACAAGCCTGACAAGGTTGAGGTGCTGGCTGCTCTGAAGGCAGTGGCATTTGTGCATGAATTGGGTTTTCGAAGAGCTACTCTTGAAGGAGATTCTCTCGATCAGATTAAAGCACTGAAGTCAACAGAGTGTAGCTTATCTCCAATAGGTTTGCTGGTAGACAATGTGAAAAGGGTTGCTAATAGTTTTGAACAATTGCCATATTCTCATGTTAAGAGAAACAGCAATAGGGGTGCTCATAGTCTGGCAAAAAATGCATTACGTATACCAGATTTTCAAGTATGGGAAGATGTCCCATCGCATATTGTTTCGATTTTAGATTTGGATGTAATTGTTTCAAGTTAATAAAATAAGTCAGCTTCTTTCTCCAAAAAAAAAAAAAAAAAAAAAAAAGAAACCTTTTAATTTGATTTTGGGTAGAAATAAACTCAAAGACCCATCCGCACAATTTAATTCTCCTTTTCTTTTGATTGCAGATAGATTGGTGCTCTTCCCAATCATTAAAAAAAAAAATTATTTAATGTCACAAAGGTGGAGAATTTAAACACATAAATTGTTTAAATTGGAGATACAAAATATTCTAAAATTAATGATCTTGATGTCATTGTCTACTGGTCTATACAATGCATAGCCATCAACCACTTGAAAATAAGAGAGTTCATACAATTTTCCTTCTTGCAAAAGAGGCTTGAACTTTTTAGCTATATTATTTCAAATGATTGCATGTATTGAATTATTCTGCAAGTAAAGTGCATCAATTTTATATAGATAGAGTTCATGGTATATATAATGATCGAACAATATTAAAAGCTATAGAAGAAAAACAAACCTGCTCATAGATTAAAATCATATTTAAACTAATAATATCATTATTTTTTGAGTTGATTGTATTCCACATCCTTGATATTCTGATCTTGACTTTCCAATTTTCTTTGTGTTTGTCTATACAAAGCTGATTAAGGAGAGAATATTACATCATCTTGGATCCCTACCTGTATAGATTAATAAATTTGAAAGTATTTGTACCTTGAATGTTTAATCATGAACCTGGCTTTTTGCCTTCCTTGTACTTGAAATGTACTTGTATTTAACCATCAACATATATATATATATATATATATATTATAATATACCTCTTGTGTCTCTTATAAAAAAATCCCATATTAATTAACAACAGTAGATTAAGCTGATGAACTCTTTCTCAATCAGTTGGGTTGAGAGGTGGATAGACTTGGACCTTACATTCATTGCTGCATCTGCAACCGTTGAAGCATTCTGGCCATTTCAAGTGGTAGCTTTTAAGGAATTAGAAAAAAGTAACTTGTAAGTACATATTATACAATCAAAAACTATACCAATGAACAAAACAGAGGACCATTAACCCTTCACATCTCACCAAAACATAGCAAAGCAAATGAAGTAGGACAAATACAAAATAAATTATTACAAAGGACTTTTTTGCCTAAAAACTCAGACTTCATTTAAAAAAAAAAAAACACAAAAAAAAAAAAAACACAAAAACAACAACAATAACAAAGAAGCAGGACAGACGCAATAAAGAGAGCAACAATTACACAACTAAAACAGGCCAACATTGATGGTTAACAAAGCCTTTGTTAATGTAGTCTGTAAAAGTTGGTAGCCTTTAATAGAACAATTTTCCTTCACCAACATGCAAACATGATATTGCAAATTCCATCGAAAGCAAATTCATCCATGCTAGCCCTTGGGATTCGAAAAATAGTAAATACATGTAAATAATTTAGTTTTATATACATACAGTCAAATACGTATTATTTCAGGCCAAATGCTTAGAGGATTTGGTGCATAGGAAAGAACCAAGCAAAGGTTGCTTTAATTCAAAACTTGAATCAAGAATTGTTATTTGAAAGAATCAAAGTTCAGATGAAATATCTCAAATTCAAACCCAAATCGGCCTTCAAATATGGCCCCTATTGAACCAAAACCAATTATCACAAACCAAAATTTCATAAAAAAATTTCTTGAGATGCAAAAGTTTCCCTTTGTCAGCATGATCCAATGAAATCTTTCTATTCTCATGATCTTCTATTCATATATTCTAATGCAAATCATCTTACTTGGGTTAAAAGAGTCCTATCATACTACTACTACCTTTTTCTTTTTCTTTTTTTATTTTTATTTTTTATTCTAGTCCATCAAGATTTGGGAATTTGAGTCCTATCAGCCATAAGGATTTGTTGTTTTTTTTATTTAGATCATTGAGACATTTTGTCAAACACTTACGGTTGGCCTATTTTCACAAAGGTTATCAATTCTTATATCATTCTCTCAACCATTATACCAACAAAACATGAGAAAGAGAAAGAATTATAGAGAGAAAAAGTAAGAAAGTCGATGAATTTGTCAAACAAAATCAGATTTTGAATAACATACAAAAGACTTTGTATGTTTTGAATAAAAGGAAGATCGTTTATATATAAAATAAAATAAAAAAGAGAATAATCAAATAAGATAGCCAAATTGGATTGCAAACATATATTATTAAATAGAAACTCACCTGTAGAGGATACAGATTTTCAACGAAGGTTATCGATTCATGTTGATGGGCTGGCCGTTCTTCACAAAGGATATTGGTTTGAATGACAAAAGAAAGCTTGGAATGAAGGTAGAGAAGGGAAAAAGACCGGAGGCAGGGGAATATGTATGTAGAGAGAGGCATGGAGGAAATTGTGTGTTTGAAGAAGGAGATGGGACTGCGTGAAGAGAAAGAGAGGGAGTTTGATGAGTATGTGCTACTGTGTTTGTGTTGAAAGGGGAGAGTGTTTTTTTAATCGGGTTTTGGTTTTGGGTAGAAGGAAATTTTAGGGTTTTAGGCTTTTGGCTATTTTTTTTTACCTGAAATTTTTGGGTGTTTTTTTTTTCTTTTTAATAATGTCATGTTTTAGAAAAGTTTTTTTTTTCTTTTAAATATTGTGCTGATGTGGAAAATTGTGGGAGTTTCAAAAGTTTCGGTTTTATATATATAGATAATAATAATAATAATAATATTTATTATATTATTTTTAAATGTAGGTTTTCAAAAATTAGAGTTGCACATAATTTCATATGTCACAAATTTTTTAAAATAAAAAATTGAAGCTAAGTCATAAGAGAGACAAAAGAAGGAGAAGGAAAACTTAAAACTCGTAGAAAATGCAATAATGATCTTGATGAGGCTTGTTTTTTGAAAATTAAAGCTGCACGTAATTTATTATGTCATAATTTTTTTAAATAAAAAATTGAACTTTTTGTTTGGAGAAAAAAAAAATTGAACTTGAAAGTTTAGTTGCAAGACAAAGATTTAAAAAAAAAAAAAAAAAAAAAAAAACGTAACACCTGTTGAAAATGCAATATTGACTGGCAGGATAAAACTTTCTTTTAATAGGTTTAAAAATGATAGATATTCAAGAGAGGATTGCATACCCTTCCCTTCTTGAGATTAATTGTTATTGAGATGAAATAAAGCAATTAAAGACAGTTATTAATCTTTCACAAAAGTGCGGTAGTGTGAGAGGTAAGGATAGACTTTTTTTTAGGGCACCTACTCTCTGTTGGCACTAGTTATTATACTAGCACAAGTGCTGCATACACAAGCATGAGAAACAAAGTATTGAAATCATTGGATGATGGGTGATATTTGGTTAGCCCATTGTAATATACTTTCATCAATTGAGACCAAATTATGATGTATCTATTATTTAGATATAATCATTATTAATGTTTAATTCTTCTTGAATATTGTTTCCAAAAAAAAAAATTAAAAAAAAATCTGAGCATAAAGTTCTATTATTTTTTATTGTTATTGTTATTGTTACTACTATTATTATTGTTATTGTTGTTGTCAGTTGTTTTTTTTCCTTCCAAATTTAAGTTTTTATAAATTAGAGCTACATGATATTAATTTGTTATTGTGATGTGCAGGTTATCCCATGTTTCACCTCTACAGGATTAATGAAGAGAAGTTTGACAGTGTCAGGCAAAGGGTGGAGAGGGCCAAACCAATAGCTATCATTTCTAAAGAACTTCAATCTTATTGCAAAAAAAAAAGGGTTTTTTGTACAACTATGTGTCCATTAGTAATGATAAGAAAGCATTTTTTAATTAAAATTGCAAAAGTCTAAAATTAGTTGGCTAAATCTTAAGAACCATAACTCTTTTTTTCCTACAAAGTCGTAACTACTAGAACTTTAAAAAAATTTGTCTAGTACCTAGAGAATGAGCAAGGGAAGAGCATTGATATCATCCCATACAATTGAAAAAACTTAATGTGAATTTCTATTAATAACTCCTAGGTCCTTAATCCCTATTTCTTGAATTTCTATTTTTTTCCATGCTCAAATCTTGTTTAAATATGTTACAATTTTCTTAAAAGAAAAAATTGCAATATTGACTGATAAGATAGATATATCACTTTCTTTTAGAAAACCTAGAAATATTATGGGCTAAAATTGCAAAATGCATGGGCTTTCCATTAGCGTCCTGACTGTAATTTATTGACAGTAATCCTAGAATTAGAGGCCTAAGCCTTCTAGGATTACTGTCAATAGATTACAGTCAACGAGATGATATAGAGCAACTAAAGAAACTTACTAATCTTGCAAAAAAGTGCTTAAATGTGAGAGGCAATATGACATAAGTGGCAATATAATTGGATGGATGGGTTATCATGGAAAAACATCATTGGCTAACTATTTTCTATAAAGAAGAGAGTAAGCAATTGTTTAGTGCACCTACTCTATGTTAGCACTAGTTGTCATACTAGTACAAGTGTTGGATACATATCGTGATAAACAAAGCATTGAAACCACTGGATGATGGGTGATAATATGTTAGTTCATTGTAATATAGTTGCACTAATTGAGACTGAATTATTTCAATATTTATTATTTAGATATAATCATTATTAATGTTTAATTATTCTTGAGCGTGAAGCTTTATTATTGTTATCGTTATTGATGTTGTTACTGTTATTGTTGGTTATTGTTCCCCCCTCCTCCCAAACACCCCCCCCCCCCCCCCCACCAAATTTAGGTTTTCATAAATTATAGTTTATAATTTAAGTTGTCATTGTGATGTGCAGGTTCTCCGATATGTTTCAACTCTACTCAAAGTTAAAGGCTATCAAAATAGTGTTGAAAAGAATAGAGAGAAGTTTGGCAATGTTAGGCAAATGGTGGAGAGGACTAGGATGGAGCTAGAAACGGTAAAAAGCCAATTGCTATTCTTTCTATGGAACTTCAACCTATTGTAAAGGAAAAAAAGTTCTTGCACAACTATACGTCCATTAATAATGCCAAAGAAGCATTTTTGAAGCAAATTTGTTGTGAATTTCCAGAAGCAACTCCTAGGTCCTCAATCTTTATTTCTTGATCCTTATGCTATTAAGAGTTTCTATTTTGTTGAATTCTCAAATCTCATGTAAGCAAAGAGAACACCTTATCTCAAGGGTATGTTTGGTTGGGGTGAAAACAGGGAGTCTGAAAAATAGGGAGAGGAAAATAAGGTGGAAAATGGCATTTTCCACTGTTTGGTTGAGAGGGGGAGAGGGAGAGAAAAGTGGTGGGACCCACAAGTTTTCTCTCCTCCCCCTTCAAAATACAATCTCTCCAAATTGGAGAGAAAATTGGAATGAAAAGTGGGAAAAATATTTGGACAAAACTGCCCCCACCTCTTTTAACGTTTCTGGCTTTTTTTCTTTTCTTTTCTTTTTGAATTTTCGTTTGTAACGTTGGCTTTTTTTTTTCTTTTTTTTTTGTTTTTCTTTCTTTGGTTTTGTCAAGTGGTGGTTCTTCTTCTTTTCCTTTTTTTTTTTAATTTTAATTTTTATTATTATTTTTAAGAAAACACTTTTGGATGATTTCTTATACTATTTTTAGAAATATCTACTTTCATCTATGTACAATTTTTTTAAAAAAGTATAATATATTACTTTTTGTTTTATTTAAGAGGGACATGATGGTAAATTTATACAAACCTTATTTTCAACCAAATCAAAAAGTTTTCCATCCCTCCATTTTTTCATCCTCTAAACCAAACACAAATGAGGAAAACTAAAAATTTTTCTATCCTTCCACTTTTTTATATCCTTCTATTTTTTATCCTCTCACTTTTCTATCATCTCAACCAAACGGACCCCAAATGTCACAGTAGGAGAGGTCAAACAAGTTCTATTTTCCATGAAGGGGATAAATCTCTAGTTCCTAATGGGTATTGGGTTTATAAGTAAATTCCTTAAATTTCTTGGTCCATTTTTCAAGGAGATGTCGTCAACGCTATTATGTCTTTCTTTGAATTTGGATCCTATTGAAGGAAGCCAATCTTTTGTTTCGTTTAATGGGTGCCCTTAAGTATTTGTTAATAAATCATTTTAAGAAAATTTTGATATTGCTTTTATTATAAATATAAAAAACTATCAGAAAAATCAATTAATTTTTTTTTTTTATAAAAAATTTCTAAATTTTTTTTTTTTTTTTTTAAATCCTTAGGCCATTTGTTAACATTCCCCTAATATATATCACCTAGATCCTGGCTAAGAGATTGAAGCCTTGTTTGGATGGAATTATTATGAAAATGCTAGGTTTTCTTTCTACACGATTTGTTAAGCCAATTGATTTGTTATTTTCAGTATCTTGTCAATGCTGCATCTCTTATAAAAGTCACTTTGTCAGTTTCCATGTCTCATTTGGCTCATACATTAAGGTAGAATTGTCTCTTTAAAGTAATGATTAGCTTTTAGAATGTGGGTAATTGTACATCTGTTTCACCATAGAATACAAGAATTAATTGGCACTTTTATTAATTTTTATTTATTTATAAGGGTAACTACTAACCAGCTCAATTGATGAAGTTGAAAGAACTAGAATCAACTTATTATCTATACGAGAGCAGCCTAAGACCCAATGGCCAAAATGTTACCTCTAGGTCCTCTACATGTAGCCCAAATCCTCATGGGCCTCCAATGTATTAAAAAAGTATTAGGCAGAGAAAGTCCATTCAAACATAACAATGACAATAACCTGTGAGGCAAATTTACACAAGCCCAGCAGTCTCATTAAGGAATAATAGAGTCTACTGATAAACAAATGTTTTTGATAATCTTTCAGAAAGCCGGTTGCAATGATGTGGTTGGTGTAAAAAGTGTTGTCTTTCTAATTACAAATTATCACCTATACAAAGTAGCAGAAAAGTTGTGAAAAGGTTAGGAGCTAGTAGCTCAATCAACACCTTGTAGTCTAGAGTTCAAATCCATCCATGGCAAATTATTATTATTATTATTATTTTGATTCGAGATAGAAATTTTACTCCAGCCTAATTTCTCTTAGAGACTTGAATCCCGTTCATTATCCCCCCACACCCCACACCCCACAGGCTCTAACACTTATGAAGTGACCATCGCACCAAGGGTATGCGGTGTTCCCATAGTAATTATTGAATTATAGAAAAAAAATCTGAAAATATTTATATTCCTAACATTACTTTGCAGAAACGACCTACTTTGAAGAGAAGAGACATAAAACTTACAAATTGAAAATTAATGTGATTGGTATGTGTGCGTACCAAGAGCGAGGCTGATGGATCGGTTCTCACTTGGACTCACAATCTATTTGTAATATGGGTTTTGGATTTCCTACTCTGGGCTATTCTAACTCAGAGACCCAACTGCACCATTCAAGCCTCTGAACTCTCTCTTTCTCACCCTTATAACTCTGCCCTTCTTCACTATAAGTTTCTTCCCTCTCTCTCCCTATCCAAAAGAACCCCCTTTCATTCCTTCATTTCTCTTATTTATAGCTTCAAATCAGTGGAAGAATTATGATTACCCTTAGGGTTAGTGGGGGAGGAGGTCCAATATTATGGTTGCTAAGTGGATGTTTGGTGGAGTATGGTGGGAGTGGCATTGGAACTGCTCATGGTGGGAGTGGCATTGGAACTGCTCCCCACTCCAGCGGATATGCTCAGCATTGATATTCCCAATGTATTACCGAGCAACTGAGAGTCGGTAAGGCCGAGCAATGACTTCCCTTCTCGGGAAACGGTTGACCGGGTATGAACAAAGATGCGAGGGGGGGGGGGGTGTGAATTAACGGAGATCATTTGTCCAAATGGGCTTAAGGGTGGTGTGAGACTTGGGCTTGAGGACGGTGTGGGCCACGTTATTAGGTTGTGGCTCAAAGCCCAAAGGGATCAGGATACCACGGGCCCGTACAGTATGCATGTTTAAACTACCTAATAAATGAATGTTTGACTTGTTTTTTAGGTAATCATGATCATGACACATCATTTTGTAAAACTTACGTATTAAATTTTAGGGTAGTCAACAACATCACAAACAAAGTTTGGCTACAAATCGGTTTGGAGCTATTTCTTCAACCTATTATGTGTCAATTTATAAGACTATATATATGTAGTAGTATTAAAAAAGTTACGTGACTAAAACTACATACAGGTGGTTTTTTAATCCCCACATAGTGGGTTTGAAAAAAGTAACTCTAAATTTGTTATCAAGAAAAAGAGAGTACATGATACGTGTAAAGTATTTGAGTCGATTAAGAAGATGGAGGAGCAGTTGATTGCATTTCTCCCTCGCCCTTCCTTTTTCCGTAATTATGGAACAAAGGGGGAAAGAAAAGCTAAGTGCCAATGTTTATCTTAATAATTTCAATTGTTATATAATCATGGAATTCCCCTAATCATATAACGTCTATAAGCTACTGCAATATTCTTTGTTCCCATATGTTTCATGCAAAAGGATTACAAATCTCTCTCTCAAATTTTTTTCCTCTCCCTTTTTTTGTTTTTAAATGCTTATCAAACATGGACTTTAGCATAACAAATACCACCATACAGCATGGCAATGTCTTGAAAATTGCGTAGTAGACAAAATTTGAACTTACAGTTTCTGCACTGACAGGCATGGACAAACCCAGAATTTTAAGTTAGCGGAATCACTCGTTAGATTTCAACTATGAAGTTTTAAGAGAGGAAAGGTTGTTTGCACACCAGCTCAAGAATCATTTTACTCCTTTAGAATGGCAAATTCTACCAACATATCCAAAAGGCAAGAAAGTGAATGATTTATAGTATTACTTACCAAAGGAATTCTTACTTTTACCTATACCAACTGACAAGGTTGGTACATGTGCCATTTCTAGGTGCTAAAATGAGAAAGGCATGTCACAAAGTTGCTAATGATCCCACGGGAAAGTCACAACTTGGGTTTACACAGCTGTGGTAGTAACCATCTCTTCATTAAACAAAAAGGTATTAACAATCTCATCTGCTCATATTCATGTAGGTTTTCACATTGTCTACGATTATAATAAGTAATAACCAGAAGGAGAAATAAAATTTCCTAATTAGTGATTTAAATTTTTAAAGCATTTTTTTTAAAAAAAAGTACGCATTCCCTTGATAATTTACAAAAATCATACTATTTTTATTAAATTAAATCAAATTTTATTTTTTTGAGAAAATTTTCAAGAAGTTTTTCTCTTCTATCTTGAATATAAAACTTTTTTTTTTTTATAAAGAATCTTTGTCAATTTCAAAATGTTAAATTAGTATTACATTTAATTTCAAATCTAGGGTTGGATCTTGCAATTGTGAATTTGTGGGGGAGGTATTGATTGTGATTCTTTTTCTAATTGAGAGACTACTTGAGAAGCTACTGAATAGCATGTCAAATTTTTTTTTCTCGAATCAATTCCAAATTATTAATTTTTCTTTTGCATAAAGATCTATTTTTATTATTGTTATTATTATTTTTATTGTTATTTTTATTATTTATTATTTAGTATTTCTATATTGTTATTTTTTGTTGGTAATAATAATAATTTTTTATAATTTTAATATTAATATTTATTACTATGATTATTATTATTTCCAAATGTAGATTTTAAAAAATTAGAGCTGCACATAATTTCATATGTCACAATTTACTTAAAAGAAAAAAAAAATTGAAGTTGAGTCATAAGAGAGAAAAAAGAAGAAGAAGAACATAAAACTTGTAGAAAATGCAATAATGATCTTGAAGAGGCTTACTGGTTTTTGAAAATTAGAGCTGCATGTAATTTTATATGTTACAATTTTCTTAAAAGGAAAAATTGAACTTGAAATTTTAGTTGCAAGATAAATATAAAAATAAAGAACATAACACCAGTAAAATATGCAATATTGACTGGTAGGATGTATATCACTTTCTTTTAGAGGATCTGGAAATGAAAAGATTGTTGAGAATGTTTTATTTGAAAGAGTTGGAAGCCAACTGTCTATGAGAAGATATAGAGCAACTAAAGAAACATACTAATCTTGCATGAAGATCTAATATTGTTATCATTATTATTGATATTGATATAGTTAATGTTACTGTTATTGTTGGTTATTGTTTTTTCCCCCAAAATTAGGTTTTCATAAATTTTAGTGCATAATTTAAGTTACCATTGTGATGTGCGGGTTCTCCCATATGTTTCATCTCTACTCAAAGTTAAAGGCTATCAATGCAATGTTGAAAAGAGATAATAAAGACAAGTTTGGCTATGTTAGGAAAGGGGTGGTGTGCGCTTGCGACAGTTTTCCTCTTCGTGGGAAGTACGCCTTGGCCTAGGATGTATATGGAGTTGCCACCTAGTTTAGGTTCAGGTACCATAAATATAGTACCCTCTGTGGAAGGAATGATCTTTACCAAAGCACATGTCCAAAATTTAGGTATTGGGATGGGAAGGTGTTAGACACTCAACCCCACTCGAGTCATGGGCTGGGGTTCACTCATTGTCTTCCAAGTTTTAATCTCATTAAAGACATATTTAACATGTTATTCTAACTCTCACACACACTCTAATATGCATCTAAAGCAAATAACATGGCATAATCATCCCTAAGCCTAGCATTCATTTATCATGACATCTTATAAAATAGATCTGGACCAAACATCTAAGCATCTAAGCATTGAACACATGGAATTCAACCAAGCATATTCATGTTCATCAACCATATCATGCTTATCATCCAAATCAAATACATGTCCATGTGATTATGCATGACTTACCTCACTATATCACAGCACCTAATGCATCAATGCATGTTCATATTCATATGTATGTTCATGGTATTCAAACAAACTAAAACCTAACAAACGTCAAAGAGATAAAAACAGAACAAAACAAAACAAAAAAGTGAGGCAAAGGCTTAAGAATATGAAAACTAGGTTAAATTGAGGCTAAGCATGTAAATAAAACAAAGAAAGAACAAACAGGAACGATTAGGGTTTCTAGGCAAGAGTATGCGTGCGCATCCCAACTGTATGTTTACGCACACTTCAAGTATGCGTATGCACACTTCGAGTATGCATACGCACACTTCTAGTATGTGTACGCGTGCATGAAGCACACGTACGTATACACACCCAAAACCCTAACCCAAAAACACAGAACAGAAAACACAAAGAACATAAGAAAATTAACAACCTAGCATGCTTCTAACATAAATATGAAGTAAAAATAGACTGCACAAACATGTTAAAACATTAAAATATATATACAAACAACAAAAACAAAGAAAGTTGAAGAGCCAAAGTTAGAACCTTTATCTCAACACTAGAACTTTTTAGAACTTGATTTTGATCGTTCCCTTTAGTCAATCTATTCACAACCAAATCAAAAATGGGTTAGTAAACTTCAGAACTCGAAGATCAAGACTCGAATAGGTCCCAATCAATTCAAATTTGACCTGAGGATGTTTTGTGAAAACTCCCTCTTTGATTCACTATTTTCTAGTGGACCTTGTGTGTGTTGTCACTATTTTTGTTCTCCTTTGAAAGTGCCTTTTATGGCTTTATATAGTCGAAAAATAAGGGTTTAGGGTGGCTCCCAAATAATGTGGGATTTGTTCCAAACTAAAATTAAGTGCAAAAAGCTTTCCTTACATAGTTTCTAGAACCTTAGCATGCGTACACATTTCCGTGTACGCATAACTTTGGTGTGCCTACGCATATGTGTGTCTGCGTGTGCACACTCTAGGGTTTCCAGTAGCCTTTTTTTTTTTTTTTTTCAAAAATAGTTTTATTCTTCCAAAAATAAGTTATATTTTCCATAAACACTTTCCTCAAGTCAATTTTTATTTGATTAGGTCCTTAGGGCTTTAGAGTACTACCATCATTGGGCAACGGGTACCCGAGTCGTAAAGGGAGCTCTGTTAACGAAATCAAAAGAATATTAGAAAAAACATTTTATTTCAACGTACGGCTTAAGACTAACCTACACACATGAAAAATATCACGCATACATAGGGCAAGGTGCAACTTCACAGAGTTGCGTAGGATTCTTATGTTCGAAGTCCCATAGGTGTTATTCGAGAAACGAGTAGTAACAGGTTCACTATCAAAGAACTTGGTTTGCCAATTGCAAGTAAAAGGCGAGTGATTCACTATCCTAGAGTCACTAAAAAGAAAAACAAACATGACCAACGGCGTCAACCATCAACCAAACAAATAAGGTGCTTTTATGTGCTAAAAGGATACATATCTAGGTCCTAATGGGTATTGGGTTTACAACTAAATTCTTTAAGTCTCTTGGTCATTGTTCTAGGAGATATGGTCAAGGCTATTATGTCTTCCTTTAAATTTGGTTCTTGAAAGAGTCAATCCCTGGGTACCTTTAGGGCATTTCTTAATGAATTATTTTAGGAGAGTTTTGATGCAACTTTTATTAAAAATATAAAATTGTTGTCAAAAAAATCAATTACTTTTTTTCATAAAAAAATTCTAAATTTTTTTAAAACTAATTTCCTTAGTCCATTTGTTAACCTAATATATATCTCCTAGATCCTAGCTAAAAAATTGAGGCCTTTGCTTGAATGGAATTATTATGAGATATATCTCCTAATATTTCCTTCTTCACGATTTGTTGAGCCAATTGATTGTTATTTTTAGTATCTTGTCAAAATATTGCATCTCTTAAAAGTCACTTTGTTAGTTTCCGTGTCTCATTTGGCTCACACGTTAAGGCAGAATTGTTTCTTTAAGGTAATGATTAGCTTTTAGAATGTGGGTAATTGTACACCTTTTTCTCCATATAATACTAGAATTAATTGGCACTTTTATTATAAAAAAACTTATTAGTGTAATTACTAACTAGCTTAATTGACGAAGTTGAAAGAACTAGAATCAATCTTATTATCTATACAATAACAAGAGCAGCCCAAGACCCTATGGCGGCAATGCTACCCTAGCTGCTCTACATGTAGCCAAAATCGTAATACCCTTCTCGGCCTTTCGGCTAAGATCAATTACCCAAAATCGTAATGGGCCTCCAATTTATTAAAAAAGTATTAGGCAAAGAAACTCCATTCAAACACAACAATAGCAAAAGCCCGTGAGGCAACGACCAGATTTACACAAGCCCAGCAATCTCACTAGGGAAAAAAGGAGTCTATTGATGAACAAATGTCTTTGATAATATTTAAACAAAAATCTAAAATTGATCCTCTAATTTTCATCATTTGTTATTTCAGTATTTTAACTTTCATTTTTATCATTTCAGTCCTTTAAATTTCAATTTTTGTCAATTTAGTATTTCATTAGAAGTCAATTAAGTGGTGCCGTTAAGTGAGTAAAAAAAAAAACAGTATGGCCTCTATTTTTTTTTTTTGAAATTAAAAAAATAAAAAACAGTTATGAAAAAAAAAAAAAAAAAAAAAAAAAACACTAAAAATTGGGGGAAAACCCAAACCCCTAACTGAGGAGTTTGGGTTGGCATGGGAATGAGAGATATTTGAGAGAGACACCAATATGAACTTTAGCTATTTTTGACACCAAATCAACCTCAACCTTCCCAACCAGCTTCGACCCATTCAACAAAACCTTCATATCACTCGCAACCTCAACCTCCTCCTCCTTCGCCGAGAACCCATACCCGGAATCCATCGAATTGAACACCGCCGCCACGTCAGCCTTAATGGCCTTGCACGACAATGCCGCAACCAATCGGAAACCACCGACAATGCCACTGATTCGTGATCCAACAAAGCAGAAACTCTAAACGCTGATGAGAGTCTATCGAGTGCGGAGGTGTCGAGTCGTAATGAAGTAAAGTCAGTGGCAATGGTGTAGGGTGTTGGATTAGGGAATTGGAATGTTGGTTTCACTTTTTAAAGATGATTTGCACCAGAATCCTCACTATGCAATGGAACTTCCTAGCGTTTAGATTTTTTTGGTCTCTCAAGTGTAACATCCACATTCTTTTCTTCTTCATCTTCATAACTGGGATTAAACATAACCTTTGGAAAAGAATGTTTAAGTTCTCCACCTTCTAGTTTCCTCAAATAAAGAACATCCATCCCATTTTCATCAACAATCAATCCTTTCACATTTCCTCTAAGTTTCATTATCTCGGCCTCTCTCTCAAATATCTCTCAATCTGGGTCTCTCTCAATCCCCTGCCAACCAAACTTTTCAGTTAAGGATTTGGGTTTTCCCCCAATTTTCAGTGTTTTTTTTTTTTTTTTTTTTTAATAATATTTTTTTTAATTCCAATTTTCTTTATTAAAAAAAAAAGCCAAAACCGCGTTGTTGTAACTCACTTAACAGCACCACTTAACTGACATCTAACGGAATACTAATTTGACAAAATTGAAACTTAGAATACTGAAATGACAAAAATAAAGTTAAAGAACTGAAATGACAAAGAATGAAAGTTAGATGATTAGTTTTGAATTTTTGCCTAGTATTTAAGATAGCAGGTTGCAATGATGTTGTTGGTGTATAATAAAAATCAATGGCCCAACATAAATGTGATGTCTTTCTAATAACAACTTTTCACCTATACAAAGTAATAGAAAAGTTTTGGAAAGGTTAGGAGCTAGTAGATCAATCAACACTTTGTAGTCTAGGGTTCAAATCCACCCATAGTAATTATTGAATTATAGAGAAAAAGAAAAAAGAAAATAGTAGTGTCCCTAACGTTAGACAAAATTTGAACTTATAGTTTCCGCATAGACCAGAGGAATCACTCTTTAGATTTCAACTTTGAAGGTTTTATTAAAGTTGCACATCAGCTCATCTTACTCCTATAGAATGGCAAATTCTACAAACATATCCAAAAGAACAAAAAGGGAATGATTTATAGTATTATTTACCGAGAGAATTCTTACTTCCACCTATACCAACTGATATGGTTGGCACATGTGCCTCTACCAGGTGCTAAAATGTGAAAGGCATGTTACAAAGTTGCCAATGATCCCATTGGCAAGTCTTAACTTTAGTTTACATAGTAATGGTATTAACCATCTCTTCACTAAATAAAAAGGTATTAACAATCTCATATGCTCATATTCATGCAGGTTTTCACACCGTACAGTCTATGATTATTAAAATAACAAGAAAAAAAAAGAAGTAAATCTACTTGTGGGGCCCAATAATTTATAAGTCATGCCCACTTGCTCATGGGGAGTCCAAAGACCTAAGCCGAATAAGGTTATGGCCCAAGCTCAAGAATATAAGGCACAAAATGGCTCGGAGATGCAGCCGAGGACAGTTTAGTCCTCGGCAGACCCAAAGCTCCATTGAGAAGAGGGGTAAAAAAGGGTACAGGAACAAACTTGAAAAAAGATCCAAAATATCTCGGGAAAGCTGCCCTTACTACCCTTCCCAGATAAGACTCGGTACCCAACAGAGCCGGATTCTTCGGCTTTATCAACCACCCCCAACGATTCTGGGATTAGACTGACAGGACAAATATCAGTCTTGGAAAGGTTGACCCTACACGTGGACGAAGGACAGCAAACGTGGGATAGTATAAAAGAAAGTGTAAAGTAATAAAGCTAGGGGGGGGGGGGGGCCAAAAAAAAGGAGAACCTCCCATCTCACCTCCAGGAGAAAAACTCCAGGGGTGAGAAGACCTCGACAATGCATGCATTCCACCACAAAAAATCTCCCGCCAGGTAACCGGGGAAAGAACTTAGCGCTCCTCGGACCGAGTCCAAGGAGTCTAATCCCTCAGGCTACGAAGCTGTAGGGCTTGGATGTCCAGATTGAAGCCCTTTCTTACCTGAGTTCCCCTAAAATCCGGTCTGGATCAACGCCCCGTGACCAAAAGCTAGCCTTTCAAGCCCACTCTCTACAAATCATATTGTGAGGGATCTTTCATGTGCGAGCCCAACATCATTATTGGGCCGTTAAACAATCGTATCCCTACAATTGGCGCCGTCTGTGGGAAGGCTTACGCGTTGGCACAGGTGGCGTTTGAGTCAACTCTCTAGCAAGCAGAGATTCGTGGGTTTTCCCCCATCTCCAGTGACCTATAGTTGTTGCTCCGACATAAACTTGTGCCAGGGCTTACGTCCTGTAGCGCCAACCGCACGGGCAGCTCTAGGGGCTTCCGACCTCAAGTCAGCTCTCCTCGCCATGGTCAAGGGGCTGACCTACGAAAAAAGCAAATAAGTACAAAAAAAAAAGTACTCAAAAAAGTTTTGGACAGAACCAAGGTCTTGCATGGTCCTCGGACTCAAACCTATGGGGAAACCAAGTACTCAAAAAAAGTTTTGGACAGAACCAAGGCCTTGCATGGTCCTCGGACTCAAGCCTATGGGGAAACCAAGTACTCAAAAAAGTTTTGGACAGAACCAAGGCCTTGCATGGTCCTCGGACTCAAGCCTATGGGGAAACCAAGTACTCAAAAAAGTTTTAGACAGAACCAAGGCCTTGCATGGTCCTCGGACTCAAGCCTATGGGGAAACCAAGTACTCAAAAAAGTTTTGGACAGAACCAAGGCCTTGCATGGTCCTCGGACTCAAGTCTCTGGGGAAACCAACTACTTATAAGGAAAAACTACATTACATGGACCTTAGGATTTATCCGAGGAAAACTCTCCACTAACAATTAGGTTAATTCCTAAATTGTGAGGATTCTCAAGTCTGCTTTCGGATCTTCAGCACTAAAGGGATCGATGCAATATAGAGCAATATGTCGCCTGAAACACAATCGGAGTTCCCTACTGCTCAGTCAACTCCTCGGATGGATTATTTAGAGATTATCATTCTCGGACGGTATTCTCGCACTTATCACAAAATATTCAACTATTACCTCGGTTAGTTTCCTAAGTTTAACTTACTATGAATTATCGTCATAATGCCTGGTAGTGTTGGTAAATCAGAATTAGTTGGATTATGTTTCAAGGTTTCCTGCTCTAAGTATCATTGAAGAAACACACACATGGAGCACTCCCATTCACAAAGTAGTGTTGCCGAAAGAACAGTATTCAAAACAAGTAAATAAATTTCCATTTTTTACTAAAACAAAGAAATAGTACAGCGTACAATGAAAAGCTGGAATCAGCTTATGTCAAAGCTCACTACATAATTGAAAAGGAAGATACAAGAGAATAAGACAAAGCCGAGGAGGCAGTACAGACGAGAGGTTGGCTTCTAAAGCTAACCACATAATCAAAAAGAAAGATACAAGAGAATAAGATAAAGCCGAGGAGGTGGCACAGAGGAGAGGTTGGCTACGGCTTCAAGACTTTATTCTTCCTCAATGCTTTTACATGCCCATAACTCAGGTAGCAAAAGAACCCAGCTTGGGGCCTGCACCATCGAAGAAAAGATGCAGAGAGAGCCCAGCTTCAGGCTAGCGTAGCTGAAGAAAAGGTGCATGAAACCCAACTTGAGCCTTACACCGCTGAAGGAAAGGTGCAGGGAGCCGGAAGTTGAGGAGCCTTCACCAAAAATTTGCCTGCAATAAGGCAGAGGCGATGATGGCGGAGAATCTTTCTTCTGACACACCAAAATTCTGGCATGAACAGAACCTGCTTCGGATTTTGACTAAAAGAGGGAGAAACACCCTTTCCCCTCTGTCGAAACGGAATATTCTCTTGAATTTATGCTTCCTTTGCCCGTACCTCACTATTTTGAGTCTCAGGAGGACACGGCGCCTCTGTGGCGGAGAGAGTTCCTTCTCCCCAACCCTCGCCTCAAACATGTTATGCTAAGGGAGGATAGCACTGGATATGGGAGTTGTGATTTGGGAGGAAACTGAAGGATTTGTGCGTAGGTAAAGCAACTTTCTCTCCTATTTATTTAAAAAGATAAGGTGGTGGCATTTAATTCACGCAGCGTCCCAAGGAACGCTACAGACAAAATGGCTCCGGCTCAATTTCCAACGCCACCTGCAACCACGAGATTAAAGGAGTCTCGTAAAGGCGCACCTCGAACATTGGGACGCCAAAGAGTACCGCGTGACCAAAGACTACAGAAATACCCTTTAATTTGTGGGCCTAGTGAATTCGCGGCCCAGGCCCGTTCTGCATGGGGGCCCAGGGACTACGGCCCACGCCGAGGAATAGCCGTTGCCGAGGACAACCTCCTGCTTGGCCCCTCGTGAAATACCTGAGGAAAGGGAGAAACTGAACTATGGTCCTCGGACTCAAGCCTATGGGGAAACCAACTACCTGGATGACAAAACTAGGTTTTGGACAGAACCAAGGCGTTGCGAAGTCCTCGGACTCAAGCCTATTGGGAAACCAACTACTCGGATGGGGAAGGTCCTCGGCTCAAATACTGTAAAAGGTTAAGGCCAGTAAGAGTGATAAGAAGATGGCGAAACGCCCCCTTTTGTTCAGTAACCTAGGATGGTTGTTTATGTTGCGGGTGATGTGTCCTCGGATGGTTACTTTTTACACCGCATTGAGCACTCGGTTCTCATCTCGGCCAGTTTTGAGGTAAATATCGTTCTTCACAGGTCGGCATTGTTGTGCCAAACAACTCTATTAAAGTTATGGTTACACCTATTTCTTAGCAAGTATTTTGGCCCTAGTTGTCATTGATTCAAATGCTATATTCTTGTGCCGAGCAGCACTTACAAATTCGTAAAAACGCCCTTCTCTTTGATAAGGGGTTGAGAACCCAAGTATTGTACTCTAAGGTCGGCAGTATTGTGCTCGGCCGATTAAGTAAGCTCATCGTAATATCCTTTCTGTTCCTTCCTCAGGGGAGTTTCAGCCCTAAGAATCATTTGTTCGATTCAGTATTATTGAGCAGGACTATTTTTATGAACAGGGAGCAAGATCTTTTTATTAGCTGGCACTTTAGTCCTATACATCGGTCACAGTTTAAAAATAAAAAGAATTTACAAGACTTTATGTCTATGCATTGCGTTATCATTTTGGGAGCTTAGAGATATAGCATGCAAAGTAAAATGGTAACAATTTTTATTAATATAATGATACATTACAACATACAAAAAGGGGCTTAAACAAGCCTATACAAAAGGTAAATTGCCGAAGCAACGACAACATCAGTAATACAGATAAGTAAACAGTCAGGTGTCTTTTAAACTCGTCTTCAAAGTCTCTCCAATCTCCGCCTCAGTATCGCCCATATTGAGAGAAGAACCTTCTTTAGAAGAAGATGAAGGAGAAGGAAGAAGAAGATGAAGGAGAAGAATGAGGAAGATGGAGGAGATGAGTAAAAAGAAGGAGGAGAAGAAGAGGGAAAAGATGAAAAGAAAGAAAAAGGAGCAAAAGGGGGAGAAGAAAAAGCACCAGGATGGATCTGGTGGTGGAAAGAAGAAGAAAGAGAGGCAAAAGGAGGCGCCAGTGAACGAAGAGAGGAAGAAGTAGGGGCACTTAGTCCCTGCCCCAGTCCTGACTCCTAACACACTGGTGCCATGTTAGATATGCTCATGAGAGAGCGGGTGGTACTGATTATGTGTGTCCTCGGCTCAGTCACGCCGAAAGTGTGACGTGACGAGTTCCTGCTTCGGATTTTGGCTAAAAGGAAGGCGAGACAAATCTTGAGTCTCCGCCATCCTTGCCTTGACCGAGCCATTTCGAGCTTCGTTAGAACATAGTGTTTCTAGGAGGGGAATGGCTTTTTCATTACTTATTACTATGGTGAGTGTATTTCAGGTTAAGGTATAACCAGAGGGTAAAAGAAAACTCCGGAAGGAATCTAAGGGTTTCAAATTTCGTGGGGATTAAAGGGGTTCATCTGTGGGAGAAACAACTCTTGTTTCTTCTCTTTATATAGGGGACGAAGAGGAGGGTACTTAATGTGTTCAGATCTCCAAGGAAATCTGCAAACAAGAATACGCCCGTTCCGCTCCCCCACACCATCAGTAACCGTTGAATCTGAGAGGCCTCGTGAATGGAAGATATTAAAGACACGCATCGGATAACCAAACGGCATAAGCGCATCGTGAACAAATTAAGAGGAACGACTTGTGGACCGGTACATTTCCTGGGCAGATGAAGAGTCGCCAACGTCAGTCAAAGGCTGAATTAAATGAGCCATAATAAAGGCTCGGTATTACCAAAACCCCCCTCTCCAACCAGGAGGTCGGACAGCAGGGTTTTGAGGGGCTATTGTGGGGCTCAATAATTTATGGGCCAGGCCCACTTGCTCATGGGAAGTCCAAAGACCTAAACCGAATAAGGTTATGGCCCAAGCTCAAGAATATAAGGCACAAAATGGCCCGGAGATGCAGCCGAGGACAATTTAGTCCTCGGCAGACCCAAAGCTCCATTGAGAAGAGGGGTAAAAAAGGGTACAGGAACAAACTTGAAAAAAGATCCAAAATATCTCGGGAAAGCTGCCCTTACTACCCTTCCCAGATAAGACTCGGTACCCAACAGAGCCGGATTCTTCGGCTTTATCAACCACCCCCAACGATTCTGGGATTAGACTAACAGGACAAATATCAGTCTTGGAAAGATTGACCCTACACGTGGACGAAGGACAGCAAACATGAGATAGTATAAAAGAAAGTGTAAAGTAATAAAGCTGGGAGGGGGGGGGGCCAAAAAAAAGGAGAACCTCCCATCTCACCTCCAGGAGAAAAACTCCAGGGGTGAGAATACCTCGACAATGCATGCATTCCACCACAAAAAATCTCCCGTCGGGTAACCGGGGAAAGAACTTAGCGCTCCTCGGACCGAGTCCGAGGAGTCTAATCCCTCAGGCTACGAAGCTGTAGGGCTTGGATGTCCAGATTGAAGCCCTTTCTTACCTGAGTTCCCCTAAAATCCGGTCTAGATCAACGCCCCGTGACCAAAAGCTAGCCTTTCAAGCCCACTCTCTACAAATCATATTGTGAGGGATCTTTCATGTGCGAGCCCAACATCATTATTGGGCCGTTAAACAATCGTGTCCCTACACTACTAATTAGTGATTGTAATTTTTAAAGCATTTTTAAAAAAAATTACACATTCATTTGAGAATTTACAAAATCATATTATTTTCAATGAATTAAAAAAAAAAAAATTGGAGAAAATTTTCTAGAAGTTTCTCTTTTCTCTTGATTTTTTTATGAATACTAGCTCATGTGCTCAGAGACTCTTCTATTTTATTTTATTTTTAATTTGCACAAAATATGGGTTTTTTTTTTTTTTTTTTTTGGTTGTAGAATTAAAAAAAAAAAAGAAGAAGAAGTGGACAGATGGTTTTTTTAATTTTTTTAATAGTTAAACCTATTTAATTGATGTGATAATTCATAATCTATTTTTTCTATTAAAAATAAATAAATAAATAAACGTATAGTTGCCTTGAAGAAGTGCATTAGTAGGAGAGTGTTCCTATTTTGTAGGCAATGTTTTAGTGCAAGTTAGACATGTATTTTTACCGGACTATCCTTTAGTTTTGTTTCTACTTGAACTTAGGGATGCAGGGGTATTTTGGTAAAAAAAAATCCAGTCCAAACAGAGGAAGCCTCTTAAATAGTAGTATAGATAAACCCTTTTTTATATAAATATTCTTTGTCAATTTTAAATCATTAAATTAGAATTACATTTAATTTGAATTTAAGGATGGATCTTGCAAATGTGAATTGGTGGGGGAGAGATTGGTTGTGATACTTTTTCTAATTGAGAGATTACTTGAAAAGCCACTAAATAACATATGGCATATTTATTATGGGCAAAGTGGCGAAATAGCACTTTTTCGCTAAATGCATTGTTTGTGAAATATGTAGCAGAATACCATTCTTTTGAAACTTAATTTTTGAAAAATCGAGTACTACATAAAACTGGATTTTATAGCCATAGTGGCACTTGGTTACTGGCTTTTCTCAAATAAAAATTCCACTTAGAATTCAATTTTAGGAAAATCAAGTTCTTTGTAATGTAGAACTCAATTTCCTAAATATCAAGTGCTTTCTTAAGTTGGTTAAGTAATGTCATCGATCAGATGATATGGCAGGTGTCTCACAATTGGACTACCTGCTAGAAACACTTAAGTTGGTTGAGTAATGTCTTTGCTCAAATAGTATGGCAGGTGTGTGGCGAGTGTTTTGCTACTGGACTAGCCACCATAACCACTTAAGTTGGTTTTTAAAGAGCAGTTGACAGATTTTGTTTTTTTGAACCATCCACTCTCATTCTCCTAACTACCATTCTCCCAAACCCTCTATTTTCATAGTTCAGCAATGCTCAACCACAATCATTCACATTTCATTCCTCAACTATATCCAAGGTACTTTCTAAAACTTTACATTGATTACAATCTGTTAGGTTCTAAAAGTTTAGAACAATTAGCAAACCGTGAACACAAAATTGTCTAGGTATAGATCTTAAAGTCTATAGAATATATAAGACAATGCTCAAGGTGTTGCAAGTCAGAATACAAGAACAAAGAAGCTGTAGGTTCAGGGAATTCAAAACTTGCTAGGCTTGACCAATTGAGAAGAAGGTTCGACCAATTGAGATATGGATCTACAGAATTTAATTAAAGCTCATTAGCCCATTAAGTGATTAGGGTTTCAGGTCTAATTCTCCTAGTATTTAAAGGAAACCCTAAAGCCCTAAAGCATGTTTTTTTTAAGAGAGATAAGAGTGCTTCTTGTGCCTTCTATTGTAGATCTTGGGTTTTTGTACCCAAAGCTCTCTCAAATTTTCTACCAGCAATATTTTTTGAAGAAACTCAAGATCCGATGCTATAGAAGTTGTTGCCATCACAAATCAATCATATTTGATGAACTAAATCTTTGAGTGGAGATCTCAAAGTCACAAATTGGCATGTTTGTGTGCAACAAATTCATAATAGAAGAGTTCGTGGATTCGAAACTACGTGTGGTCATGTGAGTAAGTATTACATAAGGCAGTAGTAGATTTAGGGTTAAGTTTATTGTAAAAACTTCCATTCTATTAGCGAATTGTTGCCTTGTGGATTGTTTAGGTTAAATCCTCCCCAGGTTTTTTACCTTGGAATTGGTTTGCTTCATAGGTTTTCTTAGGTCATCATATTTCTTATGTTCTTTACTTTTCGGCTATTTGTGATATGATTGATATTTACTTAACCAAGATCTGTTTAATTGAACTAAGTAATAACTTGGCTTTAAATAAGCTTAAACAAACTATATTTTCTAGGGGTCTAAAAGCAACATAATCTTTATGTGAGAGACTGCGCCCTCGGCCCATTTTTTAGTGTTGGGCCAAATCCACATGATTGGGTGGAATCGTATTATTGCCTCTCAAAATGGAGGTTTGACTTATTATAAGTTCCCCTTTAGATTAAAAGTTTTACAATAGAGTCACCATTTACTAAATTATTGGAATAAATAAGAAAATTAAAATTGAAAAATTTCTCATTTTGTTGATTTGCAAATGAATTTACATTGATCATAAGAAAATACATGACTTTGGTCCTAGATACAATCTAAGATAAACTACATCATTTTGTTTCCTAGTTATAATCTAGAAATTGAAAATTATATGGATTAGCATTGATCTAGCAACCCTTAATCTAAGTTCAGAGGCTATGTTACAAGATGGGAAGGTGTTAGGCACCCATCTTGCCCGGTGAAATCGGTTTTTTAGACTATGGTGGCCAACATTCATATCATATAA
Source organism: Quercus robur (assembly GCF_932294415.1). Taxonomy (NCBI): domain Eukaryota; kingdom Viridiplantae; phylum Streptophyta; class Magnoliopsida; order Fagales; family Fagaceae; genus Quercus; species Quercus robur. The sequence goes on along the minus strand of NC_065543.1, from coordinate 49,685,633 downwards.
TATCATTCCAATATGTTATTAATTAATTTGCATGTTGAATTAATGTGCGTACATGTGATAAATCCTAATTCAATTTATTAAGCGTTGCATTTGAATTGAAAAATAGATTCTAGTGAATGTGTGTGGATGGTGATATCCTAGATTCAAGAATTTGAGAGAATTATGAAACAAACATGTTTTTTATATCTTTTTTTTTAATGTGGATTTAAGATCAAAACTAGTGTTATACATGAACATGTGATGAAAAACCAAGAACATGTGAAGAACACATATGAACATTTAAGAACATTAAAAAATATTCTAGGAATTTAAATAAACACTAGTATGCTCTAATCATAATTTCATCATAATAAAATAAAAAACAAATTGGGGAAAGGGATTATACCTACATGCAAAATCCACACAGTGGAGGAGGAGACTCTTGATAGAGGTCCTAAGGATGAAGTAGAAAAGAAGAATTAGGAGAGGGAGAATGAGTTTCACTCAATACCTTGAGTCACAGGAAGACCAAGATATGACAAGATTACTATTTTTCATTACAAATTAAGAGAAGAGAAGAGAGGGGTTTTTTGTGTCTTGGAATGGAGAAGAAGGGGGGGTTTATATAATTGTAGTGGAAAAAATGTGAATGAAATGTCATTTAGTGAGGGTTGAACAAGGATAAAAAGGAATCATGAACTTAGACCTTATTTCAGACTTTGGGGAAAGCTAGCATATCAAATGTAGAGATTAGTAGGAGTAATGAGTAAGCAAAATTTGGTTTTTCCCATAGTTATTTTAACAACCTGTAGAGCCAAATTCAAAAAATCATATCTTATTCAATTCTAATTGGAATTATCTCTTTCTTGTGCTCAAATTGAAGCCCTAGATGTCTAATTTCTAGAAAAATTAATCTCATTTACAAATTCAAAATATTCTGAGAGAAATCAATGGAATGGTGAGTAAAGGTCATTTGTTAGAAAATAATTTCAACACAATTAACATTAATAGGTCCCAAATTAGTTTCTAGTTAACCTTAATAAGTTCCAATCACTTCCATTTCAAACTTAATTAGTTCCAAATTTACCATAATTAAAAATGTAATTATACAAATTACTCATTGAATAATTAATGTTTGACTATCCAATTAATTAAGTGTGTGCAACATAACCATAAGATGTAGTCCTAGTCAATCAAATTATGACACATCATTAATATCATATTAATTATAATTATAACCAATTGAAATCAATTGTTCATAATCACATATAGTTGAATTCAATTTGTGATAGTGCATCTCGGTCATTAAAACTTGATTTGATGATAACTTTCAATTTGATGGTCCGATTAGGGCTTATGATCAGTCGATTTGATCATTACAATATTAAGATCATTTTGATGAAATGAAATTAAGGATCTAATGGCCATAATTAAGATGCTTATCTCTAAGGTGAAATTACCCTTCTACCTTCTATGTGAGGTTAAATGCAGGTTGCAAAATGGGGTGTCAATACTTTAGTGTTCATTTTTGGGAATTTGAGTTCTTGGTTGGAGTTTACTCTATAGGAACATAATTTCTTGTTGATTTTTTTTTATCCATTTTTTTATATCTTTGATGAAGTTCTTTG